>NW_027362767.1:151501791-152245541 GCF_046119375.1 Phyllobates terribilis
GAGCCTCTGCTCCCCTCACTTTCCTCCTCTGACTGATCTCCGAACTCCCCACTCACTCTCTCTAAGATGACTTCCCATTTTATACCTCCCTCTCCTGTGCTCCCCTGAGCTACTTCCTCCACCCACACTCACTACATGCTTCCCCCCCTCTCTAGGTTCCCCTCCACTCCAGCCAGGGACCAGGGGCTGTGCTCTCCCTTAGGAGCAATCTCGCCCTGCCCTGCTGAAATGGACGTGTTGGATGCAGGTGTTAGGGTCCTGAGCTGTACTCCTTCCTTACCTGAGAGTGAGATGCCACATCTCTGGCTGAGATGCAACACCTCTGTGGCGACCGAACCCTCAGGGGCGCCACAAGTGCTCAGGTTGTGCAGCGCTACACTGGTGATGGCGGGGTGGGACATGCGACACACAGATCGGGACAGCGGGCCAGAGACCCAAATCTGGGACTGTCCTGCTGAATCCAGGACTGTAGGGAGGTATGGGGTCATGTATGAGGTCTGCTGGTTTTAAGGTGATTTTGAATCCATATTCGCACAATTTTTCTAATGATCGGGATACAAGTCAGATTTGAAGCTTTATGGTATTGTCAGAATTTGCATGTGGCTGAACAATGCGCTCTTCTAGGGAGGCCGTATGTTGAACTTGAGGCGAGAGGAGTCTCCACCTGGAGCCGCTCTGCCTGGGTGGGGAGCCGCTCTGCCGGGGTGGGGAGCTGCTGGGTTGCTTTGCCCAGACAGCACGGTATGTGCCATGTGTTGGAATCTGCAAACACAAACATCAAAAGGTTCCTACGACTAATAATCATTCGAAGGAGTATGCCATAGGTAGACGGGTGCTTGATTAAAGGGAGTCAGTCACCCCCCAAAACTGAAATTTGACTTTTTAGACATTCATATAGGGATCTAAAAAGTCATTATTTCACTTGTAAATTTTGATAAATAAATAATTTTACTATTTTATTAATCTTATTACTTATGTAAATAAGAGCATTTCTCTGTACCCTTAGTGTGTGCCAAGGGCTTGGTACATTGTTTCGGCTCTGTCAACTAGTATTCTCCACCCCACCTCTTATGGTGATGGACAGCGCTCACTTTGGAGTGCAGCCTGATCTAACTCCTCAGCCCTCACACACTAACACTGCAGGGGCGAGTATCATTGTGTGAGGTGCATCCTCATCCCTCTCCTGTGTGTAGTGGCCGATCTCTGCACGCAGGATCACAAAGCAGCGGACGGTCTATGTACAAGAATATAACTATAATACTGCTCCTATGTACAAGAATATCACTACTATAATACTGCCCCCTGTGTATGAGAATATATCTACTATAATACTGCTCCTATGTACAAGAATATAACTACTATAATACTGTCCCCTATGTACAAGAATATAACTACTATAATACTGCTCCTATGTACAAGAATATAACTACTATAATACTGCCCCTATGTACAAGAATATAACTACTATAATACTGCTCCTATGTACAAGAATATAACTACTATAATACTGCCTCCTATGTACAAGAATATAACTACTATAATACTGCCCCTATGTACAAGAATATAACTACTATAATACTGTTCCTATGTACAAGAATATAACTACTATAATACTGTTCCTATGTACAAGAATATAACTACTATAATACTGCTCCTATGTACAAGAATATAACTACTATAATACTGCTCCTATGTACAAGAATATAACTACTATAATACTGCCCCTATGTACACTCCCTGCTCCACCATTAACCTGTATGTTACACACACGCCGCTAGGTTCAGATATGGGCGTGACAGGTTACATGAATTCTTTGGAATCCTGGGGGAACCGTTACTCAGGGCAACCATAGACCATGTGCTGCAGCTTCTCTCAGGCACACAGGGGTATTGACCCTCAGGCACAGACATGTAGGTTGTTTCACTTGCTGACCAGACACACTTGACAAGAGTCCTCATAAACGGTAGAACAGTAGCATTTAATAAGAAGCCGCACAACCAGTGCAAGTTAAGTCTTATGAGCAACAGGCTCCAGTGACAAACAGTACAGTTTCCTTAGCAGCACAGCAGTTCACAGTCTTCCCAGTAGTACAGAACAGCACAGTTCTAATGCAAAGGCACATTAATGAACACAGCATTCTTTACAGCACAGTGAGATGGAGGAGAGGGGGGGGGGGGGAGTTGCTGAGGGAGATGATCCCTGTGACATCATTTCTTACAGTCCTTATCTTTCTGCCTGACAATACTCCGCACTGCTACTTCAGGAACTCTACCTGACCTGTGCTTAGCTTCACTCCTGACTTGAATCCTTTTCACTTGCAGGGGCGCTTCTGTGAGATACAGATCACACACACCACCTTTCTCTTCGGCTCCAGCCAGACAGTAAACAACTTCCCCACAATCCTCCTGGGGCTCTGCTAAAACCCTCCCTGTCTCCTGTGACTGTGGTAACCCCTCTAGTTGCTGGATGCTTCTGGAGCCCAACACTTCCTGTCTCCTGTGCTTGTGTTACTTCTAATAGTTGCTGAATGCTTTTAAAGCAACAGCGCTACTTCTGCATGTCACATGTGCCATGGAAGGCTCAGCACAGGAAGTCCAATGACGTTACTATATCACACCTGTATTTTTTTTTTTTATTCCTTGTGCAGAGGCTCTGTGGGGGTATCACGTGTGTGGTAATTTTGGGACTTCATAATGTGTAAGACAGGTACTGCATGGGCTTTGTAATATAAGGGGGTACACTGAGGCATCATACTGTTTGTGCAAGGGGGCATAGTGTGGGCATCAATGTGTGGGGGCATTTTTTTGAGCATCATGCAGAGGGCATTACGGGGGTTTCATTCTGCATGAAGACTATAAATTGAGTAATAAACCATGTGTAAACACTTGGAGTATGTTCACACCTAGCTTTTGTGATGCGCTTTTTTTCTGCACAGTAAATTGCAGTGGAAATTACATGCAGTTTTGGTCCTTTTTTTGTTTATTTGATAAGAAATGATCTTAGTGGAGAAAACTTGCAGTAAAAATGCTGAAAGAATTGACATGCGACGCAGGTCAAAAACTGCAGGGGAAAAAAAAAAAAAAAAAAAAAGAACAGTGTGAAAGAGAGCGCATGGACCGAAAAAAGTTGAGTGAGCAAACCCTTAGGTGCTTTATCAGGACAAATATTTGTAGATGAGCACATGAGAAAGTACTGGGTGGGGATGGGGGGTATGGCGTTGCTCTGGGTGGGGATGGAGGGGAATGGCGTTGCTCTGGGTGGGGATGGAGGGGAATGGCGTTGTTCTGGGTGGGGATGGAGGGGAATGGCGTTGTTCTGGGTGGGGATGGAGGGGAATGGCGTTGCTCTGGGTGGGGATGGAGGGGAATGGCGTTGTTCTGGGTGGGGATGGAGGGGAATGGCGTTTCTCTGGGTGGGGATGGAAGGGAATGGCGTTTCTCTGGGTGGGGATGGAGGGGAATGGCGTTTCTCTGGGTGGGGATGGAGGGGAATGGCGTTTCTCTGGGTGGGGATGGAGGGGAATGGCGTTGCTCTGGGTGGGGATGGAGGGGAATGGCGTTGCTCTGGGTGGGGATGGAGGGGAATGGCGTTGCTCTGGGTGGGGATGGAGGGGAATGACGTTGCTCTGGGTGGGGATGGGGGGGTGGCGTTGCTCTGGGTGGGGATGGGGGGGGTGGCGTTGCTCTGGGTGGGGATGGGGGGGAATGGCGTTGCTCTGGGTGGGGATGGGGGGGGAATGGCGTTGCTCTGGGTGGGGATGGGGGGGGGAATGGCGTTGCTCTGGGTGGGGATGGGGGGGGGGTGGCGTTGCTCTGGGTGGGGATGGGGGGGGGGTGGCGTTGCTCTGGGTGGGGATGGGGGGGAATGGCGTTGCTCTGGGTGGGGATGGGGGGGAATGGCGTTGCTCTGGGTGGGGATGGGGGGGGGAATGGCGTTGCTCTGGGTGGGGATGGGGGGGGGAATGGCGTTGCTCTGGGTGGGGATGGGGGGGGTGGGTGGGTGGCGTTGCTCTGGGTGGGGATGGGGGGGTGGGTGGCGTTGCTCTGGGTGGGGATTGCCCTTTGCCGTGGTGACTGTCCCTCATCCCTACTGGAAACCAGAGTTATGATGGTGAACCAACAGGGAAAACGGAAGCAACATGGCAGACAACTAAGAAATTCCTCCTCTACCTGACGCTGAGATGTCGTCCTATGTGTTATACGTTCTACAGCATGGCATCTCTGGTCACTTCTGTTCTCGCGTCTTAGTAAATGTGTTTTTGATGAACACTGCGCTCATTAAATTGACCTTTTTTTTACTATTGATGTTATTGATCGCTTGATAATCCTCCTTCCATCGCTCAGACGTCTCCCTTTCATTTCCGTAACCTTGGGTGGGTTATTTAGAGTTGACTCTCTCCCGAGACCCGTATAAAAGACAGTCTTATCGGATTGGCCAAGCGGGTGCGGACGCCGCTGTTTGTTTGCGTTCAGATCCAATTAACGCGACCTTCACTCGGTTACTTAATCTCCTCCCGTCAGGCTCCAGTGTTGTGGATCCATCGTACGTGCCTTGCAGTGACTTGTACATACAGTCAGCGTGGCATAAATGAACGTTACATGGAAACTTGTTAGACCGGCTTGGAGCTTTGTTTACCGATGGCTTCCTTCTGACTCCGTATTATATTTCTATAATCCAGCAGTAGCAACGTGCACCGCTTTGGAAACAAATATAAACAAATAGTGGGGGAAAAAGTTTAAGAAATATATAATTTTTTTTTTTTTTACTTTGTGTATGCATATATTTTTTGAGAGTCAGCTTTGTGTTGTGACTTGTTTTGCATGTTTCTCTTAGCCTTGGGTCATCCTTGCCTTGAAGAACATCGGGATAGTCTTGGCACTGGTATGCTATAAAATACTACCTGCCAAGGCTTGGTGCTTGGGTAGCATGACCCTGTCTCTACCTCTTTGTGACTGGTTCTGTAAGAGCTGCCCCTACTTCTCAATGGCTTCATGAGTTGACTCCATGGAATATGTATTGGAGACTGACTGTGTAATTTGAAAGGTCTGGAGTTCCACTGGCACCTTCTTTTCTACGCAAATAATACTCCCTTGGTCCCTTACCGACAGCCATACTTGCAAACAAGTGAAGTCGAAATGGTCTTCACCCAAATCTACAGGTCATGAGAGAGGTTTTTTTTTTTTTACCGCCTTCGGCTTGATCTCAAGCCATGGCGATTTGATGGATGAACGATCTATAGGCAGATCAAACTTGTGCAAGCCAAGATAAGTCCACCTTCATTGGCGTTATCTTGATAGTATCAAGCCAATCAGGTTTATGGTCCTCCTCTTTGCTTTGTTCCTTCTATTCTTTCGACTGATGTCCTTTTCCAGCTGTCTTTGTGTGATATGTCCAAAGTAGGCAATTTGTAGCTTGGTGATCTTAGCTTCGAGTGACATATCTGGCTTGATTTGTTCCAAAATTGATAAGGTCTAGGTATGGTTTTTACTCTATAGTCCCGTCAGCTCTGGGTACACCATTGGGCCAATAAACTGGTCTTTAAAAGAACTAATCGGGGGCTTGACTTGTCTTTTGTGCCCATCCATTACGAACACCTTGATCCACCCTAAAAGTTTAATATGCAAGAAGGGTCTAGGGTCAGTCCACCACCTTTCTCTGATGGTGTCTTGGACCCATCTTTTATATTCTGTAGGATTTCCCATCCATTCAACATTGCAATAGGGGACCTATTTGCATGTGGAATAAGCGTAATCTCTCATTTTTGATAGGACAATGTTAAAGGGATTACTCCAAGACCAACATTTTTCCATATGTTATTGCTGGTCTGCCGATCTTTGGAACCCCCAGCAATCATGAGATTCAATGTGAATGGAGCAGTAGTACGTTTGTGTGACCACATACCGTGAATGCAGTGGAGCGCATGCATGAATACTAGGAGGGTGCGACACATCAGTTCTTGTTAGACCATCACCCGATCATGCATTTATCCCCTATCATGTGAATAGGTGATAATTATTATTCCTTGAATAAACACTTAAATTAAAGGTACATTAAAAAATTCAAGGCCTCCATACACAAGAGACTAAAATCAGCCAAATCTTCATAAATCAGCAGGGGTAGCCTCCCGAATCTCCCCAATAGATGTCAGAGGAAAGTACGATGTGGCCAGTTGAATTTCATCTTCTGATAATTTTGTGCTACCTTTAAGATCTCGTAAGAGTGGAAAATGTGGGCTTTAACTCAAAACTGAACTTTCCTGGGAATTTTCGCCAACTACCTTGATCTAAGACTAGTCAATGGGATCAGAGATGGCAACTCCTCTCCCAAATCTCAGGCCTTGAGTAACCAGAACTTTAGACTATTGCCTTAAACCCAAGATTTCATTTGGTCAGAACATTCAGGTGGAATATGCAAACTTGAGAAACTTTGCCAATACCTTATGTCTTCTACCAATGAGCCCCTCCCTGGTTATTCAGTCTCCCGAGCCAAGTTGACCAGGATAAGTGCTTCAGTCTGGCGAGGATTATCATGTATATTTTCCTAGGATAGCTGACACCGAGGAGTAATTATAGATAAATGCTCCTTTGTAAACAAGGTGAGAAGAGACAGCAAGTTGGGTGTTGTCCATCCCCCCTTCATGTGTTAACTTTTCTCAAGGAGAATATGTTTCAACAAGAGTGTGTGCAGGCGGCCTCCACCTTCGAAGCATGACGTAAGGAGCCTTCAACCAGACATAGACAATGGAAGTGTTACAGAAAACCCTTTCCTGCGGCTTCTCCTTCAGTTGCACTACTGTTCGACAAAGGATGTTTTGGGGGTCTGCTGGGGGACAAAACAGAACATGTATGTTGAACTCAAATCTTGTCTAAAGCTAACCATACACATTGGATGCTTGGACCAATCGCTCAGCCAGCAGTCGCCTTGGCCAACTCTTCCATACACAGGAGCATTGTCTTGAATGGGCAATCCTGTGTTCTTTGAGAAAACCACTGGCAGATATTTCTGCTAGTAGCTTATTTGTGGGAGAACAAAGAGATCAGCAGCCTAAAATCGAACATGTCCGATCAACATTTTACCCAATGAGATGAGCTGTCCGGTGCTATGGAGGATACATAGTAAAGCGTTGACAAAACCAGCCAGTATCGCCTGGTTTGGACAACATTATTCCAATGTGTCTGGAGGGCCTTCAACTTGAGCTAATAAGGATGACCCTACTTAAAGGGTTTGTGCCTAATACAAGGACACACCAAATTGCCCTTGTGTCGTCTTATGGGACAAAGCTGCCATCGTCTGGTTCAAGCGCCCAATGGCTATCTCCTTCCATGCGTGGTTGCCACTCGGGAACATTGCGCAGCTGGAATGGTAGCTATTCTAAAACGGGCATCACTCGGATCAGGAATTGTATGCACATACAATGATAAAAAAAAAAGTAAATTCAAAACTTTGTTTTTTTCTGGATTTTTTTTCTTTTTTAGAGGGGGTTTGACCTGTAACACAATAGGAGCTTGTAGAGGTTGTGTGTGCAGGGTGCTTAGGACTGTAATCTGGCTGACATTGAGGTAGCGCACTCCTGCGATCTGTCAGAGTCTTCATCTTTACCTGTTGTCAGAGCTGTCCTGCTTCATTACAGGCCCCTCGCTGTGATCTCTTGCAGAACAGCATGACATTTTTACTCTCATACATACAGCGGCCTGCGTAGCTTTGTTCCCCGTCTCTAAGGAAAATTAAAGTTGATGTGTAAAGTTCAGATACAAAGAAAAATTGTGTGATTTTTTTTTTTTATTTTTATTTTTTTTTTAATTTTTGTATAAAATAAATAAATAATTATATAATGTGTGTGTATATATAATATAATATTCTGCACACACCCATTTAATTATGGGTAAAGGCTAAAATAAATGCAAGTATGGTGCCTTATGGAAATTTACCACTTTTTTTTTCACTTTTATGCCAAGAATTGAGTTTTATTTATAGTGTTAGATTTAAAACCATATTTCTTATGAAAAAATTGCCAATTTTTTTTTTTTTTATCACGATCTGTATTAAAAAAAAAAAAAAAAAAAAAAAAAAGTAAATTATTTATCTTGCAATTTTTACACTGGCCGCTGGAGCCATTTTAAACTCTTACTGCCTTTTTCAAGAAGAGTTTTTGGCAGTTTCCTTATCACAAGCAGGACTAAAATGACTCCTCTATACCAAGCTAATGACGCAGGATCCACCAATCGCAATGGGTAATTTTACAGCACCCCCTCCCTTCCCAATGACTTTTGCACACGCTCATTAGATGTTGCAGTACAAAAGATAGGGGCGGAGTCTGTTCATTGCTGCTAATGTTCATGTGCATTTCCTGACAGAATAGGAAGTTGCTCAAAGAAAAGCCCCAGTGGCCAGTGTGAGATTTGCAAGAATTTTTTTTTTTTTTTAAAGATTAATTCAGATGGTGATATGGGGAAAAAATTAACAAAAAAAAACTGATAACACATTCCCTTTTTTTTATCTCCAACATTCTACTGAAGAATCAACTCATCTGGTCTCCATTCCATAAAATTTGGCACCGAAAACCCTGTTTTAGTGTATTTGAGGTTCCTCCCCTGGCACAGATTGCTGGGGGGTAAAGGGCCACGCTGTATACGGCAGGCACTGTTTGTTTATACGGCCGGTCCTTTAAGATTTGTTTCCCTTGTGTTTCTGGGTTAACCAAGTTTTGTGTAGGAGGTGCAGGACTTCATTGTGAGGCTCCTTTCATCTTGTCTGGCTGATCTGCTTGTGTGTGTTACAAGCAGGAGTCCCATGGGGAGAGAGTTGGGTGAGGGGATGGAGCTTCTTAAGGGGGCATCATCTGATCTCTGGACTTTGCATGGGAGAATGATGGATTACACAAAATGGCTTTAGTGCGCTGGAAGCAGCTGGCCGCTCTCCACAGGACAGCAGGTTGAAATGGCTCTTTCCTTGGCTACATGTTGCCTTTTGTGACCGCTTGCTACATTTAATGAGGAAACCAGTCAAAATCCCTTTTTTTTTTTTTTATTCCTAATCTATTTCACAGAGTTCAGGAGCTTTTTTTTTTTTTTTTAGTAATACCATTTTACAAATTCTGCTAACGCAATTTGTTTCACGGGCGTCCCAAATAATCTATGCTTGTTTCCCAAATATGATTGCATTTTAAAGAGAATCTGTCACTTGCCATAAAAAAATATCTATCTCTTTGGTGTAAACGCCTCTGTTCTCCTGAATCCGGCGATGTTTTTCTTTTCTTCCTGAGCCTCTCCGTTCCGGAGATATGGCTCCTTCTTCCTTACAAGTAAATTTTAGGATCTCTAGCCAAGTGGGCGTGGTCCTCGAGACCACACCCCCAAAGAACTGCTGAGGGCAATGCCCACTAGGATTAATAGACTATATTTACTTACAAGGAATAAAGGGCCATATCTCAGGAACGGAGAGGCGCATTAAGAAAAGAAAAACATCGCCGGATTCAGGAGAATGCCGGCAATTACGCCGCATAAAAATAGAAATTTTGTTTTAACATTACCTAGAATAAAATGGGCATTTCACTAAACAATTTAACAAAGTTTGAAACAATTTTTTTGAGTTATAGTTGCAGAAAAAGGGAGAAAATAACCGATCACAAATTGGCACATGATGACATAATTTTTCAATAAATATCAGTGTGAACCCATTAAAAAACCCAAATCTCACATTTTTTTTTCTTCTTGGCCCTCTCTCTTAAACAGAAGCTATAGACAGGTAACAGCAGGCCTGGGATTAATCCGAAGAGCATTCGCTGAAAGACTTGATTGCCACGACGAGATCATCAGTCTTAATTCTCCATGTAGCAAATCATCTCTTTACAGAGAGGATTTTTGGCTAGACTGTATTATTTACGCACTTGTAATTCTTAAATCTCTTCATAATTATGGATCATACTCTAAGGGGGTTAGTCTTTTGATGGAAAGAATTCGATGTGCGGCTTCAATGTATTTTTTGTTTTCTTATATCTCTTAATACAGAGATTCTTCAATGTGGGATAAACCCTGGGAGTGATGACTCTTAAAGAACCTGGATTATAGTCAAGGGTTTCCAGTGTGTCTGTCTAAGAGCAGCTGGTTGGGTGAATACACACAATGGTTTCACATGACCTCAGAGAGAGAAATTTCACAAAAATGGTCCCTATCTTTGGTTATTCCGTTCCTAATTTCAATCTCTTTATGACCGTCATGAAATTGGGAAGCCAAGGAGAACCAAAACAAGAGTTGGCCGCAAGGAGAACCAAAACAAGAGTTGGCCGCCTTCACTAATGGTGTTCTTTTCCTAGCATGAGGGTTTTAATAGTGAGAAGGCCAATCATTAATATGGGGTGCCCTATCTTCTAGATTAAGATGTGGACTTGGTGGTGTCCAGAGTCTAAGCTGTGCTTGACTGACTTCCCTAGTCTTTTTTTTGTTATGGTCCCTTATTTGACACTTCTTGAAGGTCAACAATTGTCAATCTGGAGGAGGGGTATTGGCTCTGATTTAGACCAGTCGTCTTCTGGGCAAAATAAGTGATATGCTTTTTTGCCAATGGGAGAGAGGAAATCTTCTTCGTACCACCTGTTGTAGGCAACTACCCTATAATCCAATGTCTGACCCATGCAGCATGACGAGATATTGGCCAAGTCAGACTCCCATCTAAAGATTCTTGCTCTTCTGTACAGAACAGGATTTGGTGGTCTGAATGAGATATACTTGATGGGGCTGATTCATTAAGACTGGCACTATGCCTGTCTACATTCCTGCCATACAAAATGCCAGAACTTTTGATGAATTGGCCATACCTGGATAGGTGTGGCTATAGCATGTCCCGCCACATCTCCTCCCAGCTTAGCCTATTTATGTGGAGCTGATTCAAACTCATGTGAAAACGCCACCAGACTCTTCTGTAGTGCCTTAATGCAGGGGTCGACAAAGTTGTTCAGAATCTAGGAGCCAGCCAAAAAATTTAGGAGCCAGAATTTTTTTTGTTGACAAACTGTACATATAGACCCCCTCACACACGGCGTCTCCCCGGGGAGCACGGCCTTTGTATGTACTTACACAGGTAGCGGGAGATGAGAACGGGCCCCCGGCCACAGCAATCCTTCCCCCCAGGGCCGGCTCCAGGTTTTTCTGGGCCCCGGGCGAAAGAGTCTCAGTGGGCCCTTTTAACACATACACGATTCATGATGCACAGATACAGCGGAGAAATAAATATATATATATATATATATATATATATATATATATATATATATATATATATATATATATATATATATATATATATATATATATATATATATATATATATATATATATATATATATATATATATTTTTATATATTTATTACACATGGCCCAGCCTGCCCCCTCATCCTTCACATACGCAGACATATGCGTGCGCGCACACACGGTACGCAGACATATGCGTGCGCACACACGGTACGCAGACATATGCGTGCGCACACACGGTACGCAGACATATGCGCGCGCACACACGGTACGCAGACATATGCGCGCGCACACACGGTACGCAGACATATGCGCGCGCACACACGGTACGCAGACATATGCGCGCGCACACACGGTACGCAGACATATGTACACATACAGACATACACATAGATAAAACAGACAAATATATATACACAGTCATATACACTGACTTTCACATACATGCACTCACACAGACCCATTACTAATATTTTTAATATGGGGACTGGGGAAGCCTCACTCACCTGTCCCCGGTCCAGTGTCCTGTCCAGCAGCTCCTCGGGTATGGGGCAGTGCAGGGCCCCCGGCGTGTCACAGACTTCATGGCCCTGGAACATCAGAGGGGCCCACTTGCGGTCGGGTCCGGGCCCCTCCCGCCCATCTGTGCAGGACCTCCGCTCCGACGGTGTTTGATTGCCGGCACTTCCCCCAGACATGGCCGCGCGCTGTGCGGCTGTGTCTGCTAGTAATGACGCGGCAGGAGCGACACACAAGCACAATTAAAGGTGCAGTGCCGTCGACCCTGCCGCGTCATTACTAGCAGACACAGCCGGACAGCGCGCGGCCATGTCTGGGGGAGTGCCGGCAATCAAGCAGCGCCTGCGTCCCTGAACAGGTGCCGAGGAAGCGGCCAGGGCCCCGACAGTGAGTGGGCGGGTGGGTGTGTGAGCCCGGCCCCGACAGTGAGTGGGCGGGTGGGTGTGTGAGCCCGGCCCCGACAGTGAGTGGGCGGGTGGGTGTGTGGGCCCGGGCCCCGACAGTGAGTGGGCGGGTGGGTGTGTGGGCCCGGGCCCCGACAGTGAGTGGGCGGGCGGGTGTGTGGGCCCGGGCCCCGACAGTGAGTGGGCGGGCGGGTGTGTGGGCCCGGGCCCCGACAGTGAGTGGGCGGGCGGGTGTGTGGGCCCGGGCCCCGACAGTGAGTGGGCGGGCGGGTGTGTGGGCCCGGGCCCCGACAGTGAGTGGGCGGGTGGGTGTGTGGGCTAGGCGCCAGACAACATTTTCTAGGCGCCACTGGCGACCAGGCGCCTGGGTTTGTCGAGCCCTGCCTTAATGTGATGTAGATGTCGGCCATAGTGGATAATTTTGGCCACGACTGACCATCTGATACGTATGAGGGACCTCCAGACTTTTGTCCAACAGAAGAATCTGGTGGTTGGAATTTCATAGACAGATTCTTTGTTTAAAAGGAAAATAAGCTGCTTCTATCGCCTTTCAAAAACAAGAACATTCAGCCGAGTGCTCATGTATATGAGGTTTGTCGGGAGAGTGGACTGTGCTGAACGAATGTTTGGCCAACGTTGATCTCATGTTTATAGCCAATTTGATCGTTGTGGATGATTTTTGTCTGAAATATTTTTGAGGTAGAAGGTTTGGCCAGTTATTCATATTTGTGATTTGTCCTATGTTTAATGTTTTTTTGGGTATCCTTTCAGTCGGCCTGTTTAAAGGAGCTCTTTCAACTTTATTCTCTCAAATGGCCTAGAAGACCAGAGCCTCTGTAAGAAAGCTTATTGTCTTCACTGAAGACTATTCGCAATGGTGCCAAAGCCCTTCCAGAGGAAGTTTGGGTTGCGGAGATCTCAACTTATGGACTTGATCTGGTAACTTTTGACGTATCAAAAGTTTAGATGGAACTTCCCTTTAAATACTCCATTTCCATCTGTCATTGTTTCTCGTTGGCACGCAATCTCAAGTTCTGGGCGTGGACCCAGTCTAGAGACTTCACTCTGTAAGCCTAAAAAAAATTGATTGCATATGATCCACTCTATGGCTCTATTGATGTTTTTACGGTGGTTTATTACCCAAGAGATTTTTTTTTTTATTATTTCTAATGACTGTTTTTTTTTCCAGGGAACTCTGTTTTATGTATATAATGTCAGGAGCAATGGCAGATGCTGGATAATATCATTCTGCATGAGTGTTGGGTAATTGGTCGTAATTATCGAGGACAAGGGCATGTTCAGGGCAATTTTCAGAGGACACGTAGGGATAAGTTGATTTTCTTGGCTGAAGTCGAGTGGCCAAATAAAAACCCCAGACATTTTTTGGAGTATTTAAATATTATATTTGATAAAAATATTTATTCTTTCTCCCCCCAAAAAAATGTTTGCCTTCCCAAAGCATAATGTCAATTTAATAGAAGACTAGAAGTCATTCTAGGAAAAAATTCGAAGGAAAAATTACAGAACAAATTGTGATATTCTGTGTCGGATTCTGCCCAATTATTTTTTTAAAATCCTATTTTTCATGACTTAACCTTTTCTGCAGTGACCAGAAAACTTAAACCTGGCCTATATGTTGGTCTCTCGACACGATTCATATACTGCGGGATGTGAATTCTGTCTGAATATCACGTGATGAGCTGGAAGGAAAAGATCAACAACGAGGATCCCGGCAAATATCCATGTATCTGGTGTCTGGGTTTGCACATCACAGCTTCTTCTATCATGAGACCAACTATACAAAATCTCTTCTTATGCTGGCTGGCGGACCCCACAAAAAGAAACTCTTGACCAACGTCTCTGCTCCCGGACAACAAGTATCCAACACTAAAAGGACCAATACGCTGCAACAGTGGTCTTCAGCAGGATGCCATTTTGATAGCAAACTGATTTGTCTTTGATGTGATTAGACCATTCCATAGGTGGAATGTGATTGCCTGCAGCGGTCAAGGGATTAAAACAGTACATCATCTTTCTTCAAGAGGAGAATTAACATCCGTTTTTTTCCGTGAAGCATTACTTGGCCTATAAGACTCCCTACATCATCTGGAACTCTGTACTTGGAGGAAGATAAACTACTTTCTCCCTCTGGATCTACAGTCGTTTGTCCCCCCCTGACCTAAAAAATAAATTACTCTCCCCCCTCTGTTCCCCACCATATACCTACAACACAGGAAAATATGCCATAGTTACCTGCTAGCAGCCCAATGGATGACAGGAAGGTCGCTCCTTGTCCTGCGGCTACACTGGAAGTTTTGATGTTGCTGCTAAAGTTTAACAAGAATACTCTGGTCTGTAATTGTCTGCAGCCATCCAGTGACTTGAATGGTGCTTCATCTCTATTCCAGATGAGAACTTATGTATGTATATGTGACGCTCACAGTCCTCCCTGGGAGATGGGGGTACTCAGGTGGGTCAGATGTTGGGGGAAGCAGTCGTGGCCTGGACCCGTTCTGTGCCCAGGGCCGTCACATAAAAGTAATGGGCTTACAGGGTTGAGTGGTTATCATCGACTACGCCACCTGTGGTACCTGGTGAAGGCCACCAGCGCTGCTGCAGTCCTCTGAGGCGGGCTGTTGTGGCAGCCGACGTTGGTACTACTCCCCACAGGTGGAGCAGGGCCTCAGGGCAGAGAGATGAGGATGGAGGAAGTTGTAGTGGAGGAGGTCTGGTGCTGTGCGGTGCAGAAATAAAGAGACCGGAGGCCATAGGGGTAGACTTCCAGGGTTTTTACTCACGGTAGAGCATGCAGCTGCAAGGCTTCTCCCTGCTCCTCACGGGGCTCTGGGGCCACCAGGACCGGGGGTCCGACAACCTCCGAGTAATTCAAGTGCTTAATCAGGAACCCACACCAGAGTGTTCCTAGACTTCAGACTGAGTGATCTCCTGTCTGCGTGTGTAGATAGGCCGGGTCTCCCTCTGGACTACGCTGAGAAAAAGGGTACGGGTGGCGACTCCGCTCCTTCCGTTACCCGGTGGGATCCTCTGTGCCTGCCGGGCTTCCCTGACTAGGACGTAGAGTAGCAAAGTCAGATATCGGGGGCCGGTACCCCTCTTGCAGCCGGAATCCCTCTGGCTAGGCCAGAATAGCGAGGGCAGGTGGCGTACACCGCTCCGTCTGCATCCCCCCTGGGATCCTTTTGAGATGGAGCTACACTCTTAAGCTCTGGGCCTTCTTGGGCTGGGACCTTGACCGGGATGAGACAGCCGTTAACTCAAACCCGTTCCTTACTCAAGGCCAGAGTACGAGGACCGTGTCTCCATCATCTGCAGGTTCACACAGAAAGCCACGTTCAGTGATGGAGATCACAACCAAAGAACCAAGAGCCCAAGATGGCAGTTTATTAAATATGAATTAAGTGTAACCTAAATGTGCATCCTCCACCCTCACCCGTTACATGGTTCCCCATCTTTTGGTTCCCCAATCTCCCATTATCCCGGCTGGGGCAGCACACTGGTGCCTCTTAGCCCCCCTACAGGTGGGAGAAGTGTGGTGTTGGATGTAGAGGTGGGGTCCTGACAGTTGCACCATCCTTACCTCGAAGGAGAGATTCCACACCCCATTAAAGAAGTGCAGTATCCCTGTGGCGGTCGAACACCCAGGGTCGCCACATATACATAATCTATACTTGCACTCTCCCCAAGGAGGACCTAGACCTACAAAAATCTTTTTCATC
Organism: Phyllobates terribilis; assembly: GCF_046119375.1. Lineage (NCBI taxonomy): Eukaryota > Metazoa > Chordata > Amphibia > Anura > Dendrobatidae > Phyllobates > Phyllobates terribilis. The sequence continues at coordinate 151,517,699 of NW_027362767.1, forward strand.
TCTCTCAAGACCTACAAAGTCAAAATAACAATGTTGCTAGTCCTTGTTTTCCTAGTTTGTGAATAGAATTCTAGAAATTGTATAAAAGAGATTTTCCATCCTAAACACAATTTTTGGATTTTGAGAAAATGACAAAATGTGCCGGCACATCGGAGGCGTTGAGGTTACCATTCACATACCACCGGACCTCTTTGGCCACCGATTTGGCTGCGGGAGTCAGGTGACTTCAGCAGTACACCATCCGAGAAACCTCTCTGTTAAAGTCACCTGATGGCTGCAGCTAATCACAGGCCGCAGTGGTCCTGTGACAGGTGAAGGTGATGTCATCGCTTACAGCGCGGGCACAAACTGTGGAGCTTACTGTGTTGGAGAAAAGATTGTTTAGGGGGAGGGAAGCTCGGTTGGATGATAATTTGGTAAAATTCACATTTACAAGTTTTTTTGTCTTTTATCCAAATTTAAAACAACATTTTTTTTTTAAAGATGGAAAAGTCATTTTAGTCCAGTATGAAATATTTTCCTCACCTCCGCCTCACAATTTTTTTTTCTTTTTAAGAATTTTTTTCTCCTTATAGACGGGGACTTTACTACTTTTTGGTATTTAAAGTTTGTACAATCGCTGCCACTGTGTTTTGAATGAGGGTGAAAGGTTCATGCCCCCGGGTGCTGGAATGACTTTTAACAGTAGAACAATACCAGAGTCTAAGCTGGCAGCCTTGGCGTTGTTCTACACGAGTCTCTACCGAATCTCTGATTGATTTAGGACGTTATGGCTGACGGTTCTAGTCCCGGGACTGGTTCTCCGGGCGGCTGCGTTTTATTGGCTCGCTATGAATTATGTGTCTATTGTTAAGTCATACAATACCGCGCTGTTGGGAGATCTCTGTGCAGTTCCTTTAAGTGTTTTACCACCTTCGTAAAAGAGTTCCTGAGATTCCTGCTTCTTTAGTAATGGTGCTTTGGTGTGAGGTTGGACGGATTCACACATCCATGATTCCCCATCCGAGAAAGTTCTTGAATTTCCTGACCCAAAATCGACAATCTCCTATATTCCTGTGAGATTTTGTGGTATCATCTTGTTTGGTATGAGCACATAGTTTTGATACAAATCTAATTTTGTGTTGAATTTTTAGGAATTGGATAAAGGCGGCAAATTCCTTTTTAGATTTTAATCAACCACAGAAGGATCACTTGAACAGTTGCAAACTGGTGGGATTCCCCATATTTCCTTGTAGTTATCAAATCACATGGTATAGCATAGCCAATCAGAAAGGATTATCATAGCCTGTAGAAAAGCAGAAGCAGGAGATACAGCAGCCATTTTGGAGTAAATGTGGATAGTGAAAGGACATAACAGATTAGCCATAGAAATGGAGGGAGAAAGCCATAAAACACTGAAGAGACCATGATGCGCCAGCGTTTTCTGTAACCTAAATTGGTGAAATTTCCCCTCCAAAAATTATATGTATAATGTAAATCTTTCCAGCAAAGACTTGTTCACACAATGCTGTTCTGGTGCATATTTTTCTTTTGTCTTTTAGTCCTATAGTTTTTTTTTTAATGGTTTAGAGTTAGATTGATTTCATGAAAGTCCTTTTTATAAAAAAAAAACAAAACAAAAAAACCCACAAAAATAAAGAATTACCATACTTTCTTTTTATTTACTTCTGGATCCATCATAGACTTGAAATGTCTGGGAGGTCCACACTTTACTTTGCACTGACGCTCTAGAATGTCACTACATAGTAGGCGGCTTGCAAAATATTGTACAGTTGTGGTGATGGAGAGCTGGCTGGCAGATGCCCCTAGGAGAAGATAAACTTTGTTTATTACCATGTTTGTCAGCCTGATCGCTGTCTCTGAACAAGCATGCATACAGATTAAGAAGCACTGACAGCGAATCCTCCTCTGGATCCAATGATCATGGGGTTGCTGTGTAGGGTAGTCAAGAGTTCCTGGCTAATTGGAAACCCAGTCAACTCTGCTATGCAGCTAGGAAACTAAATTTCCCCTGTAACTGGAAATATGTGAGCCCCAGTTACAGGGGAAATCGATAATAAAAATAATGTATTAATATGTTCAAATGCCCCAACAAAATTCTTTTAAGACCTTTATAGGTGTGCACAGTGTGTAAAATAAATGAAGAAATAAAGAAAAATAGTCCCTGCCAGTCCCCGAATCGCTGCTTATAGCTCCTCCTTATAAAAAAACAAAACCTGTCCAATGTATACAAATAATTTTTACAAAAAGGGGAACGCCTTTGTGGTCATAAAAATATAAAAACAAAATAAAAATAATGGGAACAATAGAGATGTATTTCCTATTTTCTTTACATTTTCCCCGAAATCCGCAAAAGAAAGCGGAATAAAAAAGAATATAAAAATTAAGCAAAAATTATTTGAATATCCAAACGTAAATTTTTTTTTTCTTAGCGCCGTTAACTAAAAATCTTCAAAAATATGCCTGATCAGGGACAAGGGGAACTGGTTAAGTTAATTTTTTTTTTTTTTCTTTTAGTCGCCAGTTACTTGGATTGTACGGCTTCAGACATGACACAATGCCAGTGTTTATTGAGATTCTGTATTGTCTGAGACAAAAGACTTTTCATCTTTCCACTGAATTTTCCCATAATCCCGTGTTCTGGGGTCTTTCAGTAAGATTTATTACTCGTACAGGATCGCCTTTATCAATTATTTACAATGTGCCAGCCTCGCTCCCCAGGGCTGTCTGAGGCTTACGCCATCAAAATCCTTGAAATCTTGTTTTACAAAAAAAAGGATTCCCTCCTTACACCCACCCACCCAACGTCGTATTTTTTTTAAAACATAATAATAGAAAATTTCCACTCCGCCTGGATCTAAAATAATTTTGCCGAAAACCGGTAATAGAGTCCCTGCGGGATTGGTAGGCGTGAATACTAATAGACCCTAGACTGTTCCGCGCTTTATAATCTACCATACTTAATGATTCCCGGCTCTCAGCTCAGTCTGCGTCTATTCCACATACAAAATGTGGTAGAATTTTTATATAAAATGAGCATGAAAATTAAAAAAAAAAAATAAATAAAAAATTCCCAAAATCGGAGCTGCGTAAATTCCTGAACCCTAGCCATTGTTTAAGGCTGAGGATGGAACAGTTGTGGCAATGCATATACATGGATGGCTCATAAATCTCAGTGTACTGCTCCAGACGGGGTGAAAAAAAAAATCTCCCATGACATACGACTGTTTATAGTAATGCTCTTCGCCTCTCATCTGCGTCCACTCAACATTTCATAGAAAAAAAAAATTGAATACAAATGTAAACATGTAATAAAAAATTCAAATAAAATGTAAACTTTTTTTTTTTAACAATTTTTCATTTTTTATTTTTTTTTACAGAATTGTATAAAATTTATATAAAATTTTTCTTTTTTTTTTCGAAAGCTCCACTTTTACCGCCTTTTTAACGTTTTCTTTATTTTCTTAACATATTCCTTTTTAGGTTTTAAAATAAAAAATTGTCAAACCGTGAAGTACAAAGGAAAATTTTAGACTTGATTTAATTATTTTTTTTTTTAACATTTTAGAATATTTAAAAATTGGACAAAATAAATCCGATTGCTTTTCCGCTCACGTCCTTAAACGTTATGGCTCCATTTAATCTTTTGCAATTTCTTGAAGTCACTCATTTTTTTTCCAAAATTCTTCAAAATGGCACATGCGGCTCTGGAATTTAGTGCCAAAGGAAAAATGCTCTTTTTATGTCTTTTAGCCATTTTTTTGTGAGTTTTAAGCAGCCAAAGTTGCAAAACCTTTAAAAAAAAACGTCTAAAAAGCACACAAATTTGAAATCTCCTTCAAAAACCTTACTCCAGGGGAAGGAATGGAGTGAGAGGCGCTCCAAAAAGTCTTAATACATGAATCTATCTAAAATATCTGGATAAACAAGTCGGTGGAGGTAAAAAGAAAAAAAAAGATGACTTAAAAAAATAGCTCAAAACATATAGTAAAGACATTAAAAAAAAAGGATCGGCAATGATAAATCTGTGCCGATAAGATCCAAAATAAGGTTGAGTTTAGGATGGAACTAGACTTTATTAAAATAAAATAAAAAAATCAGGGTTTGTTCTACTTTTCCAAACTAATGTGTTTTTCTAAATTTTTCACTTTATAGTAAGGTGTTTTCTAGGTTTTCACTTCTTCCTATTTTTTTTTTTTTTTCTTCTACTGATTTATGTGAATTTTATTAGTTTCAGGCTATGATGAAGGCCAACAAAAGCCCTGTGGAGAAGGACAATATTTTAGTGCTTTCTGTGGGTGGTGATAATGTTGTGACAATAGGCTTAAGAATTGCTAATGCCTGTCCTCCCCGGCCAGAAATTAAATTTATTGCTCTCTGAATGGGTTATGGAGATCTGTGGTTTGAAAGGACAGAGGTGGGGAGGAGGGGAGCTCCTTCACTTTCTCACCCCCTTCTCCGAATGCATTCAGTAAGAAACCGACTTGGCCTAGCTTACGATACAACTGAGATCTGGCTCTTTCTGGAGGTAGCTTTCGTATAACCTGACTTTATTTGAAAATGTTTTTTTCATTCTTCCCTTGCTGCGTTTTTTATTTTTTTAAAATAGTTTTTCGATCTGTGGCCTAATTTTGTGTTCTGTTGAGTTAAGATGCAAATTTGTCATTCAAAATACCCAACTTGTCAATTTCCGCACCCAACAAGGACTGAAAAAAAAAAATCTAACCTGGTGGATCAGTGATTCAGATCTCTACCTTCGGTCACCCTGTCATACTCATTCTAGTCATGAAAAGATGCTGCTGGTTGACCAAAACTGAAAAGACTTATTTAGACTAGACGACCAAAATCTCTAGTGTATGGTCACCCTGAAGGGTTTTCCCAAAGTGGATAGTGATCACTAATCCAATGGAAAGGTGATGACCATCTGCTCTCTGGGGGCAACCTACTTGGATGGAGCACCTTTTTATTTATTTTACTCACTTATATAGCGCCATTAATTCCACTGCGCTTTGCAGACATTATTGGAACTGTCCCCATTGGGGCTCACAGTCTACATTCCTTATCAATCTTTGGCGTATGGGAAGAAACCGGAGAACCCGGAGGAAACCCACGCAAACACTGGGAGAACATACAAACACCTTTCAGACTTGTCTTTGGTGGGATTTAAACCCAGGACCCCAGCTCTGCAAGGCTGCAGTGCTGTCCAATTCAATGTCTACAGGGACGACGGAAAAGGGCAGCCTTGTACGATGTGGTCTTCAGTTAGTCCCATAGACTCTTACACAGAATGACCATACGAATGGCTGACTGCTGCTTCATTCATGTTGCTGAGACCTTAAAAGATCAAGCATTTATCGCCTATTCTCTGGGCAGGTGGCAAATGTCCATTGTGAGAAGTCTTTTAAGGTCAAGCCTACAGCCATTTCAGACATGTCGATGCATGATAGTCACACCCACAGGGGTAAACGTGACTTGGAAATGCATGTGTGGGTGACTTCCTGCGAGACCAGGATAAAATATTGAAGTTGAATGCAACATTAATAAAAAAAAAATACAATAGTCCCTTACCTTGTACTGTAGACCTCTTTGGTCGAAACAGAACTTCAGTTTGAAACCAATCCAAGCACCGTGACATACATTTTGTGTGTTCTACCAGAACTTGGATGGCTTTTCTTTGGTTGCTTGAGGTTTTATTTTACCAGGGATTCAAAAACTGGTTTCTTATGCTCCTGATATGAGTATCTAAGAGATGGCTATCACTTCAGACTACACCATACACATGAGCATACGACTTGGCTTATGTATTTTCAAGAGGGAGACTGGAGTAAGCCTTGGGCATTGAGGTTCCAATTTGCCTAATCCTTCTCTCCTGACATCTGTTAGGGGGACAGTTGGGATTGCTCCATACACAACCATGGTTGGCCTTTCCCTGGTGGATTGCCTGACTTTCATCTAATGTGTATGGGGACCTTTCATCGTTCTTTCAGATGTATATGTTGGGAGTATTGCCAAATAGAAACCTCCAGTCGAAGATTTTTGTACTTCACATATTGTAAAAAAAAAAAAAGTATACCAGGCTGAAGGAAAGCATCTGTGGAGAAAAAACTGTCAGCTATGCATTACTATACCATTAAAGATATTCATGATGTATACTAGAACAATGGAGATCAAAGCACAATGGCTGTTTGATGTATGTACGAGGAACTTTCCCAGCATATACAGCAAATGTAGGGCTTAAACACAATGTCAACAGAGCCTAACCCTGTGTTGGTGACTTTACAGATCTTATCAGATGCCATAAATTCTAGATATGGTTTATTGGTGGAGATTCTTCTGGATGTGGACGGATACGTTGGGCGTTTCCAGGGCACAATGAGCGTCTGTGTTGGCCTTCCTACACAGTCTGCCCTTCAGGCCTGTGCTTTGTAACCTGTCTCCCGTCCTTTGTAACCTGTCTCCCGTCCTTTGTAACCTGTCTCCCGTCCTTTGTCTCGCTGTCTGTGTCATTTCATGGATAATGCACTTTGTTCCTTGTGTTCATACCTGGGTTTGTGCTCTCTCTGTGTTGACAATGGCTGCTGCTCGAATAGAATGCCGCATTATTCTGTGGTGTCGTAGGACTTGTTAACCTCTTCTAGTCACCAGAGGAGGCCAGACGAAAATGCTGGAACTTACCGCTTCAATATTTGTAACCAGTATATAAATGGGAATTCGACATGCAAATACTCCCTTGTATTTCGTCTTCTGGATACGTTATTGCTTAACTCCTTAACCTAAAAAGGCAACAAAAAGAATTATTTCTTACCTGTTTATTGACTCTTTGCTTTTTGGGTCACCTCATTTGTTAGATACAATACTTCTACATTAGATTCTAGTATACTTTTTAGGTCATCTTGTTTTTTTTAGGAAAACCTTTTTTTTATGGAGACCATAACAACTCCTGGTCAACCTATCACCCTAACCTCTCTTTGGGCCTCATCTTTATTGTTGGACCATCCATCTTTTGACTAAATTTGCTTTGATCCCTTAGGTGGGTTTAGATTCCTTATTTTTTGGTTTTCTCCCCTTCTTATTCAGACCTCTAAAGTCTCCAAATTCTTCTGGCCACCTCAGTCTTTGACTTATGCCATTTTTTTTTTTTTTAGTTTAGCTCTCCCCTTTTGAAAGATATAAATTCACTTTCCAATATTGAAATCGCAACAACAAGAATGTGGAACGTCTATGGTCTGCCATAATCCCGGGAGTAGGACCGGTGTGACGTTCCCTTGTGATGAGTGTAGTAGGATAGCTCAGAAATTTTTTTCTGCTTTGGCTAGGTCTACACTTCTCAAAGTAGTTGATTTGAAGTGACTTTCATGGATTTTGAGATGTGTAGCCCCTCATTCCCCATATATATATTTTTTTAAGGGTGTAACACAATTGATAATTTTTGTAGGACATATTTGTTGTATATAGATCCTCTTCTATGGTTGTGGCTGTACAGGTTTTTTTTTCTTGGATGAGGCTTCTTGCCCAACTAGACATGTTTTTCCACCACTAGTCCAATTGTCTTCTTACCTTCATCCATGTTGTTCTTCCTCTGTCATTCCCAATAACTTTTTTTTTTTCTGAGAACAATGAAGTTCCCTCCTGTTTTCCCAACATCTTGAGATAAAACAACAACCCTAATCAATCTGATCTTACGTTTCGTTGCTTTCGTAAAACCTTTTTGTCTCCGGTTGCCAGATTGATTCCATTTTCTCGCACCCACTGTAGCCCTGGCATAATATTTCATAGCCCACTTCCAGAAAGCATGAGGAATGTGTGAGGCAAAGAGGAAGATACTGAAGATTTTTATGGCTGCCGGTCACTATGCAGACATTAAGAGCTTCCGATGATGGATGAGGTTGAGATGAGGTAATGAACTCTCCTCGTGTGAGCGTGGGATTGGCAATCTAGGATTTCCTAATGTCTGCTTGGATTTCCAGAGCCAGGAAGGAATTTAATATTTTTCCCCCTTTTTAAAATGAAGCCTTTCAGATCATACCCAGCATGTCTGCCTCTTCACGGGACCTATTGTTAAGTCAATGCGAAGTGCTAATGTGTGGACGTTTTCGTACTTGCCCATTCATCATGTTGGCAGCACACCGAATCCTATACATCATGTATACCCTCCAATTCATTTTGGTGTAATGGGTAATTTCGCTTTCACGTTATATATTAGTAATGCACCCTGGATATTCTAGTCAATATGTAATCTTCTTTGGAAAGGGCATTTCGCCAAGAACATGTGGTTTTACATGATGGTTATTTTTGGCCGGTTGAATGTATGTATATATGCGTGTTTATGTGTGTGTGTGTGTGTGTGTGTGTGTGTGTGTGTATATGTATATATATATATATATATATTATATTATATTATATTATATTATATTATATTATATTATATTATATTATATTTTATATATATATTATATTATATTTTATATATATATATTATATTATATTTTATATATATATATTATATTATATTTTATATATATATATTATATTTTATATTTTATATGTATATTATATTTTATATATATATATATTATATTATATTTTATATATATATATATATTATATTTTATATATATAATATATTATATTATATTTTATATATATATATATATTATATTATATTTTATATATATATATATATATTATATTATATTTTATATATATATATATATATTATATTATATTTTATATATATATATATATTATATTATATTTTATATATATATATATATTATATTATATTTTATATATATATATTATATTATATATATATATATTATATTATATATATATATATTATATTTTATATATATATATATATATTATATTTTATATATATATATATATATTATATTTTATATATATATATATATTATATTTTATATATATATATATATATATATATTATATTTTATATATATATATATATTATATTTTATATATATATATATATTATATTTTATATATATATATATATTATATTTTATATATATATATATTATATTTTATATATATATATATATATTATATTTTATATATATATATATTATATTTTATATATATATATATTATATTTTATATATATATATATATATTATATTTTATATATATATATATTATATTTTATATATATATATATTATATTTTATATATATATATATATATATATTATATTTTATATATATATATTATATTATATTTTATATTATATTAAAAAATATATAAGTAAATATAATATAATTATCTGAATGTTTTAGTACTATAGAAACTTTTATGAAAAAAAAAAAAAAGTTCAATATCTGGTTAACCTTCTTTTATGGCTGATTTCAGAAAATGCATCATAAATTTAGTTTTTGGAAAGTGAGCAAAAGTAAAGCTTTTTGCAAAAGAAATCGTGGAAGATCAAAAAGGAAAATCGGCAATATTTAATTCCGCTCTCTCATCAGCCTATCAAATGTATGTTGTTCTTAATAATACTGTTTAATTTATAGTTTCCTTGTTTTTTTTTCTTTTTCTGTGCAGGTTTTCGAAGCTAATGATTAGAAAGGAGTCTCCTATAAGAAATATTGATGGTGAATAATTGAAGAAACTGTTTTTGAAAAATTTCTAAATCCAAGTTCCCACCACTTTTTTTTTTAAAGATGCACAAAATATCGTAGGATTAATACGAACCATCCAAGGCCGTGGTTCTGGTCATCCTAACCTGGTGAGTGTCCATAGTTGACATGTATTGTGATGTCAGTGGTTTAGACTGAGTAATCCAGGTTTAAAGATCATGGATGAAGTTTATTCTCCCAAGTCTCAGGGATGCCAAAAAACCCCCTCCAAACTGAGCTCTTAACCTGCCAAGCTTCACCACTGCGGCAATGATATCACATCGACAGCGCTGCAACCAATCATTGAGCTTGGTAGCTTTGCTGATTGTGGAGTGTATGAACCACTAAGCTCAGTGATTGGCTGCAGCGCTGACCAGAGCAGTGGTGAAAGAAGGACGGGAATAAAAGCTCAGTTTGGGCTTTTTTTGTGTCCTTGAGAATATAGAGAAATAATTTTGAAATGGGACAACTCTTTTTAACTCGGTAATGTTTCTAAAAAAATTATTTTAAATATCGACATGTAGTATTTCATCGTTCCTAATGAGAATGCGTGATGACTTCCTGTCTTGATGATGGGGTGTGGTGGGGTCATACTCTCCTGATTCATGAAGAGGTTCACACCACTTCCTAAATCGGGAGCATATGACGAGTTGCACCGCACCAGAAATTGTACTGCAGTCCCTAACTGGAGTAAGATTTCTAGCATAGGGAATGCCACAGTTCGTCATGAGTTGGATGAGTCGTGGCGTCACATTCCCATCACGCCCAGCTCTGCCCATTTTGGCACAGCTGGGAAAAACTGGTGTGAAAACACAGTTGCAAAATTTTTGCACAACTACCAGTTTCGCCAAAATTTTCAGGCTTTCTAGCAATTTGCACTCGAATTCTTATGAAAATGCTTTGATGAATCGGGGCCTATATGCATAAAAATTGGTCTAACATCTGAGGATTTACCCTACACCTGACCACTTTTCATATTTTTATAAGTTTCAGTTTTCAATCTCCTATTTTATTTAGTTTGTGCCTTTTCTGTGCCGAATTCTTCGCAAAATTTTTTAGATTTTTCTTAATTGTTTAAGACTATTCTTAGGTTCAAAAATGGCTAGTTTTTCAAGGGGAAATTGCTTCAGAAAATGCTCATGGGTTTTTGAGTTTCTTATTTTCCTTGAAGTGTTTTGATCTGACTGTGCTTAGCCTCAAGAGGTTTCCTTAAAGGGGTTACCCAGGAATAGAAAAAAATAAAGAACGTAAATGTTATTATATATACATTCCTAAATACATTGACAGTCACTGGCAATATACTGGAGGGGAGATATGTTTCACTGAGGCTATTAGTTTCAGTAATTTGAAATCTAGAAGTTTTCTCCAGCACACTAAGTGCTGAGAGGGGTTAATCGGTCATTTTTAATGGGCTAGGTTTTATGTGAACAGCTGTAGAGCGGGTGGGAGGCTGTTCACCATATCTCCACCCCGAGGTGTGGTCTGGGATATAAAAAGCCAGCCTGTTGAATCATGGGATGTTCAGGGTATCTGGAGAGGTAAGCTCCAGAGAGAGGAACTTGTGTTTGTATCACCTGAACCATGTGCTATGCTAAACCCTGAGCGGCCAGATTCCCGCGGACATTTGGACTATGCTGTTTAGTTATTTTTGTTTTGCCGTTATGCCATAAGGGCCATGTTTGATTTAATGAATTTTATTGGTTTATGTAACTTTTTTAATAAACCATCAAAATATTTAAAGAGACAGTCTGCCTGAATCTACATCTGCATCCAGCCGAGTAAGCTGATCTACCACAACATTTAATTAGCAAATCACAATCATTTTGTTTAAAGAGGTAATCACTATAGTATTAAAATGGCCGTCACCTTGTTACAACAGAATTTTAGTTGCATAGTGATTGCCTCTCTAGACAAAACAATTGTGATTTTCTAATTAAGTGTATTTAGGAAGTTATTTATAATGACCTTTCCTTTTGGTTATTTAGTTGTGACATGCAGAAGTAGTGCTGTTGCTTTAAAAGCATTCAGCAACTATTAGCAGTAACACAAGAACAAGAGACAGGAAGTGTTGTTCTCCAGAAGCATCCAGCAACTAGAGGGGTTAACACAGTCACAGGAGAAGGGGAGTGTTTTAGCAGAGCCCCAGGTGGATTGGGGGGAAGTTGTTTGCTGTCTGGCTGGAGCTGAAGAGAAAGGTGGTGTGTGTGTTCTGTATCTCACAGAGGCGCCCCTGCAAGTGTAAAGGATTCAAGTCAGGAGTGAAGCTAAGCACAGGTCAGGTAGAGTTCCTGAACTAACAGTGCAGAGTATTGTAAGCCAGAAAGATAAGGACTGAAAGAAATGGTGTCACAGGGATCATCTCCCTCAGCAAACCCTCCCCTCCTCCTCCATCTCACTGTGCTGTAAGGAATGCTGTGTTCATTAATGTGCCTTTGCATTAGAACTGTGCTGTCCTGTACTACTGGGAAGACTGTGAACTGCTGTGCTGCTAAGGAAACTGTACTGTTTGTCACTGGAGCCTGTTGCTCATAAGACTTAACTTGCACTGGTTGTGCGGCTTCTTATTAAATGCTACTGTTCTACCGTTTATGAGGACTCTTGTCAAGTGTGTCTGGTCAGCAAGTGAAACAACACCTACGTGTCTGTGCCTGAGGGTCAATACCCCTGTGTGCCTGAGAGAAGCTGCAGCACATGGTCTATGGTCGCCCTGAGTAACGGTTACCCCAGGATTCCAAAGAATTCATGTAACCTGTCTCGCCCTATCTGAACCTAGCTGCGTGCGTGTAACATAGTTCTATTTTCTATTCCTAGAGAACCCCTTTAAGGACCTGCTTTAAAGACTTACCAAGCACTCTGTTTTCCACCTGGCATTTTTAAAAACTTATTCAGGGGGAAAAAAGCCAAAAAGAAACCTCCATATGAATTGCAAAATTGGATTACCAATTGAAATGTACAGTACAGACCAAAAGTTTGGACACACCTTCTCATTTAAAGATTTTTCTGTATTTTCATAACTATGAAAATTGTACATTCACACTGAAGGCATCAAAACTATGAATTAACACATGTGGAATTATATACTTAACAAAAAAGTGTGAAACAGCTAAAAATGTCTTATATTCTAGGTTCTTCAAAGTAGCCACCTTTATGCTTTGATGACTGCTTTGCACACTCTTGGCATTCTCTTGATGAGCTTCAAGAGGTAGTCACCGGAAATTGTCTTCTAACAATCTTGAAGGAGTTCCCAGAGATGCTTAGCACTTGTTGGCCCTTTTGCCTTCATTCTGCGGTCCAGCTCACCCCAAACCATCTCGATTGGGTTCAGGTCGGGTGACTGTGGAGGCGAGGTCATCTGGCGTAGCACCCCATCACTCTCCCTCTTGGTCAAATAGCCCTTACACAGCCTGGAGGTGTGTTTGGGGTCATTGTCCTGTTGAAAAATAAATGATGGTCCAACTAAACGCAAACCGGATGGAATAGCATGCTGCTGCAAGATGCTGTGGTAGCCATGCTGGTTCAGTATGCCTTCAATTTTGAATAAATCCCCAACAGTGTCTCCAGCAAAGCACCCCCACACCATCACACCTCCTCCTCCATGCTTCACGGTGGGAACCAGGCATGTAGAGTCCATCCGTTCACTTTTTCTGCGTCCCACAAAGACACGGTGGTTGGAACTAAAGATCTCAAATTTGGACTCATCAGACCAAAGCACAGATTTCCACTTGTCTAATGTCCATTCCTTGAGTTCTTTAGCCCAAACAAGTCTCTTCTGCTTGTTGCCTGTCCTTAGCAGTGGTTTCCTAGCAGCTATTTTACCATGAAGGCCTGCTGCACAAAGTCTCCTCTTAACAGTTGTTGTAGAGATGTGTCTGCTGCTAGAACTCTGTGTGGCATTGACCTGGTCTCTAATCTGAGCTGCTGTTAACCTGCGATTTCTGAGGCTGGTGACTCGCATAAACTTATCCTCAGAAGCAAAGGTGACTCTTGGTCTTCCTCTCCTGGGGCGGTCCTCATGTGAGCCAGTTTCTTTGTAGCGCTTGATGGTTTCTGCAACTGTACTTGGAGACACTTTCAAAGTTTTCCCAATTTTTTCAGGCCGACTGACCTTCATTTCTTAAAGTAATGATGGCCACTCGTTTTTCTTTACTTAGCTGCTTTTTTTCTTGCCATAATACAAATTCTAAAAGTCTATTCAGTAGGACTATCAGCTGTGTATCCACCAGACTTCTGCACAACACAACTGATGGTCCCAACTCCATTTATAAGGCAAGAAATCCCACTTATTAAACCTGACAGGACACACCTGTGAAGTGAAAACCATTTCCGGTGACTACCTCTTGAAGCTCATCAAGAGAATGCCAAGAGTGTGCAAAGCAGTCATCAAAGCAAAAGGTGGCTACTGTGAAGAACCTAGAATATAAGACATATTTTCTCAGTTGTTTCACACTTTTTTGTTAAATATATAATTCCACATGTGGTAATTCATAGTTTTGATGCCTTCAGTGTGAATGTGCAATTTTCATAGTCCTGAAAATACAGAAAAATCTTTAAATGAAAGGTGTGTCCAAACTTTTGGTCTGTACAGTATATGAGCATTTTTCCAAGCCTTTTTGAAGTGTGTTTTTGTGAAGGACATTGGAGAGGGTTCATGGCACAAAACTCATAAAAAGAAAAAAAAAAATCGCCTCTGTGTGAACATAGCCTAATTATTGCGCCCTTCACCTAGTGACTCGGCTCACAAATATTGCCCATTTTGGAGTGTGAAGCTTGGACATTTGTTGTCTGGTCGGGCAGTTGACCCGCCTAATTGGCTTCTTTTTGGACCCTGCAGATGGTAGAGAAGGGGCACCGCCCTTTCTTGATTTATGAGGATTGCTGTATGTTCAGTCTTCAGGGTGTTAAGTGTTTTGACTCTCTGTCTTGGAATTGTAACTGCTATGAAACATTTGCATCCTAAACCCAAACCGCAGTGAATCATTGTAGAATTTATTGATCATGTGCAGCTCATTAAAGAGGGAACTGGAAATTGTTAGCCAGGCCATAAATTTCACAAAATTATTCCAAAATGTTCTCGGCCTCGGAAAACTCCCTCTTTTGACTTACTCTATATATTTGGGAAACTAATAATTTACTTTACTAGGGTTCTGGGTGAGGTGGCCTCATGAAGGGGTAACTTAAAAACACTACTAAAATAATCTGTAGAAAAGAGCATGTATAGCTAGCTATACATTACATATAGAATTTAGTTGTATATTCAGGATCAGTGATTTTCCTCTTGGGGTTAAATTGACTTGAACAACCGATCAATAGAAATTGGCGTTGCTTCAGAGAGTCTATGCTTTTAGGGGGTCCTACTTAACATCTCTGCCAACACCATCAAAAAACCCTATTGAGTACTACTTAAGGTAATGCTTCTTGTCTTTCGTATTGGAATCCTGCTTTTTCTAATCTCCTGGTTTCTTCTAAAAGGAACATGTTGCCAAGAAGTTTTACCAACGATGAATCCAAATTTACTCATAAGATGGCTCCTCAAGTTCCATTTCCAAAACATTTGAGACCTCCCTATTGTCTCCTTTTGAATCTTTCTTATTTTGTAGGAGTCAAGGTGGCCTAGTAGTGTCACCCTTATCGTGGCAAAGCAGCCGTTTTCTTTGGGAAGATTGTAATCAAGCCAACTGTGGAGAACATTTTGGAGCACTTGAGTGAAGTTGGGAGGTCCTCCTTTGTGGGAATGTGAATTAAGGCTCAATGGGGTATTTCCAGCAAGCTTTGAGAGTTAAGTCACAACTGTTCATGAGGCAAACTTGGTCTGATGTAGAGGGCAAGACAGAACTCTTGCCTAACTGGTGCTTGAGTTCAAAGTGGCCTATCATGGGCTGTAACTGTTAAGCTGTATGCCACTGACGAGCGGCGTGCCACAAGCTACAACCACTAAACTTTACGCCTGATGGTGCAGAAAGCTATGTTAGTTTGTACCAGAGCAGATTTTGCTGTGCTACAAAGTTATTCTTGTGTGATCTGCCATGATGAGACCAAAGATCTTATGCGCCGAACCTAAAAAGATGCCAGACTGCGCTGTCCCCTGTAGACACCTGGAAGTGACAGATTATTTCCGGCGAGAACAGAGAATCTGGCATGCAGAAATCCTACATGCCTCAGTCTACTATCCTCAGATATCTCTCAGTAGGGGGGAGAGTCAGGGCACCCTCATACAAATTAGATTGGTGGTCTGACAAGCCAAAATTGGCAGGTTCAATTTGAGGTCCATGTGATGTTTTCATATTAATAAGTTTACGAGTGGTAGGCTTATGACGCGCCCCTGGGCCTGAGTCGCGCAGCGTTGCGCACGCGGGAGCCTACCCGGAGCCGGATCAGATGGGGGTAGTAGTCTCGTGGCGGTGACCCGGTCCGTGCCCAGGGAGTCAGACTAAGTGGCAGTCTATTAGCAGTAGATGGTGGATGACTACGCCACCCGTTGAATGCAGCTATGGAGCTGCCGCTGCAGGGCAGACCGCTGAGGCCGGTGGAAGGATGGTGCAGCGTGGATGGTATAACCCCCAACGGGAGGGGTATGGCCTCAGGGCAGCCGACGTGGATGATGGGGGTAGCAGGAACCACTCAGAGACGATGCGGTGTAGTTCAGGGTCTTTACTGGTGACAAAGATAGACCCTCCCGGAGTACTTGCTAGCAATCGGGGCCTGGTCAGTCCTTGAGCAGATGGGATCTCCCCTGGCCAGGCGGAGTTGTAGGCCTTCCCAACTAACTGTACTCTTCTGGCTACCTTGCTAGAGGCGGGTAAAAGTAGCCCACGTCCCTGAGTGTACCGTGTGGTGCTCACCCGTATGGCCGGTGACTTGGGGCCTTCTAATGGCTTCCGCTCCACGATGGCGGTGCTGGTCCCACGCGTGTGACCGTGCCTTCGGGTTTCTGGGCCAGAGGACCTGCAATCCCCTGCCGGTCGGTTTCTGCTGCTGGGTAGAGATTAGTCCTCACAGCCTCGGACTCCGGGTCCGGTGATACTTCTCAGTCAGGGCGAGCTCTGCAGCTGCCAGCCCCTGACTCCTTGTAGCACTGTTCCCACAGAGCTCCTGATGTTCTTTTCCTATATCTGCTTCTCTGTCTCTACTTCTTCTCTACTCACTAACCCTGCCTCAGCCCTAGGTTTATATAGGGGAAGTTCTTCCCCTCCCAGGACTGGGCAGGAGGTGTGGCATGCATAGGATCCCTGACCAAGAGACCTCCCACCTGCTCTCAGACGTAATATCTCTATCACTGTGGCAACCAGACCCCTGGGGTGTCACACTTACTTTGTGCAATAAGCTTCCTCTGCATAGTCTAGATGGTCTATTCTTCTGTAGAGGGGCAGATTTTCGGGTCCTGTCTAATCGTGCAGCTGTTCAGTGAACTGGTTCTACAGGTTGTCTCCTGGTTGGCCTTCCTTTTTAGCTTGGAGTTTGGCTAATATACTATTATAGTATTAAGAGTCTGCCGCCTATTCTGAAAAGTCATTTAGTTAAACTCCTAAATGTAGACTTTCCAATGTGTAATTTGTATGTAAGCTTTACATACCTTTCAAGTGATTATAGGTAAGGCATGGGGTGGGCGTAGTAAAAGAAATTGCTGAAATCTGAAAGGAGAGGTAATGTCTTCAAGTAGCCACCTACTACTTGGCTTACAATTTGATGGGAGGACTATTGTACAAGGTAATATTTTGTATATATGTGATGACACTGTCCATATGAAACCAGCCGCAAATTAGGTTGGACATTGGACGCCCAAAGTTAGTTCTTCTATTATGGTTTCCTAAGGTCATTGAGAATGTGCATGTACACAGTATATACACGTATTTTTCTATCATACTTAGAGCTTATGACTTGTCGTTCCTACCTAGCAGAGCCGGAAAGATTGGAAAACCTTAAGAGGTGCTTGAGAAACATTAGGGCTCATTAAAGCACAAATGTGGATCCATAATGTTTATCAGCTTGGTCATATATGGTCCACTTCATGGTTGATTCCCCCCCATTAATGTGCTTTTACCAGGACTTTTTGAAGTTGTTCCTTGAATCTCCCCGTTACCCAACTCCTCCCCCGTCCCCGTATTGCACCGCCGAAAATGAATCTGTAACTATAGTGACAGGACTTTTAGTGTTTGCATGGTTTTCGTATACAGTTATATGTATTGGGACTCTCGTGGTGATCTTGGATTTTCCATGTTCCTCCTACACGCCGAAACATAATCAGAAGTTAATTGTCTTCATGGTTTTTTTTTTCAAGATGGGGCGAAACTTTGTCATCTCCATCACATTTAACTACAAGGATATCCTTTTAAGTCATGCTTTTTTTTTAATGTCCAAACCATGAAGGAACCATGCTGGACTGTATAGCAGTCAGTGGGTCTGTCTTTTTGCACTGGAATCCTAACTTGTCATACACATCAGACCAATGTCCACTAAATCAAATGTTGAGCGTAGATGACAGAACAAGCTTCACGATTAGACAGGACTTCCGCATGAATATCTGACATAGATGACAGGACAAGGTGATCATATAATGTATACGAAGGCTTCTTGACTCTTTCCCAACTGTAAAGCCTGGTTCGGCGTACAGTGTAATATGTTGGGAGTTTTATCAATTTATCGTCTGGGGAAATATCGATCCAGCATGTTCTGTTTTTGG
Organism: Phyllobates terribilis; assembly: GCF_046119375.1. Taxonomy (NCBI): domain Eukaryota; kingdom Metazoa; phylum Chordata; class Amphibia; order Anura; family Dendrobatidae; genus Phyllobates; species Phyllobates terribilis. The sequence continues at coordinate 151,536,014 of NW_027362767.1, forward strand.
ACTCCAGATCGCATTGTCTCCCGGAGATAAGCGGCCAGACACGTCTCTCAGAGAACACGAGTGCTTGGAAAAGCCTGCTGAGATGACTGCTGGCTAGAGTTGGGTGGATCAAATTGCGGGATTTTGGTCCATCGGCCAGGTCCGTATTCTCTGGCCGCTGGATGAAATGCTCACTAATTGCTTACCTTCTGTGATCTCCAGCTCCGCTTTTGACTAGCTGGGCTGTTGTGACTTCATCATTGCAGCTTGACATACTGATATAGTGCTATTCAAAAGCCGCATCGAGGATCCCGATGGTAAGACATTTGGAAGCCTCCTGTCCAGTGGCCAGAGACTACTGACTTGGCTGATGGACCAGAGTCTACTGCTCGCCGAACCATCGTTCTGCCGAAGACCATGTATTTGGTGTAGCGGACTTGCAGTAAATGTTTGGGGGAAGGATTGGAAAAAACGATTGGGTATGTTGGATTTTATGTTGCCTCCTTTGTGCTCACAGGAGTTAAGTACCAAGTCAAGTCAAGCATGTATATACAGTGCTGGCCAAAAGTATTGGCACCCCTGCAATTCTGTCAGATAATACTCAGTTTCTTCCTGAAAATGATTGCAATCACAAATTCTTTGGTATTATTCTCTTCATTTAATTTGTCTTCAATGAAAAAAACACAAAAAGAATTGTCCTAAAGCCAAATTGGATATAATTCCACACCAAACCTAAAAAAGAGGGTGGACAAAAGTATTGGCACCCTTTGAAAAATCATGTGATGCTTCTCTAATTCGTGTAATTAACAGCACCTGTAACTTACCTGTGGCACCTAACAGGTGTTGGCAATAACTAAATCACACTTGCAGCCAGTTAACATGGATTAAAGTTCACTCAACCTCTGTCCTGTGTCCTTGTGTGTACCACATTGAGCATGGAGAAAAGAAAGAAGACCAAAGAACTGTCTGAGGACTTGAGAAACCAAATTGTGAGGAAGCATGAGCAATCTCAAGGCTACAAGTCCATCTCCAAAGACCTGAATGTTCCTGTGTCTTCCGTGAGCAGTGTCATCAAGAAGTTTAAAGCCCATGGCACTGTGGCTAACCTCCCTAGATGTGGACGAAAAAGAAAAATTGACGAGAGATTTCAACGCAAGATTGTGTGGATGGTGGATAAAGAACCTCGACTAACATCCAAACAAGTTCAAGGTGCCCTGCAGTCAGAGGGTACAACAGTGTCAACCCGTACTATCCGTCGGCGTCTGAATGAAAAGGGACTGTATGGTGGGATACCCAGGAAGACCCCACTTCTTACCCCGAGACATAAAAAAGCCAGGCTGGAGTTTGCCAAAACTTACCTGAGAAAGCCTAAAACGTTTTGGAAGTATGTTCTCTGGTCAGATGAGACAAAAGTAGAGCTTTTTGGGAAAAAGCATCAACATAGAGTGTACAGGAAAAAAAAAGAGGCATTCAAAGAAAAAAACACGGTCCCTACAGTCAAACATGGCGAAGGTTCCCTGATGTTTTGGGGTTGCTTTTCTGCCTCTGGCACTGAACTGCTTGACCGTGTGCATGGCATTATGAAGTCTGAAGACTACCAACAAATTTTGCAGCATAATGTAGGGCCCAGTGTGAGAAAGCTGGGCCTCCCTCAGAGGTCATGGGTCTTCCAGCAGGACAATGACCCAAAACACACTTCCAAAAGCACTATAAAATGGTTTGAGAGAAAGCACTGGAGACTTCTAAGGTGGCCAGCAATGAGTCCAGACCTGAATCCCATAGAACACCTGTGGAGAGATCTTAAAATGGCAGTTTGGAGAAGGCACCCTTCAAATATCAGGGACCTGGAGCAGTTTGCCAAAGAAGAATGGTCTACAATTCCAGCAGAGCATTGTAAGAAACTCATTGATGGTTACCGGATGCGGTTGTTCGCAGTTATTTTGGCTAAAGGTTGTGCAACCAAGTATTAGGCTGAGGGTGCCAATACTTTTGTCCGGCCCTTTTTTGGAGTTTTGTGTGAAATGATCAATGATTTGATTTTTGCTTCATTCTCTTTTGTGTTTTTTCCTTGCAAGCAAATTAAATGAAGATAATAATACCAAATAATTTGTGATTGCAATCATTTTCAGGAAGAAACTGAGTATTATCTGACTGAATTGCCGGGGTGCCAATACTTTTGGCCAGCACTGTAGGATGGTGGTCTAGAAGAATAGCTGCTGGACAATGATGGACGTTTTATGGCCACCTTTTAGAATGTGATTATCCCACTCAAACTCAAGCAGCGTCAGTGAAGATCAAGCTTTTATATTTACTGTCCAAATTTGCTTCTTGTAGACTGTTCTCCGGGGATGACTACTTAGTATGGCCGCCTTGTCGGGGACTGAATTTGGGCAGGAGTTGTTTGGGAAGGTTCTTTTAACCCTTTCTGCTCATAATGTGTATTAATTTTCTTTAAACACTCTCCTTCAGCTTCCTAGCAGCGGGCTTTGCTTAGTGCCGTTGGCCAAGGTAGTCCGAAGTTGTCCTCCCCCCACCTCTCCTCTACTTTTGTGTCTCATGGATTTTTCATGGTCGTCTCCCTGGAGAAACCTGATCCCATTTTCAGAACAATAGGAGAAGAGTTACAAGATGAAGTAATTTTTCTCCCTTCATTTTTGCTTCTTGCTCACCCTACACCCTTCCTTCCTTCCAATCTCTCCACCCTTCTTCTCTCCATGCACTTGCTAGGAAGAATGTTTCTTGGCCTGGCTGCCATTACCTAGGAAACCAAAGGAGTGCATGTGGTGGGATGGGGGATGTGCACGGGGACTAGGCCTTTTGGGTTCCCATGGTAATAGATGCAAAAAATCTGGTATTCGGGACAAAAGCCTTCAGTGACTGCAGCATCCTAACCCCGTCCATCCAAAATCAGTGGCTGGAAGCAGGACATGATTGGATCTGAATATTTTTTTTAGTTGTGTTTCTATGGTCACTGAGCCTCATCATATTGTCTGCCCTGCTGCCATGCACGGAGCAGAAGATGTCGCAAAAGATGTCCGTGTCCTTCATTAATCACTGAAGAAAAAAACGATGGGTTTATAGCAACTCGATTTTTTTTTTTTTTGAGAATTTTTTTGCTTAATTTGAACATATTTGGTTAATTTGGGTATGAGGTTCTGGTGGCGGTTTAAATGTTGGAAAATATGCACAATTGTACATTTTTTTTTTTTTTTTTTTTTTTTTTTAAAGGAATAGGCCATCAATATCAGATAGTCGGGGACCACCTTGTAGAAACCAGGGTGCTATACCAAGCACAGCCACTACTAAGTGAGGGGAGCTGTGACTAGTACACAATGAACGGGAAGCCATTGTCGCTGCACAGCCGGGACCCCTTTACAGGTAGTCTGCCACCCCTCCCCCAACATCAATTGAAATCAGACAGTCATATAACGGTTGAAGCCCTTATAAAATTCTTGCATATCGTGTAGTTCTCTCTGCCGTCCTTGTGCAGAAAACTATCTTTATTCATTAAGCAAATAAGGGAGCTCGGTGCACCATTGGAGTGGCCAAGTGTCAACTGCACCATTCGACCCTCCCGGCCCCTGCGGTGGTGTTGTTTGGGCCCGAGCCCCTGCCCTGCGGTGGTGTTGTTTGGGCCCGGGCCCCTGCCCTGCGGTGGTGTTGTTTGGGCCCGGGCCCCTGCCCTGCGGTGGTGTTGTATGGGCCCGGGCCCCTGCCCTGCACATCCAATGCAGAGTTTTTAGTTTAGGCTGGTAATAAACCAGATACGGGTGCGCTCTTGGTTCTGGCATGGATATATATGTACGCTCAGCTCCTGTGTGAAGTGTGTGCTCGGCTCCTGTGCTAATACAGATGTACATGTACATGGCCAAATTTTCAATTTAGGCAGAACTTGATCTGGACAAGGCAGAGCTGCCAATCTACATAGGGGGAGGCATCTAGTAATGGTAATTAAGAAGTCTGAATGGTGCTTGGTGATGCTGAGGGTGCACCGAGCAAACCATTTGCATAATAATCCAAGACTGTTTTCTGTACAAGGAAGGGTTAGAAAACTGTGCTAAAAGCAAGATTTTTATATGGGCCAAGTCCCCGATTAGTTTAGTTTATTCTCCGGTGTATGGGGGCCTCCAAACTTTCCACGACACATGCTGTCCGAGGAGATAAGTGTCGTGCAGTTTGAATTTTAACACCAGACTCTTCAGTTATTCAGGAAATGAATGTCCACATGTAGAGGGACTTGGGAACAATAGTTGAAGGCCCAATGAGCGCTTGGCCGTCCGCTAACGTATGTGTATGGCGAGGCAAGCCTTAGACTCCAAGGGTATGTGAACATTGAGTTTTTGAAGCGTAAACTGAGCTGAAAGCCCAAGATTCCATGATCTCCTCCTCAAACTAAGTCTGATCATACCTTTTAGGTGGACTAAAATCCAGATGCTCTACCATCATTGGTGCTGACTGCCTCTTTGACGTTTCCCATTCTTTACACTGCTGCTGTTCTTTTTCTGATTTGTGAACGATGATAAGCGATCCAGTGACCATACCCCTACTATACAAAAGAAAATCTCTGGGGGCCCAGACAATTGAAATAGAATATTTTTCTTGCAGCAGAAAAAGCATTTATGGATGCCGGTAGTCCTTCACATCTGGGAGGCAGGCTTGATGAAGGTATCTCTGGCAAATTTAGAGTAGTCCCAACATTTTAATGACTAGTCCGGAGTACAAATACACATGTCTGATCGCAACCTTAAAGCGCACCTGTCAGCAGAATTGTGCTTGGAAAACTACATACACTGACAGGTGGGTGCCATTACACTGAGTAAAATGATACCTTTGTTGATGAAATCCGTCCTGTGGTTCTTTTAGAATCTTCATTTTCGTTTCTGACATGATATGCTCGTGCTCTGGTGCTCTCATCATGTATGCCTATCTCTGGCCTCTGACGGGTCACTTTGCTTTCAGTCACCGGCCTACTATTTTGCATACTGACTGTGTAATTTCTGTGTCACATTGAAATTTACATTCCCCAAGATGGCAGCGGCCGCCCATTTTGCTTTTGGAATAAGAATTTGGGTGCAGCATATGGCGCCGCGCATGCACAGTAGCATCTCTCGCTTGCTGATGCTATTGCACACGTGCGGACGCCATTATTTTGCTAGAGGAAAAAGAAATTTGCCTGCAGCAATATGGCCTCCGCCGCCTGCGCTTGCACAGTAGCATTTCTCGGTTGGCGAGAGATGCTACTGCACATGCGCAGTGCCATATTGCTGCACCCAAATTCTTTTTCCAAAAGCAAAATGGTGCCCGCGCGTACGCAGTAGCATCTCTCGGCAATCGAAAGATGCTACTGCGCATGCGCGGGCCTCGGCGGCTATCTTGGGGAATGTAAATTTCAATGTGACACAGAAATTACAAAGTCAGTATGTAAAATAGTAGGCAGGTGACTGAGAGCGCAGTGACCTGTCAGAGGCCAGAGATAGGCATACATGATGAGAGCACCAGTTACAGCCCCTCCCTAAAGTCCCGCCCCAGAGCACGAGCATATCATCATGTCAGAAATGAAACTAAAGATTATAAAAGAACCACAGGACGGATTTAATCAACAAAGGTATCATTTTACTCAGTGCTATGGTGCCCACCTGACAGTGTATGTGTTTTACGAAGCACAATCCTGCTGATAGATGCGCTTTAAGGGGGGGGAGCCTGTTGGACATGCACCTCTGCTCTGCATGCAAGTAAGTCTGTTCGGAGGAATTTCCAAATCTGGTGCACATACACCCTAGGACCAATTTTACAGAAAAAAAAACTAATTTGGGCAATTAGTCACTTGTTTTTAATGTGTCACCGGGAAGAGAACAAGTGTTTAATTGTGTCTTTTGTAACCATATCAAGAACCTATTGACCACACTGAAGTCATCCTGTATGCGGTCTTCCTGGTAGTCTCCTTATTTGTGGTTGCCTTATACTCATATCTGCCCTCTGTCTCAAGGGAAACATTCCCACAATGCAAATAACTCCTGAAAAGACTTCTACAATAGAACTGTAGGTACACAAACCCTTCCGGAAAGACCTGATTCATGGGACCTCATTACACCAAGCTCTGTAGGACGCTGGTTATCGTTATGTTATGAATTCATCATCTGAATACTGGTGATTCTGATACAAGTACAACAGTTTCTATGTCCATTAGGGGCAGTATTATAATAGTTATATTCTTGTGCATAGGAGCGGTATTATAGTAGTTATATTCTTGTACATAGGGGCAGTATTATAGTAGTTATATTCTTGTACATAGGGGCAGTATTATAGTAGTTATATTCTTGTATATAGGAGCGGTATTATAGTAGTTATATTCTTGTACTTAGGGGGCAGTATTATAGTAGTTATATTCTTGTACATAGGGAGCAGTATTATAGTAGTTATATTCTTGTACATAGGAGCAGTATTATAGTAGTTATATTATTGTACATAGGGGGCAGTATTATAGTAGTTATATTCTTGTACATAGGGGCAGTATTATAATAGTTATATTCTTGTACATATGAGCAGTATTATAGTAGTTATATTCTTGTACATAGGAGCAGTATTATAGTAGTTATATTATTGTACATAGGGGGCAGTATTATAGTAGTTATATTCTTGTACATAGGAGCAGTATTATAGTAGTTATATTCTTGTACATAGGGGGCAGTAGTATAGTAGTTATATTCTTGTACATAGGGGCAGTATTATAATAGTTATATTCTTGTACATATGAGCAGTATTATAGTAGTTAGTCTTGTACATAGGGGCAGTATTATAGTACAGGGTGGGCCATTTATAAGGATACACCTAAATTAAATGGGAATGGTTGGTGATATCAACTTCCTGTTTGTGGTACATTAGTATATTTTCCAGATGGGTGGTGACCATGGCGGCCATTTTGAAGTTGGCCATTTTGGGTCCAACTTTATTTTTTTCAATGGGAAGAGGGTCATGTGACACTATTGAGAATTTCATAAGAAAAACAATGGTGTGCTTGGTTTTAACGTAACTTTATTCTTTCATGAGTTTTTTACCAGTTTATGACCACTTATAAAATGTGTTCAAAGTGCTGCCCATTGTGTTGGATTGTCAATGCCGCCCTCCTCTCCCACTCTTGACACACTGATAGCAACACCGCAGAAGAAATGCTAGCACAGGCTTCCAGTATCCCTTGTTTTAGATGCTGCACATCTCGTATCTTGATGGTATGGGGTGGTATATGGGGGACAAAGATAGTGGGGCCGTTCTTCATCAATGGAAACCTCAATGCCACTGGATATCTGTAATTGCTCCATGATGATGTGTTGCCCTCTTTATGCACTGAAGATGGCACGTTCCCTGAGGTTTTCCAACAAGATGGTCACCACCACATTATGGGTGTCAGGTCCGAGCATTCCTACATGAACAGTTTCCTGGAAAGTGGATTGGTTATCGTGGGCCAGTTGAATGGCCACCAAGGTCTCCCGATCTGACCCCCTTACACTTTTATCTTTGGGGTCATCTGAAGGCAATTGTCTAAGCTGTGAAGATACCAGATGTGCAGCATCAGAAACAAGGGATACTGGAAGCCTGTGCTAGCATTTCTTCTGCGGTGTTGCTATCAGTGTGTGAAGAGTGGGAGAAGAGGGCGGCATTGACAATCCAACACAATGGGCAGCACTTTGAACACATTTTATAAGTGGTCATAAACTTGTAAAAAACTCATGAAAGAATAAAGTTACGTTAAAACCAAGCACACCATTGTTTTTCTTATGAAATTCTCTAAGTTTTATGTGTCACATGACCCTCTTCCCATTGAAAAAATAAAGTTGGATCCAAAATGGCCGACTACAAAATGGCCGCCATGGTCACCACCCATCTGGAAAAGTTTTCCCCCTCCCATAAACTAATGTGCCACAAACAGGAAGTTGATATCACCAACCATTCCCATTTAATTTAGGTGTATTCATATAAATGGCCCACCCTGTAGTTATATTCTTGTACATGGGGGCAGTATTATAGTAGTTATATTCTTGTACATAGGAGCAGTATTATAGTAGATATATTCTTGTACATAGGAGCAGTATTATAGTAGATATATTCTTGTACATAGGAGGCAGTATTATAGTAGTTATATTCTTGTACATAGGAGCAGTATTATAGTAGTTATATTCTTGTACATAGGAGCAGTATTATAGTAGTTATATTCTTGTACATAGGAGCAGTATTATAGTAGATATATTCTTGTACATAGGGGGCAGTATTATAGTAGTTATATTCTCGCACATAGGGAGCAGTATTATAGTAGCTATATTCTTGTACATAGGGGGCAGTATTATAGTCGTTATATTCTTGTATATAGGGGGCAGTATTATAGTAGTTATATTCTTGTACATAGGAGCAGTATTATAGTAGATATATTCTTGTACATAGGGGGCAGTATTATAGTAGTTATATTCTTGTACATAGGAGCAGTATTATAGTAGATATATTCTTGTACATAGGAGCAGTATTATAGTAGTTATATTCTTGTACATAGGAGCAGTATTATAGTAGTTATATTCTTGTACATAGGAGCAGTATTATAGTAGATATATTCTTGTACATAGGGGGCAGTATTATAGTAGTTATATTCTCGCACATAGGGAGCAGTATTATAGTAGCTATATTCTTGTACATAGGGGGCAGTATTATAGTCGTTATATTCTTGTATATAGGGGGCAGTATTATAGTAGTTATATTCTTGTACATAGGAGCAGTATTATAGTAGATATATTCTTGTACATAGGGGGCAGTATTATAGTAGTTATATTCTTGTACATAGGAGCAGTATTATAGTAGATATATTCTTGTACATAGGAGCAGTATTATAGTAGTTATATTCTTGTACATAGGAGCAGTATTATAGTAGTTATATTCTTGTACATAGGAGCAGTATTATAGTAGTTATATTCTTGTACACAGGAGGCAGTATTATAGTAGTTATATTCTTGTACATAGGAGCAGTATTATAGTAGTTATATTCTTGTACATAGGAGCAGTATTATAGTAGTTATATTCTTGTACATAGGAGCAGTATTATAGTAGATATATTCTTGTACATAGGGGCAGTATTATAGTAGTTATATTCTCGCACATAGGGAGCAGTATTATAGTAGTTATATTCTTGTACATAGGAGCAGTATTATAGTAGTTATATTCTTGTACACAGGAGGCAGTATTATAGTAGTTATATTCTTGTACATAGGAGCAGTATTATAGTAGTTATATTCTTGTACATAGGAGCAGTATTATAGTAGTTATATTCTTGTACATAGGAGCAGTATTATAGTAGATATATTCTTGTACATAGGGGGCAGTATTATAGTAGTTATATTCTCGCACATAGGGAGCAGTATTATAGTAGTTATATTCTTGTACATAGGAGCAGTATTATAGTAGTTATATTCTTGTACATAGGGGGCAGTATTATAGTAGTTATATTCTTGTACACAGGAGGCAGTATTATAGTAGTTATATTCTTGTACATAGGAGCAGTATTATAGTAGTTATATTCTTGTACATAGGAGCAGTATTATAGTAGATATATTCTTGTACATAGGGGCAGTATTATAGTAGTTATATTCTCGCACATAGGGAGCAGTATTATAGTAGCTATATTCTTGTACATAGGGGGCAGTATTATAGTAGTTATATTCTTGTACATAGGGGGCAGTATTATAGTAGCTATATTCTTGTATATAGGGGCAGTATTATAGTAGTTATATTCTTGTACATAGGAGCAGTATTATAGTAGTTATATTCTCGCACATAGGGAGCAGTATTATAGTAGCTATATTCTTGTACATAGGGGGCAGTATTATAGTAGTTATATTCTTGTACATAGGGGGCAGTATTATAGTAGCTATATTCTTGTATATAGGGGCAGTATTATAGTAGTTATATTCATGTACATAGGAGCAGTATTATAGTAGATATATTCTTGTACATAGGGGCAGTATTATAGTAGTTATATTCTTGTACATAGGGGGCAGTATTATAGTAGATATATTCTTGTATATAGGGGCAGTATTATAGTAGTTATATTCTTGTACATAGGGGCAGTATTATAGTAGATATATTCTTGTACATAGGGGCAGTATTATAGTAGTTATATTCTTGTACATAGGAGCAGTATTATAGTAGATATATTCTTGTACATAGGGGCAGTATTATAGTAGTTATATTCTTGTACATAGGGGGCAGTATTATAGTAGTTATATTTTTACATAAATAATATGATAGAAGATATATTTGTGTACATATATGGCAGTATAACTGTATGAGGTACCCATCAATGATTAGGCTACAAATGTACTCTACCACTCTACTTGTCCGCTCATATTGGGTTTCGTTAGCACAATGGAAATGTTGTTCCAGTGCTTGTAGATTATGAAATCCATCCTTTCTTATATTCTACGTAGATGACATCCACTTGACACACTCTACATTATGGTGTGATGTTGACCCCCGGCTTTTGCTGTGGTAGTGGGACACACTAACTCCTCCTTTATTGTGAGTGACTTTCTTGGAGGTTATAAGGACTCGGTTAAGTGTTTGACCACTGAGACGTAGCATTTATTCTTCTACAATGGTCATTATTACTTTTTCCCACTTTCACGTGGCCATCACCTTTTTTCCTAAGAGGGCTTTTCTTTCATAGTAATAAGAATTGCTCAAACCAGCTGGATGCCACGGTCAGCCCAAAGTAGTCAAAGATGAGTAAATTATAAGTGAAAATGTAGTTATTACGTCCTAGAGGAAATATTTTTTCTGCGTTTTTTATTGTTTGTATTTTTTTTTTTTTTACGCTTTTGGGCCCTGTTGTGGTGTACACCTAGACGCCATGTCCTAGTCATATTGTCTTGCGCCTTCTTGAGTGGTCCAAGTTTGCTCTTCTTGATTGTTGAGACCTCGGAGATGTCTCTTGTGTCCCGTTCATTTTAGCTTGGTCCTTCTCGATTGATTGGTATTTTGGAGAAGGTCAAAGTTATAAAAAGTCAACACTTTCCTACTAATCTTGTTTTGGAGTAGTTTATTGAAGTCCAAACACCAATGAGGGTCTCTAGTAATACCATCTAAAAGGAATTAATGGACTGGTTCAGAGTGGAAAGATACATTTTAGGTTATGGCATCTGTTCTAACAATTCCTTTTAATCCAAAAAGTTGGCCACCTCGTTTAAAAGGAATCAGTCATCATGTTTTTTTTTTCTATGTAATCTGAGAGCAACACAATGTAGGGTCAGAAACCCTGATTCCAGCGATGTGTCACTTAATGGAGTGGTTGGTCCTGTTTTCTCTCTTGTAGATGTATCAGTTGTCAGAATGCTGAGCTGTGTATAACTCCGCCCACACCACTGATTGGCTGATTCCTGTGTGTAGTCAGTAAACTGCAAATCCGTGGTGTGGGCGGGGTTACACAGATTAGCTGGACTGCCTGGCACGTGACACCTAGTCACGTAGTGATAATCTTCTGCTGATAAAACACTTATTGTATTTGACCTACAGCAATCTGCTGAGCAAGTAACACATCGTGGTCTCTTCCCCTACATTATACTGTTCTCAGATTAAATAGCAAAAACCTGCTGACAGATTTCTTTTAAGAATGCTAATAAAACCATATTTTGGGCAAAAATATTAGAATATTTATGAGAATCTGCAACTAAAATTTTGTTTTTCTTATTATGATTTTAAAATACATCGAAATTTTTTTTTTAAATCATTTGTCTTTATTGACCGATTAAATTAAAACCTATCGCCAACTGTTTCTCACAGACATGTTGTGCATCTTTAATTAATTTATCCTCATTAGATATTCCTGGCAAATTGAAAACAGAGGGAGATGCAGTCACTCTTACACTTCAGCTTTGGAAATCTGGAGCTGTGTAATTAAGTTGTTTTTTTTTTTCCTCCAGCCTGACGCGTGAGATTTTCTCAACTCTACTAAATGGCTGTGGTCTGTTGCTTTTGTCCTACATAGTGCAATGGTTGCCATGTTCCTATATGTAGGGATCATTTAGTCAATATGTTTGTTAATAAGCTGTTGTGGTAGTTTTAAAGAAAAAAGTCCATACTTTTGAGATAACTGATGAAAGTCTGGTTCTAAATTCTATTTGATATTTATGATCATTTGCGGTCAATAGTTTGTGTTCTGTGAGAACCAAGAGTCAGTCATGTAAAATCCCTACTTGATCAATCCTTCTTTCCTCAAAATCTACCACAACATGAAGTCTGAGATTCACCCATACACATTAGATATTCTCTGGTTTACAAAAATTGTTGAAAAGCTGTAGTTGAACCATTTTTTTTTTTCAACCACCATTCTTGTTCTTTTGGTATCAAAAATCCATCAGCTGCCGATAGTGTGCTACTACCGAGCATGACCCCATAAAATATTGTGGTATTGGCCATAACTAAGTCACCCGAGAGTCCAGAAAAGGAAATTGTTGGGCAGCAGTTCCTTACTTGTTCCTCTACTAGAGTTGGGCAAAAAAGATTTGTAGGACCTTGGTCCAGTGGCCATCAGACAAATGTTCTGTGATCTTCCTCCTACCTGCCTTCATCCTTGGTGCCTCTTTTGAGTAGTAGGCCCAGTGCGATATAATGTTCACATCATAAGTTAATGATGACTGTGTACCTACTAATCAGAAGAGGTGCTAGGTATTAGGTGGTTCATCCATAGTCGTTGGCCGCTAGATCAAGGTCATGCTAATTTTTTTTTTGCTCCACTCTAATATCTAGGCATTCAATTTCAGGGTCTGCATGACCACCTCAGTGGGAGATGTTTCTAGCAGCTAGGTATCACGGAACCAACTAGATGGAAAAAGAAGACTCAATAGTTACTGGTTGATTTCTCCTTGCCCATACCCACAAAATTGGCTACCACCACTTTCTTTAGTGGACTCCCTTTAACTCTATCATCGATAACTTACCATGGCTTAAAAGCTCTGTTCATTTTATAGTTTAAGGATTTCAGCTAGTCCGGCTGCTGGTCTAATGTGTATAGGACTAACTGATTTGTTTGGGGAGATGTTGATCAGGCATATCCAATTTCGGACTGTCGATCACTTTGTTCACCTGGAGATAAGACGCCGGCAGAGATGTTTTGTTGGCATATTTCTCATAGAGAACACAGAACCACTCGGCCCAACGAGCGCTCAGGTGTATGGAGACACGACTGAACGATTGGCCAGAGCATCGCTCGACCAGCTGCCATCTAATGTGTATGGGGGGCGTTGAGTATGAGGAAACACAGATCAGTGCATCTTTTTACCTTCCCCCAATTAGGTTGGATTTTTTATTTTTCACAAAGAGAACCAAAAGTACAAGGCAAACAAATGCTGAGAGTCACAGAACTTAAACAGAAAGTTTCCCCGAGGTGTTGATTTAGTAAATTAGGTAATGAGTTTTTGCTTGCTGGATCAGGATGACAGGGAAGTCTTCTAGCCACAGAGAGGTTCTACAGGTGGTGGGCTCATGCATTGTTCCCACCTACCTGTTTGAAGTTGTTTTTGATTGCACAATAGTGTCACATTTATGTAGAACTGGGAGTATCCCGAGAGACACTGACACGTACGTTCCCTTTTATAGTACAGTGTGAAACCCCAGCACTTAATAGTTCCCAGGTGTCTGTAATTTCTAGGAACTTTTTGAAGATTTTCTGTGTGGCTTTTTCATGACTAGATTGACCTTTATGATCCTTAATCTTCAGGTCTTTCCTTCTTGTTAAAGTCAAGTCATAAGAGGGTTCAACCAGTCAAAATGTTAAAACAGATTCTCAATTGTATTCCAAATACTGTAGACTTGTTGACTTCTGTATGATTTCCATGAATTGAGACTTTTTCTATTAGGTCTTGAAACAAAGATGGTGTAACCCAAGTCCTTGAATATTTATGGTGTGACTCAGGAGTTCCCACAAGTCAAGGATGGAAAAAGATGAAAGGACCCAAGATGTCAATACAAAATCTTGGAAATTTGTTTTTGATTTGCTACCACCTTGATGATTATTTCCACTGATTTCTATGTTTGTTTTGGATGTCCCACCAAAAAAGTCCAATTGGTTCCTGAAGCAGTCCTTGCCTATCTATATGAAAAGAGCTACTTAAGGAACATTTGGAGAATATCATGGGCAATTGTATAGTTTTTTGTTTAAGCTTATATTTTTTGTTTTATATGTTAGGTCTCCTAATTTTTCTTATGAGACGGACCAAGACCTCCTATCAAAATAGAGTCCCTCAAGGTGAAAGTCGATTTTCTGACGGCGCCTTTTGGCCTGAAAAAACCTGTGCTGAAAGAGGCCGCAGCGGTGTTGGCTGCAGTTCCAGGTTCAGGGAAGCCGAAATCCGTAATCGTGGATCGCCATAAAGGTCGTTACTCTGAAAACATGGACAACGAGTCCCAATATTCTGGGTACTCATATAAATCCGGGCAATCTCGGAGTTCACGCAAACACAGGTGAGACATTCTGCTTCTACATTTTATAGAGTGGAGTTTTATAAATTTAATTTGTGGTCTACATGACGTTGGACTTTTTGCACGTTGATGCTCAAGATGTTATTAGTTTCTGCTTAGACTGATTTGGCCAAAAAAATGGTGGTTTCTGTTCTTGGCATGTCAAGTCACAGACCTACCCAGGAGGAGGATCACTTCTCATGCCCATCTAGGAGCTGGACATCGATTATTATTCCAGGCGATCTCACTCATTGTGGTCATGGTGTCATCATTTGGACTTTCTCAAACTTAGATTCTACTGTGTCCTTTCTTGGTGGCCAATTTTTGACCAGCTTTATAGAGTAGAAATGTTTTCAGTCCAATGCCAGAAAGAAATACCAAAGCTTATTTTTTTTTTTTTTTTATGAAAGCTGGTCATCTTTCACCACACAGATATCTCTAGCCAAGAGAAAAGGTAAGGAGTCAAAGCAAGTATGACCACCAAATTTTAGCACCATGGTGAAACGTTTAAGGCTATTCACACACATTGCGTTTTTTTCCGCTGCTAACTTGCAGGAAAATGTTATGCCTGGTGTTAGTGCAACATAGGGGGAAAAGGGAAAGGGAGCCCAGACACTAGGGAAAGGGGGAAGTGGAGACCTCCTAGTCTGGTCTAGAGTCACCCTGTCTCAACCACCGTCGCTATATTGGCTCTTCAGCAATCACCGCACGCGTGTCTCTTCCTACTTTCTCTGGCGTATGGAAGGAGATGAGAACTAGTCAACCTCCACTAAACTCTATAGACAACAAGGGTGGACAAAACAGGGGGAAATGGCTTAGGTTTAGAAGAGTCCAAATATGCACATGGCCTCAAGGTCCAGAGAGGACAAAATACTGCTCCTGCGAAGCGTCACAAGTAGAAATGAATATAGCTGGCGACTCCCTCTCAGACACACCAGGTATATGTACACCCAGGCAGAGAGCTAATTAGCAAGAGAGAGGTAGCCGCTCGATCCTAAAGACAGCCTCTTATCTAGGAAGCTGTCTGCAATGCCAAACGTAGAGATCTCCTGCAACCCACTGAAGGGCGACTGTCTGTCACCTCTGACACAGCGGTGACAGAAAACAGCTGCGTTAAAAACGCTTGTTTTGGTGCGTTTTTTGTTGCGTTTTTGCTGCGTTTTTTTTTACCACCCCTTACCCTTACTTCCTATGCGTGAAAAAAATGCTGCAAATATGCAACAAAAACGCAGGTGTGTTTTCTGTTGCCAAAATGCTGAAAGAAGTGACATGCTCTATTTTCCTAAAAACACAACCAAGTCACAAAATATGCAGCGAAAAAAAAACAACAGAGAATTCTGTTTTCTCATAGACTTTGCTGGTACTGCAAAACGCAGCTGAAAATCTGCATCAAAATATGCTGCAAAACACAACGTGTGTGAACATAGCCTTAGCGTTCTATTGCTGCAGTCATCCAGGTGACAGAGTGGTTACTCTTTAGCAAGTATTTCGTTTCTGTGCAGCGCCTCCACAGGAAAAATTCAGCATTACACTATTCTTACTAAAATCTACAGGCTTTCTGTGTAATCCATGGACCTGTTGAGTCCTCCAGAGTGTTTTTGTAACTGTACCCTAGAAATCCCTACTAAAAACAGATTTCCTACACTTTTTAGAATGACAGACAATGATATTGTCGTTTTTTAATTTTATTCTATATATTTTTTTTCTTTTTTTAGAGATCGAAGAGAAAGACATCGATCAAAAAGCCGAGACGGCAGCAGCCGGGGAGATAAGTCGGTCACTATTCAAGCTCCTGGAGAGCCTTTACTAGACAATGAGTCCACGAGAGGAGAAGAGAGGGTAAAATTTTTATTTTTGGAATATTTTTTTTTCTTTTACTTGGTATGGTAAATGTAAACCTTACACACATCCTGCTACATTTTTTCCATTTTAACTTCCCATTTGAATGCTGCGGAGCATTGTTCAGTGACAGCCGTCCCCTTTCAATGCTAAACCTTGCTGCCATCATGGGATTTTCCATATTCGGAGGCAGACAGCCACTTAACCCATTGGCCTCCTACACGGCGAGGAATATGACAGCACATTACACTGCAGAGCATTTCAACCGCTTCTGTCACCCGCCGTCCTGACGCCCGACAGCCCTTGTGTCTAATTATTTTCCATGAGTGTCTGCAGAGGTAATTAGCAGAAGGGTTTATTGATTTTTGTTGCACCATTTATCTACATCCTAAAAGCAGTCACACTGCAGGGTTAATATTGCCAGGCGGCTGGGTGTGTAAGAGAGATGTGCCGCGGACCTGCGCCGCGGACCTGCGCCGCTCTGGACGGCTGCCAGCGAGAGTTAATGAGCTGATCCGATGTCGCATCTCGCTACACTGGGTAATTGTCAGGACTTTGCTATTGGGCAGCCGTGATGTCATTGTTTCCCGGTCGTGTCAAGGGCAGGAAGATATGTGCTAAAGCCGTGAGCTTTACTGTGGGAACTACATTATCTGACCCTTCTGTACAATTTACTCCTTTTAGGTCTATTACGCATTGATTTGTAAAGGGACAAATGAGAGTTGCCCAATGGCAGGCAACACAAACCTAACTATTAATTGTATAGCGGTATTTTTTACAAACCGTACCGCACTGTTAGATTTTTTTTTCTATATCAATATATATGTATATTACACACACACACACACACACACACACACACACACACACACACACACACACACACACACACACACACACACACACACACACACGTTTATATTTATATAGCTATGTATATGCACATAGAGGTAGACACAGGAACTCTGTCTCTTTAAATCTTCCACTGGTTTATTAAAGGTATAACATAAACTAGTGCTGCTTAAGCAAAAATAAACACGGCCTTTCTGGCTTCCAAACACAGCTGTGGAGCTTCCAACTCCAGACACACCCAACAATAAATGAGCCAGAAGGCTGTGTGTGTTCTCTGGACTACACCCTGGGGTGGAGATATGGTGAACAGCCTCCCACCTACTCTATAGCTATTCAATTAACCTAGCCCTAAAAATGGCTGATTAACCCCTCTTAGTGTGCTGGAGCATTTTTCTAGGTTCATATCACTGAAGCTAATAACTTCAGTGATGTATATTGTGACAGTCACTGGGGCACACACACATCTGTCTATTTGTATATATCTATAAGTGTGTATGTATGTTTGTGTCTGTGTATATGTGTATCTACAATAAGTAATTCTAATCCTTTAGAAAACAAAGTTATCCTATTCTGTAAATCTCGACTCCACAGTATCCATTCTGTCCTTTCAAATTTTCATTCTTACAATGTTTTTTGTTTAGTTTCAGAAATAAATAATTATCAATTAAGGTTAATGAGGAGAATATGGTGGGTGATGGACAGTTTCAATGCTGATTTAATTGTTTTTTTTTCAGGGCAATAGGAGACTTGTGGGTGGGCACATTAGCCTGCAAAAACATGACACCTTTGGAAAGTTCTTGCTGTAGTTTCCATCTTTACCTAACTTTTCTAAATCACAGTTTCAAATGACATAACCATTTCTGCTACAACTTAGCACTTGCTCTTGTCAAAGCGAATACTTGTATCCATAGGGGATTTATTTTTGTCTGCTAGAATTATTCCAGGCCAACTATTCATCAATACCTCCTCTTGTGTATACATAATATGTATGTATGTATATGCGTGTGTGTCTGTGTGTGTGTATACAGTGACTTGCAAAAGTATTCACCCCCTTGGATTTTTACCTATTGTTACATTATTACAACCTATGTTTACATATTTTTGTAATCCGATGTGTGTGTGAAGCATCAGCACTAAATACCATAGTCTAAGTTGCTGAAGTGCCCTTTAAAATTTCTGGTGCCAGCAATTCCCTTCATAAGTCCCATGCTTAGTGACAGGACGTCCTCCTGTGTGCAATCTAAGTGTCACATGTCTGTCAGTATATACATTTTACATTTTCTGAAAGGCCAAAGAGGCTGCAGCACCATTAAGCAAGAGGCACCACTAACCAAACACCATGAAGACCAAGGAGATCTCCAAACAACACCATGAAGACCAAGGAGATCTCCAAACAACACCATGAAGACCAAGGAGATCTCCAAACAACACCATGAAGACCGAGGAGATCTCCAAACAACACCATGAAGACCGAGGAGATCTCCAAACAACACCATGAAGACCGAGGAGATCTCCAAACAACACCATGAAGACCGAGGAGATCTCCAAACAACACCATGAAGACCGAGGAGATCTCCAAACAACACCATGAAGACCGAGGAGATCTCCAAACAACACCATGAAGACCAAGGAGATCTCCAAACAAGTCAAGGACAATGTTATTGAGAAGTGAAAGTCAGGATTGGGATATATATTTTAAAAAAAAATCTCTGATGATCCCCCGGAGCACCATCAAATCCATTATCATCAAATGGAAAGAATATGGTACCACAACAAACCTGCCAAGAGAGGACGCTCACCAAAACTCTCAGCTCGGGCAAGGATGGCATTAATCAGAGAGGCAGCACAGAGACCCAAGGTAACCCTGAAGAAGCTGCAGAGTTCACAAGCAGAGACTGGAGTATCTGTCCACACGACCACAATAAGCCATACACTCCATAGAGGTGGCCTTTATGGAAGAGTGGGCAGAAAAAAGCCTTTACTCACACAAATTGTAAGGCTCATTTTGAATTTGCCAAAAGACATGTGGGAGACTCTCAATGTATGGAGGAAGGTGCTGTGGTCAGATGAAACCAAAATTGAACTTTTTGGCCACCAATGTAAACGCTATGTCTGGTGCAAAACCAACACAGCTCATCACCCCAAGAACACCAACCCCGCAGTGAAACATGGTGGGATGTTTTTTGGCAGAAGGGACATGAAAAATGGTCCAAGTCGAAGGGAAGATGGATGGTACAAAATACAGGGATATTCTTGAGCAAAACCTGTTTCAGTCTGTCAGTGATTTGAGACTGGGATGGAGGTTCACCTTCCAACAAGACTCGAGTGGTGTAATGGAAACGTGTAAATGTTTTGGAGCGGCCAAGTCAAAGCCCAGACCTTAATCCAATTGGGAATCTGTGGTCAGACTTGGAGATCGCTGTTCACCAGAGGAAACCATCTAACGTGAAGGAGCTGGAGCAGTTTTGCCTTGAGGAACGGGCAAAAATCTCAGTGGCAAGATGTGGAAACTCAGAGACTTATCCAAAGCGACTTGCAGCTATAGGTACTGCAAAAGGAGGATTTACAAAGTACTGACTTTAGGGGCATGAATAGTTATGCACACTGAAGTTTTCAGTTATTTTGTCCGATTTTGTTGTTTGCTTCACACAATAAGAAGAAAACCAAATGTTCACAGTTATCGGCCTGTTCTTTTCATGAACTGATGCAAACCCTGGAAAAAAAACAGTGAAATTCCAGGTTGTGATGAAGCAAAACATGAAAACTGCCAAGGGGGTGAATACTTTTTTAAGCCACTGTGTATGTGTATAGATATAGATGTGTGTGTGTGTGTGTGTGTGTGTGTGTGTGTGTGTGTATATGCGTATGTGTACATCGTCGGAAAAGTCCTTGACTTTCTTACCTGAAGTACATTTCCAAGTCTTTAAGTGGCACATTGCCCTTGGTGGCAAAACTTTGCACGTTTGATACTTTGTATACAAGGTAATAAGTATGGCAAAACAATAGGACAAAGCTGCACTTATGCAATATGTGAATGTCAGCCAAAATTTAGGCCCATTTAGACTTTTTGAGCAACCATTGTTTTAAAATTTGAGCTTATAAATTTTATATATAAAAAAAAATAAATAAAAAAATTTGACAGCCTGGGATAACGTCACATAAGGTATAACTAAGGCGTGTACGAAGGACTGGAGCCAGCAAAGGCGAGAAAACTTCTACCTAGATTATTCCCAGCTCCTTCCACAATGAAATCACTCAATGTTGTGTAATCGGCCGCCCTTCCAATTGACAGGATAAAACTTGCTCCGTCACTTTAAGTTTATGGGAAATTCGATTGTTCTAAATACTCTTAAAGGAACAGAAAACTCAAAATATAGAATCTAATTTTACAAAGAACATGAAAAATGCTGAAATTATTATTTTTTTATGTATATTTTTATTTTACAATTTTTTTCATTTTTTTTTTTTTTTTTTTGTAATTTCCAGGATGACAATTGGGGTGAAACTACTACAGTGGTTACCGGGACTTCTGAGCACAGCATATCCCATGATGACATCACACGTATTACTAAGGACATGGAGGACAGTGCCAACCTGGACTGCTCCCGGCACTTTGGGGTCATTATTGGTGGTACTTTAGCATTCATTTCATTCCTGACCCCTATAGCCTTTATGCTGTTGCCCAAAATTTTACCTTGGGACCTGGAAGCCTGTGGTACACCTTGTGAAGGTCTGTTTATCTCCGTGGCCTTCAAACTCCTTATTCTTCTTGTTGGCAGCTGGGCGCTTTTTTTCCGTCGCCCCAAAGCTTTCTTCCCTCGGGTTTTTGTCTTCCGAGCTCTGATCATGGTGCTCATATTTTTGCTGGTGGTGTCATACTGGCTTTTTTATGCAGTCCGTATCTTAACAACGGCGGAGAGGAACTACCAGGGGATTGTACAGTACGCTGTATCACTTGTGGATGCTCTTCTGTTCGTTCACTATTTGGCGGTTGTCCTGCTGGAACTGAGACAACTCCAACCTCAGTTCACCATCAAGGTCGTCAGGTCCACAGATGGAGCCAGCAGACATTACAATGTTGGACACTTAAGGTAAGTCAGCCAAGTGAATTAACAAATTAAAATGTAAAAGACTGTTAATAGAATCTGATTTTTTTTCCCTTTTTTTGTTTAATGCAATAATTATGTAGTTTTTTTTTAACCTGGTGTAAATGTCGCTGTTCTCCTGAATTCAGCAAGGTTTTTCTTTTCTTCCTGCGCCTCCTTGTTCCTGAGATGTGGCTCCCTCTTCCTTATCTATAAATCTACTCTTGTTAGCCAACCGGGTTTGGTCTTCAAGAACATGCCCCCGGAGCTGTTGAGGACTACTCCCACTTGGCTAAGGACTAAATTTAGATACAGTGAAGAGAAGCTCATATCTCTGGAACGGAGAGGCACAGAAGCAAAAGAAAAACACCAGATTCGGGAGAATTAAAATTACATCTTTATGGCAAGTGATTGATCCTCTTTAGACGGAACCTCTCTCTGGAAGCCATTTTTGGCTCATTTCACTACAAAAGTGGCTGTGTCTAATATTGACCTTTTTAATCTTCTACTTGCCACCTCAAAGGGTTTATAGGCTTTAAATGTTTCATAAGAAATGAAATTTGCATTGGACATGCTCGATTACGATGGTCCACCATGTTTGACTAGTAGCATAATTCCCGCCAGTTTAGCGTTCAGATTTATGGGCGGTGACTGAACCCTAGTAGTAAAAGCTGACGACCTTGTAGACGGAATGATCTAGAAACGGTATCTATTGTCATCGCTTTACATGATGAGATTGGAGCAGATTGTGTTTATTTTTGTGCTCTGTCCTGTATATCAGTGCCATAATTTTTGTGTTAAGAGTTGCCATCGTAACCTCGGAGAAAATTTTTTACGAGCTACCCAGAAAGCGGCAATGTGAAATAGACTAGTAGTAAAGAGAAAAATGAGCAGAATGTAAATGAACCTGAAATGCGACCCATAATTCACTCAATCACCAGGGTAATTCGCATTCCTGACATCTCTCGAATGATATCTTGATATTTATATACAAAGTTTTAATTGAGCTCTTCTTGAAATGTTGTTGTATTTATTTTTTTAGAAAATGAAAAAAAATCAAACCTGAACACAATGGGAAAAGCACACCACTTCTACACCAAAAGACACCCAAAACATGTCCTATATAATTACTTGGCTCTTTCCGTAGTTTTTTGTCTATAATTGCAAGAAGATGACTATAACTTTTTGAAATTTTTGCCTGCGGGATGATGGGCCTGAAGGGATAGCTGCAAGGATTTTAACTTTTTTTAATTTTCATACAACACAAAGAAGTGAGAAATAGTTTAACAATTGGTTTAAAACCATAGTGCTCATGAAAGTTGACCCCAAATTGTGGTGCCAGCATTTGAGAAATATTTCTCCCCCCTTTATTCATTCTAGAATTTTTGGGTCAGTATAGCACCAACATATTCCACAGCCCTTTACAGTTAAGCAGGGAAGTGTACAGACAATAAAAACAGAAGGAGTGAGGGCCCCACTCACAAGCTACAATCTATAAGATAAAAGGGGGGCACAGAGGACCTACCACCTTTCCATAAATATGTAATTTTTACGTTCTGTAAATTACGATGGCGATTTTTGTTTTGTTCCTGCACCCCTCCATTCCTGAGATATGACCCATCCTCCCTGTAGGTATATAGTCTTTAAGCCAAATAAGCATGGTCATCAACTCCATATCTTCTTGGAGTTCACGTCCAGTTGGCTACAAGTCTAGATTTATATATTGGGAAGAAGGGGGAAATATTTCTAGAACGAAAGAAAAGTCTCGCCAAATTCAAGGGGACAGTGGCATTTATACAAGGCAAGAAAAAATATATATCTTTGGCAAGTGACAGGTAATCATTAAGATGTTGGATAACTATACCTCATGCTACCAGGTATGGTCAATTAGCCTTAGATATCATATTCTGATTCCAAATGATATTCAGATTACTCCATTATTACCCCTAATGGATGTAGATGACACCACCTTCTTCAGGCTTCCCCATCAACCTTACATATAAGTTTTTGTTGGCAGGTCTTTTTGTTTTTATAGATTCCTTCCAGAAAAACTTCATTGCATATGTGGAATTTTTTTTTATACTATGGATACCAAAAATCTTGGGTGGCCGCTCTCTGATTTGGAAACCACATTTGTTCACGCTAGCTTTTCCTGTATGTGTTTTGCTTTCCTTGTTAGTTCTCATGACCCTTTTGTATTCTCCTTGTGTCTCCTTTTTCTCCTCCTTCCCTACACAAATTATTATTTTTTTGGCACCTGGTCCTACCCTGTCTTGTTTTCCTCTCACAGTATCCAGCGAGTTGCTGTATGGATTTTGGAAAATTATTATCACGACTTCCCTGTCTACAACCCCGCTCTCCTGAACCTGCCAAAATCCATCCTGTCCAAGAAAATGTCTGGCTTCAAGGTCTACTCTCTCGAGGGTGAGATGTTGCTTCCCCCTTAGAACTCCGCGTTTTTCTCTGTCTTGTCTTCACCTGATGTTCTCTAACCCCTGCTATATGATCCTGTGTCACCATTGACTTTGTTGTCTGCAATCCGTAATGATTTGGGCAACTCTTGACGTGTGTAACATTTCGAGTACTTTTTATGATGAATTGGTGCTGCATGTGTATTTGACTATCCGAGGGGAAAAAAGCCAGATCTGGTGAGGTATCAACTAATAAGTCTTTCTAATCTTAATTTGTTCTACTGTTGAATCCAATCCATTGTTCTGGTATTGGGTGTTTTGTCTGTCCACCTCAGGTTGGCCATACTTTGGGATTTCAGATGGCCGTTTTGAGAACAATTCAGACTAAGCGACCATCGATCTGTGGTCAGGTATAGACTTCATTGCTGGACCATAGATCTGTCATTCATCAGGGTCTTCTTTCTAACTGTGGCACTGCACAATGACCGAAAAAGTCCAACACTGTAACAGAAGTCTGCCATTGGTCAGGGTTTTGAAAATGAAATGGTCTAAATGAGCCTTTTCAATTGACCAAAATCTCTACTTCATGACCAGAATAAAACTTTATACATTGAGAGAATTAGTATCTTGTGACTTTTGACTCTTTGAAAGAGCACTATATTCCTATCATTGGAACTTGGTTTGCTGACTGTATTTTATTGGGTGGTAAATTTGTAGGATTTAGGGGATCACCTCAAGCTTTGAGATCTATGAAGACTAAGTCCAACTTAAAATGTTTGTGTGTAACTCAATATACAACTTTTATTCGACGTCTTGGTCAACCTTGTTTTGGATCTGAAAACTTCTAGAAGAGATTAGATTGCCAATTTCCGATGCTGATTTATTCAAATTTCTTGAAGTTTTTAGTAATGACCAAGTGGGATTCTTAAACATGGGATTTATTTCAATGACTTTCTTTATTGGTGATAGTGGTCATTGATCCTGTTCTTCACATGGAGGTAATTTTCTTTATTCATGGCAGGGCTATAACAGTTTTTCGAATTGTCCCTCAAGAAATGACCACACTTTTTATATAAAATGTGTTAGGCTATGTTCACACCATGTTTTTTTCAGTGGTGTTTTGCAGTACCTGCAAAGTCTGTGTTTCCAGAATTCTTAGTTCACACATCATGGATTTTTTTTGTTCAGGATTTTGTGCCTTGCATGTTTTTTTTTGGAAAATAGAGCATGTCACTTCTTTCAGCGTGTTTTCAGCATTTTTTCACCCATAGGAAGTAATGGGTGGTGAAAAAAAAAACGCTGAAAAAACACACCAGAAACGCAGGTAACTTTTTTTTTTTTTTTTTTTCCAGCATTTTTGATGCCAAAATATAATGGGATTTTTTTTTCACTGAACTTTTATGTACATGCATAAAAAGACAAAAGAACAGTGAAAAAATTTACTAAAAATGCAAGAAAAATCCTGAATAAACCTCCTTTGAGAGATCAGGTTTTGCTGTAGAAAATTGATGCCAAAAAAAAAAACATGATGTGTGAACATAGCCTTAATGTATGGTATATCTACAAGAATCCTTTCCCGCAAATAACTTTGAGCTCCTCCTTCGATCTAGGGGTTAGCTACCCCCACCAATTTCACTTTCAGTGACCTCCATAGCGGTCTACAATTGTAGATACAGTAATAAATCAGTTGGCCTTCTAGGTCTACTTCTATTGAGTAGCTGTTGGGAGGGGGCTTCCCTTTTTATTATAGAAGGTTGCAGAATTCCACCTTCCTAAATCCCTGCCCCTTTAGGGCAATGAGAGTTGAATATCATACCATAAATTTTTATAACTTCAAAGCTTGCCTGTCACATGCGTTGAGGCCTTTATTAAGTTTCTGTGCTGACTTGAAATATAGGTCGACACTTCAGGCTGACATTTTATATTAAGTCCACGTTAACCCCTTCAATGACTGTAATTTGAGTAAAAAAACATTAATATCGTGATAGCGTAAAATAATAAATCATAAATTTTGACATGTAAAATTGATTCGAATATATATCTGATTGGGCGACGTCATGCCAGACTGTGCCCTATAGGTGGCATTTGACTAAGCCGGTCTATAAAATAGGCATCAAAATTACTTGCATCTTGACATGTTCTTCTACCAGTGGACTTGTCTTCCTTCTGGACCATCAATGGTGACAGATGTAGTATCCGTTCATAAGTTTTTTGACGACACATGGAAAATATATATTCTTGTACCGTGTTAGCCAGTAGATAGAAAAATATTTAGATTTGAGAGTCCTCAGTAGTTGATACCTTTTAATGGCTAACTGAAAAAATGGTATCAACCACTGAGGACTCTCAAATCTAAATATTTGACGACACAAAAATCTCCATCATGGAAAACCTTTAAATATTTTTTACAAAATCCGACTAGACCAGTTCTGGATTAACTATAGTTTGTGAGCATCTTGGTGCATTCATCCTATCAACCGAGATGTAAGGAGAGGACAGAGACTTGAGGTACGAGAAGCCACATATTTCATGTATGAAGCTAAATACCCCCTCCAGCTCTCGCAAAGACTTCAGGCATGTTAACATGCGTTGGTTTTCTTAAAAGTGATGAATAGTTTTGGAGGTAGCCTGATGTGCTCAGCTGTCCAACTTTTTATCCCATAAGCCCTCATTGTTTTTAAGTTGTCCCTCATCAAGATTGAGTACATTTCCTCATGCGGAAGATCCACAACATGTGCAGTCATTGATGGAGACTTCAAAAACCTTTCATGGATTGGTAATAAAATTACTTGATTGGCTAAATATACTGGGCTGGAAGAGGGTGGTGGATCACCAAGGTTTGTCTTGATGATTGCCTGTTAATTAATGCCACAGTTTTCACGGTATTTCTTGTAAGGTGGTCAAACCATTGTTGATGGTGACCTTAGCCCCCTCCAGTAACCTTCTTTATGGACCACCTACAATCTTCTCCATCTCTTACTGTCAAACCCAAAATGTTTCTAATCTTTCTTTTGGGTTCAGAATGATTGTTCATCTGTTTTTAACCTTCAATTCTTAGAATAAAACTATCTTTATTTTGACTATATAGAAAATTCTACTAACAACTCAACAGGACAGTCCCGGGCGGTGATAGCTGCTGCCGCCAGGAGGAGAGACAACAGCCACAATGAGTATTACTATGAAGAGGCTGAACATGAACGAAGAGTGCGGAAAAGGAAAGCAAGGTAGATCCACCATAATGCTTCTTGCATCTTGTTCATTTTGGTTGCTTTTCACCTCATATGCCCAGTGCAATGAGTCTGTGATGTTGGTAAACCATAACCGTTTTATATAATACCAGTTTATGGACAGATGAAAATTTCTGGAGACTGGAAACCATAATCTCATTCCACTACTGAAACAAATGCAACTACCCTTAAGACCTTTCACCCATTGATCCCACATATGGTGCACAACAACATTTCCTCCAATAATTGTAAAGTAATACTGTTAGGTAGTGTAATGTTGGCATCTTATGGCAATGTTGTTTGGCTTTTACACTGTGTGAGTACCTTTATTTCAGCACAATATGGTTCATTATTGGGGAGGGTCAACGATGATAAAAGGTACTGTCTAAGGCACCATTCATTTTAGGGCTGTATGTGCTTTACAGGACTGGTTTCACCATATAGCCCAAGCTTTATTAATATTAAGAAGCGTAATGGACACTGAATAATGTAATGAAGGGGATGTTATTATACTAGACTTCATTCCTTCCCATAACCCAGAATCCTGATGGACCTTGTCCAGAGCTCTGAAGTTAATTGTTTGTAGGGTAGGTAGTGGAAAAACTTGAAGCTGATGGGTTCTAATAAGAAAATCTTCATCAGGGCACCCATCTGTCCCCGGCTTTTAATAGCATTGGTCTTCTAATGTGCGTCAAAGGCATCTTTTGAGCACCCTTCGGCTTCTGTGCAAAAATTACACAGCACCCATAATAGTTACATCCTAGAGGGCAAGGCTGTGACAACCTTCCTATGCTTTTTATTTAGTGGTTTTCTTATTTGGACACACAGATGTCGAAAAGGCTTCCCGTCAACACTGCTATCCATCATGACTTTTATGAGCCAGATTGGAGAGTGAAGGCAATTGAGGTCCCTACTAGAGATGAGCGAACCTTTCAAGGTTCAATTCGTTTCAGATCGCCGAACATATCCGAATCCCATTGCATTCAATGGGAGGCAAAACCAAACACATACAGAACACCTTCAAAGGGGCACAAAAGCTGGCAAAACAGCTCAAATTGAGGGCAAGCACCAGGAAAAGTGGCATGAATTGACCCAGAGTACAAATAGTATAATTGTTTATTATAGCGCCATTTACTCCATGGCGCTTTACATGTTAAAAGGGGTCACTGACTGGTACAGGAGAGAGGACCCTGCCCACGAGGGCTCACAAACAATCTACAAGGGATGGGTGAGGATACAGTAGGTGAGGGCAGAGCTGGTCGTGCAGCGGTATGGTGGAGCGAGGGTTACTGCAGGTTGTAGGCTTATCAGAAGAGTTGGGTCTTCAGGTTCCTTTTGAAGGTTTCCACGGTAGGTGAGAGTCTGATATGTTTGGGTAGAGAGTTCCAGAGAAGGGGGGGATGCAAGGGACAAATCTTGTATGTGATTGTGGGAAGAGGAGATGAGGGGAGTAGAGAAGGAGATCTTGTGAGGATCGGAGGTTGCGTGCAGGTAAGTACCGGGAGACTAGGTCACAGATGTATGGAGGGGACCGCTTGTGGATGGCTTTGTATGCCAAAGTTAGGGTTTTGATCTGGAGTCTTTGGGCAATGGGGAGCCAGTGAAGGGATTGACAGAGAGGAGAGGCCTGGGAATAGCGGGGGGACAGGTGGATTAGTCGGCCAGCAGAGTTTAGGATGGATTAGAGGGATGCGAAAGTGGTAGAGGGGAGGCCACAGAGCTGGAGGTTGCAGTAGTCGGGACGAGAGATGATGAGGGCGTGCACTAGTGTTTTTGCAGATTCATTGTTGAGGAATGTGCGGATCCGGGAGATATTTTTGAAGTTGGAGTTGGCAGGAAGTGGAAAGGGCTTGGATCTCGGGTTTCAAGGGGAGAACAGAGCTTTCGGGACAGGGGAGAATGGGCCACCATGGACTTTGATGGATAGGTCAGTTGTTGGGGGGGGTTGACTGAGATGGTGATAAGATGATGAATTTGGTGATACTGATGACTCAGATACCTGAGGTGCACGTGGATTGTACTGTGCTGTCGGTAAGGAGTGGGAGAACAGAAAGGATGACGATGAGGTTGTAGATCCCACTTGGTGTGAACCCAGAGGCACACTGCTAAATGGCTCATCTGAGTAGGAGGAGGAAGAAGACTAGGAGGTTACGTTGCGGCTTCCTGCACAGACACTGAGTGATGCAATCACAACAAGCACTGCATCCTCAGACACAACTGTGGCTGTGGCCAGCAGTGGTCGCGGGTCTGCAGTTTGCAGGGGCTGCAAGTGTTGCTTAGCCTGGGTCTTTTTGGAGACCGCAAAGGATGACACAACTTTGTTAAAACCGAGTAGAGGCAAAAATTGCAATAATTTGACTACTACATGCCGTACAGTGGGAATCTCACTGCGCTAAAATGCAGATTAGTGGGCCTCGCCATCCACTGGCCGCCCCATCAACAGCAACTGCTGCTTCTTCCTCCTCCATCACCATGCCAAGTGTTCTCGCATAGGTCTCCGGCCGAAGAACCTCCGCTTGTTTACCCGCTACAGTCGGGGTGAGTGAGAGCCCATCAGCTGTTACGGACGTGGACATGCCTCCTGTTTTTGACTGATCTCAGACACAGAGCACACCACATGTTTCTCAATCCGCCATAACATCTCCGCCTGCACCTCGCTCACGGTCCAGCTGTTTGTTCGGTTCACCGTATTCTGCTCTCTCTCAGAAATGCTGCCAGCCCTTGGTCCCGCAGTTGTGGTCACATAAAAGATTGTTTCCTTCAACACATGCCAAAGAAAAGAGGTTGAACTTCACCACCTCCTATCTATTGACCATGTAAATGCTGCCTTTCCTCCAGGTGGATACAGACCTTTTCCGACAGCTCATGGCCATCGCATTCCCCCAGTAGCCTTTACTTCTCTAAGAAAGATGTGCCTGCGCTACACCTGCATGTTGCAGACACCATCACCCGTTTTCACGCCAGGTGTTAATGCAACACAGAGGGAAAAGAGAGAGAGAGAGAGAGAGAGAGAGAGAGCCCCAGACACTAGGGAAAGGGGGAAGTGGAGACCACCTAGTCTGGTCTAGCGTAACACTGTCTCAAGTAACGTCCCAAAATTGCATCCTCAGCGATCGCCGTACTCGAGCCTCGCCCTACTTTCCCTGGCTTATGACTACGGATAGGGATGGAAGGAGATGAGCACTAGTCAACCTCCAGTAAACTCTATAGACAACAAGGGTAGACAAAACAGGGGAAATGGCTTCGCTTTAGATGAGTCCAAATATGCACACGGCCTCAAGGTCCAGAGAGGACGAAATACTGGTCCTGCTAAGTCTCACAAGTAGAAATGAATATAACCGGCGACTCCCTCTCAGACACACCAGGTATATATACACCCAGGCAGAGAGATAATTAGCAAGAGAGAGGTAGCCGCTCCGTCCTAAAGACAGCCTCTTATCTAAGAAACTGTCTGCAATGCCAAACGTAGTGATCTCCTGCAACCCACTGCTGGACGACTGTCTGTCACCTCCGACACACCCTTGACACCCGTTCCTTGAAACAAAATCTGTCTCACAGGGTGCATTTCACCACAGACACCTGGACGGGTAAGCATGGCCAGGGGCATTACATCTCGCTGATTTGGCACTGGGTGGCTATGGGGGCAGGCGGGGAAGGGGCTGCTCCACAAGTCTAGGAATCCCTAAGGCTTGCGGGGCTTGGGGATGGAGAGCTAAACCACTACACACCAGAAGATGGAGAACTAAACTACTAGACACCAAGTCTTGGAATCCCCAAGGCTTGCAGCGCAAACCTCTGTATCTAACACTACCTCCAGTGCCTCCACTTGCACCATCAACCTCTGCCATAATGAGACACACGTTCCATCAGTACAGAGAGAATCCCCCCACCTCCATACTGCACAGCCAGGGCTCGCCGCAATCAGGCAGTGTTTAAATTAATATGCTTTGAGATCGCAGTCATACAGCTGAAGAGTTGTGGACAGGTCTCCAGGCCGAGTTTGAGCAATGGCTGTCTCCACTGAACCTGGAGCCAGGGAAGGTCGTGTGCAATAACGGTGCAAAGCTGGTGGCAGCCCTACACCAGGGCAACCTCAAACACGTGCCTTGCATGACTCGCATCCTTAACCTGGTAGTACAGCTATTTCTCTGCCACTATCCCGGCCTAAATGTGATGCTGCAGAAACCACGGTCGCTGTGTGCTCACTTCCGCCATTTGCAACCCGCATGTCATCGACTTGCATTACTATAGAGATCTTTTGGCCTACCGGTTAACAGATTGATATGCGATGTGCCGACATGGTGTAATTCAACTCTGCACATGTTGCAGAGACTGTGGCAGCAGCTATGAGCCCTGGTGCAGTATGTCATTTTGCATAGCCTGGGCAAACGCAGTTCGGACATGGTGCAAATCACACTTGTGGAGTGGGAACAGATTAAGGAACTCTGCACCCTTCTGCACAGTTCCAAAATGACTACTAAGATGGTTAGCGCTAACTATGCCGTCATCAGCATCAATATTCTGGTCATCTACATGCTGGAGCACACTTTGAATAGTCAGCAGGAGGAGGTGATGGTCCCAGGGGAAGAGGAGGAAGCAGAGGAGGATTCGGAAGGATAACAATATTTCTAAGTTCCGGACTGTCGTCACACAGGCGGTTGCTGTGGGTGGATTCAAGTGATCAAGGGGGGCTCATGGTACCAGACAAACGGTTAGTGAAGGTGCAGGAGCCGAGGGACAAATGGAGGAGGAAGAGGTGATGGGCGCGCAACAGTTAGAAGATGAATTGTTAGAATTATCCGTGGTTGGAGGGAGGGGACGGAGGAAGCAAAGTTGAGTGTAATCCCGCCACCAACACACAATGGACTTGGACCTCAAGGAAGAGCCCGACCCATGAGCGCCTCCTTGCTGCAACATGATTGTTGCCCGTATTGTTAGGATTAGAAATAGTGCGGTCTACTGGGTTGCCACTCTGTTCGATCCACGGTATAACAGTAAATTTTGCCAATGCCCCCCCCCCCCCCCCCCATTCCCTGGAAAGGGATGTACACATGCTGGAGTATCAAAACAAGCTTGAAGACAATATTGAGAGTGGTTTTCCCCAAGACAGCAGTGAGGCACACAGTGTGCATCACAGTTATAGACTTCCAACCCCGTGAACATAGTCATCAATGCAAAAACATTAGCAGCAGCAGCAGTGTAAGTGGCAGAAGCAATTTCTGTGAGTTGTTTAACACATTTTTTAGACCAGCCCGTGCATCATCAGACTGGAGTGTAGACCGCCTTACTTTCATCAAGATGAACAATCATGGGTCTCCAATGACCTTTGCACCCCAATCGCAGAGTAGTCGATGGTGTCATTGTCAGTGTGCTGCATTGATCTTGCGTTACTGCATACTGTGACGCCTTTTGTCGCGGCTTCTGTGACTGTTGTTGCTACTGCTGCTGATGTTGCCAACAATTTTTCGAAATGTGGAGACTTCAAGTTGGGTCTCCTTCTGGTGGATTGCCTGTAGTGGAAAGGTGTCAGAGCCCCATTGTACTATTTCTACTCTGGGGAAATTGATAATGTCTGTAAAGCACTGTGGAATTAATGGCGCTAAATAAGCGAGTAAAACAAATACATTAAAATTGATGCCACTTTAGTGGAATCTGCCCATATTTCTTGAAAATGTTTGGTCTCCTTCATGTGTGTTGCCTGAATTTGGCAGAGTTCTCAGCGCACAAGGCCTACACCTGTCACTCATTCACCTGTTACTGATCAAAGTTTAAGCTAGAAATGCTGCTCCAAGGCTTGTCCAATGCTGAAATGTGGCCTGGTTTCAGGACCTGCTATTAGCACAACCAATTTAGATTCTGAAATTTGGACTGCTGGATGAAGCACAATATTAGCACAAAATATTCGTATGCTGAAATGTGGCCTGGTTTCTGGACCACGTTATTAGCACAAAGAATTTAGATTGTGAAATGTGGACTCCTGGCTGGAGCACAATACTAGCACAAAATAATTAAAAGCTGAAATGTGGCATGGTTTCCATAGCACCAGAAAAAATAAATTTTCGAATATGGAGCCTTGGATATAGCAAAATCTCAGCACAAAACAATTACAAGCTCAGATGTGGCCCTGTTTATGTAGCACGGAAGTAACAGAAAAAATTTAGATTTTATGTGAACCCCTGTATGGAGAAGAATATCAGCACCAAAGAATTTAAAGATAAAATATGGCCTGCTTTATGTAGCACGGTAGTAAGACAACAAAACTTATATTTTATCATATGAACCCCTGTATGGAGAACAATATCAGCGTGACTTGGCATAAATGTTTTTTTTTTTAATTATTATTTTCAATTAATGTAAATGCTGCTGTTCTCATGAATCCGGCAAGATTTTTCTTTAGCTCCAGGGCCTCATAGTACTTGAGATATTGTCCCCTCTTTCTAGTGTCTAAACCTAGTATTTTTAGCCAACTAGGTGTGGACCTCACCCCCTTTTTGTGAACCATGCCTACTTAGTAACAAAACTAAGTGTTCATACAAGGAATAGGGGGCCATATCTCACGAACAGAGAGGCACAGGAACAAAAGAAAAACAATGCTAGATTCTGGAGAACTGCAGCATTTACACTAGGTTTAAAAAAAAAAAAGTCAGAGCCTCTTGATGGGCACCTCCATAGATTAATGGAAACCTCCTCATTTTGTCTTGGAAAGGAGCTTCTGTGACAGGTTTTTAATCTTGTTCACACATTCTTGGATCAGTGAAGATTTACGTTGCATCTTTTAAGCCTGTCTCTAATACTCTGCCCTTATACTTCTTACACCAGATTGGTGACGACTCTTAAGACCTGTACTGACCTGTAGCTTCATCTGTCATCATCTGCCTCTTAATGATAATCTCGGCATAGATAGGTGTCATTCTCACTTACGATAATCGTCAACGGCAGCAGGCAAAGCCCGAGAATTTAGGATAATTTTCTACTCAAAAATTTTTCACCTCGTTGTAGAGTTTATTAGGACAGATGTCTACTTAGAGGGCAACCAGGATAATTCGAGATGTCAGCATTTTCCAACTTGCATTTATTGGTGCTATGTTCATTACTGTTGTTTTGTTGCTTGAGGGTTATGGGATGCGCACAAAAGGAACAGATCCTAATGAAAGTAGATTGAAATACGAGCGTTTTAGTCGTCTTTTTGGTTCAACAGTGTGTTTTCCCCAAAAAATGTATGCATGTAGATACTGTCGTAATCTCGTTGTGTCAAGAAGACTGTCATTCTATAATTATAGTGCACCGGAGTAGGAATTTCCGGTACATCTCTAAAATGGCCTCACTTTACCAGTGCGTCTGTGTCCATGAAGCTCTACTTTCCGTTCTGTGCTTGACCAAGGATATTTTTCCTGCGTTGGTGTGTCATCAGGGCTTTCTGTTAAGGGGACTGGTTGAACCTTTCCAGTTGCTATGCTGGATCATTTTCTGTCAAGGCTGGGACACTGAGATAAAGGGTCTGTCTTTAGGATTGATAGGAGCTAGTCAACAAGCCCCTTCATACACTAGTCTGCTAACATGCTTTACGATTGGTATGTTAAAGGGATTGTCTCATCTTCTGTCCTCAGCAGTGCATTGCTCCCCTGCCCCCTGGCTTCCTGTTCACCATGGGGTGGTGCACTCCTGATTACTGACAGTTTAGACCAGCATCGTGGCTGAGCCACTGGCCCGAACTGTACGCTCTTCGACGCAGCAAACGGTGGTATTGAAGCTGCTGGATCCAATGATTTGGTCAAGCTTCAGAGTAGCGCTGGCAATCACTATAAGGAAGAGCTTACAAGCGCTTCACTCCTTGTCAAGTGAGGTTGGCCACCCAGGTTTGTTCAGCAATGAATGGTAAACTATATAAAAAAATCAGATTTTCTTGAGAGCAAAGAGGATTTTTGATAAGGGGAAAATGACAGTTTCTTGTTTTTTTAAAAGCACTTTGAAATTTAGCAATTTAGGAAAATTAGACAACTTCTCAATAGGTGCTTTTAAATAATTATCTCCACACCTCTTAAACAAGAGAGTATGACTTTAGCAATGGTTTTCCAATTATCCATATGTGCTCTAAGTATTATGACATTCAGATGTTCTTTGGGATGAGTCCTCCGACACTCTTGATTCTGTCATCTTAGGTTGGTGGTCGCCGTAGAAGAAGCCTTCACTCACATCAAGAGGCTACAGGATGAGGACCCGAAAAACCCACGTGAAATCATGGACCCTAGGGAGGCTGCTCAGGCTATCTTCGCCTCAATGGCCAGAGCCATGCAGAAGTATCTCCGAACAACCAAACAACAACCATATCACTCCATGGAGAGCATCCTGCACCATCTTGAGTTCTGCATCACCCACGACATGACTCCAAAGGTTAGTGGGTAACATTTTTCTGTAATCATGTCTGCTACTATTCATATTATTTGGGTTTCTTTCTGGGACTTAGATTTCCATCATTGGAAAGTAGATTGGTGACATCTTCATGCAACCACTGGTTCTTGTACTCAAAATCTCAAAGAACCTCTGTAGAACCTTGATCATCTAATTAGAGCAGTTCTTAGCCCATAACTTGCTGATCTGACATCTTGAAATCGAAAGGACTTGGTTTGTCCATTACCCTTGCTTGATAATAAGTTACTTGATTGTAAACTATTGATTTTTTTATTTATTTTTTTTTTAACGGCCTTAAACTCTATCTTGAGCCATGGCGACTTGATGGCTGAATGCTTTATCGGAAGATCAATCTTGTATGCCTAGATACTTCCACCAGGGTCTTCTCCACATTTATATTGATCGTATCAAGCCATCGGGTTGCTAGTCTTAATCTTCACCATGTTTCTTTTATTTTTCCGACCATGATGTCCTTCTCCAGTGATTGTAAATTATTAGTGTTCTGTTTTTTTTTTGCCATGGTTAAAATTTCTAGATGCCACAGGACGCGGGTAATCCCAAGATCTGGCCTCAGGCTGGTACAGAATCGAATATTTCTGACCCCAGTTTGTTTTTGACGCGCCCCCTGGGCCGTGGGATACTCGGTAGCCGGGCTGGTCGGTGCTGGGGGATGTCAGGTGGCAGTGACCCGGTCCGTGACCCAGGGCGGTCAATAAAAGGGAATAAAGTTTTTATATATATATTGTTCGTGACGCAACCTGTGGTATGGAGCCGCCGATGCGGTGCAGATCCTCTGGAGCTGGTGGTGTCGCAGCAGAGTTGGTTCAGCTCTCCACAGGCAGAGCTTAGCACCAGGGCAGGATGTAGGTGGGTTGGTGTGGTGTAATGCAGGTGATGGCACAGATAATAATTCTAAGACACAGTGGGAAGCAGTCTTTCAGATTTACTCACAGTTGTCAGACTCCAGGTTACCAGCGCCAGGGTAACCTCCCACGCCGTCCTGTGTTCACCAAGGGAAGGGGTTCAGCAATCTCTCAGGTATCTCAGGAATACTTAACGGGACCCCAGTCTGTGTGCCTTCCTCAGTCGTCTTCCCTCAGCTCTCACCCTCCTGCCCCGAGCCTCGCAACCAGTGTCCCAAGCCGGTAGCCTCGGATTTTGGCCGGCAACCTGCAGTCCCCTGGACCCTATGCGGCCACCTTTTTGACGATATAGTTGCGGTAGTGAGCAGCTGCACCCTGAAAGTACAGAAGCCTCCGGTTCCTAGCTGAGCCTTGTAGTTCTCCACTAGTTAGGGGCCGGTCCCCTTTGCGGCCTGATCCCTCCACGTTCTTGTAGATTCGGATGCACGGGTGGCTTCCGCACTCGCCGTGCCCCTGGGATCCCCTTGTTCCTGGAGCCTTCCTCTGCTCCTGTCCTCTTCCAGCCTGTCCTCCTGGGCCTCTGTCTAGGCCCGCTCCTCTCTTCCTGAGCAGAGCTCCTACAGAGCTCCCACTCCTTCTCCTCTGCCTGTCTGACTGAACTCAAGTCCTACAAGATGGTTCCCCTTTTTATACTCCTGCTGAAAGTGCTCGCCTGTACTGCTTCCTCCACCCACACCCACTACATGGTTCCACCTCTCTCGGTTCCCCCCCACTTCCAACCAGGGACAGGGCTCAGCACTCTACGCATGCATCTTACCCCGCCTGCTGGTCTGGAATGGTGTAGTGTGGGATGCAGGTGGGTGGGTCCCGGGCAGTACTCCATCCTTACTGGAGAGTGCGGCACCACACCTCTGGGTAAGATGCAGTACCTCCGTGGCGACTGAACCCGCAGGGGCACCACATTTTCGTCTTTAGTGCTGTTTTTTTTTCTATTGCGGGTTTGGTGCTGGCGCTACCGGATACCTCTCTGTTTACTTCTGACATGACCTGTGAAACATTTCCCGCAGAGGTGTTAAGCTTCCGTAGGACAACTTGTTAAACTGAGGCTTAAATCCAGTCGCTATTTAGCTGTAAATTTTCCATGCGTAATCTGATATTTTTTTAAGGTACAACCATGCCCCCTAGTGTTCACTAGTAAAAGAACACCAGTATATTTTCCCGTAGGAGAACCAAGCTATTAGTTTCACACAAGAAGACTTTACTGTACTTGGCCCTCACATTTTATTAAATATTCACATCTTTCATTCATATTTAATCATGGGCTCTCTGCAGAAGTCTTTGTGGTACGCTGAGCAGATGCGTGGATCACACCCCGAAGCCTTTAATAAAAGACTGAGCGAAGCTCAGAGACCTTTAAAAACAACCGTTCCTCAGATTGTGAACACTTAGCTTATGTTTCACTCGACGGGTTATGGTGGAGTTTACGTCCGTGAAATTTTTTTTTCCCCACTGAATATTTAATGCTTATTCTAAGCTCAGACGACAGAGGTTCCTGTCTGGTCATCTTGAATCTAGAAGCCCAAGATGGCTCTTGTGGTTCCATCCGGTTTCCTACTACAAATGAATAAAAAAAAATCATAAATATTTATTAGTAATATTTTAATTATTAGAAATGAGTGAGTAGATTCTAAGATAATTGAATTTGTCCAAAGTTTGTAGATTTTTGGGAGTTTTATTCACATAGATCCCCTCTGCCGCCGCCGGCCGGCCTCCCTCTCCCCTCTGCCGCCACCGGCCGGCCTCCCTCTCCCCTCTGCCGCCACCGGCCGGCCTCCCTCTCCCTCTCCCCTCTGCCGCCGCCGGCCGGCCTCCCTCTCCCCTTTGCCGCCGCCGGCCGGCCTCCCTCTCCCCTCTGCCGCCGCCGGCCGGCCTCCCTCTCCCCTCTGCCGCCGCCGGCCGGCCTCCCTCTCCCCTCTCCCCTCTGCCGCCGCCGGCCGGCCTCCCTCTCCCCTCTGCCGCACAGGTGAGGCTATCCATTTTTCATGTTCTGGGAACCCTCAGAGCATAATAAACTGCTTTTTTAACGACAATCAGGCCTCATTCGATTCACTAGGAACACATTTGCTGCAAATCGCAGCTGCAGGACGAATTTGAGTGAATCCACCAAATTAAAATTTTGTCAGATTCACTCGTCTCTATTCTTTAACAATTATGTTTTAAGTTTGAAATGAGCTTTTTTTAAATAAATGCAGAAGAACAGAATTGCCTACAATTCCGCATACCTGGATGAAGTCCACAAATGTCATAGAACGTCCATTCATATGTTCTCGCAGATCTGATTGGTTAGCAGTAAGGTCTCAGGATTCATTCAGCCTTTTTAGTTACAAAACCTATCCAATCTTAGTTATTTTTTTAATTTTTGGCCCAGCACCGTAGAAATAAAAAAAAAATATATTAACCTTACCTACTAATTCCCTGTCACTCCTCTGTAACGCTGTCCTGGTAACCAGCCATACTCCCTGTATGTTCTTTCAGCCAGAATCCCAGAAGGCGACCAAGCACGTTCAGGACTACACCAACTAAATCTTATATAGTATGGTGATGGAGAATGTTTGAGCAATATAATTTGTAAATCTTCTTCTCAAAGGCCAAAAATTCCATATTTTAGAATGTGCTCTTGGTTGGGAATAACCAGGGCTCCTTCTTGTAAAAGGTAATAAGGTTTGGGTGTCATCAGTTCATTTTACATGTTTTTTTTCCATTTTGTTTCGCCTGCAGGCTTTTCTCGAGAGGTACTTGGCTCCAGGACCAACTATCCAGTATCACAAAGAACGCTGGCTGGCTAAACAGTGGACTTTGGTCAGTGAGGAACCAGTTACCAATGGATTGAAAGATGGGGTTGTGTTTGTTCTAAAGCGTCAAGATTTCAGTTTGGTGGTCAGCACCAAAAAGATACCCTTCTTTAAGCTCTCGGAAGAATTTGTAGATCCCAAATCACATAAATTTGTAATGAGACTTCAGTCGGAGACCTCAGTTTGAAACTTGAGGACCTTCACCCAGATGGACAGGAATACAAAAAAAGGAAAGACAGCCACAACCTTTTGTACATCTCTGGCTGTCCTTTTTTTTTTTTTTTTTTTTTTTCCGTGGCTTTTATGAACTCTAAAGTTGACTTTTTACAGAAACCTCAACATGCCTTCCTTGGGTGTGCACCAAACAGGAACTACTGGTAACTTCAACTCTGCCCATGTGTGGAATCTCATTACTTCCATTTTATGAAGGGAAATTAGACCCCCATCCTTCCAGCTACAAGGGGGGCTCAATGACTCTCACCATAGAGCCGATGCTTCTGTCTGGTTCCTAAGCATTATTTTAGATCCTCTTTCCATCTTGGCAATAATTGAGATCTACTACTGTTTCCATCACCTGAGACTTCAGGAATAAGAAGACCTACTCCGGCGGAGTTTTTTTTTTTTTTTCAGGACCTCCTCTTCACCAGCCATGGCCATGATCGGATACAAATGTTTGGTGCCAAAAAAGAAACAAAAGGGCTATCAGTTGATACTTTTTCTATCCTCTGAATTTCCTGGTGCTGTTCCCATAAGGTCCACCTTCAACTTTTGGTAGTATGGAGTTCTCCAGAAAATTAATGTTGACCTGCAACAATGTGGTCATTCTAGATAAAACTCCTTCCATAACTTCATAAAAGACCGATGTGACGTGATGGTTGGCAAAAAAAAAAAAATTGTTCTATTGTTGACATAAATGTTTTTCTAATCCTGGCAGGTTTGCTTAAAAACCACTAAACTGTGGCACTGTCCTTTTTTTTTTTTTTTTTTTTTTCCCCCCCAAAATATTTCTAATTTGTACAAAATAGAAACTTCAAATTTGTAAATGTACATATCTAGGCAGGATAACAAGCTTTTTTTTTATATTGCAGAACTGTGTGGTTTGAGATGTAAATTCACCTTCATAGTACATCATACATTTCTCCCCCCAAAAAATTATTATTTTTTTATTTTATTGATCAGTTGTTTTTTTTTTTTTCGGTTTCATAGGTGCCAACCAGGAAAATACAAACTGTTACATTCCAATATTGTGTCTCTGGATTATCTCGATTCCCCCCTATAAGTGCACTAACAGCCTCGTCATCTCGTTTACAGTCTACTTGCCTCTTTATGTCGACATGATCATTTTACGCGTGACGTTGCTACATTTCGGTCTATAGCCTTTTTGGTTGAGTGACGGAAATTTATTTCCTAATTTTTTTTTAAAAAAAATTTTTTTTTTATTAAATATTTCTTTTTTTTTTTTTTTTTTTTCGGCTTCAGCTTTCTTCATAAGACCTTCTCTCGACAAGACGAGAAGACAGTAGGATGTGGTGTTTACAGAAACATTTTAATTTTTTTTTTTTTTTTTAACTTTCCATTGTGATGTCTCACTTTTCAATAGAAAAAGGACTTTAACGTTTCTAGCTTCTCACTACTGAAGGACGTAAAAAATATATATATAAAAAAAAAAACTAAAAAATAAAGTTGTTTTTACACTACCTAACTTATTTGTTGACAAATGAGTAAAATGATATGTGCGAGGATGTTCCTGTTTCTGGCTACTTGTTAATCAGATGGGGTTCATCTCGGCCCTACACAGAAAGTGAAAAGTGATTTAAAGGGTTTATTTTCCCATTCAGCACCTAACACATGTATAAAATGGAAACTCAACATTCTTCATTCTACTGTAGCCACCATCGACATGTTAAAATTAAGGATAGGATTTACACAATGACTTGTTTGAAATACAGGAAATTTCAATTTTGTATTGATTTTTTTAAGGATTTCCAGGAATTTAAACAAGCTTTTCTTTTGTCAGAATCTGACAAACTGCTTCTGCGTTAAGTGTAAGAAAAACGGTCTCCATTATACTCATATGTTGTGTCTAACCATATTAGAGTTATCCACACGAGCCCTAATTGGTATTGTAATAAACTCCATTACCTTATTTTGCTTCCTTCTCTCCTAAACTCCGTGCTGAAAGTGCTGTTTTATCTGCCCAATTCTTGCTTTTTAGAAGCTGCTTTGAACTGCCGCTCTAAGTAAGAATCTGGACTCGCACACTGTTTACATACATTCTCTCTTTGTGAACTACTCTGCTCACCTCCCCCATAGGGGAGATTATTTGTAAAGTGTCCCGAGTACAGATATTTCATAGAAGAGCAGTTCAAAGCAGCATCTAAAGGAGCATGAAGTAGGCAGATAAACCAGCATTTTCAGCAAACTGGGAGAGGAGGCAAAATAAAGTAATAGAGTATATGACAAAGATTTGTAATTTTGCAAAGGCTGATTAAGAAAAAAAAGCTACTCTTTTTAATCTAAAATAAAAATAATACCTTATTCAAATACTCAGAAAAACAACTGAAACGTTCACCACTTTGAGGTGCCAAAAGGAGAAGAAAAATACTTTGCCTGTTCAAAA
Organism: Phyllobates terribilis; assembly: GCF_046119375.1. Taxonomy (NCBI): domain Eukaryota; kingdom Metazoa; phylum Chordata; class Amphibia; order Anura; family Dendrobatidae; genus Phyllobates; species Phyllobates terribilis. The sequence goes on from NW_027362767.1 coordinate 151,577,641, forward strand.
CCAACCTGTCATTTTTGGTATACTATTGCCTAGCCTCAGGGCAATGTTTTATTAATTGTGTCTAAAAAAATATTGCCACATGCACATGACAATATTAAATATCTGTGATGCGGTACCTATAGTCACGGGTTCACACTGTATCTTTGTGTTTTCATAAAGTTCTTTTTTGTTTTCTTATGGATTCCTTGAGAACAAGCAAGAAACCTGGTCCATCGCTTCCCTTATTATCATGGTCTTGTATTTAGGCAGTTTCACAAGTCCATAAAACATGGTCTGTGCTTGGATCAGAATATCTGGCCTGACCCCTGGGAGTCCTGACCGGACTGTGTTTCATGTATGTCTGTATGAAACTGGCCATAAGCATTGCTACGAGGAGAAAAAAAAAATATGATGCACCATGGAAGGACCATGTATCAAAGCACAAAGACCCTATAGACCCATGATATGAACTTGTATGCCCTCGAAGCACTGTTGTGCAGCATCTGTAAGTTGAGCGTATGAGCCCATACTTGAACTTTCTCAAAAACTTTTCATGAAGATGTAATTTTTGTGAACTACTTAAGGCACAATTGCCCATCGGCAATATTGGGAAGGGTTGAGCGAAAAGATTTGCAGGACCACGCCTGTAGTCCATGGCAGTCAAACCAGGTCACCGTGAACCTACTACCTGCTGCATCGTTGAGGCTTCTTCTGATTAATAGGCTTCTTTGACATTGAAGAGGTGCGAAGGATGCCGCAAATATTGCATTACTCTAGTCCGGCAGCCACGAACTACTGACTTGGCTGCTGAACCAAGGTCCTGCAAAATTTTTTTGCTCAAATCTGATTATCGCTGTGAATTAATTTTGAAAAAAAAATTGGGTTATTGGCATAAAGCCTTTGGCCTTCAATGTTTTTCTTTTTGTTTTAGTAAACTTCTCATGAGCCTGACAGTTTTTATTATTCAGCACAGTTTTCAAAAAGTAGTCGCACTTTATAGTTGCCTTTTTTTGCACCTTGAAAGGTTCTTCAGACAGCTAATCAAAAATATTAACGTGTGCATCATCCAGTCAACTGTGCCAAATCGAATTTCCGTCTTGATTTCTTGAGTAGAGAAAATTTATGTAAAACTTGTCTGTGTATTTGTAACCTGATGTAGCACATTGCCCCCGATTACGTCCATTTTTGGATGGAATTTTTCGTGTTTTCCATGTACGGTATTCTGCTCTTCACTTGGTAATTCCAATTGTCCAATACAGTGACTGCAAATTGTGGGGTCAACATATAATGAACCAAAAGAACAACGGCCTTCGAAAAAAAAGGTCATCTTGATTAGTAGAGCAAAAAGTTTTACAGTTCCTTGACACTAAACCTAATTTGGCATGAAGACTAAAGGTTCCTTTGATGTAAGTCCCCCCTTGGGTTAGATCATTCACAGGCTCCGTGTGCTTGTGGAGATAGTATAAAGGTCCAGCATTAGAAATCTTTTCAGGTTTTGTTTTTTTTCCATGAAAAAGCGATTCAACAGATTGAATTGATTGGAAATTAGTCTTAAAAATTTGCGCCAACCAGGTTGTGCGAGACAAAAATTTTCATGACGTGACCTGTTCTTTTGCTAATGATCTGAACATTTGAGGTCAGATGGGGCCTCACATTTCCTGGCAAACAAGGCTGGGGCTTTAGAGCTTCCAAAAATGTAGTGAACCCTATGCTCAAATACAAGACTAACATAGTTTTTTATAATCTTTTTATACTTAGTGCCTTGTTTTGACCCGAGTTTTTTTTTATTTTTTACTTTTATTTATTTTTTTTCAATATTTATATCCTTCAGTTTAAGTCTCAAGTCATTCCCCCCAAAAAACAAAACCACCTTGGTGTGAAAACTTCCTGACGACGTTAAGGGGTTCAGATCTACTGGAATATAGAGACTTTTTTGACCACTACTTCCATTCTTAGTAGAGATGATCAAAAAAAATTTCAGGACACTGGTCCCCTATCCACATTGGTACCAGGGTCCTGTCATCATCTTTGGCCAACACTCGAATGCCAACATTCTAGGTGCCCCTACGACATCATGAGATCTAGTCACGAGGCTCACGAGACGTCATGACCTATATCTTGGGTGACCTGTAAATGCCGGCATTTGAGTGCCAGCGAATGACTCTCCTCCAGCTGCCATGATGTACTGTCGTGGACATCCTGTGAATCGATTTGCCCATCTCTAGTACATGGAAAGATTCATATTCATCCGAAACAAGAAGTAGCCATCAACCGTAATGGTCACTAAGACTTCTTCTTTCTGCAGACCTCCATAATGGTGAAGCTCATTCTTTATGCACATGACACAAAGACACTTGGGTTATTGGGTCCTTAAAAACTTACTGTCCCTCTACATCCAAAAAATTCCATGTATCGGCCCATACATATGGTCACCTATGGTTGACTGTTTGAGAATTCTTTGGTTGAGTTTCCAAACGAAATATTTACTTCTAAGGAAATTAGATATCTTAAGAGGTTTTCCAACTTTTATGACTGATAAAGGCATCCGGTAGGTACATCGACATCTGCTTTTTTGAAGACGATGGGTCATCCTTTCCTACTCTTTGGTGGATCGAGGGCAGGGCACAACGACAGGAAAAATGTCCTGAATTTTTTGTTTTTGTTCACCCCTCCCCAACCACCCCAGAGAAAACATTCATTAATGTTTCTCCAAATACCGGATGAGGTTGACCTCTACTGACCTTGACAGATCGTTGCACTCTACCTTGAGAAAGTTTCAGAGATACAAGATGATTTTCCAGAGGTTTACAAACGAGGCTGTGATTGTAAAATAAATTCTTGTATATTTGATTTGATTTTTCTTCCGGGCTGTTTTATGTGCATGCCTGTAGAATACTGTAAAATGTCTTTATTTTATTTTTTTTAATCTATACAAAGCCTGTTTTTACAGTTTGCAGTGATTTGGAGATCGTATGGCATTAGAATTTTTTTTTTCTTAAATTTTAGAATAACACTGTAAAAGTTTTTTTTTTTGTATAAAATAAACACCTTTTTTGAAGTTTTCTTTCAATTTTTCTTTGGTGTTTTTGAGAGACTTGAGAGAATTTTAGGGAACAAAACTAATTCTATTCAAAAAATGTTATTTTGTTTTAATGAGAAATTCTTCCTAAAATTGGTAAATTTAAGTCTATTCAATCTGAATATTTCTGGATCTATGGCCTACATTGCAGCACATATAGAGGATGACTCTTGGTTATGGTTTTTATGGTACAGCGTTCCAAATCACGCACAAAGACAAAGTTACATGACAAAATTCTGACTGCCTCCTGCCACCACTAGAGGGAGCTTGGGAGCTGTGTATACATTGAACTAACTAATATAATACACAGCTCCCTCTATTGGAGCCAGCAGGTACTCCGTGTTATTTATTATCTATGCTTGGGATTTAGAGCTCTGTTTTAGAAAATTAAAAATAGTGATACATTTTTTAGCCCCACTATTGAACCAATTTAGGACAGACATTCATTTTAAAGTCCTGTCTAATTTCAATTAATTTTATATTGGTTTCGTGACTCTGGGACCTCCTGTGACCATCGGTGGTGGCTTTTTTTTTAATTTATTTTTTTTATTACTCTTCAAAAGAAATTAGTTATTTGTAGTTGTGGCACAGGTATGAAAATCTGTCTATAAGAAGTGGCTCATAGACAACCTCTCTGCTTCTGCTCTTGCTTCGACACCACGTCCTCGGAGTTGGTTGTTGACGGACAGCCTGTTGTCTGTGCCCAGGACCACCACAAATAGACTTCTACTACTGATCAGTCAAGACCGAGCATCGTTCCTTCAAGGGTTCCTGTCTTAAATTTTCTTGTTGCAAGCTCTAGCAAAGAGTTTTGAGTTTCCTGAATTATTGCCCTCTGCAACTGACCCCGAATGGAGGGTAAACTCTATATACATCCTATGCTTTCAATAACTCTACACTTTTTATTTACTCATTTCCTTTGAAGGATGTATTTTTAGTTGTGGGCCGAGTATGAAATCCTCTGCCGATCTGTAAACGGTCACCTAACTTATTGACCTCTGCAACTGACCCTCGATGGAGGGAAAAGTGCAGATACACCACATGCTCTCAATGACTCCACACATTTTGCAGAATAACAAGCATCGTACAAAGCATAGCCATATGTACCCACCATTACCCAGAGCCGCACACTTGGTACCCAAGTATACTACCTGCGGCATCCTCCTTGCACATCAATCCCCAATTACATGTCTATAGACCTCTCTTAAACCGAAGAACTTTCCAGTTAAAGTACAGTAATGAATACATATAACCCGTACACAAAACAATGAAAAAATAGTGCGTGGTGATGCGGCTCAACTCGTGGCATCAACATGGTAAGAGAGGTACAGTATACGACTTTTTTTTTTTTCTTTTCAACCCTCACACAGGTTTAGTTATTTTAGTGTTTTAATATATAAAGATTAATCAAATCTAAAAGGTACAAACAAAATATACAAAGACAACCCATATAACACCTCTGCTTTGTGTCTGCATAGCTTGTAGGTGCTTCTCTGCCCATTAGGTGGTGCTGTGTTCTAAAAAATAAGGTTTAAAGGGGCTGTCCACTACTTAGACAACCCCCTTCCTAATCAAAATGTTTTGCCCTGATAAAATAAATCAGACTATCGGGTGTTACTATATACAACAATATTGTGGTATTACTGTATATAGCATAGGCGATCAGATGATTTCAGGTTCAAGTCCCCTAAGGGGACTAAGAGGAACGGTCAAAAGTGAACAAAATAAAGTTCTATGAAAAAAAAAAAAAAATAGAAACAAATAAACATCTGAATCCCTATCCTTTTTGCCTACTATAAATAAAGGTATTAAAAAAATACACTCTCTTTATACAATTTTCTTATTGTTTTTTTTTGCCATTAAAATAATTAAAAAAAAAAACTGGACAAGTTTGGTATCGACTATTCTACTGACTTGGAGAATCCTACTGCCGCTCCTTTTACCCCACAATGTACACAGTAAAGATAAGTCCCAAAAAAACTATCAGAAAAGCTGTCAGGTTTTTTTTTTGCAATTTCACTCATTTGGAATATTTTTCCCACTTTCCAGTACTCTCTATGGTAAAGTAGATGGTATTTTCAAAAGTACAACTCGTCCCGCAAGAAAAAAAGCCCCTCGTACATCGATGGGGACAGAAAAATAAAAAAGTTAAATTGGCAAAACCATAAACTTTGCAGGGGCTAAATAACTTCATATTCTGATAGGTGGGACTTCTATGGCCACTAAATGTCATTTTTTTTGCACATTTTTAAATTCCTTTCAATGCGAGAAATTATTTTTTTTTTATTATTTTTTTCTAAAAATTTATTTTCACTTTTTCCATTTTTTTGGAGCAATTAGAGAACTGTAAGCTGCAGTTGTCCTCACTTGTTCCATGCATTCCCATGCCACATAGTCTTCTATGAAGTCCAGGCCACTGGTAGCCCACAATTGTGTCATGTAGGGGGGACATATGAGCACCCGAAAAAGGGTCCCCCCTAAGAGAGTGCTCTGACTTTGACAGCAGTGTTTGAGGGGTTAACACCATTGATGGGAGCTTATCCATACACCTGCATATCCTTAGGATCCAATCAGTGATATCCCTGCTGGTCCACAAAGAAAACACTGCCATCCACTGATGGTGCGGGGAACTACAACGTCTATCCATACAGATCCCAACAGTCAGACCCCTCAATCAGTGGTTACTTATAATGGTAATGGTGGTCTGTTACTTAACAGCCCCTTATTAATTGCCCCAGAGTGCTATAAAAAACACAAATATACTTCCCTCCTGAATCAGCGCTCCTCCTCTGATGGAATAGTGGAGGCAACAACCAATCAGTCCTCGCTGATTGGCTGCAGCGGTTGCCTGAGGTTTATGTTAGGTGATGGGCAGAGGACACAGAGCTGAGTGTAGGGGACCAGTGCTGGTCCAGGAGGGGAGTATAGATTGATTTACTTTGTACAGCACCCTAAAAGGAATTGTCACGTAGTAGAAAACCCCTTTAATACAGAACAGATAGGAAGTAACATGGTCCATGTTCCACTGGTAGATGAGGGCCATCGATTCATCCAGAGGAGCAGACACCGATTCTGGAGATCGTGCTGCAGTGTGAGATCAGCGGAGGCGTCCGTCTACAGAGAGATGGAAAAGCACAATAATCAGGGAAAGTGTCATTATCCTGTACCCCCAGTGTCAGTGCCATTATCCTGTACCCCGAGTGTCAGCGTCCTTATCCTGTACCCCGAGTGTCATTATTCTGTACCCCAAGTGTCATTATTCTGTACCCCAAGTGTCAGTGTCATTATCCTGTGCCCCCAGTGTCATTATCCTGTACCCCGAGTGTCAGTGTCATTATCCTGTACCCCGAGTGTCATTGTCATTATCCTGTACCCCGAGTGCCATCATCCTGTACCCCAAGTGTCATCATCCTGTACCCCGAGTGTCTGTCATCATCCTGTACCCCAAGTGTGTCATCATCCTGTACCCCGAGTGTCTGTGTCATCATCCTGTACCCCGAGTGTCAGTGCCATTATCCTGTACCCCGAGTGTCAGTGTCATCATCCTGTACCCCGAGTGTCAGTGCCATTATCCTGTACCCCGAGTGTCGGTGTCATTATCCTGTACCCCGAGTGTCATTATCCTGTACACCGAGTGTCAGTGTCATTATCCTGTACCCCGAGTGCCATTATCCTGTACCCCCAGTGTCAGTGCCATTATCCTGTACCCCGAGTGTCAGTGTCATTCATTATCCTGTACCCCAAGTGTCAGTGCCCTCATCCTGTACCCCGAGTGTCAGTGTCCTCATCCTGTACCCCGAGTGTCAGTGTCCTCATCCTGTACCCCGAGTGTCAGTGTCCTCATCCTGTACCCCGAGTGTCAGTGTCATTATCCTGTACCCCGAGTGTCAGTGTCATTATCCTGTACCCCGAGTGTCTGTGTCATTATCCTGTACCCCGAGTGTCTGTGTCATTATCCTGTACCCCGAGTGTCTGTCATCATCCTGTACCCCGAGTGTCTGTGTCATTATCCTGTACCCCGAGTGTCTGTGTCATTATCCTGTACCCCGAGTGTCTGTGTCATTATCCTGTACCCCGAGTGTCAGTGCCATTATCCTGTACCCCCAGTGTTATCATCCTGTACCCCGAGTGTCAGTGCCATTATCCTGTACCCCGAGTGTCAGTGTCATTATCCTGTACCCCGAGTGTCAGTGTCATTATCCTGTACCCCGAGTGTCAGTGTCCTCATCCTGTACCGCAATTGTCAGTGTCCTCATCCTGTACCGCGAGTGTCAGTGTCATTATCCTGTACCCCGAGTGTCAGTGTCATTATCCTGTACCCCGAGTGTCAGTGTCATTATCCTGTACCCCGAGTGTCAGTGCCATTATCCTGTACCCCCAGTGTTATCATCCTGTACCCCGAGTGTCAGTGCCATTATCCTGTACCCCGAGTGTCAGTGCCATTATCCTGTACCCCCAGTGTCAGTGCCATTATCCTGTACCCCCAGTGTCATTATCCTGTACCCCCAGTGTCATTATCCTGTACCCTGAGTGTCAGTGTCATTATCCTCTACCCCCAGTGCCATTATCCTGTACCCTGAGTGTCAGTGTCATTCATTATCCTGTACCCCAGTGTCAGTGTCATTATCCTGTACCCCGAGTGTCCGTGTCATCATCCTGTACCCCAAGTGTCCGTGTCATTATCCTGTACCCCGAGTGTCAGTGTCATCATCCTGTACCCCGAGTGTCAGTGTCATCATCCTGTACCCCGAGTGTCAGTGCCATTATCCTGTACCCCGAGTGTGTCATCATCCTGTACCCCGAGTGTCAGTGTCATCATCCTGTACCCCGAGTGTCAGTGTCATCATCCTGTACCCCGAGTGTCAGTGTGATTATCCTGTACCCCGAGTGTCGGTGACATTATCCTGTACCCCGAGTGTCAGTATCCTGTACCCCCAGTGTCAGTGTCATTATCCTGTACCCTGAGTGTCAGTGTCATTCATTATCCTGTACCCCAAGTGTCCGTGTCATTATCCTGTACCCCGAGTGTCCGTGTCATCATCCTGTACCCCAAGTGTCCGTGTCATCATCCTGTACCCCAAGTGTCAGTGTCATCATCCTGTACCCCAAGTGTCCGTGTCATTATCCTGTACCCCGAGTGTCAGTGTCATCATCCTGTACTCCGAGTGTCAGTGTCATCATCCTGTACCCCGAGTGTCAGTGCCATTATCCTGTACCCCGAGTGTGTCATCATCCTGTACCCCGAGTGTCAGTGTCATCATCCTGTACCCCGAGTGTCAGTGTGATTATCCTGTACCCCGAGTGTCGGTGACATTATCCTGTACCCCGAGTGTCAGTTTCATTATCCTGTACCCCAAGTGTCATTATCCTGTACCCCCAGTGTCAGTGTCATTATCCTGTACCCCGAGTGTCGGTGTCATTATCCTGTACCCCGAGTGTCGGTGTCATTATCCTGTACCCCGAGTGTCAGTGTCATTATCCTGTACCCCGAGTGTCAGTGTCATTATCCTGTACCCCGAGTGTCAGTGTCATTATCCTGTACCCCGAGTGTCAGTGTCATTATCCTGTACCCCAAGTGTCATTCTGCTTACAACTACTATTGCAGATAAATTCAGTGACTGCCCTCTAGTGGTCACTATAGGAAAATGCTAAGTCTGTATGTGAGTAAGCAAGAGTTCAGTGGTGTCACTGTGATCCATAGAAGGCATGTGCACTGCTTCTAAGGTTTATACTCCATTGAATATTGGTCAGAGGAAATATAAGTAAATATATTAATCAGTTTTGATGGGAATGACTGAATGTGATTATAGCAGTTATATTCTTGTACATAGGGGGCAGTATTATAGTAGTTATATTCTTGTACATGGGGGCAGTATTATAGTAGTTATATTCTTATACATAGGGGGCAGTATTATAGTAGTTATATTCTTATACATAGGGGGCAGTATTATAGTAGTTATATACTTGTACATAGGGGGCAGTATTATAGTAGTTATATACTTGTACATAGGGGGCAGTATTATAGTAGTTATATTCTTGTACATAGGGGACAGTATTGTAGTTATATTCTTGTACATAGGAGCAGTATTATAGTAGTTATATTCTTGTACATAGGGAGCAGTATTATAGTAGTTATATTCTTGTACATAGGGGGCAGTATTATAGTGGTTATATACTTGTACATAGGGGGCAGTATTATAGTAGTTATATTCTTATACATAGGGGGCAGTATTATAGTAGTTATATTCTTGTACATAGGGGCAGTATTATAGTAGTTATATTCTTGTACATAGGGGACAGTATTATAGTAGTTATATACTTGTATATAGGAGCAGTATTATAGTAGTTATATTCTTGTACATATGGGCAGTATTATAGTAGATATATTCTTGTACATAGGGGGCAGTATTATAGTAGTTATATTCTTATACATAGGAGCAGTATTATAGTAGTTATATTCTCGTACATAGGGGGCAGTATTATAGCAGTTATATTCTTGTAAATAGGGGGCAGTGTTATAGTAGTTATATTCTTGTACATAGGGGACAGTATTATAGTAGTTATATACTTGTACATAGGGGGCAGTATTATAGTAGTTATATTCTTATACATAGGGGGCAGTATTATAGTAGTTATATTCTTATACATAGGGGGCAGTATTATAGTAGTTATATTCTTGTACATAGGGGACAGTATTATAGTAGTTATATTCTTGTACATAGGGGACAGTATTATAGTAGTTATATTCTTGTACATAGGGGGCAGTATTATAGTAGTTATATACTTGTACATAGGGGGCAGTATTATAGTAGTTATATTCTTATACATAGGAGCAGTATTATAGTAGTTATATTCTTGTAAATAGGGGGCAGTGTTATAGTAGTTATATTCTTGTATATAGGGGGCAGTATTATAGTAGTTATATTCTTGTATATAGGAGGCAATATTATAGTAGTTATATTCTTGTACATAGGGGCAGTATTATAGTAGTTATATTCTTGTACATAGGGGGCAGTATTATAGTAGTTATATTGTTGTACATAGGAGCAGTATTATAGTAGTTATATTCTTGTACATAGGGGCAGTATTATAATAGTTATATTCTTGTACATAGGGGCAGTATTATAGTAGTTATATTCTTGTACATAGGAGGCAATATTATAGTAGTTATATTCTTGTACATAGGAGCAGTATTATAGTAGTTATATTCTTGTACATAGGGGGCAGTATTATAGTAGTTATATTCTTGTACATAGGGGCAGTATTAAAGTAGTTATATTCTTGTACATAGGGGGCAGTATTATAGTAGTTATATTCTTGTACATAGGAGCAGTATTATAGTAGTTATATTCTTGTACATAGGGGCAGTATTATAGTAGTTATATTCTTGTACATAGGGGACAGTATTATAGTAGTTATAGTCTTGTACATAGGGGGCAATATTATAGTAGTTATATTCTTGTACATAGGGGGCAGTATTATGGTAGTTATATTCTTGTACATAGGGGCAGTATTATAGTAGTTATATTCTTGTACATAGGAGAAGTATTATAGTAGTTATATTTTTGCACATAGGAGCAGTATTATAGTAGTTATTTTCTTGCACATAGGGGCAGTATTATAGTAGTTATATTCTCGTACATAGGGGCAGTATTATAGTAGTTATATTCTTGTACATAGGAGCAGTATTATAGTAGTTATATTCTTGTACATAGGAGCAGTATTATAGTAGTTATATTCTTGTACCTAGGAGCAGTATTATAGCAGTTATATTCTTGTACATAGGGGGCAGTGTTGTAGTAGTTATATTCTTGTATATAGGGGGCAGTGTTATAGTAGTTATATTCTTGTACATAGGGGCAGTATTATAGTAGTTATATTTTTGTACATAGGGGCAGTATTATAGTAGTTATATTCTTGTACATAGGGGGCAGTATTATAGTAGTTATATTCTTGTACATAGGGGGCAGTATTATAGTAGTTATATTCTTGTACATAGGAGCAGTATTATAGTAGTTATATTCTTGTAAATAGGGGGCAGTGTTATAGTAGTTATATTCTTGTATATAGGGGGCAGTATTATAGTAGTTATATTCTTATATATAGGAGGCAATATTATAGTAGTTATATTCTTGTACATAGGGGCAGTATTATAGTAGTTATATTCTTGTACATAGGGGGCAGTATTATAGTAGTTATATTCTTGTACATAGGAGCAGTATTATAGTAGTTATATTCTTGTACATAGGGGCAGTATTATAGTAGTTATATTCTTGTACATAGGGGCAGTATTATAGTAGTTATATTCTTGTACATAGGAGGCAATATTATAGTAGTTATATTCTTGTACATAGGGGCAGTATTATAGTAGTTATATTCTTGTACATAGGAGCAGTAATACGGTAGTTATATTCTTGTACATAGGAGCAGTATTACGGTAGTTATATTCTTGTACATAGGGGGCAGTATTATAGTAGTTATATTCTTGTACATAGGAGCAGTGTTATAGTAGTTATATTCTTGTACATAGGAGCAGTATTATAGTAGTTATATTCTTGTACATAGGGGGCAGTATTATAGTAGTTATATTCTTGTACATAGGGGCAGTATTAAAGTAGTTATATTCTTGTACATAGGGGGCAGTATTATAGTAATATTCTTGTACATAGGAGCAGTATTATAGTAGTTATATTCTTGTACATAGGGGGCAGTATTATAGTAGTTATATTCTTGTACATAGGGGCAGTATTAAAGTAGTTATATTCTTGTACATAGGGGGCAGTATTATAGTAGTTATATTCTTGTACATAGGGGGCAGTATTATGGTAGTTATATTCTTGTACATAGGGGCAGTATTATAGTAGTTATATTCTTGTACATAGGAGAAGTATTATAGTAGTTATATTTTTGCACATAGGAGCAGTATTATAGTAGTTATTTTCTTGCACATAGGGGCAGTATTATAGTAGTTATATTCTCGTACATAGGGGCAGTATTATAGTAGTTATATTCTTGTACATAGGAGCAGTATTATAGTAGTTATATTCTTGTACATAGGAGCAGTATTATAGTAGTTATATTCTTGTACCTAGGAGCAGTATTATAGCAGTTATATTCTTGTACATAGGGGGCAGTGTTGTAGTAGTTATATTCTTGTATATAGGGGGCAGTGTTATAGTAGTTATATTCTTGTACATAGGGGCAGTATTATAGTAGTTATATTTTTGTACATAGGGGCAGTATTATAGTAGTTATATTCTTGTACATAGGGGGCAGTATTATAGTAGTTATATTCTTGTACATAGGGGGCAGTATTATAGTAGTTATATTCTTGTACATAGGAGCAGTATTATAGTAGTTATATTCTTGTAAATAGGGGGCAGTGTTATAGTAGTTATATTCTTGTATATAGGGGGCAGTATTATAGTAGTTATATTCTTATATATAGGAGGCAATATTATAGTAGTTATATTCTTGTACATAGGGGCAGTATTATAGTAGTTATATTCTTGTACATAGGGGGCAGTATTATAGTAGTTATATTCTTGTACATAGGAGCAGTATTATAGTAGTTATATTCTTGTACATAGGGGCAGTATTATAGTAGTTATATTCTTGTACATAGGGGCAGTATTATAGTAGTTATATTCTTGTACATAGGAGGCAATATTATAGTAGTTATATTCTTGTACATAGGGGCAGTATTATAGTAGTTATATTCTTGTACATAGGAGCAGTAATACGGTAGTTATATTCTTGTACATAGGAGCAGTATTACGGTAGTTATATTCTTGTACATAGGGGGCAGTATTATAGTAGTTATATTCTTGTACATAGGAGCAGTGTTATAGTAGTTATATTCTTGTACATAGGAGCAGTATTATAGTAGTTATATTCTTGTACATAGGGGGCAGTATTATAGTAGTTATATTCTTGTACATAGGGGCAGTATTAAAGTAGTTATATTCTTGTACATAGGGGGCAGTATTATAGTAGTTATATTCTTGTACATAGGAGCAGTATTATAGTAGTTATATTCTTGTACATAGGGGCAGTATTATAGTAGTTATATTCTTGTACATAGGAGCAGTAATACGGTAGTTATATTCTTGTACATAGGAGCAGTATTACGGTAGTTATATTCTTGTACATAGGGGGCAGTATTATAGTAGTTATATTCTTGTACATAGGAGCAGTGTTATAGTAGTTATATTCTTGTACATAGGAGCAGTATTATAGTAGTTATATTCTTGTACATAGGGGGCAGTATTATAGTAGTTATATTCTTGTACATAGGGGCAGTATTAAAGTAGTTATATTCTTGTACATAGGGGGCAGTATTATAGTAGTTATATTCTTGTACATAGGAGCAGTATTATAGTAGTTATATTCTTGTACATAGGGGCAGTATTATAGTAGTTATATTCTTGTACATAGGGGACAGTATTATAGTAGTTATAGTCTTGTACATAGGGGGCAATATTATAGTAGTTATATTCTTGTACATAGGGGGCAGTATTATGGTAGTTATATTCTTGTACATAGGGGCAGTATTATAGTAGTTATATTCTTGTACATAGGAGAAGTTTTATAGTAGTTATATTTTTGCACATAGGAGCAGTATTATAGTAGTTATTTTCTTGCACATAGGGGCAGTATTATAGTAGTTATATTCTCGTACATAGGGGCAGTATTATAGTAGTTATATTCTTGTACATAGGAGCAGTATTATAGTAGTTATATTCTTGTACATAGGAGCAGTATTATAGTAGTTATATTCTTGTACCTAGGAGCAGTATTATAGCAGTTATATTCTTGTACATAGGGGGCAGTGTTGTAGTAGTTATATTCTTGTATATAGGGGGCAGTGTTATAGTAGTTATATTCTTGTACATAGGGGCAGTATTATAGTAGTTATATTTTTGTACATAGGGGCAGTATTATAGTAGTTATATTCTTGTACATAGGGGGCAGTATTATAGTAGTTATATTCTTGTACATAGGGGGCAGTATTATAGTAGTTATATTCTTGTACATAGGAGCAGTATTATAGTAGTTATATTCTTGTACATAGGAGGCAGTATTATAGTAGTTATATTCTTGTACATAGGGGCAGTATTATAGCAGTTATATTCTTGTACATAGGGGGCAGTGTTGTAGTAGTTATATTCTTGTATATAGGGGGCAGTGTTATAGTAGTTATATTCTTGTACATAGGGGCAGTATTATAGTAGTTATATTTTTGTACATAGGGGCAGTATTATAGTAGTTATATTCTTGTACATAGGGGGCAGTATTATAGTAGTTATATTCTTGTACATAGGGGGCAGTATTATAGTAGTTATATTCTTGTACATAGGAGCAGTATTATAGTAGTTATATTCTTGTACATAGGAGGCAGTATTATAGTAGTTATATTCTTGTACATAGGGGCAGTATTATAGTAGTTATATTCTTGTACATAGGGGCAGTATTATAGTAGTTATATTCTTGTACATAGGAGGCAATATTATAGTAGTTATTTTCTTGTACATAGGGGCAGTATTATAGTAGTTATATTCTTGTACATAGGAGCAGTATTATAGTAGTTATATTCTTATACATAGGAGCAGTATTATAGTAGTTATATTCTTGTACATAGGAGGCAATATTATAGTAGTTATATGCTTGTACATAGGGGCAGTATTATAGTAGTTATATTCTTGTACATAGGAGCAGTATTATAGTAGTTATATTCTTGTACATAGGGGCAGTATTATAGTAGTTATATTCTCGTACATAGGGGCAGTATTATAGTAGTTATATTCTCGTACATAGGGGGCAGTATTATAGTAGTTATATTCTTGTACATAGGAGCAGTATTATAGTAGTTATATTCTTGTACATAGGAGCAGTATTATAGCAGTTATATTCTTGTACATAGGGGGCAGTGTTATAGTAGTTATATTCTTGTATATAGGGGGCAGTATTATAGTAGTTATATTCTTGTACATAGGGGCAGTATTATAGTAGTTATATTCTTGTACATAGGGGGCAGTATTATAGTAGTTATATTCTTGTACATAGGGGGCAGTATTATAGTAGTTATATTCCTGTACATAGGAGCAGTATTATAGTAGTTATATTCTTGTACATAGGAGGCAGTATTATAGTAGTTATATTCTTGTACATAGGGGCAGTATTATAGTAGTTATATTCTTGTACATAGGAGCAGTATTATAGTAGTTATATTCTTATACATAGGAGCAGTATTATAGTAGTTATATTCTTGTACATAGGAGCAGTATTATAGAAGTTATATTCTTGTACATAGGAGCAGTATTACAGTAGTTATATTCTTGTACATAGGGGCAGTATTATAGTAGTTATATTCTTGTATATAGGAGCAGTATTACGGTAGTTATATTCTTGTACATAGGAGCAGTATTACGGTAGTTATATTCTTGTACATAGGGGGCAGTATTATAGTAGTTATATTCTTGTACATAGGAGCAGTATTATAGTAGTTATATTCTTGTACATAGGAGCAGTATTATAGTAGTTATATTCTTGTACATAGGGGGCAGTATTATAGTAGTTATATTGTATATAGGAGCAGTATTATAGTAATATTCTTGTACATAGGTACAGTATTATAGTAGTTATATTCTTGTACATAGGAGCAGTATTATAGTAGTTATATTCTTGTACATAGGGGGCAGTATTATAGTAGTTATATTCTTGTACATAGGAGCAGTATTATAGTAGTTATATTCTTGTACATAGGGGCAGTATTATAGTAGTTATATTCTTGTACATAGGAGCAGTATTATAGTAGTTATATTCTTGTACATAGGAGCAGTGTTATAGAAGTTATATTCTTGTACATAGGAGCAGTATTATAGTAGTTATATTCTTGTACATAGGGGCAGTAATATAGTAGTTATATTCTTGCATATAGGAGCAGTATTACAGGAGTTATATTCTTGCATATAGGAGCAGTATTACGGGAGTTATATTCTTGTACATAGGAGCAGTATTACGGGAGTTATATTCTTGTACATAGGGGGCAGTATTATAGTAGCTATATTCTTGTACATAGGAGCAGTGTTATAGTAGTTATATTCTTGTACATAGGAGCAGTATTATAGTAGTTATATTCTTGTACATAGGAGGCAGTATTATAGTAGTTATATTCTTGTACATAGGGGCAGTATTATAGTAGTTATATTCTTGTACATAGGGGCAGTATTATAGTAGTTATATTCTTGTACATAGGGGGCAGTATTATAGTAGTTATATTCTTGTACATAGGAGCAGTATTATAGTAGTTATGTTCTTGTACATAGGAGGCAGTATTATAGTAGTTATATTCTTGTACATAGGGGCAGTATTATAGTAGTTATATTCTTGTACATAGGAGGCAATATTATAGTAGTTATATTCTTGTACATAGGGGCAGTATTATAGTAGTTATATTCTTGTACATAGGAGCAGTATTATAGTAGTTATATTCTTATACATAGGAGCAGTATTATAGTAGTTATATTCTTGTACATAGGAGCAGTATTATAGTAGTTATATTCTTGTACATAGGAGGCAATATTATAGTAGTTATATGCTTGTACATAGGGGCAGTATTATAGTAGTTATATTCTTGTACATAGGAGCAGTATTATAGTAGTTATATTCTTGTACATAGGGGCAGTATTATAGTAGTTAATAGGGGCAGTATTATAGTAGTTATATTCTCGTACATAGAGGGCAGTATTATAGTAGTTATATTCTTGTACATAGGAGCAGTATTATAGTAGTTATATTCTTGTACATAGGAGCAGTATTATAGCAGTTATATTCTTGTACATAGGGGGCAGTGTTATAGTAGTTATATTCTTGTATATAGGGGGCAGTATTATAGTAGTTATATTCTTGTACATAGGGGGCAGTATTATAGTAGTTATATTCTTGTACATAGGGGGCAGTATTATAGTAGTTATATTCTTGTACATAGGGGGCAGTATTATAGTAGTTATATTCTTGTACATAGGAGCAGTATTATAGTAGTTATATTCTTGTACATAGGGGCAGTATTATAGTAGTTATATTCTTGTACATAGGAGCAGTATTATAGTAGTTATATTCTTATACATAGGAGCAGTATTATAGTAGTTATATTCTTGTACATAGGAGCAGTATTATAGAAGTTATATTCTTGTACATAGGAGCAGTATTATAGTAGTTATATTCTTGTACATAGGGGCAGTATTATAGTAGTTATATTCTTGTATATAGGAGCAGTATTACGGTAGTTATATTCTTGTACATAGCAGTATTACGGTAGTTATATTCTTATACATAGGGCGCAGTATTATAGTAGTTATATTCTTGTACATAGTAGCAGTGTTATAGTAGTTATATTCTTGTACATAGGAGCAGTATTATAGTAGTTATATTCTTGTACATAGGGGGCAGTATTATAGTAGTTATATTCTTGTATATAGGAGCAGTATTATAGTAGTTATATTCTTGTACATAGGTACAGTATTATAGTAGTTATATTCTTGTACATAGGAGCAGTATTATAGTAGTTATATTGTTATACATAGGGGGCAGTATTACGGTAGTTATATTCTTGTACATAGGAGCAGTATTACGGTAGTTATATTCTTGTACATAGGGGGCAGTATTATAGTAGTTATATTCTTGTACATAGGAGCAGTGTTATAGTAGTTATATTCTTGTACATAGGAGCAGTATAATAGTAGTTATATTCTTGTACATAGGGGGCAGTATTATAGTAGTTATATTCTTGTATATAGGAGCAGTATTATAGTAGTTATATTCTTGTACATAGGTACAGTATTATAGTAGTTATATTCTTGTACATAGGAGCAGTATTATAGTAGTTATATTCTTGTACATAGGGGCAGTATTAAAGTAGTTATATTCTTGTACATAGGGGGCAGTATTATAGTAGTTATATTCTTGTACATAGGAGCAGTATTATAGTAGTTATATTCTTGTATATAGGAGGCAGTATTATAGTAGTTATATTCTTGTACATAGGAGCAGTATTATAGTAGTTATATTCTTGTACATAGGGGCAGTATTATAGTAGTTATATTCTTGTACATAGGAGCAGTAATATAGTAGTTATATTCTTGTACATAGGAGCAGTATTATAGTAGTTATATTCTTGTACATAGGGGCAGCATTATAGTAGTTATATTCTTGTACATAGGGGGCAGTGTTATAGTAGTTATATTCTTTTATATAGGGGCAGTATTATAGTAGTTATATTCTTGTACATAGGGGACAGTATTATATTAGTTATATTCTTGTACATAGGGGCCGTATTATAGTGTTTATATTCTTGTATATTGGAGCAGTATTATAGTAGTTATATTCTTGTATATTGGAGCAGTATTATAGTAGATATATTCTTGTACATAGGAGCTGTATTATAGTGTTTATATTCTTATATATTGGAGCAGTATTATAATAGTTATATTCTTATACATATGGGCAGTATTATAGTAGTTATATTCTTGTACATAGGAGCAGTATTATAGTAGTTATATTCTTGTACATAGGAGCAGTATTATAGTAGTTATATTCTTGTACATAGGAGCAGTATTATAGTAGTTATATTCTTGCAGATAGTAGCAGTATTATAGTAGTTATACTCTTGTACACAGGAGCAGTATTATAGTAGTTATATTCTTGTACATAGTAGCAGTATTATAGTAGTTATATTCTTGTACACAGGAGCAGTATTATAGTAGTTATATTCTTGTACATAGGGGCAGTATTATAGTAGTTATATTCTTGTACATAGGAGCAGTAATATAGTAGTTATATTCTTGTACATAGGAGCAGTATTATAGTAGTTATATTCTTGTACATAGGGGCAGCATTATAGTAGTTATATTCTTGTACATAGGGGGCAGTGTTATAGTAGTTATATTCTTTTATATAGGGGCAGTATTATAGTAGTTATATTCTTGTACATAGGGGACAGTATTATATTAGTTATATTCTTGTACATAGGGGCCGTATTATAGTGTTTATATTCTTGTATATTGGAGCAGTATTATAGTAGTTATATTCTTGTATATTGGAGCAGTATTATAGTAGATATATTCTTGTACATAGGAGCTGTATTATAGTGTTTATATTCTTATATATTGGAGCAGTATTATAATAGTTATATTCTTATACATATGGGCAGTATTATAGTAGTTATATTCTTGTACATAGGAGCAGTATTATAGTAGTTATATTCTTGTACATAGGAGCAGTATTATAGTAGTTATATTCTTGTACATAGGAGCAGTATTATAGTAGTTATATTCTTGCAGATAGTAGCAGTATTATAGTAGTTATACTCTTGTACACAGGAGCAGTATTATAGTAGTTATATTCTTGTACATAGTAGCAGTATTATAGTAGTTATATTCTTGTACACAGGAGCAGTATTATAGTAGTTATCTTCTAGTACATAGGGAGCAGTATTATAGTAGTAATATTCTTGTACATAGGAGCAGTATTATAGTAGTTATATTCTTGTACATAGGGGCAGTATTATAGTAGTTATATTCCTGTACATAGGAGGCAGTATTATAGTAGTTATATTCTTGTACATAGGAGTAGTATTATAGTAGTTATATTCTTGTACATAGGGGCAGTATTATTGTAGTTATATTCTTGTACATAGGGGGCAGTATTATAGTAGTTATATTCTTGTATATTGGAGCAGTATTATAGTAGTTATATTCTTGTGCATAGGAGCAGTATTATAGTAGTTATATTCTTGTACATAGGGGGCAGTATTACAGTAGTTATATTCTTGTACATAGGGGAGCAGTATTATAGTAGTTATATTCTTGTATATTGGAGCAGTATTATAGTAGTTATATTCTTGTACATAGGAGCAGTATTATAGTAGTTATATTCTTGTACATAGGAGCAGTATTATAGTAGTTATATTCTTGTACATAGGAGAAGTATTATAGTAGTTATATTCTTGTACATAGGAGCAGTATTATAGTAGTTATATTCTTGTACATAGGAGCAGTATTATAGTAGTTATATTCTTGTACATAGGAGCAGTATTATAGTAGTTATATTCTTGTACATAGGGGCAGTATTATAGTAGTTATATTCTTGTACATAGGAGCAGTATTATAGTAGTTATATTCTTGTACATAGGAGCAGTATTATAGTAGTTATATTCTTGTACATAGGAGCAGTGTTATAGTAGTTATATTCTTGTATATAGGGGCAGTATTATAGTAGTTATATTCTTGTACATAGGGGACAGTATTATATTAGTTATATTCTTGTACATAGGGGCCGTATTATAGTGTTTATATTCTTATATATTGGAGCAGTATTATAGTAGTTATATTCTTGTATATTGGAGCAGTATTATAGTAGATATATTCTTGTACATAGGGGCCGTATTATAGTGTTTATATTCTTATATATTGGAGCAGTATTATAGTAGTTATATTCTTGTATATTGGAGCAGTATTATAGTAGTTATATTCTTGTATATTGGAGCAGTATTATAGTAGATATATTCTTGTACATAGGGGCCGTATTATAGTGTTTATATTCTTATATATTGGAGCAGTATTATAATAGTTATATTCTTGTACACAGGAGCAGTATTATAGTAGTTATATTCTTGTACACAGGAGCAGTATTATAGTAGCTATATTCTAGTACATAGGGAGCAGTATTATAGTAGTTATATTCTTGTATATAGGGGGCAGTATTATAGTAGCTATATTCTTGTACATAGGGGGCAGTATTATAGTAGTTATAGTCTTGTACATAGGGGCAGTATTATAGTAGTTATATTCTTGTACATAGGAGCAGTATTATAGTAGTTATATTCTTGTACATAAGAGCAGTATTATAGTAGTTATATTCTTGTACATAGGAGCAGTATTATAGTAGTAATATTCTTGTACATAGGAGCAGTATTATAGTAGTTATATTCTTGTATATAGGGGGCAGTATTATAGTAGTTATATTACTGCACATAGGAGGCAGTATTATAGTAGTTATATTCTTGTACATAGGGGTAGTATTATAGTAGTTATATTCTTGTACATATGGGCAGTATTATTGTAGTTATATTCTTGTACATAGGGGGCAGTATTATAGTAGTTATATTCTTGTACATAGGGGAGCAGTATTATAGTAGTTATATTCTTGTATATTGGAGCAGTATTATAGTAGTTATATTCTTGTACATAGGAGCAGTATTATAGTAGTTATTTTCTTGCACATAGGGGCAGTATTATAGTAGTTATATTCTCGTACATAGGGGGCAGTATTATAGTAGTTATATTCTTGTACATAGGGGCCAGTATTATAGTAGTTATATTCTTGTACATAGGAGCAGTATTATAGCAGTTATATTCTTGTACATAGGGGGCAGTGTTATAGTAGTTATATTCTTGTACATAGGGGCAGTATTATAATAGTTATTTTCTTGCACATAGGGGCAGTAGTATAGTAGTTATATTCTCGTACATAGGGGGCAGTATTATAGTAGTTATATTCTTGTACATAGGAGCAGTATTATAGTAGTTATATTCTTGTACATAGGAGCAGTATTATAGCAGTTATATTCTTGTACATAGGGGGCAGTGTTATAGTAGTTATATTCTTGTACATAGGGGGCAGTATTATAGTAGTTATATTCTTGTACATAGGGGCAGTATTATAGTAGTTATATTCTTGTACATAGGGGGCAGTATTATAGTAGTTATATTCTTGTACATAGGAGCAGTATTATAGTAGTTATATTCTTGTACATAGGAAGCAGTATTATAGTAGTTATATTCTTGTACATAGGGGCAGTATTATAGTAGTTATATTCTTGTACATAGGAGGCAATATTATAGTAGTTATATTCTTGTACATAGGGGCAGTATTATAGTAGTTATATTCTTGTACATAGGAGCAGTATTATAGTAGTTATATTATTATACATAGGGGCAGTATTACAGTAGTTATATTCTTGTATATAGGAGCAGTATTACGGTAGTTATATTCTTGTACATAGGAGCAGTATTACGGTAGTTATATTCTTGTACATAGGGGGCAGTATTATGGTAGTTATATTCTTGTACATAGGAGTAGTGTTATAGTAGTTATATTCTTGTACATAGGAGCAGTATTATAGTAGTTATATTCTTGTACATAGGGGGCAGTATTATAGTAGTTATATTCTTGTATATAGGAGCAGTATTATAGTAGTTATATTCTTGTACATAGGTACAGTATTATAGTAGTTATATTCTTGTACATAGGAGCAGTATTATAGTAGTTATATTCTTGTACATAGGGGCAGTATTAAAGTAGTTATATTCTTGTACATAGGGGGCAGTATTATAGTAGTTATATTCTTGTACATAGGAGCAGTATTATAGTAGTTATATTCTTGTACATAGGAGGCAGTATTATAGTAGTTATATTCTTGTACATAGGGGCAGTATTATAGTAGTTATATTCTTGTACATAGGGGCAGTATTATAGTAGTTATATTCTTGTACATAGGAGCAGTAATATAGTAGTTATATTCTTGTACATAGGAGCAGTATTATAGTAGTTATATTCTTGTACATAGGGGCAGTATTATAGTAGTTATATTCTTGTACATAGGAGCAGTAATATAGTAGTTATATTCTTGTACATAGGAGCAGTATTATAGTAGTTATATTCTTGTACATAGGGGGCAGTATTATAGTAGTTATATTCTTGTATATAGGAGCAGTATTATAGTAGTTATATTCTTGTACATAGGTACAGTATTATAGTAGTTATATTCTTGTACATAGGAGCAGTATTATAGTAGTTATATTCTTGTACATAGGGGCAGTATTAAAGTAGTTATATTCTTGTACATAGGGGGCAGTATTATAGTAGTTATATTCTTGTACATAGGAGCAGTATTATAGTAGTTATATTCTTGTACATAGGAGGCAGTATTATAGTAGTTATATTCTTGTACATAGGGGCAGTATTATAGTAGTTATATTCTTGTACATAGGGGCAGTATTATAGTAGTTATATTCTTGTACATAGGAGCAGTAATATAGTAGTTATATTCTTGTACATAGGAGGCAGTATTATAGTAGTTATATTCTTGTACATAGGGGCAGTATTATAGTAGTTATATTCTTGTACATAGGGGCAGTAATATAGTAGTTATATTCTTGTACATAGGGGCAGTATTATAGTAGTTATATTCTTGTACATAGGGGCAGTATTATAGTAGTTATATTCTTGTACATAGGAGCAGTATTATAGTAGTTATATTCTTGCAGATAGTAGCAGTATTATAGTAGTTATACTCTTGTACACAGGAGCAGTATTATAGTAGTTATATTCTTGTACATAGTATCAGTATTATAGTAGTTATATTCTTGTACACAGGAGCAGTATTATAGTAGTTATCTTCTAGTACATAGGGAGCAGTATTATAGTAGTAATATTCTTGTACATAGGAGCAGTATTATAGTAGTTATATTCTTGTACATAGGGGCAGTATTATAGTAGTTATATTCCTGTACATAGGAGGCAGTATTATAGTAGTTATAGTCTTGTACATAGGAGTAGTATTATAGTAGTTATATTTTTGTACATAGGGGCAGTATTATTGTAGTTATATTCTTGTACATAGGGGGCAGTATTATAGTAGCTATATTCTTGTATATTGGAGCAGTATTATAGTAGTTATATTCTTGTGCATAGGAGCAGTATTATAGTAGTTATATTCTTGTACATAGGGGGCAGTATTACAGTAGTTATATTCTTGTACATAGGGGAGCAGTATTATAGTAGTTATATTCTTGTATATTGGAGCAGTATTATAGTAGTTATATTCTTGTACATAGGAGCAGTATTATAGTAGTTATATTCTTGTACATAGGGGGCAGTATTATAGTAGTTATATTCTTGTACATAGGAGCAGTATTATAGTAGTTATATTCTTGTACATAGGGGCAGTATTATAGTAGTTATATTCTTGTATATTGGAGCAGTATTATAGTAGTTATATTTTTGTATATTGGAGCAGTGTTTTCTAGATAGAAATCTGTTTTTGCAAGCCACCTTTATTGATTAGCTAAAATCTAAAGGAAGGAAGGGTGTATGACATACTTGCCTCTTGCAGTATAAATAGAATAAAAGAGCGATTACACCAATTCCAATAAATGCACTAACAGAAGCAATTCCTCCTATCCAACTTCTGTTCTCTGAAATGAGAAAATAATATTATTTCATGAACACACTGTCAGTAGATAATCAGTTGTGGTTTGACATCTTCCCTATTTCTACTTTGAAGGGCCTGATTTGCATTCTGGGTAGTGTGGTCTTTACTCCCCGCACTGTAGTGTAAAATGATATAGAATAAAGACAAGCCCCTGATTTCCAAACCAAAACCTATTTAAAGGGACACTCAAATTCAAAGAACAATGTTCTAAAAATATATATATTAAATAATACAGTTCTTCAGCACAATAGTGTAACTTATTGTACATAACTTAATGGCCTCAACACAACTAAGACAATGCAACTAATGTGTATAAGGGCCCCCCGATAAGCAGATGGCAGAGGTGTTTGGCAGCATCTTACTACCATATCCCTATTAACATTGGTGGAAAAGCAAGAAAAACTTGCAGCAATGTCACCTTAGTTGTTACAGCTGTTGCTGCAAGCTTGCCTGGTCTGGGAAACCAATTAAAAAGGACCTGTCACTTGTTACATAGGTGCATCTCACAAAATTAGAATATCATCAAAAGTTAATTTATTTCACTTCTTCGATACAAAAAGTGACACTCCTATATTATATAGAGTCATTACACACAGAGGGATCTATTATATAGAGTCATTACACACAGAGGGATCTATTATATAGAGCCATTACACACAGAGGGATCTATTATATAGAGTCATTACACACAGAGGGATCTATTATATAGAGTCATTACACACAGAGGGATCTATTATATAGAGTCATTACACACAGAGGGATCTATTATATAGAGTCATTACACACAGAGGGATCTATTATATAGAGTCATTACACACAGAGGGATCTATTATATAGAGTCATTACACGCAGAGGGATCTATTATATAGAGCCATTACACGCAGAGGGATCTATTATATAGAGCCATTACACGCAGAGGGATCTATTATATAGAGTCATTACACGCAGAGGGATCTATTATATAGTCATTACACGCAGAGGGATCTATTATATAGAGTCATTACACGCAGAGTGATCTATTATATAGAGTCATTACACGCAGAGGGATCTATTATATAGAGTCATTACACGCAGAGGGATCTATTATATAGAGTCATTACACGCAGAGGGATCTATTATATAGAGTCATTACACGCAGAGGGATCTATAATATAGAGCCATTACACGCAGAGGGATCTATAATATAGAGCCATTACACGCAGAGGGATCTATAATATAGAGCCATTACACGCAGAGGGATCTATAATATAGAGCCATTACACGCAGAGGGATCTATTATATAGAGTCATTACACGCAGAGGGATCTATTATATAGAGTCATTACACGCAGAGGGATCTATTTCACGTGTTTATTTCTGTTAATGTTGATGATTATGGCTTACAGCCAATGAAAACACAAAAGTCATTATCTCAGTAAATTAGAATACTTTATAACAACAGCTTGAAAAATGTTTTTAAAATCCGAAATGTCCTACTGAAATGTCTGTTCAGTAAATGCCTCAATACTTGGTCGGCTCCTTTTGCATCAATTACTGCATCAATGCGGCAATGTGGCATGGAGGGATCAGCCTGTGGCACTGCTGAGGTGTTATGGAAGCCCAGGTGGCTTTGATAGCAGCCTTCAGCTCGTCTGCATTGTTGGGTCTGGGGTCTCTCATCTTCCTCTTGACAATACCCCATAGATTCTCTATAATAGATTCTCTATGGGGTTAAGGTCAGGCGAGTTTGCTGCCAATCAAGCACAGTGATACTGTTGTGTGTAAACCAGGTATTGGTACTTTTGTCAGTGTGGACAGGGGCCAAGGCCTGCTGGAGAAGGACATTTCCTTCTGTAAAAGCTTGTCGGCAGAGGGAAGCATGAAGTGCTCTAAAATGTCCTGGTAGACGGCTGCGCTGACTTTGGTCTTGATAAAACACAGTGGACCTACACCAGCAGATGACATGGCTCCCCAAACCATCACTGATTGTGGAAACTTCGCACTAGTCCTCAAGCAGCTTGGATTGTGGCCTCTCCACTCTTCCTCCAGACTCTGGGACCTTGTGGAGTGTGTCAGTGACTGCCTTCTGGACATCTGACAAGTCAGCAGTAGTGTTGAGCGATACCTTCCGATATCGGGAAATATCGGATCGGATTGGATCGGACCGATACCGAAAAAGTATCGGATATCGCAGATTCCGATACCGGAAACCAATGCAAGTCAATGGGACATAAATATCGGAATTAAAATAAACCCTTTCTTTCCTTGTAGGTTAATTCTACATGAAGGAAAACAACTAAGAATAATGTAGAATGTATTGGGGGAGGTGGGGGAGACAATAAAGGCATAGAGGTTTAGCCCAGTCAAATGGAATAGCAGGAATTACTATTTTTTTAAGATGTTCTGAGTTACGGAAATATTGACTATGTTAAGTATTTTTATATTTTGTCAGATATTTATGTTTCACTACTTCCATGCTCTTCACCTTCTTTTTTACTTCTCCCACACTTTCTCCTTCATCATCCTCAGCATCTTTTTCATCCACTTCTTCTTCACCTTCTTCTTCTTCACCTTCTTCGTATTATTCTTTTTTTTACATTCTTCATATTCTACTTCTTCATCTTCTTCATATTCTTCTTCTTCATCATATTCTTATTTGTGACAGGCATTCCTGTAGTTGTTATCTATAAAAGGTTGGACATTACACCTTTCGTTCTGCCCGTCACAAAAGATTCACAACAGGATTTGTCCGCGTTCAGTTTGGCCTGCAGCAGCAGGTCTTTTCCAGGGGCACCACGAGGAGGAACGGACTCACCACCATACACTGCTTAGTCATATTCTGCTTATAATTTAGATATTATCTTTTGCTCTGAATTTTAATCTTATGCTTAATGTTCTTCCGCTTTTTGTTCTGCAGCTTCCTGTATTTCTGCTTCTTGGTTTTCTGTCTCTTGTTCTTCTGTATCTTGGTACTTGTCTTCTCTTCTTTGTCCTCTTGGTCAACTTCTTCAGGGTCATCTTCTTGGTCTTCTTCAGGGTGGTCTTCAGGGTGGTCGTCTTCCGGGTCCTCGTCTTCGGGGTCCTCGTCTTCTTCGGGTTGGTCTTCTGGGTCCTCGTCTTCGGGGTCCTCGTCTTCTTCGGGGTGGTCTTCAGGGTCCTCGTCTTCTTCGGGGTGGTCTTCAGGGTCCTCGTCTTCTTCGGGGTGGTCTTCAGGGTCCTCGTCTTCAGGGTCCTTGTCTTCTTCGGGGTGGTCTTCAGGGTCGTCATCTTCGGGATCCTCATCTTCTTCGGGTTGGTCTTCAGGGTCCTCGTCTTCAGGGTCCTCGTCAGGGAGATCCAGAGTGATTACCAAGAACCATTTCAAAAAGCTTGAACTTGGAAATGTAGCAGAAAGTACAAGAAGGCTGAGGAACTACCGAGGACCAGCTGACAGTACTGGAACCCGGATGGGTAGCAGAAGGTACAAGAGCCAATGGAACTACCGAGGACCAGCTGATGTTACTGGAACTCGGTTACTAAGCAGGAGGTACCTGTGCCAGAAAGCACTACCAAGGACCAGCAGACGTTGGTGGAACTTGGATACCGAGAAGGAGGCACCTAATCCAAAGGCACTGCCGAGAACCAACTGACGGTACTGGAACCCGGATGGGTAGCGGAAGGTACCCATGTAAAAAAAAGTTCAAGGCCGCGAGCCGGCCGCAGTTACCAAAACCCACAGTCCTACAGGGGGTGCTTGTCCTATTGGCACTATGGAACCAGCCTTCATTGCCAGATCCCGCAGCCCACATAGGAGTCACCTAAACTGCAGGCACCATAGAGTCGGCTAACCCGACCGCAACACGACAGGACAACGCATTGGAGGCAAAGTGACGTTGACACTACCCGGAAACAGCTGGCGTGCTGGAACCAGGCTGGGCAGGAGGGAGTACCCATGCCAAAGTCACTGCCGAGAACCAGCTGACGGTACTGGAACCCGGATGGGTAGCAGAAGGTACAAGAGCCAATGGAACTGCCGAGAACCAGCTGGTGGTGCTGGAGCCCAGGGTAAATACTAAAAACAGAGGAGCCAGAGGTGTATTTGGAGGAGGTTTTAAATCCGTAGTACAGTGGATGTGGACAAAGCAGGAGAATTTGCCGGACACACAGCTGGGGATCAGCTGACGTTACTGAACCCCAATAACACTGGAGCAAGCGTTGACTGTGCAGACGGCACTTCTGAGCAGCAACTAGCGGTATTGGAGCCCAGGGTAAATACTAAAAACGGAGGAGCCAGAGGTGTATTTGGAGGAGGTTTTAAATCCGTAGTACAGTGGATGTGGACAAAGCAGGAGAATTTGCCGGACACACAGCTGGGGATCAGCTGACGTTACTGAACCCCAATAACACTGGAGCAAGCGTTGACTGTGCAGACGGCACTTCTGAACAGCAACTAGCGGTATTGGAGCCCAGGGTAAATACTAAAAACGGAGGAGCCAGAGGTGTATTTGGAGGAGGTTTTAAATCCGTAGTACAGTGGATGTGGACAAAGCAGGAGAATTTGCCGGACACACAGCTGGGGATCAGCTGACGTTACTGAACCCCAATAACACTGGAGCAAGCGTTGACTGTGCAGACGGCACTTCTGAGCAGCAACTAGCGGTATTGGAGCCCAGGGTAAATACTAAAAACGGAGGAGCCTGAGGTGTATTTGGAGGAGGTTTTAAATAAGTAGCACAGTGAATATGGACAAAGCAGGAGAAATTGCCGTCCGCACAGCAGGGGAACAGCTGACGTTACCGAACCCCAATAACACGGCAGCAGGTGTTGACTGTGCAGACAGCACTTCCGAGCGCCAACTGGCGGTGCTGGAGCCCAGGGATAAGAATGAAAACAGAGGAGCCAGAGGTGTAATTGGAGCAACTTTAAAATGTGTAGTACAGTGGATGTGGACAAAGCAGGAGAAATTGCCGTCCGCACAGCAGGGGAACAGCTGACGTTACCGAACCCCAATAACACGGCAGCAAGTGTTGACTGTGCAGACAGCACTTCCGAGCGCCAACTGGCGGTGCTGGAGCCCAGGGATAAGAATAAAAACAGAGAGGAGCCAGAGGTGTAATTGGAGCAAGTTTTAAATAAGTAGCACAGTAAATATGGACAGAGCAGGAGAAATTGCCGTGAACACAGCAGGGGAACAGCTGACGTTACTGAACCCCAATAACACCGCAGCAAGTGTTGACTGTGCAGACGGCACTTCCGAGCGCCAACTGGCGGTGTTGGAGCTCAGGGATTACAGTTCAGGTGGTAGAAACATGAACAGAACAGGAGACCTGGATACTGTTGCCAACCAATTATTTATTCTGGAAGAGGACTGGCAAATTCATGAGAGATCCAGGCCTTGTTCATTTTGAGAAAAGTAAGCCGGTCAACGTTATCGGAGGATAGTCGCATGCGACGGTCTGTTAGTACACCACCTGCGGCACTAAAGACGCGTTCCGATAATACACTAGCAGCAGGGCAAGCTAGCACCTCCAATGCATACTGACTAAGCTCTGGCCATGTATCCAGCTTACAGACCCAAAACTTGAAGGGAGAAGAGCCGTCTGGGAGTACACTAAGAGGGCAAGACATGTAGTCTGTCACCATCTGACGGAAACGTTGCCTCCTGCTGACTGGAGCCGTCTGTGATGGTGTAGACATTTGTGGCGGCGGGGACACAAAACTTTGCCACATTTCGGCCATAGTGGTCTTGCCTTGTGCTGAGGCGCTGCTTCTGCTCCCTCTTTGTGCAGAGCTTCCTCCACTGCCTCGACGCACTGAGCTGCTTTGTAAAGCACTAGCAGCACTGCTCTCGGTTGGAATGGAGAACATGATGGAATGCACCAGTGCGTCTTGGTACTCCCGCATTTTACGCTCCCGGTTCAACGGTGTTATGAGGCTTTGTAAGTTGTCCCGGTAGCGAGGATCTAGGAGGGTGGACACCCAATAATCAGCCGTGTTGAGAATGTGGGCGATGCGGCAGTCGTTTCTCAGGCACTGCAGCATGAAATCAACCATGTGCTGCAGACTGCCAACTGGCCAAGAAACGCTGTCCCCTGCTTGAGGCGTGATCTCTGCCTGCTCTGCATCACCCCACCCTCGCTCTAGATACTGACTACTAGAGCATTGTGTACCTCCCTCCTCTGGACAGATGTCTTCCTCATCCATTGACTCCTCCTCATCCTCCTCACAAAGTGTCCCCTGCCTAGGCCTTTGTGAGGAACCACGTTGCGCAGACTGTAGAGAAGCAGATGGCATTTGTGACTCCTCATCCTCCACCTCTTCCAAAACCTCGTCCCTTAGTGCTTGCAGTGTTTTTTCAAGCAGGCAGATAAGGGGGATAGTCATGCTGACTAGTGCATCATCTGCACTCGCCATCCGCGTGGAATAATCGAAGGCACGCAAAACGTGGCAAATGTCCTTCATAGAGGCCCACTCAGTGGTGGTGAAGTGTGAACGGCGCGCACTGCGACTTGTTTGCGCCTGCTGCAGCTGGTACTCCATTACTGCTGCCTGCTGCTCACACAACCTCTCCAACATATGTAACGTTGAATTCCACCTGGTGGGTAGGTCACATATGATGCGATGTTCCGGAAGACGTAATCGGCGCTGCAGAGCTGCAATGCGTGATCTTGCATTGCTGGAACGCCGCAAGTGAGCGCACTCTATGCGGACCTTGTGAAGCAGTGCATCAAGATCCGGATAGTCCCTCAAAAAACTCTGCACGACCAAGTTGAGCACATGTGCCAGACATGGGATGTGAGTGAGGTTGCCTAGGCCCAGAGCTGCCACCAGATTTCGGCCATTGTCACACACTACCATGCCTGGCTGGAGATTCGCTGGCACAAACCACACGTCGCTCTGCTGCTTGATGGCATTCCAGAGCTCCTGCGCTGTGTGGCTTCGATTCCCCAAAGAAATTAATTTTAATACGGCCTGTTGACGTTTGGCCACGGCTGTGCTCATATCGGTCATCATAACAGGTAACCGTTCACGGGTCGATGTGGAGGTAGACCGTGACGGCTCCTGCAGCGCTGATTCAGAGGAACTGGAGTATGAGGAGGAGTCAATGTGTACAGACTGGATTCCTGCAATCCTTGGAGTTGGCAGAACACGTACAGCGCCACTCTCAAGATTTGTACCCGGCTCCACAACATTTACCCAATGGGCAGTGAGGGAAAGGTATCGTCCCTGTCCATGCTTACTGGTCCACGCATCAGTGGTCAGGTGGACCTTGCTACTGACGGCGTTTTGTAGCGCATGTTTAATTTTTCCCTCCACATGATGTTGCAGGGCAGGGACGGCTTACCTGCTGAAATAAAAGCGGCTGGGCACGTTGTATTGTGGGACTGCCAATGCCATAAAGTTACGGAATGTGTCAGTCTCCACCAGCCTGAATGATAGCATTTCAAGGGCCAGTAGTTTAGCAATGCCAGCATTCAGAGCCTGTGCTCGGGGGTGGTTTGCCGAGTATGGGCGCCTTTTCTCCCATGCCTGTGCTAATGATGGCTGTAGACTGGCCTGGGAGTGTGAGGATGACTGGGAAAGTGGTGCTGTGGGTGGAATTACACTGTGTCTCTGTACAACAGTGCCAGAGATTCTTCCATGGCGATCCTGTGAGGAAGCCGAACCAGCTGTGTGTGAGCTGGAGGAAGAGGCTACAACACGAGCTGAAGAGGTGGTAGGTGGCGCTGTAGGTTGGCCTAGGTCTTCAGTGTGTTTTTGTAACTCCACCACGTGCTTGGTCCGCACATGTTTCCACATATTTGTGGTATTGAGGTTGCTGACACTTTTCCCTCTTTTCACCTTCTGATTACACAGCTTGCATTTGACAAAGCAAATGTCATCTGCAACTGTGTCAAAAAAGGACCAGGCACTGCAAGTCTTGGGAGCGCCCGCTTTGGATTTTGGAAGAGCCATGCTCCTAATGGGTGCCGAAGTGGAGGCTACAGGCAACCAAGTCTGCCCCCTCCCTCTCCTTCCTTTTTGGGCCGTTCGGGGAATCTCTTCCTCAGAGCTGCTCCCACCACCTTCCTGTCCCTCACGCCATGATGGGTCAAGGACCTCATCATCTACACCACCCTCTTCAAACAACTGCTTCTCCTGGGTAGTCTCGACAGCACAGTACGCACCAGAAAGTGGCACCTGAGTCTCATCATCAGATGCGTACTGAGGTGTGCTGCTGACCATAGGCACTGGCCCACCCGCCTCTTCAGATTCAGAGAGACAAAACGGTTGCGCATCACTGCATACTACCTCTTCTTCAAATTCTCGAATTCTGCTTGGCTGGCCCCCTCTTTCCAAGCCAAGAGATTCAGAGAACAGAAGTAGAGATGGCTCCTGTCCAGGGCTCTCTGACTGCCTGGGCAATTTGGCAGGTGGTGAAGAGACAGATGGGTGCTCTTCAGTGCTCAGGACCTGAGAGGATCTGGAACTAATTGAAGTCGATGCGTTAGCTGCCATCCATCCGACAACGGATTCAATTTGGTCCTCGCGCAGCAGTGGGGTACGGCTAGCTCCTACAAAGCTGCGCATAAAGGACTGTTCCCTGGTAAAACTGGGGGATGTTGAGTCACTGGTGCCCGCAGCAGGCACAGAATCCCCACGTCCTCTCCCTGCAGGCACAGAATCCTCACGTCCTCTCCCTGCAGAAACTCCACGCCCACGCCCACGACCACATGCCTTACTCCCTGCCTTCTTCATCTTGGTAGACTGATAAAGATAGGCAGAAAAGTACTAAGGGCTTAGTGTGCTTATTCCTGAACAGCTGCTAACAGGTATAAGAAACACTAATTTTATAAAGTGTGGACTAGACTTTAATATGAGCTAATGTGGCCTACACAACTGTAAAGTGGAGTGTTTGGTGAACTTTATTTAGGTTTTTTTTTGTCACAAAAAGACACTTGATGTGCCTAAAGATGTAATAACGATAGTATCACAAACTTTTTGTAGCTATTACAATGCAAGAAGGTAACCTACAATGCAATAGATGAGGCTACAAAAAATAGGCTAATACTAATCTGGCTGGGGCTGCAGGGCCCAAGGCTGCAGAAAGGCTCCTCTAACTACTCCTATATAGTGTGTTTGGAATCAATTTAGCTGAATACGGATGGAACCACCACACTAATAGGAGATATCAGGAAAAATTATGAATTGGCAATAAAGGACAATGTATGAGGCAGTGACACACACTGAGTGCACTACAACCAGACGGGGTTGAAGCACACACTACAGGGTGAGCTGCACTCACACACCAGACCTTGCAGACAGCGGTGAACAGTACAGATGCAGAGCACTGTGCACTAGCGCTGCAAGACCAAAAAAATTTCTCTATCTACTCCTATATAGTGTGTTTGGAACCAATTTAGCTGAATACGGATGGAACCACCACACTAATAGGAGATATCAGGAAAAATTATGAATTGGCAAAAAAGGACAATGTATGAGGCAGTGACACACACTGAGTGCACTACAACCAGACGTGGCTGAAGCACACACTACAGCGTGAGCTGCACTCACACACACAGACCTTGCAGACAGCGGTGAACAGCACAGGGAACTGTGCACTAGCACTGCAAGGCACAGTGATTTAGAAAGTAGCTTGGGTAAAGCAGAATAGAGCAAATAGGTAGCTAAAACTGTCCCTCAGAACAACAGCGTCCTATCCCTAACTGAATTCACAGCAGAGTGAGCTCAAAATGGCGGCGGCGGCTTTTATAGTGCATCATGACATCATTTCAGCAGCCAATCACAGCCATGCCATTAGTTAAGATGCCTACATGCCTAACAGGATGTGCCCACACTTCTTAGGATCCTCATTGGCTGAATAAAATGAAAATGGCTCATTGCATTATGGGAACTTCCGATTCCGGTATACGATATTGCAAAAGTATCGGAATTAAGTATCGGAATTCCGATACCGCGAATATCGGCCGATACCCGATATTTCAGTATCGGAATGCTCAACACTAGTCAGCAGTCTTCCCCATGATTGTGGAGCCTACTGAAACAGACTAAGGGACCTTTTTAAATGCTTAGGAAGCCTTTGCAGGTGTTTTTTGTTAATTATTTTAATCTACTGAGATAATGACTTTTGTGTTTTCATTGGCTGTAAGCCATAATCATCAACATTAATAGAAATAAACAGGTGAAATAGATCATTCTGTTTGTAATGACTCTATATAATATAGGAGTTTCACTTTTTGTATTGAAAAACTGAAATAAATTAACTTTTTGATATTCTAATTTAGTAAGATGCACCTGTAAATATGCAATTGTTTCGTACCTGGTGTAAAAGCCACTGTTCTCCTGAATCCGGCGATGTTTTTCTTTTATTCCGGCGTCTCTCTATCCCTGAGATATGGCCTTCTCTTTTCCCTGTGTGCAAAAGTCTTTTTAGCCAAGTGGGCGAGAATAATTGAGGACCATGACCACTTGGCTAACAAGAATAAATATACACACTGGGAAGAAAGAGCCATATCTCAGGAACGTAGAGGCGCAGGAAAGAAAGGAAAACGTCACCAGATTAAGGAGAACAGCGGCATTTACACCAAGTTATAGCATTACATATTTATGGCAAGTTACAGGTCCTTAATCTTCTGGAGAGTTCCAGATGATCCTGAAGAGTATGCAAGAGGGTGGAAGACTCTTGCACCCTCTTACTAATTGTGTTCTTGTGTGTTGGGGCAGGACCACCCCCATTGAAGTACATTTTGATTCACTACCGTGTTGGCATGGTGTTTGGTTGATGGTGCAGTGATGGAGTGTGGGTGGGTTGTCTCTGACATGCAAGTAGAACCAGTCAGACGGTATGTGGTTGGATTTTCCTGACTGACAGCCGGTGTAAGAAGAGGCGTATGGAATCGCTAGAGCCACCAGTCAAAGGGCTAAAGACAGATGAAAGCACTGGAGAGACCAATAGGGAACCGTCTTTTGTGCTAGTAGGCACTGTGCGGGTAAAGGGCCTTGAGAGGAACACTAGTGACCTGCGGTGAACCATCTGGTTGTGAGGATGAGGGCTTGGAGAGCTGGAGTGACAAGTGGTGTGAAAGTGGGCTTCACGGTGGTGGGCTAAAGTGGAAAAAGGGGCCTGAAGTGTGCTCACCTACAAGCCCACTGGTGAAATCAAAGACGATATCTCGAGAGAGAGAAGTGTGAGCTCCTCCGGTCTAGATTGCCTTGTTATCTAGTCAGGACGTTTGTATTAGGAATTAAAATCAGGGGACCTTCTTGTCAGGCTCTGATCACGAGCTTATTTTTGATGATTTGATCTTGTTCCTCCTCTGTAATGAAGAACATCACCCCCATGGTTTCCTGTGAAAAGGATAAGTGCAGATTTTAACCCTCTGATGCCTGCAGTTAAACAGCAGTAGTACTAATGATTCCTGGATTAGAAAATGCCACAGGACTGCCCACTGACTAAAGGTGAGCATAGTAATTTTACCATTCCAATACAGGAAGCTGACCGGCAACACCCAAGGGCGCACAATGTGTGAGCCCAATGACTGTTTGTTTTAGGATTTTCTCTTCTTAGTGTACATTTTGTCCATATACCCCTTAAAGGGTTTGTCCACTAAATCTTTATTTTTAATAGACGTTTAGGGGTCATGATTTTGTGGCCCTTACTAATATATAAATATTACAGGTTCTTTTCCTCTGCTTGTTAGTGCTTCCTCCCTCACATACGACAAAGCACTCCTGTTCTAAAAATGACGATGGCGATTCATACAGTGAAGCATGGCAGTGGCTTGATGATGTCTACTGTACAGCACAGTGGAAGCTCAGTGATACTTAGAGTCAAGCATGGTGGGGGCTCGGTGACATGACTACAGTAATGAGCATAGGTGGCTTGGTAAATGCCTACAGTGAAGCATGCTGACAACTTGTTTATGTCTATAGTCAAGTATAGCGGAGGCTAGGTGATTCCTTCAGTGAAGGCGGTGGCTTCGTGATAACCACAATAATGGGCGATGGTGACTTAATTATGATCTAAGGCAGCTTTGCATCAACCTTTTGTGAGGAAGCTGAAACATGGGCGTCATTGGACTTTCCGACAGGACTATGATCCCAAGCATACCTCACAGTCCACAAAGACTTGATTTCAGAAGAAGTCCTGGAAGATTCTGGAGTGGCCGTCACAGTCATCTGAATTAAGGGGGTTATGGCTGGAAATGTATGTTGGTCATATTGTGGTTGGCATTGCGTAATATGAGAGGCACATTATAATGACTAGTGAATAGTATGAGTGGCGTTCTGGTACTCTATGGATAGGACTGTATCAGGGTCAGACTGGGACTTAAATTCAGCCCTGGCATTTGCGAGCACACAGGCCCACTTGCTATGAAGCGAATGTGATATATGTTCGTCGATTTTTGTGGATCGCTCGAGATATACAGTACAGACCAAAAGTTTGGACACACCTTCTCATTTAAAGATTTTTCTGTATTTTCATGACTATGAAAATTGTACATTCACACTGAAGGCATCAAAACTATGAATTAACACATGTGGAATTATATACTTAACAAAAAAGTGTGAAACAACTGAAAATATGTCTTATATTCTAGGTTCTTCAAAGTAGCCACCTTTTGCTTTGATGACTGCTTTGCACACTCTTGGCATTCTCTTGATGAGCTTCAAGAGGTAGTCACCGGAAATGGTTTTCACTTCACAGGTGTGCCCTGTCAGGTTTAATAAGTGGGATTTCTTGCCTTATAAATGGGGTTGGGACCATCGGTTGTGTTGTGCAGAAGTCTGGTGGATACATAGCTGATAGTCCTACTGAATAGACTGTTAGAATTTGTATTATGGCAAGAAAAAAGCAGCTAAGTAAAGAAAAACGAGTGGCCATCTTTACTTTAAGAAATGAAGGTCAGTCAGTGCGAAAAATTGGGAAAACTTTGAAAGTGTCCCCAAGTGCAGTTGCAAAAACCATCAAGCGCTACAAAGAAACTGGCTCACATGAGGACCGCCCCAGGAAAGGAAGACCAAGAGTCACCTCTGCTTCTGAGGATAAGTTTATCCGAGTCACAAGCCTCAGAAATCGCAGGTTAACAGCAGCTCAGATTAGAGACCAGGTCAATGCCACACAGAGTTCTAGCAGCAGACACATCTCTAGAACAACTGTTAAGAGGAGACTTTGTGCAGCAGGCCTTCATGGTAAAATAGCTGCTAGGAAACCACTGTTAAGGACAGGCAACAAGCAGAAGAGACTTGTTTGGGCTAAAGAACACAAGGAATGGACATTAGACCAGTGGAAATCTGTGCTTTGGTCTGATGAGTCCAAATTTGAGATCTTTGGTTCCAACCACCGTGTCTTTGTGTGACGCAGAAAAGGTGAACGGATGGACTCTACATGCCTGGTTCCCACCGTGAAGCATGGAGGAGGAAGTGTGATGGTGTGGGGGTGCTTTGCTGGTGACACTGTTGGGGATTTTTTCAAAAATTGAAGGCATATTGAACCAGCATGGCTACCACAGCATCTTGCAGCGGCATGCTATTCCATCCGGTTTGCGTATAGTTGGACCATCATTTATTTTTCAACAGGACAATGACCCCAAACACACCTCCGGGCTGTGTAAGGGCTATTTGACCAAGAAGGAGAGTGATGGGGTGCTACGCCAGATGACCTGGCCTCCACAGTCACCAGACCTGAACCCAATCGAGATGGTTTGGGGTGAGCTGGACCGCAGAGTGAAGGCAAAAGGGCCAACAAGTGCTAAACATCTCTGGGAACTCCTTCAAGATTGTTGGAAGACCATTTCCGGTGACTACCTCTTGAAGCTCATCAAGAGAATGCCAAGAGTGTGCAAAGCAGTCATCAAAGCAGAAGGTGGCTACTTTGAATAACCTAGAATATAAGACATATTTTCAGTTGTTTCACACTTTTTTGTTAAGTGTATAATTCCACATGTGTTAATTCATAGTTTTGATGCCTTCAGTATGAATGTACAATTTTCATAGTCATGAAAATACAGAAAAATCTTTAAATGAGAAGGTGTGTCCAAACTTTTGGTCTGTACTGTATATCACATTTACAGAATGCAAACTGCCGTGAAGCCAGAATAACACTATGTGAAATTTAAAGTTAACCTGTCAGGTCAGATAACTCTATTGCCCCGAAGGGGAGGCCCACAGCTGGCACCAGCCCATCTGGCATTTGCCAGAATTGCCAGATGGACAGTCCGGCCCTGGACTGTATTGATAACCCAGTTGAAGGGGTTTATCCAGCAACGGAACCAGGGGAAATTATTAAAAACAACAATTTATTAGAAAAGTATTAAAAAGGTTTCATGGTGGGAGAGAGCAATTCCCAGGGATATGCATAACTGACGTGTTTCAAACATATGTGTTCTTAGTCATAGTATGGCATAGTTCCCCAGCGTTAGGCATTGTTTTAAATAGCAAAGATGCAGGAAATGAAGTGGACAAATTGTCATTCAATAAAATGAATGTAAACTCATTTATTTCTTAAGCTAAGTGTTTAATAAATGTATATTAAATCTGTTCTGATATTCATGCCATTTGGTGTTCTAGTGTTTAGCTTGAAAATCCATGATGCTTCTTTTTGTTTTAGCATGCATGATCTGTCACCTCCTCTTTTGGGTGGAGGAACTTTTTCAATAGCATTAACCTTGAGGGTCCTAACATCACCTCTGTGATAATTAAGGAAATGTTGGGAGGGATTAAGCTGTGAGTTGTCTTGTTTTATGCATCATACACATGATCAGAGATGCATTTTCGCAGCGTTCTGGTAGTCCATCCCACATATTGTATTTTACATTTCTCATAAATTATAACAGACTACATAAGTACTGCTACAATTAGTAAAACCATTAATAATATAATCTCTGTAGTCAGTAGTAGAAATACATTTTTTAGTATTACTGTATACATATATGGACATAATCAACATAATTTTTGTCCACACTTGTATAAACCATTAGTGGAAAACCAGTTTTTTGTTCCGTTTGCTTTTCCCATATTTGTGTGATTGCTAGGTGAAACAATTACCAATTGTAGTACCCAGTTTAAAAAAAAAAGCTAATTCTAAGACCAGAATGGAGTATCTATCTCAGTCCAAAATCAATGATAATATTAGTGATTGCACAAATGAATTAACCTGTAATTTTTTCCACCCGCTATAGTACAAATTATTATCAAGTTGTCAATATCCTTAAAAAACGTTTTACAAAAAGGTTGTAAATTTGTATCTAAACGGGGTACTACAATTGGTAATTATGTTTCACCTAGCGATCACACAAATGTGGGCGTTTCAAACTCAAATCCCTGCCCCGCGTCTTTGGCGCCTGTTACGCAGCCTATGAGCATGCAGGGATTGCCCGTGTGTCATTGTAATGCTGTTGCCATCTTGGTAGTGGCATTACTGTGATTGGCTGGCCGTCTGACATCAGAGATTATAAAAGGGCAGGCGGCGCCAGGTTCGGCACACTGGCGCCATAGCACAGCTCTGTGACAGTTCGTATTGGAGGTCGTGGGACAGTTGTGACTACGCCTGTTTCTAGGGCACAAGAAACATGCCCATCCATGACACAGGTTCCTGTCACACTTTGTAAGGAGGCACAGAGCACCACTTCTGATGCCACATCAGTACGAAAAGGTGGTCGGTTGGATAGCAGATAATGCTTCCAGAATGCTTGGCAGCACCACCCAGTCTTCCACCTGGTCCAGTCTCACAAGCCTTCAGTCTCAATCACTTAATCATGCTCCTTCCTCCCACCATGTTGAGCCACAGAAGAATAGTGATCCCACACTAGGATTCGAAGGAGCTCTCTTTACAACATAATTTCTTGATTGTGGCCTCTCAACCTGCATGCGCCAAGAGGGATAGGAGGAGATGCTGTTTAGTGATGCACGAACCTTAGATCAACCACGGTCACAAGAACATGACGGTGGGGAACGGCAAATTTCGGATAAGGAGGAAGATGAAAATGAGACACAGTTGGCGCTAACTGTTAAGTCACGAAATCAGGAGGACCAGGGTGCGGTGGTGGAAGACGAGGTGGTGAATAATAATGTCACCCACCCAACCTGGGAAGCCGGCATGCAGAGCAAGGCCAGCAGTGCTGATGAGGAGGGACCAGCAGCACCATCATCAGGCACTTCCAAATTCTTGTCGCAGCACAGCGTTCAGCTTTCCCTACCCCAGGTCTTGGAATAAAAAGAAAGTTCCCAGCCAGTCACCCACAGGCCCAAATGCTAAACAGGCACATTTCCAGGCTGCTTCCCGTGGAAATGTTGCCATTTAGGCTGGTAGACCAGGAGGATTTCCACCGACTCATGGCAGCAGCCGTCCCTCCGTACTCAGTCCCCAGCCGCCACTTTTTCTCCCACTGTGGTGTCCCCACTTTGTACCAGCACGTGTCCAGGAACATCACCCGTGCCCTTACCAACGCACTCGCTGGCATTTTCCACTTAACGACCGACATGTGGACAAACTCTTGTGGCCAGGTTTGCTACATTTTTGCTGACGGCATACTAGGTGAACATTGTGGAGGCCTGAGCAGAGTCCCACCCTGGCATGGCACATGTGCTACAGATGCCGAGGATTGCTGGCCCTACTTCTGTCAGGGTTTCCTCCACCCCCTACACCAGTTCTGGCATCCCCTCCTGCTCCTCCATCTCCAATGTGTTATCTCAGAGCACATCGTCCACATCAGCCTGAAGCTGGAAGCTCAGCAGCAGTGCCTCAGCAAAGTGTCAACAAGCTCTGCTGAAGCTAATTTGTCTAAGAGACAAACCGCACGCTGCGGTGGAGTTACTTAAAGCAATAACAGACCAGACAGATCTGTGGTTTTTGCCGCTGAACCTCCAACCAGACATGGTCGTGTGTGATAATGGGCATAACCTGGTGGCGGCTGTGAAGCTTGGTAAGCTCACACATGGACCACGCTTGGCACATGTGCTCAACTTGGTGGTTCAGTGGTTTCTGAAAACCTACCTAGATTTGTCAGAGCTTCTGGTCAAAGTACACCACTTCAGCACCCATTTCCGCAAGTCGGCTACAGGTTCCGCCGCTCTGGCAGTGCTGCAGCAGCCCATGTGAGTGCAAGCTCACCGACTGGTGTGCGATGTCACCACATGCTGGAATTCCACACTGCACATGCTGGCAAGGCTTTGTAAGCAGCAGAGATCAGTTGTTGAGTACCAGCCCCAACACGCCCGTATTCTGGTCAGCCTCCGCACATAACAACTGACGAGTGGGCATGGATGTCTGACATTTGTGCGGTTCTCCAAGACTTTGAGGACTCCACAAAGATGGTGAGCGATGAAGCCATAGTCTGTGCCTACTTAAAGCGCACCTGACAGCAGGATTGTGCTCAATAAACTACATACACTGTCAGGTTTGGAGACATTACACTTACAAAATGATACCTTGGTTGATGAAATCTGTGCTGTGGTTCTTGTGTAATCTTTACTTTCAGTTTGGAGATAATAATATGTTCGTGCTCCAGGGCGGCCTGTGGGGGGCGCCCTCTCTGGTGCTCTGCTTACATATTCATCTGAATGCTCTTATGACAGGTCACTGTGCCTTCACTGATTTGCCTCCTATTTTACATAATGCGTCTAGTAGTGCGGGGCTAGGTAAAATAGGAGGCAGGTCAGTGAGGGCACAGTGAGCTGTCATAAGAGCATGCAGATGAATATGCAAGCAGAGCACCAGATAGAGTGCCCCCCACAGGCCGCCCCAGAGCACGAGTGACTCGCCCCCTGGGCCGTGGGGCACGCGGATCCGGGCGATAGGGGAACGATGGGGGTAGTAGTGGCGGCCCGATTCCGTGGCTCAGGGTGGTCAGGCCAGTGGTAATCCGTTATGTGCTGATGTTTATGTCCGACTATGCCACCCGTGGATTGCGGTTATTAGGAACCGCCGCTGCAAGGCAGTCCGCTGGGGCTGATGATGGATGCAGCTGGGATGGTGTGACTCCCCACGGGAAGAGTGCGGCCCCAGGGCAGTGTAGTGGATGGTGGGAGTGATGGTGGTGAGAGTCCCAGTACCGGTAGTGCTGGAGGCGCGAAGGAGCACACAGACAACAAGTTACAGTCCAGGGTCTTTACTCACAGTTCATTTGTTCCGGGTCACTTCTGTACAGGTAGTGACCGCCCGAACCGTGCTGCGTCCACCAGGTGCGGGGCTCAGTCAACTGCCAAGCAGTCAAGAGCATGGCACAGGACCCCCTTTAATCCTTTCTCTGGCCTGCCTCACCAGTGACCCACTTTTGTCCAGCTGCCGCGGACTTGTGCGGTTAAACGTGGGCCCCGTCCTCCGCTGTCCTATATGGTGCCTTCCTAGCAGGTTTGATGAGGTGTCGCACCAATAGATGATCACGACGACCGGTCTTTGGCTGAGGGTTGTTTCTCCTCCACCAACTTGGGATCCGGTACCCTTAATCTGCCTGACCCTTCACCCTGGATTCTCGTGGGTTCTTAGGGTCCCTTCCACCTTCTTGTTCCTGAGCCCTTCTGTTTCTCTGTCTCTCCTTCTCTTTCTCTGTTCCTTTCTGTTCTTTTCTGTTCCGTTCTCTTGGAGCTGAGATGA
Source organism: Phyllobates terribilis (assembly GCF_046119375.1). Lineage (NCBI taxonomy): Eukaryota > Metazoa > Chordata > Amphibia > Anura > Dendrobatidae > Phyllobates > Phyllobates terribilis. Next base: position 151,620,525 of record NW_027362767.1, read on the forward strand.
GCCAAAATCCCAGCTCCCCTTCTCCTCCTCCTCGGCCTCTCACTAGGCCCTCCTGGAGTAGAGCTCCTACAGAGCCTCTACTCCCTGTCTTCTCCTCTGGTTGAACTGACCCAGAACTAAGATGGTGCCCACCTTTTATACCTCCCTCTGACCATGAGCCCAGGTGACCAGTAACCAATGGGCTCCTACCTACGCTCAGGAACCAACCCCTATCTGCCCCTACAGCACTGGGTGTTCCACCCCCCTCCCCACTCCAGACAGGGATATAGTCGGTCGTGCCTGCACTTCTGTCTAGTGGGAGCACCGTTGAGCTGTCCCTCGGAAATGGGGTGTGTGTGCTGTATGCAGCTAACTGAGCCCTGGTCCATACTCCATCCTTACCTGGGAGTGGAATATCACACCTCTGGTCTGAGGTGCAATACCCCTGTAGCGGCCGAACCCTCGGGGCGCTACATTCCCCCCTGGTAAAGCACAGCACGTGTTCGGGCTGGAAAAGAGCAAAAACAGTCGATTACAAGACATGCAAACTTTTTAAAACTTTTCACACCAGAAAACAGACAACATGGTTCAATTCCCTTTATGGGAAACGCTTTTCTTTTCTCGTCACACTATTATAAAATGCTTACTAATACTTCTGGAACTCTTTTGACATATAAACACGATTAGAAAACATTCACATTACTATCTAGCAGCATATAAAAACTTTTCATATAAAACATTTGCAAGAAAACACTTTTACAACACATTCTTGGATCCTGGCGGTGGTGCAACTTGCGACCAGGTGTGCACTCTTCTTGTAAGTGCAGGAACTTTGGCAAACTTGTAAACACGAGGGACTGGCTGTCCCAAGGTAGACGTGGTAGTCTTTTTATAAAACCAGTAGGGGGCGCTTTAGGAAGCACAACTATTTACAAGGGATTGACCGCTCTCAGTCCTCGGCCAGTTTTGGGAAGGGAATGGCTGCTCACAGTCCTCAGCCTGGTAGGGGATGAGGGGCACACAGGTAACAGTTCAATATTTGTCCCAACGGGGACCACACTTTCAAGACGGGAACAGTCCCAAAAACAGTTCTGATACCCTGACGGGTAACTATGTACACAGGTACTTTGCTACTCACTAGTAGCGGTGTCCTCCATATGCTCCTTCTTCCTCCTCATATGGTTCTTCAGACCCGTCCGGGTCCTCTTGGCTCTCCTCATAGCCGCGGTATTGTAGCTCCTCCTCAGTGAGCCGATGAACATGTAGGGCGTATGGTCCTTTTGCACCTACGTGGCGGGTAAAGGCGACCACATCACCAGGGTATAGGTCACGGCCACGATGTCCCTCAGGTAGATGACTCTCCACGTCCCTGCGGGTCACAAAGACGTCGCCTGCGGTTTCTGGGCCCCTGATGAAGCCCCAGCCGTTCTCCATGTGGAATTTGACTATGGTCCCGGTGATTCGGGGACCACGGGCTGCTTGGGGGTCTTGGCGGGCCTTACGTTTTTGTTCAGCACTCTGGGCTTGGAGCCGTTCCTCTCTGACGCGCCTCTCTCGTCGCTCCCACTCAAAGGTCGCCAGTTGTTGATGACAGGCCTCCAGACGACGGACCGCGTCTGCCCGGGTCTCTTGAGAGAACCCCATCAAGTTCTCGCTGGTGGGGTCCCACGCAAATTGGACGTCTTCCAGTGGGGGTAGGGTGACCTCTACGGGTTCAGGAGCCGGTATCAGAGGCTCGCGCGGGGGCTGGGCCTTCCATGGCTGATTGCCGGTCACTTCAGCCGGCCACTCCAGCGGCAGTCCATCCGGACCGGTGTGATGTGCCAATAGGTCCACGCCCAGCGATGGTATAGTGTGGGGACCTGATCTGGGAGCAGCGCCCGGGGGCACTCGGCCTTGCGACCAGGCCGGGGGTCTTGTGGCTGCGCTAGGCGGCAGTCCCATCCGGGACAGGGGCGCAGGCTTAGCGATGGCGCCCGGGTCATCCAGGCCTTGCGACCGGGCCGATGATGCTTCTTGCTTTACGGCGCCCGGGGTCAAGGGGCGTGGCGCTGGGCGGGGCGTGGCCGCGGCGCTCGCCGCTTGAGGCCTAGCTGGGAGCAGTGGCGGCGCGGCAACAGGTGCGGTGAGTGGGGCTTCTGGTGCTGCGACGGGAGGCTGGGGCAGGCCTGCGGGTGCTGGGCTTGGGGTGGTGACGTCCCCTTCATTTGCCTCAGTCCTCATGGCTCCCTCCGCGGCGTCGCCTCCGGTCCTCTCTCCTCCTGCGCCGTCCTCAGAGGCAGGCAAACCCCGGCTGAGGCCTGTCGCTGGTGGGTCTCGGCCTGCCGGGCCAGTTCCTCTCTCCACTCGGTGAGTGCACCTCGCTGCGCCCGGACCATCCTCCGCTCCAGGTACTCCAGTGCAGCTTGCGCACGCTCCGGGTCTCTGGGGAGCTGCGCTAGGACTTCTGCTAGGCTGCAGAGCGGTTCGGCCTGCAGCAGGCTTCGGGCCAGGAGGCTGGTGCTGCTGAGGGCGTCCATCCCCGGGTGCGGTCTGTCTGGACTGATCCAGACCACCCCCTGCCCCGCAGTTAACTTCTCTTTCCGCCCCCATGGGGGGTGGTCCTGGGGCATTCTGCTGACAATCACTCTCAGGGGCAGCCCCCCCACGTTGACGGACATTTCCACAGCAGTGCTTATGGTTGTCGGAGGCGGGCTTCCTCTTTGGCGCCATTCTGGGACCCGGCCCACGATGGGAGGCGGCCTCCTGTGGTCTTTTGGCGCGCACATTATGGCGCTCGTTCTTCTGGGGCGGGCGCCATCTTTAGTACCGTGAAACAGTCTCTTTTCAGGCGCGCAGTACCCGTGGTTAGCGGGCACGAAATCCTGCCGACTACGCCAAAGCTGACTCGCCCCCTGGGCCGTGGGGCACGCGGATCCGGGCGATAGGGGAACGATGGGGTTAGTAGTGGCGGCCCGGTTCCGTGGCTCAGGGTGGTCAGGCCAGTGGTAGTCCGTTATGTGCTGATGTTTATGTCCGACTACGCCACCCGTGGATTGCGGTTATTAGGAACCGCCGCTGCAAGGCAGTCCGCTGGGGCTGATGATGGATGCAGCTGGGATGGTGTGACTCCCCACGGGAAGAGTGCGGCCCCAGGGCAGTGTAGTGGATGGTGGGAGTGATGGTGGTGAGAGTCCCAGTACCGGTAGTGCTGGAGGCGAGAAGGAGCACACAGACAACAAGTTACAGTCCAGGGTCTTTACTCACAGTTCATTTGTTCCGGGTCACTTCTGTACAGGTAGTGACCGCCAGAGCCGTGCTGCGTCCACCAGGTGCGGGGCTCGGTCAACTCCCAAGCAGTCAAGAGCATGGCACAGGACCCCCTTTAATCCTTTCTCTGGCCTGCCTCACCAGTGACCCACTTTTGTCCAGCTGCCGCGGACTTGTGCGGTTAAACGTGGGCCCCGTCCTCCGCTGTCCTATATGGTGCCTTCCTAGCAGGTTTGATGAGGTGTCGCACCAATAGATGATCACGACGACCGGTCTTTGGCTGAGGGTTGTTTCTCCTCCACCAACTTGGGATCCGGTACCCTTAATCTGCCTGACCCTTCACCCTGGATTCTCGTGGGTTCTTAGGGTCCCTTCCACCTTCTTGTTCCTGAGCCCTTCTGTTTCTCTGTCTCTCCTTCTCTTTCTCTGTTCCTTTCTGTTCCGTTCTCTTGGAGCTGAGATGAGCCAAAATCCCAGCTCCCCTTCTCCTCCTCCTCGGCCTCTCACTAGGCCCTCCTGGAGTAGAGCTCCTACAGAGCCGCTACTCCCTGTCTTCTCCTCTGACTGAACTGACCCAGAACTAAGATGGTGCCCACCTTTTATACCTCCCTCTGACCATGAGCCCAGGTGACCAGTAACCAATGGGCTCCTACCTACGCTCAGGAACCAACCCCTATCTGCCCCTACAGCACTGGGTGTTCCACCCCCCTCCCCACTCCAGGCAGGGACATAGTCGGTCGTGCCTGCACTTCTGTCTAGTGGGAAATGGGGTGTGTGTGCTGTATGCAGCTAACTGAGCCCTGGTCCATACTCCATCCTTACCCGGGAGTGGAATATCACACCTCTGGTCTGAGGTGCAATACCCCTGTAGCGGCCGAACCCTCGGGGCGCTACACGAGCATATAATTATCTCCAAACTGAAAGTAAAGATTACACAAGAACCACGGGTTGGATTTCATCAACCAAGGTATTATATTAATCAGTGTAATGTCACCCACCTGACAGTATATGTAGTTTACTGAGCACAAGCCTGCTGACAGATGCACTTTAAACAGTGGCTGCTCACAATGAAACATGAAGCCATGAATGCGGACCAGGTCGAGATGGAGGAAGACATGAAACAGATTCCACCAGGCCAGCCTCATCTCATCTGCTCAGCGCAGATTGGGTAACAATGAGGAGGTGGACGTTGAGGAGAAGGAAGTGGAGGAACAGGAGCTGGTGGCTAGCGCAACAGAGGCTAGCACCCACACAACCTTCATCATGTCTCTTTGATGTGGATGAGCGGAGGATGGGAATGAGGAGGAAGAGAGGGAGGAGGTGATGGAGAGTCGTCATCATGGTGGCGACAGGGAAGTGTTGGCTGTAGGGACCTTGCCACATATAGCTGACTTTGTACCGCTGCCTTTCCTGTGACCCTCGCGTTACATTCCTTTTGGCCCAAAAAGAGTACTGATTGTTAACCCTGATAGACCCAAGCTACAAGGAGAATTTTGCATCTCTTCTTCCTGAGGCGGAGAGGTTTTCTAAAATGGTGCTATACCAGAAGGCCATTGTGGAAATTATGTTGAAAAAATTCCCATAAAACAACACTAGTGGCAGGGGGCAAACTTCGTTGCCCAACCAAGGAGGAGAGGCGAGGGAGACACACATCCGAGGTAGGGGTGCACTCTCAAAGGCCTGGGCCAATTTCATGACACCAGCCCAGCGCCCAGTGGCTGATGATTGGGTATTTTTGCTAGGCTCACGTTCATAAAAGTGAACAAAGTCTGGATTAGCCCACTCTTTTCCACACCACCAGATGACAGCAGCACATAAAGTGATTTTAATATTCAAGATTTTAATGAGGCCCGCCAATTGTTGCCTTTCAGGGGTCTATGATGACCCTCTTTATAATGCTTGTCTGGCTTTGCACTTTCTGCAAAGCATTTCTGAATATATAAGTACAGCAAGTCTACTTTCTAAATGTTTATGACGCGCCCCCTGGGCCATATTCTTTAGGGGGAATATCCGGAGCCGGATCAGATGGGAGTTGTAGTCTTCCGAGTGGCTGTGACCCGGTCTGTGCCCAGGGTGTCAAACTCAGTTGTATGTGGCAGTCCTACAGATGTTATTAAGTTCTTTATTGTCGACTACGCCACCCGTTGTATTGCGGTCACTATGGCCGCCGCTGCAGCAGGGTCCGCTGAGGCTGATGGTGTGGGTGCAGCTTTTGGTGGTATAACCCCCAACGGGTGGGGTATAGCCTCAGGGGGTCAGGTGCAGAGGATGGGGGTTGTGGTGGTGCAGCATAGGTGTTAAATGAAGACAGAGTCGGGTTGTGCAGTTTAGGGTATTTACTCACTGCTGATGTTCCGGTCACTCCAGCTTCAAGTGACCTCCCGAGCCGTGCTGCATCCACCAGGTCCTGGATCCAGCCAACCCCCAAGCGAGTCCGGAGCGTGACCCTGAGCTCTCCTTCTGTCCTTTCTCTGGCCGTCCCCACTAGTGATCCACCCAGGTCCAGCTCCCTCGGGCCTTCTGTTGGGCGACCCTTGGCCTTGGGTTCCCTGACCCTCCACGTGGTATGCCTTCGGGGTGGATGTGGTGGGTGGCCGTGGCAGACGCTGCCCACGGCCTCCGGTCTCTGGCTAGGGTGTGTTTTTGCCCCCACCAGCTTGGGTTCCGGTACCCTGATGCCAACTCTTCACCCGCTGATGGACTTTGGGTTCTCAGAGTTCCTTTCTTCTGTTCCCCCTCTGGGTCTCTCTTGCTTTCTCCTCTCTCTCTCTCTTGGGCTGCTCTGCTCCTCTTCCTCCTCTGACTTCTCTCTGCAAAAGGCTGACAGACTGACCCTGTTCTCTGATGGTGCCCACCTTATATACACCCTCTATGTGTGAGCTCAGGTGACCAGCACCCAATGAGCTCCTATCTTTACCCAGGCTGCTCCCCCTATCTGCCCCTACACTACTTGGGATGTACCACCCCCCTCCCACTCCAGCCAGGAACAGACCCGGTCGTACCTGCACATTTCTAAGTGGGAGTACCGTCGGTCTGCTCCTCGGAAATGGGATGTGTGTAGTGCATGCAGCCTACCGAGCTCAGTTCCACACTCCATCCTTACCCGGGAGTGGAATATCACACCTCTGGTTTGAGGTGCAATACCCCTGTAGCAGCCGAATCCTCAGGGTGCTACATTTACGTTTCAAATTTTTTTTTTATGGATTCAATGACTCCTCCATACAGTTTAATATGGCTATTGTTTCATTACGGTGGTATGTAAAACTCACAAAAAGCCTTGACAAATATTTATGGATTAGATTCCTCATCCATAGAGTATTACGTGCTTTCGATCACATTTTGATGGTATATACCACTCCAAAAAAGCATCTAAAAAAATGAGGCTTGTTTACATTTCTTACCCATACACTATTCCATGGTCTGGGGTACATTTCTGTTATCTGTAAAACTAAAATAAAGCGTTTAAAAAAATTTGCAGGCTTAAATTTTGGGGCCATACAGTATTCTGTGTTTTGGGGTACATTTAATTTGTATATAACCCTCAAAAAACTTGTTGAAAACTTTATACTTATTACATTGCTCATGTATAGACTATTACGTGGTTTGGAGTACATTTTGGTGCTATATAATCCTAAATAAACTTGTTGAAAACGTTATACTTATTATATTGCTCATGTATAGACTATTCTGTGGTCTGGAGTATGTTTCGGTGCTATACAACCCTCAAAAACTTGTTGAAAATTGTATCCTTAATATATTGTTCATAAATAAATTATTCCATGGTCTGGAGTACAAATCGGTGCTTTATAAACCTCAAAAAACTTGTTGAAAACTTTATCCTTATTATATTGCTCATGAATAGACTTTTCCATGGTCTGGAGTACATTTCGGTGGTATATAACCCTCAAAAAATTGTTTAAGTGTATCGGTATTATAATTCTCCCCCATAGAGTATTATGTGCTCTTGGGTATATTTCGGTGGTAAATAATCCTCCAAAAAATTGTTTCAAAATGTATCGGTATTATATTGTTCATCCATAGGGTATTATATCTTCTTGGGTAGATTTCAATGGTATATAAGCCTTAAAAAAACTTGTTCAAAATTTTACCTGTATTATTGTGCTCATCCATAGATTATTCCGTTGTTTGGAGTACATTTCTTGGTATATAAACCTCAAAAGTGCATAGCCTTTATGAGTCTAGGAGTACCACTACATGACAATTTGAACAGAATGTGTATGAGGCCCTCCTTTATGTCTAATACAAGGTGTATCTGAGTCCCTCTAAGTCCCTAATTTTTGTCAGTTCCTACTTTCTTCATGAATGAAACTGAAATTTCCTATTTTTTTAATAAAAAAAACACGTTTTGGTTTACTTAAATTTGTCCTTATATGCAAGTTATTATATAGGAAAAAAATGATTCTTAACATTTTTATTCCTGTAAAATGCAATTTCTTGGTTTGGAATGTGTTCTTGTCAATGGTTAAAGTGGAGTAAACGTGTGACACCATTGTTCTCAGCAGTGATCTGGGAGTCAGAGAAGCTTCCAAGGTCTTCCCCGTGCTGTTCTCCTTCCATTCAGCACTTTTCTCATCTATTGGAACATTTTCACTGCCCCCCAGACCTCCTTCTAGGGTCTGCCGAAAAAAAGTTTGGCTTTCCCATTGACTCCCATTATACTCGTTACTCGAAACAAGCATTTGAATATTAGAAATTGCTTGGTTCGGTCAACGAGCATTCAAGCATTTTAATGCTTGGTCATCTCTAGACTACACATATCTAACGTGTGAGCTGGATAAAACCTTTTTCTTTTTCTATTTATATTAATAACCCAGTATGAGATGAGAACAAGGTATTAGTAATGAGTGAGCATGCTCGCTACTGCTCACCTGAGCATCTCACTGCTCGCTACTGCTCAGCACTTGGCGAGTATTTCCGGGTTGCTCGGCGGGAGCTCGGTCTCCTCCCTGCATGTTTGGAGCTCTTTACAGAGCCAATGAACATGCAGGGATTGCCTGCCACTCACTGTAATGCCGCAGCCATGTTGGTTGTGGGCATTACAGTGATTGGCTGGCCGCACAGCATCATCAGGCCTATATCAGACCTGGCGCCGCTCGTCACAGTCACTCCGGATCAGACAGTGTAGGGAGAGCTGCTGTATCAGGGAGAGATTTGCTTGTTTCTAGTTAGTGTAGGTGTACCAAACTATATTAGAGACACATATCCATCTCAACAAACAGTCCTTCTGAGGACTAATCCATCTGCAGATATATCAGGTAGGCAGTGTATATAGGCAGGCAGTGTATATAGCAGACTGCAGTGCATATAGCACAAGAGGCTCCATTCCAGTTCTGTCGGCTGCTGCTGTTAGATATTTCTAGAAATAGGCCCAGGTCTCAGGGGCCAGGAATAATTTTTTTGGGATCTTAATCCTCATTATTTGCTTAAAAAGCAATCCAGAGAACGCCATTTTTCTGCGCCATTTGCTTGTTGGCACTGCAGAATACAGCCAGGTCCTTTCCATATTACAGCACTAAAAATCCAGCTATTTAAAACTGTGTTTTCTCCGTCACACGGATCACATGTACGTTGTCAGAAAATACTGCCATTTCTGGCCTACATTAAAAATTTCTTTCAGTGTGTCAGTGAATCAATTGACACCAGATTGCTGTTCAAATTACTTACCTACAGGCCAGGTACACAAAACTGTGTTTTCTCTGTCACACGTATCACATATACGTTTTCAGAAAATACTGCCATTTTTTATATATATTGTCCTTCATTTAAAATGGGCAAGGCACGTGGCAAGGGACAGAGAACTGGACGTGATGGTGATGGTGCATGCAGAGGCCGAGGCCATGGGCAAGCTGAAATTGTGCCACAACAAACACCCACATTTTCTCGCTCGACCTTCCTGTCCCAATTAATAGGGGACCGCAGCACACCACTATTGAACACAGAGCAGTGTGAAAAGGTTATTGGTTGGATAGCAGATAATGCTTCCAGTCACTTAGCCACCACCACCACCACCCTGTCTTCCACATGGTCAAGTCTCAGTAGCCGTGAGTCTGGACCGCATATTCCTCACCCTGATCCTCCTTCCTCCCACCATGCCGAGTGCCTAGAGACAACTGATCCCACACTTGGACACTCCGAAGAGCTGTTCACTTTAACATTTATAGATTCGGCCTCTCGCCCGGTCCATTTGAAGCGGGGCAAGAGGAGATCGCATGTAGCGATGCCCAAATATTTGAGCAGCCACGGTCACACGAAGGCAACGGTGGAAATGTGTCACAAGAGGTGGACGATGATGAGACACAATTGCCAGAAAGTCAGGAGGAGGACCAGGGTGCGGAAGTGGAAGACGAGGTGTTGGATGATATAGTAACTTACCCAACCTGGCAGGAGGACATGCAGAGAGAGGAGAGCAGCACAGAGGGGGAGAGAGGAAGAGCACCCCAACAGGCAGGAAGAAGCAGTGTGGTGGCCGCAGACAGAAGGCGGGCAACCGTTCCCCGTAACACCAACACAAAGGAAGTTGCCAGTACAACTGTTAGGTCTTCCCGAGTCTGGTTGTTTTTTGAAGACTCTGCCGATAACCCCAAAAAGGCCATTTGCACCACCTGACAGGCCAGTATCAGCAAGGGTGGCAAAACTACCAGTATGACCACCACCAGCATGATCAGGCACATGGCAGCAAAGCAACAGACTTTGTGGGCCGAACCCCAGGGTCCAGGAACAGTCTGCGGGTGGCACCACTGCTTCTTCAGATGTTTGGGAAAGCAAGCCAATCCCCTGACAGGCTGACTCTTATAAAAATGAACAAGGGCTGTATTGGGCCAGACTTCTCAACACCACCGAATGATAGTGTAGCACCCCGAGGACTCGGCTGCTACAGGGGTATTGCACCTCGAACCAGAGGTGTGGTATTCCACTCCCGGGTAAGGATGGAGTGTGGGACTGAGCTCAGATTGCTGCATGCACTACACTCATCCCATTTCCGGGGGACAGAACTACGGTACTCCCACCAGTTAGATGTGCAGGTACGACAGCGTCTGTCCCTGGCTGGAGTGGGAGGGGGGGAGGAACATCCCAGTAGTGTAGGAGCAGACAGGGGAGGGACTCTGGGCATAGGAAGGAGCCCATTGGGTGCTAGTCGCCTGGGCTCGGGTGTCAGAGGGAGTATAAGAGGTGGGCACCATCTTGAGACAGGGTCTGTTCTGAGGGAGAGTTCAGCCAGAGAGGGCTGACAGGGAGCTGTGGCTCCGGCTGGGCCCAGCTCCAGGGCCAGGCCTGAAGCAGAGAGAAATAAGAAGAGAGGCCCAGAGACACAAGGAGAGAGGGAACCCTGAGATCCCACAAGAGAACAAGTTAACGGGTGAAGGGTTGGCAGAAAAGGGTACCGGATCCCAAACTGGCAGAGGCTAATCATCCTTAGCCAGGAACCGGAGGTCGTGGACAAGCTTTGGCGCGACCCCTCACCATATCCACCAGGAAGGCAGACCACGCATAGGGTCAGGGAAGCCGGGAAAGGTTTCGCCACCAAAAGACCCGAGGGAGCCGGACATAGGCGGGTCCCTGGTGAGGACGGCCTGTAGGAAGGAAGAGAGGGGAGCTCAGGACCACGCTCTGGAACTGCCTGGGAGTTGGCCGAGTCCCGCACCTGGTAGACGCAGCACGGCTCGGGTGGTCACTGCTGGCCAAAGTGACCGGAGCAACACCTGTGAGTAAAAGCCTTGAAACTGCACCACACGTCTCTGAGCTTCCTTGCTGCCCCATCACTACCACTATCATCCACATCTGCTGCCCTGGGGCCATACCCCTCCCGTTGGGGGTTATACCATCTACGCTGCACAACCATATCACCGGCCTCAGCGGTCTGCCCTGCAGCGGCGGTCTCATGACCGCATTCAACGGGTGGCGTAGTCGAACATTCTAACATCTACTGCTAAAGACTGCCGCTCAGTTTGACTCCCTGGGCACGGACCGGGTCACCGCCACGAGACTACTACCCCCATCTGATCCGGCTCCGGGTAAGCCCCCATGCGCGCGATGCCGCACGACACAGCAGGCCCAGGGGCGCGTCAACTTTGGCGTAGTCGGCAGGATTACGTGCCCGCAACCGACGGGTACTGCGTGCCTGAAGAAAAGTTCACATTTACCGTAAAAAGGAGTCTCCCGCCAATTCCGGAGGGTCCCCGCCATCGGACGCCATCTCGGATCGTTTCCCGCCGTTTGCCCGCCATCTGCAGCCTTTTCCCGCCATCCACGGAGTTTCCCGCCATAAAGAGACGATTCCCGCCATCTGAGACGATTTCCCGCCCTGGCAGAGCGGACTCCATTATGGGCGTGCCAGAGGGTGGCAAGAGGCCACCTCCCATCGTGGGCCAGGTCCAGGAATGGCGCCAAAAGCGGAAACCGCCCCCACCAGCAGAGACTGCAATGATAGAAATGTCCATCAGTGTGAGAGGGCTGCCCCTGGAACTGACAATCACCAAGTGGCCCCGGGACCACCCTCAGTATGGGCGGATCAAGAACAAAAGAGAGAGGATGGGTGCAGCCTGGAGGAGTCTGGAAAGATCGCACCCGGAGATGGAGGGAGAGTCAGGCAGCACCGACCCTCTGGTCAGGAGCCTGTTGCAGGCCGCCACCCCAGAAGGCCTGGTGGAGATCCTGGCACAGCTCCCCAAAGATCGGGAGCATGCACAGACCGCGCTGGAGGGCTTGGCTCGGAAGATGGCCCGAGTGCAGCAAGAAGTGCTGGCCGAGTGGAGCAGAGAAATGGCCCTGCAGGCTGGAACCCGCCAGCAAAGGACGCCACCCGGGACGAGGAGTCTGTCTGCCTCTGAGGATGGTGCAGGAGGGACGAAGGCCGGAGACGACGCCGTGGAAGGAGCTGAAGAGATGGAAGCAGGTAAAGGGGACGTCACCACCCCAGGCCTAGTAGCCGTGAGCCTGCCCCAGCTCCCCGTCGCAGAGCCCAAAATCCCCCTTACCGTGCCCATTGCTGCACCGCCACTGCTCCAAACTAGGCCTCAAGCGGCAGGAGCCGCGGCCATGCCCCTTGTGACGTCACGCGCCTTAATCCAGAGCGCGGCCAAGCAGGAAACGCCACCGGCCTGGTCACAAGGCCGAGTACCCCCGGGTGCCGCCGTATCCACAGTGCCCTTCACCTTCAGAGTGCCACCGGCCTGGTCGCAAGGCCTGGTGAATCCGGGCGCCGCCACCACCTCCGCGCCCTCGACCTCCACAGTGCTGCCCTTAGGTGAAGACCTGTCAGCACAGCATACTTGCCCGGATGGGCAGCCCTTTGAATGGCCACCGGAGTACCTCAGTCCCCGACTCCGGAAGGAAAGGCCCCTGTGTGAGCCCCTGATCCCGGCTCCGGCGCCCGCCAAGATCACCCCACTCCCGTTGGAGGAGGTGCAGTTCGCATGGGACCCCACCGGTGAAAACCTCATGGGGTTCACCCAAGAGACCCGGGCGGCCGCAGCCCAGCGTGCGGAGTGCTGCCGACAACAACTAGAGGTCTTCAACAAAGAACGGCGAGAGAGGCGGGTCCGCGAGGAGCGGCTGCAGGTCCAAAGTGCGGAGCAGAAAAGCCGGACCCGGCGAAACCCCCGTGCAGCCCACGGTCCCCGCGCCACCGGGACTGTAATCAAGTTCCAACTGGAGCACGGTTGGGGCTTTATCAGGGATCACAGAACCCCCGGCGACGTCCTTGTTACCCGCAGGGATGTCGAGTCCCATCTGCCAGAGGGACACCGTGGACGTGACCTTTACCTGGGTGACGAGGTCACCTTCACCCGGCATCAGTGTGCAAAAGGACCATATGCCCTTCATGTGCACTGGCTGACGGAGGAAGAACTGCGGTATGAGGAGGAACAAGAGGACCCGGACGGGTCTGAAGATTACCCTCAGGAGGAGACAAGGAGAGGACACCGCTGCTGAAGGGAAGTAGCATAAACTGAAACTGTATATAGTTACCCGTAGGGGTACTTGTCATGCTGCCAATTTAAGTGTGGTCCCCATTGGGACTAGTGTGAACTGTTTATCTGTGTGTCCCTATCCCTAATCAGGCTGAGGACTGTGAGCAGCCATCCCTTATCCCCACTGGCCGAGGACTGAGAGCGGCCATACCCTGTAAATAGTTGCGCTTCCTAAGGCGCCCCCTACCGGTTTTATAGGAGAACTGCTGTTTTTCTTCCAGTGACTGTGGCACTTTACCTGGTCACAAGTTGCACCGTGGCCAGAAGATCAAGAACATTATATATGAAAAAGTTTTATAGCAAAAGTTTATACTGCTAGAATAATATATAAGAAGTTACCTGTCATGTTATATTTGCTGATAATGTTTATGATGTTTTACCTGTTAGTGTATGTTTTAAAAAGTTTGTATGTTTTGGTATGTTTTACTCTTTTCCAGCCCGAGGACGTGCTGTGGTTTACCAGGGGGGAATGTAGCACCCCGAGGACTCGGCTGCTACAGGGGTATTGCACCTCGAACCAGAGGTGTGGTATTCCACTCCCGGGTAAGGATGGAGTGTGGGACTGAGCTCAGATTGCTGCATGCACTACACTCATCCCATTTCCGGGGGACAGAACTACGGTACTCCCACCAGTTAGATGTGCAGGTACGACAGCGTCTGTCCCTGGCTGGAGTGGGAGGGGGGGAGGAACATCCCAGTAGTGTAGGAGCAGACAGGGGAGGGACTCTGGGCATAGGAAGGAGCCCATTGGGTGCTAGTCGCCTGGGCTCGGGTGTCAGAGGGAGTATAAGAGGTGGGCACCATCTTGAGACAGGGTCTGTTCTGAGGGAGAGTTCAGCCAGAGAGGGCTGACAGGGAGCTGTGGCTCCGGCTGGGCCCAGCTCCAGGGCCAGGCCTGAAGCAGAGAGAAGGAAGAAGAGAGGCCCAGAGACACAAGGAGAGAGGGAACCCTGAGATCCCACAAGAGAACAAGTTAACGGGTGAAGGGTTGGCAGAAAAGGGTACCGGATCCCAAACTGGCAGAGGCTAATCATCCTTAGCCAGGAACCGGAGGTCGTGGTCAAGCTTTGGCGCGACCCCTCACCATATCCACCAGGAAGGCAGACCACGCATAGGGTCAGGGAAGCCGGGAAAGGTTTCGCCACCAAAAGACCCGAGGGAGCCGGACATAGGTGGGTCCCTGGTGAGGACGGCCTGTAGGAAGGAAGAGAGGGGAGCTCAGGACCACGCTCTGGAACTGCCTGGGAGTTGGCCGAGTCCCGCACCTGGTGGACGCAGCACGGCTCGGGTGGTCACTGCTGGCCAAAGTGACCGGAGCAACACCTGTGAGTAAAAGCCTTGAAACTGCACCACACGTCTCTGAGCTTCCTTGCTGCCCCATCACTACCACTATCATCCACATCTGCTGCCCTGGGGCCATACCCCTCCCGTTGGGGGTTATACCATCTACGCTGCACAACCATATCACCGGCCTCAGCGGTCTGCCCTGCAGCGGCGGTCTCATGACCGCATTCAACGGGTGGCGTAGTCGAACATTCTAACATCTACTGCTAAAGACTGCCGCTCAGTTTGACTCCCTGGGCACGGACCGGGTCACCGCCACGAGACTACTACCCCCATCTGATCCGGCTCCGGGTAAGCCCCCGTGCGCGCGATGCCGCACGACACAGCAGGCCCAGGGGCGCGTCAATAGCATCGTAACATAAACTCAAATCCAGTGTCTGTTTTTGGAAGGTGTATTCCCATGCACCTCTTTACACCCACACATGGGTATACGCTTCCTGATTTTGGCTATTTGCTCTTGTCCTCCTCCTTCTCCTCATCCTCATCCTCCACCACCATATCACCAGGGTGACCGTGGTCCATGATGCAACTCCCACATAATTTTTTTAAAGGGTGTTTATGATGCCCGTAAAAATTTTTTTTTATACAGTATGTTCATGTATACCCCCCCAGGGGTAAATGTTTTACAGCCCATACACTTAGTGCATGGGCATTACAAGTATAGGAGACCCGCTCCTTTCTAATGGGAACATTTTTTATGAGGCCCTCCTCTGCGTCTCTTCCAAAGGGCATTGAAGTGCCTCACAATTTTTGGCAGCCCTTGCATTCACTGCATAGGCCAACACTATGGGAGACGCACTTCCTAATAATGGAAAAAAATTTTCATGAGGCCCTCTACGTCTCTTCCAAGGGGCATTGGAGTGCCTCACAATTTTTGGCAACCCTTGCATTCACTGCATAGGCAAACACAATGGGAGACCCACTTCCTAAAAATGGGAACATTGTTTTCAAGAGGCCCTCTGACCTCCACAACAATTAAAAGGGGCATTGGAGTACCTCCCAATTTTTGGCAACCCTTGCATTCACTGCATACGCAAACAGAATGGGAGACCCACTTCCTCATAAAGGGAACATTGTTTTCAGGAGGCCCTCTGATCTCCACGTCTCTTCCAATGGGCATTGGAATGCCTCCAAATTTTTGACAACCCTTGCATTCACTGCATAGGCAAACACAATGGGAGACCCACTTCCTAATAATGAGAACATTGTTTTCAGGAGACTCTCTGACCTCCACGTCTCTTCCAAGGGGCATTGGAGTGCCTCCAAATTTTTGGCAACCCTTGCATTCACTGCATAGGCAAACACAATGGGAGACCCACTTTCTAATAATGGGAACATTTTTTTTCAGGAGGCCCTCCTCTACGTCTCTTCCAAGGGGCATTGGAGTAGGACCAAATTTTTGGTAGCCCTTGCATTCACTTCATAGGGAAACTGTATGGGACACCCACTTCCTAATAATGGGAACATTGTTTTCAGGAGGCCCTCCTCTAAGTCTCTTCAAAGGGATATTAGAGTGAGTCCAAATTTTCAAAGGGATATTGGGGTGCATCCAAATTTTGGGCAGACCTGCCACTCACTGCATACACAATAACAGTATAAGAGCCCCAATCTTTAGCAATGGGACCAACAAAGCATAGCCAGCTGATGGCTCTCTAAGAATAGCGAGGGCCGACTGCTTGCCCTTTAAGAATAGTAAAGGCCGCCTGATGGCCCTATAAAAATAGGCTTTGTGATTTTCAGAATCCCTCCTTCATAAACGAAACAGGATGTGCCTGATCATGTCTCACACACCACATGGCCAGATAAGGTTGTAAAATGTTAAAATGACATTTCCTGGTGAATGCATTTGTCACAGTTGAAAGCAATGCAAAAGTGCAAAAACGCATCAAAAACGCTACGTGTGATTATAGCCCAAGGTGTGGAGGAGTATTTTTGTTTTTGGTTATTTATTTGCCTTATATACAAGTCTTTACCCTGGAAAGGATGTTCCTTAACATATTTCCCAGGAAAATCCATTTTGGTTTTGTTTTTGTATGTTTTATTGTGAGTCCGTTAAAGTGGCGTAATACTCTGACAACGTTGTTGACAGCAGTGACTTGGGAGTCAGAAATGCTTCCAGGGGTCTTCCCCATGCTGTTCCCATGTCATTTGAGCACTGTTCCCATCGATTTGGGCAAATTTTAGGCCCTCTGCAGACAGCCAGGGGGAGCCGCCAGAAAAATGCTCGAGTTTCCCATAGACTTACATTGGGCTCGTTGCTCAGGTCGAGCACAGGAGTATTCCAATGTGCTCGACCCGAGCAACAAGTACCCGAGTATTTTAGTGCTCGCTCATCACTACAAGGTATCTCTGGCACAATACAGCTGTCAATGTATGGAAAATATAAAATAGCTTTTGATGCATTCGTGGCATACAATGACTGCCACTGTATAAGATGAGTACACAATGGCTGGCAGTGTATGACATGAGTACACTATGGCTGGCACAGTTTGAGATGATTAGTACGCTATGGCTGGCACAGTTTGAGATGATGAGTACACTATGGCTGGCACTGTATGAGATGAGTACACTATGGCTAGCAATATATGAGATGATGAGTACACTATGGCTGGTAATTTATGAGATGATGAGTAAACTATGGCTGGCACAGTATGAGATGATGAGTACACTATGGCTGGTAATTTATGAGATGATGAGTACACTATAGCTGGTAGTTTATGAGATGATGAGTACACTATAGCTGGTAGTTTGAGATGATGAGTACACTATGGCTGGTAGTTTATGAGATGATGAGTACACTATGGCTGGTAGTTTATGAGATGATGAGTACACTATGGCTGGTAGTTTATGAGATGATGAGTACACTATGGCTGGTAGTTTATGAGATGATGAGTACACTATGGCTGGTAGATTATGAGATGATGAGTACACTATGGCTGGCACAGTATGAGATGATGAGTACACTATGGCTGGTAGTTTATGAGATGATGAGTACACTATGGCGGGTAGTTTAGGAGATGATGAGTACACTATGGCTGGTAGTTTATGAGATGATGAGTACACTATGGCTGGTAGTTTATGAGATGATGAGTACACTATGGCTGGTAGTTTATGAGATGATGAGTACACTATGGATGGCACAGTATGAGATGATGAGTACACTATGGCTGGTAGTTTATGAGATGATGAGTACACTATGGCTGGTAGTTTATGAGATGATGAGTACACTATGGCTGGTAGTTTATGAGATGATGAGTACACTCTGGCTGGTAGTTTATGAGATGATGAGTACACTATGGCTGGTAGTTTATGAGATGATGAGTACACTATGGCTGGTAGTTTATGAGATGATGAGTACACTATGGCTGGTAGTTTATGAGATGATGAGTACACTAAGGCTGGTAGATTATGAGATGATGAGTACACTATGGATGGCACAGTATGAGATGATGAGTACACTATGGCTGGTAGTTTATGAGATGATGAGTACACTATGGCTGGTAGTTTATGAGATGATGAGTACGCTATAGCTGGTAGTTTATGAGATGATGAGTACACTATGGCTGGCACAGTATGAGATGATGAGTACACTATGGCTGGCACAGTATGAGATGATGAGTACACTATGGCTGGTAGTTTATGAGATGATGAGTACACTATGGCTGGTAGTTTATGAGATGATGAGTACACTCTGGCTGGTAGTTTATGAGATGATGAGTACACTCTGGCTGGTAGTTTATGAGATGATGAGTACACTATGGCTGGTAGTTTATGAGATGATGGGTATACTATGGCTGGCAGTGTATGAGATGATGAGTACACTATGGCTGGCAGAGTATCAGATGATGAGTACACTATGGCTGGCACAGTATGAGATGATGAGTACACTTTGGCTGGTAGTTTATGAGATGATGAGTACACTATGGCTGGTAGTTTATGAGATGATGAGTACACTCTGGCTGGTAGTTTATGAGATGATGAGTACACTCTGGCTGGTAGTTTATGAGATGATGAGTACACTATGGCTGGCACAGTATGAGATGATGAGTACACTATGGCTGGTAGTTTATGAGATGATGAGTACACTATAGCTGGTAGTTTGAGATGATGAGTACACTATGGCTGGTAGTTTATGAGATGATGAGTACACTATAGCTTGTAGTTTATGAGATGATGAGTACCCTATGGCTGGTAGTTTATGAGATGATGAGTACACTATGGCTGGTAGTTTATGAGATGATGAGTACACTATGGCGGGTAGTTTATGAGATGATGAGTACACTATGGCTGGTAGTTTATGAGATGATGAGTACACTATGGCTGGTAGTTTATGAGATGATGGGTACACTATGGCTGGTAGTTTATGAGATGATGAGTACACTATGGCTGGCACAGTATGAGATGATGAGTACACTATGGCTGGTAGTTTATGAGATGATGAGTACACTATGGCTGGCACAGTATGAGATGATGAGTACACTATCGCTGGCAGTGTAGGAGATGATGAGTACACTATGGCTGGCACAGTATGAGATGATGAGTACACTATGGCTGGCACAGTATGAGATGATGAGTAAACTATGGCTGGCACAATGTGAGATGATGAGTACACTATGGCTGGCACAGTATGAGATGATGAGTAAACTATGGCTGGCACAGTATGATATGATGAGTACACTATGGCTGGCAATGTATGAGATGATGAGTACACTATGGCTGGCAGTGTAGGAGATGATGAGTACACTATGGCTGGCACAGTATGAGATGATGAGTAAACTATGGCTGGCACAATATGAGATGATGAGTACACTATGGCTGGCACAGTATGAGATGATGAGTAAACTATGGCTGGCACAGTATGATATGATGAGTACACTATGGCTGGCAATGTATGAGATGATGAGTACACTATGGCTGGCAGTGTATGACATGATGAGTACACTATGGCTGGCACAGTATGAGATGATGAGTAAACTATGGCTGGCACAGTATGAGATGATGAGTACACTATGGCTGGTAGTTTATGAGATGATGAGTACACTATGGCTGGCACAGTATGAGATGATGAGTACACTATCGCTGGCAGTGTAGGAGATGATGAGTACACTATGGCTGGCACAGTATGAGATGATGAGTAAACTATGGCTGGCACAATATGAGATGATGAGTGCACTATGGCTGGCACAGTATGAGATGATGAGAAAACTATGGCTGGCACAGTATGATATGATGAGTACACTATGGCTGGCAGTGTATAAGATGATGAGTAAACTATGGCTGGCACAGTATGAGATGATGAGTACACTATGGCTGGCACAGTATGAGATGATGAGTACACTATGGCTGGCACAGTATGAGATGATGAGTACACTATCGCTGGCAGTGTAGGAGATGATGAGTACACTATGGCTGGCAGTGTAGGAGATGATGAGTACACTATGGCTGGCACAGTATGAGATGATGAGTAAACTATGGCTGGCACAGTATGAGATGATGAGTACACTATAGCTGGCAGTGTATAAGATGATGAGTACACTATGGCTGGCACAGTATGAGATGATTAGCACACTATGGCTGGCACAGTATGAGATGATGAGTACACTATGGCTGGCAGTGTATGAGATGATGAGTACACTATGGCTGGCAGTGTATGAGATGATGAGTACACTATGGCTGACAGTGTATGAGATGATGAGTACACTATGGCTGGCACAGTATGAGATGATGAGTACACTATGGCTGGCAGTGTATGAGATGATCGGTACACTATGGCTGGCACAGTATGAGATGATGAGTACACTATGGCTGGCAGTGTATGAGATGATGAGTACACTATGGCTGGCAGTGTAGGAGATGATGGGTACACTATGGCAGGCACAGTATTAGATGATCATTACACTATGGCTGGCACAGTATGAGATGATGAGTACACTATGGCTGGCACAGTATGACATGATGAGTACACTATGGCTGGCAGTGTAGGAGATGATGAGTACACTATGGCTGGCAATGTAGGAGATGATGAGTACACTATGGCTGGCACAGTATTAGATGATGAGTACACTATGGCTGGCACAGTATTAGATGATGAGTACACTATGGCTGGCAGTGTATGAGATGATGAGTACACTATGGCTGGCAATGTAGGAGATGATGAGTACACTATGGCTGGCACAGTATTAGATGATCATTACACTATGGCTGGCACAGTATGAGATGATGAGTACACTATGGCTGGTAGTTTATGAGATGATGAGTACACTATGGCTGGTAGATTATGAGATGATGAGTACACTATGGCTGGCACAGTATGAGATGATGAGTACACTATGGCTGGCACAGTATGAGATGATGAGTACACTATGGCTGGTAGTTTATGAGATGATGAGTACACTATGGCTGGTAGTTTATGAGATGATGAGTACACTATGGCGGGTAGTTTAGGAGATGATGAGTACACTATGGCTGGTAGTTTATGAGATGATGAGTACACTATGGCTGGCACAGTATGAGATGATGAGTACACTATGGCTGGCACAGTATGAGATGATGAGTACACTATGGCTGGTAGTTTCTGAGATGATGAGTACACTATGGCTGGCAGTGTATGAGATGATGAGTACACTATGGCTGGTAGTTTATGAGATGATGAGTACACTATGGCTGGTAGATTATGAGATGATGAGTACACTATGGCTGGTAGTTTATGAGATGATGGGTACACTATGGCTGGTAGTTTATGAGATGATGAGTACACTATGGCTGGTAGATTATGAGATGATGAGTACACTATGGCTGGTAGTTTATGAGATGATGGGTACACTATGGCTGGTAGTTTATGAGATGATGAGTACACTATGGCTGGCAGTGTATGAGATGATGAGTACACTATGGCTGGTAGTTTATGAGATGATGAGTACACTATGGCTGGTAGATTATGAGATGATGAGTACACTATGGCTGGCAGTGTATGAGATGATGAGTACACTATGGCTGGTAGTTTATGAGATGATGAGTACACTATGGCTGGTAGATTATGAGATGATGAGTACACTATGGCTGGTAGTTTATGAGATGATGGGTACACTATGGCTGGTAGTTTATGAGATGATGAGTACACTATGGCTGGCACAGTATGAGATGATGAGTACACTATGGCTGGTAGTTTATGAGATGATGAGTACACTATGGCTGGTAGATTATGAGATGATGAGTACACTATGGCTGGCACAGTATGAGATGATGAGTACACTATGGCTGGCACAGTATGAGATGATGAGTACACTATGGCTGGTAGTTTATGAGATGATTAGTACACTATGGCTGGTAGTTTATGAGATGATGAGTACACTATGGCGGGTAGTTTAGGAGATGATGAGTACACTATGGCTGGTAGTTTATGAGATGATGAGTACACTATGGCTGGCACAGTATGAGATGATGAGTACACTATGGCTGGCACAGTATGAGATGATGAGTACACTATGGCTGGTAGTTTCTGAGATGATGAGTACACTATGGCTGGCAGTGTATGAGATGATGAGTACACTATGGCTGGTAGTTTATGAGATGATGAGTACACTCTGGCTGGTAGTTTATGAGATGATGAGTACACTATGGCTGGTAGTTTCTGAGATGATGAGTACACTATGGCTGGTAGTTTATGAGATGATGAGTACACTATGGCTGGTAGTTTATGAGATGATGAGTACACTATGGCTGGTAGTTTATGAGATGATGAGTACACTATGGCTGGTAGTTTATGAGATGATGAGTACACTATGGCTGGTAGTTTATGAGATGATGAGTACACTATGGCTGGTAGTTTATGAGATGATGAGTACACTATGGCTGGCACAGTATGAGATGATGAGTACACTATGGCTGGCACAGTATGAGATGATGAGTACACTATGGCTGGCACAGTATGAGATGATGAGTACACTATGGCTGGTAGTTTATAAGATGATGAGTACACTATGGCTGGTAGTTTATGAGATGATGAGTACACTATGGCTGGTAGTTTATAAGATGATGAGTACACTGTGACTAGCAGTTTATGAAATAAGGAAATACTATTGCTGGCACTAAACCTCTACAGATTTTCTTCGGAGAGGTAAAACTTTGGGAAGCACATGGGTCACTGGTGTAATGGTGAGGGGCAGATGACTTACGGTAGACTTGAAGCTGGTACTGAGCTGTACGCATTTCTCCGTTGACGAGCTTTATACTGGCGCTGTACATCCCGTTGTCTTCCTGCTGCAGAGTTATTATAATTAATGAGCCGTCCGGGTCACTCGCGAGCTTTCCCCTGTATGTGCTCGTTACATTGATGGGTTTATGTGGTCCTGTTGATGCGATGCGATTATGACCATAAGTCCAGGTGATATAGTTTATGTTCGGTTCATACACTTTTAGAGTTACATTGTTGCCATTCACCCCAGTTACATTTGTCGTCTTGACGTCTATAGAGGAGTATTAAAAACAAGGGAGAGAAGAAAAGGCAGTCAGCTCAGCAGCTAAAATGACACTTGTACCATGTAAGGAGCAACGCATGGAGCAGCACAAGATAATGAGTGCACTGACTGGCAGTGTATGAGATGATGAGTACACTATGGCTGGGACAGTATTAGATGATGAGTACACTATGGCTGGCACAGTATTAGATGATGAGTACACTATGGCTGGCACAGTATGAGATGATGAGTACACTATCGCTGGCAGTGTAGGAGATGATGAGTACACTATGGCTGGCACAGTATGAGATGATGAGTACACTATGGCTGGCACAGTATGAGATGATGAGTAAACTATGGCTGGCACAATGTGAGATGATGAGTACACTATGGCTGGCACAGTATGAGATGATGAGTAAACTATGGCTGGCACAGTATGATATGATGAGTACACTATGGCTGGCAATGTATGAGATGATGAGTACACTATGGCTGGCAGTGTAGGAGATGATGAGTACACTATGGCTGGCACAGTATGAGATGATGAGTAAACTATGGCTGGCACAATATGAGATGATGAGTACACTATGGCTGGCACAGTATGAGATGATGAGTAAACTATGGCTGGCACAGTATGATATGATGAGTACACTATGGCTGGCAATGTATGAGATGATGAGTACACTATGGCTGGCAGTGTATGACATGATGAGTACACTATGGCTGGCACAGTATGAGATGATGAGTAAACTATGGCTGGCACAGTATGAGATGATGAGTACACTATGGCTGGTAGTTTATGAGATGATGAGTACACTATGGCTGGCACAGTATGAGATGATGAGTACACTATCGCTGGCAGTGTAGGAGATGATGAGTACACTATGGCTGGCACAGTATGAGATGATGAGTAAACTATGGCTGGCACAATATGAGATGATGAGTGCACTATGGCTGGCACAGTATGAGATGATGAGAAAACTATGGCTGGCACAGTATGATATGATGAGTACACTATGGCTGGCAGTGTATAAGATGATGAGTAAACTATGGCTGGCACAGTATGAGATGATGAGTACACTATGGCTGGCACAGTATGAGATGATGAGTACACTATGGCTGGCACAGTATGAGATGATGAGTACACTATCGCTGGCAGTGTAGGAGATGATGAGTACACTATGGCTGGCAGTGTAGGAGATGATGAGTACACTATGGCTGGCACAGTATGAGATGATGAGTAAACTATGGCTGGCACAGTATGAGATGATGAGTACACTATAGCTGGCAGTGTATAAGATGATGAGTACACTATGGCTGGCACAGTATGAGATGATTAGCACACTATGGCTGGCACAGTATGAGATGATGAGTACACTATGGCTGGCAGTGTATGAGATGATGAGTACACTATGGCTGGCAGTGTATGAGATGATGAGTACACTATGGCTGACAGTGTATGAGATGATGAGTACACTATGGCTGGCACAGTATGAGATGATGAGTACACTATGGCTGGCAGTGTATGAGATGATCGGTACACTATGGCTGGCACAGTATGAGATGATGAGTACACTATGGCTGGCAGTGTATGAGATGATGAGTACACTATGGCTGGCAGTGTAGGAGATGATGGGTACACTATGGCAGGCACAGTATTAGATGATCATTACACTATGGCTGGCACAGTATGAGATGATGAGTACACTATGGCTGGCACAGTATGACATGATGAGTACACTATGGCTGGCAGTGTAGGAGATGATGAGTACACTATGGCTGGCAATGTAGGAGATGATGAGTACACTATGGCTGGCACAGTATTAGATGATGAGTACACTATGGCTGGCACAGTATTAGATGATGAGTACACTATGGCTGGCAGTGTATGAGATGATGAGTACACTATGGCTGGCAATGTAGGAGATGATGAGTACACTATGGCTGGCACAGTATTAGATGATCATTACACTATGGCTGGCACAGTATGACATGATGAGTACACTATGGCTGGCAGTGTATGAGATGATGAGTACACTATGGCTGGCACAGTATGAGATGATGAGCACACTATGGCTGGCACAGTATGAGATGATGAGCACACTATGGCTGGCAGTGTATGAGATGATGAGCACACTATGGCTGGCAGTGTATGAGATGATGAGCACACTATGGCTGGCACAGTATGAGATGATGAGCACACTATGGCTGGCAGTGTATGAGATGATGAGTACACTGTGGCTGGCAGTGTTTGAGATGATGAGTACACTATGGATGACACAGTATGAGATGATGGGTACACTATGGCTGGCACAGTATGATATAATGGGTACACTATGGCTGGCACAGTATGAGATGATGAGTACACTATGGCTGGCACAGTATGAGATGATGAGTACACTATGGCTAGCAGTGTATGAGATGATGAGCACACTATGGCTGGCATTGTATGAGATGATGAGTACACTATGGCTGGCAGTGTATGAGATGATGAGTATACTATGGCTGGCACAGTATGAGATGATGAATACACTATGGCTGGCACAGTATGAGATGATGAGTAAACTATGGCTGGCACAGCATGAGATGATAGGTACACTATGGCTGGCAGTGTATGATGATGAGTACACTACGGCTGGCACAGTATGAGATGATCATTACACTATGACTGGCAGTGTATGAGATGATGAGTACACTATGGCTGGCACAGTATGAGATGATGGGTACACTATGGCTGGCACAGTATGAGATGAGTACACTATGGCTGGCAGTGTATGAGATGATGAGTACACTATGACTGGCAGTGTATGAGATGATGAGTACACTATGGCTGGCAGTGTAGGAGATGATGGGTACACTATGGCAGGCACAGTATTAGATGATCATTACACTATGACTGGCACAGTATGAGATGATGAGTACACTATGGCTGGCACAGTATGACATGATGAGTACACTATGGCTGGCAGTGTAGGAGATGATGAGTACACTATGGCTGGCAATGTAGGAGATGATGAGTACACTATGGCTGGCACAGTATTAGATGATGAGTACACTATGGCTGGCACAGTATTAGATGATGAGTACACTATGGCTGGCAGTGTATGAGATGATGAGTACACTATGGCTGGCAATGTAGGAGATGATGAGTACACTATGGCTGGCACAGTATTAGATGATCATTACACTATGGCTGGCAGTGTATGAGATGATGAATACACTATGGCTGGCACAGTATGAGATGATGAGCACACTATGGCTGGCACAGTATGAGATGATGAGCACACTATGGCTGGCACAGTATGAGATGATGAGCACACTATGGCTGGCAGTGTATGAGATGATGAGCACACTATGGCTGGCAGTGTTTGAGATGATGGGTACACTATGGATGACACAGTATGAGATGATGGGTACACTATGGCTGGCACAGTATGATATAATGGGTACACTATGGCTGGCACAGTATGAGATGATGAGTACACTATGGCTGGCACAGTATGAGATGATGAGTACACTATGGCTAGCAGTGTATGAGATGAAGACTACACTATGGCTGGCAGTGTATGAGATGATCATTACACTATGGCTGGCATTGTATGAGATGATGAGTACACTATGGCTGGCAGTGTATGAGATGATGAGTATACTATGGCTGGCAATATATGAGATGATGAATACACTATGGCTGGCACAGTATGAGATGATGAGTAAACTATGGCTGTCACAGCATGAGATGATAGGTACACTATGGCTGGCAGTGTATGATGATGAGTACACTACGGCTGGCACAGTATGAGATGATCATTACACTATGACTGGCAGTGTATGAGATGATGAGTACACTATGGCTGGCACAGTATGAGATGATGGGTAAACTATGGCTGGCACAGTATGAGATGAGTACACTATGGCTGGCAGTGTATGAGATGATGAGTACACTATGACTGGCAGTGTATGAGATGAGTACACTATGGCTGGCACAGTATGAGATGATGGGTAAACTATGGCTGGCACAGTATGGGATGATGAGTACACTATGGCTGGCACAGTATGAGATGATGAGTACACTATGGCTGGCACAGTATGAGATGATGGGTAAACTATGGCTGGCACAGTATGAGATGATGAGTACACTATGGCTGGCAGTGTATGAGATGATGAGTACACTATGGCTGGCACAGTATGAGATGATGAGTAAACTATGGCTGGCACAGCATGAGATGATAGGTACACTATGGCTGGCACAGTATGAGATGATGAGTACACTGTGGCTGGCACAGTATGAGATGATGGGTACACTATGGCTGGCACAGTATGAGATGATGAGTACACTATGGCTGGCACAGTATGAGATGATGAGTACACTATGGCTAGCAGTGTATGAGATGATGAGTACACTATGGCTGACACAGTATGAGATGATGAGCACACTATGGCTGGCACAGTATGAGATGATGAGTACACTATGGCTGGCACAGTATGAGATGATGAGTACACTATGGCTAGCACTGTATGAGATGATGAGTACACTATGGCTGGCACGGTATGAGAAGATCAGTACACTATGACTGGCAGTGTATGAGATGATGAGTACACTATGGCCGGCACGGTATGAGAAGATCAGTACACTATGGCTGGCAGTGTATGAGATGATGAGTACACTATGGCCGGCACGGTATGAGAAGATC
The DNA here is from genome assembly GCF_046119375.1 of Phyllobates terribilis. Taxonomy (NCBI): domain Eukaryota; kingdom Metazoa; phylum Chordata; class Amphibia; order Anura; family Dendrobatidae; genus Phyllobates; species Phyllobates terribilis. The sequence continues at coordinate 151,648,233 of NW_027362767.1, forward strand.
AGTACACTATGACTGGCAGTGTATGAGATGATGAGTACACTATGGCTGGCACAGTATGAGATGATGAGTACTCTATGGCTGGCACAGTATGAGTTGATGGGTACACTATGGCTGGCACAGTATGAGATGAGTACACTATGGCTGGCACGGTATGAGAAGATCAGTACACTATGACTGGCAGTGTATGAGATGATGAGTACACTATGGATGGCAGTGTATGAGATGATGAGTACACTATGGCTGGCACAGTATGAGATGATGGGTACACTATGGCTGGCACAGTATGAGATGATGAGTACACTATAGCTGGTAGTTTATGAGATGATGAGTACACTATGGCTGGCACAGTATGAGATGATGGGTACACTATGGCTGGCACAGTATGAGATGATGAGTACACTATCGCTGGCAGTGTAGGAGATGATGAGTACACTATGGCTGGCACAGTATGAGATGATGAGTACACTATGGCTGGTAGTTTATGAGATGATGAGTACACTATGGCTGGCACAGTATGAGATGATGAGTACACTATGGCTGGCACAGTATGAGATGATGAGTACACTATGGCTGGCACAGTATGAGATGATGAGTACACTATCGCTGGCAGTGTAGGAGATGATGAGTACACTATGGCTGGCACAGTATGAGATGATGAGTACACTATGGCTGGTAGTTTATGAGATGATGAGTACACTATGGCTGGCACAGTATGAGATGATGAGTATGTGGAACCCCAGGGGTCTGGTTACCACAGTAACAGCAATATTACGTCTGTGAGCAGGTGGGAGGTCTCCTGGTCAGGAATCCTAAGCATGCAACATCTCCTGCCCAGTCCTGGGAGGGGAAGAACTTCCCCTATATAAACTGGGGCTGAGGCGGGGTTAGGGAGAAGAAGAGGAGTCCCAGACAGAGACACAGTCTGGTCTGGAGTGGAGCTGATACAGGGAGAGCAAGATCAGGAGCTCTGTGGGAGCAGTGATAAAAGGGGTCAGAGACTGGAAGCTGTAGAGCTCATCCTGACTGAAGAGATCTCACCGGACACGGAGGCCGAGGCTGTGGGGACTGAGCCATACCCAGCAGCAGAAACCGACTGGCAGGGGATTTCAGGTCCTCTGGCCAAGAAACCCGAAGGCACGGTCACACGCAAGGGACCAGCACCGCTGTCGTGGAGCGGAGGCTACCAGAAGTCCCCGAGTCACCGGCCATATGGGTGAGCACCACACGGTACACTCAGGGACGTGGGCTACTTTTACCCGCTTCTAGCAAGGTAGCCAGGAAAAGTACAATTAGTGGGGAGGCCTACAACTCCGCCTGGCCAGGGGAGATCCTATCTGCTCACGGACTGACCAGGCCCCGATCGCTAGCCAGTACTCCCGGGAGGGTCTACCTTTGCCACCAGTAAAGACCCTGAACTACACCGCACCGTCTCTGAGTGGTTCCTGGTGCCTGCGAGCAATTCTACTATCCCCATCATCCACGTCCGCTGCCCTGAGGCCATACCCCTCCCGTTGGGGGTTATACTATCCACGCTGCACAACCGTACCACCGGCCTCAGCGGTCTGCCCTGCAGCGGCGGTTTCATAACCGCATTCAACGGGTGGCGTAGTCGAACACTATAACGTCTTATACTAATCTCCGCCGCTTAGTTTGACACCCTGGGTACGGACCGGGTCACCGCCGCGAGGACTACTATCCCCAGCAGATCCGGCTCCGGGTATCCCCCTGCGCAGCAGAAGCAGCACAGGCCCAGAGGGCGCGTCAACTTTGGCGTAGTCGGCAGGATTTCGTGCCCGCAACCACCGGGTACTGCGTGCCTGAAAAAGACTGTTAAACTTACCTGTGGTGAAGATTCCCGCCATCCGACGCCATCTTTTGCCTTCTTCCCGCCATCCATGGAGTTTTCCCGCCATCCTACGCCATCTTTTGCCTTCTTCCCGCCATCCGTGGAGTTTTCCCGCCGTTGGACGCCATCTCTAGGACGCCGCGCGGGAAGAAGAGGGGCGTGGACTCCAAAAGCGCGCGAGAACTGAAGCCCCGCCTCACGTCCGGACGTTGCGTAAGGTCCTGGAAGGAACCCAGCAGACGCCGACGTCACAGGAGCGCGACGGAAGGTCCTCAGCCCTGACGATCCACTGCGGAGCCGCGGCCTATGGAAGAGGATCATCGCAAGGTAGGCCACGGTCCACTAGGGGGGAGGAGGATGTCGGATACGGAGGAGAGCTTCACTGCCACAGCCACCGCCAGCACCACCGCTGCTGCGGTCATGCCTTTCACCATGCCCTACATCCCGGGGGCAGCCTGGCTACCCCAGTACTCAGGGGAGTCACATACCCTAAATGACTTCAGAGAAAGGCTGGATAGCCTCTTCCAGGTGTACCCCCTCACAGAAGAGCAAAAAGTGAGTATCTTGGTGGCTCAATTAACAGGGGCAGCCCAAAGGGAGGTAAAGTCCTGGCCACTTGGGAGGAGGAGGACTGTCGCAGAGATACTAGCCCGGCTGAAGGACACCTTTGATACCCGTACCTCAGCCGAGATCAAGCTTAGATTCTACGGGTGCAAGCAGCGAGCACATGAGAATATAAGGGACTATGCGCTAAACCTACAAGAGGCCCTGAGAGCCATTAAGCAGGCCGACCCTGACGGCGTGGGAAACGAAGACAAACTGTTGACTGAACAATTTATAGAGGGTCTACATTGTAATGCCCACCGAACCCAGTTGCGGGCCATGGCCTTACAGGACCCTCATCTGGACTTTGCACAGTTCAAGGACAGAGCCATCTGGGTGTTCCGAGAACCGGCACCAGGTGGCGCTGTGACCCACAAACGCCCTGCTACCACTTACCACCAGGAGACGGCGCCCTTGTCGGCAGGGCCTGTGGGAGCTGATGCGCAGGCTTTAAACAATGACCCGGCTACAGACCTGCACCATCAGGTCCAAGAGCTAACTAAAAGCGTTGCCGCGCTAACCCGAACTGTGCAGTCCTTACAGGTTTCTACTCCAGGGAAGATCCAGCTGGCATCCGGACCGGAGGATATCCCGTGGCGCCGACCAAGGAGGACCCCACCGGCCAGAGGAAGACCCAGCGACCGATACAACGAGGACGGACAACCCATCTGCCGCCGCTGCAATCAACCCGGACATATGGCAAGGTACTGTCCTTTAAACTGGCACAACCTGGGGTAGAGGGCCAACCCCTAGGAATAAGATCACCAGGCCCATCGAACTGGCGTGACAAATACGTGGGAGGACGTCCAGTCTTGCCTGTGGTACTGGATGGCATTCCTATGAGTGCCCTACTTGACACCGGGTCACAGGTCACCACCATCCCGTACGTGCTCTTCAAGCAGTACTGGAATGACTCGGATATAACCCGCTACCCAGACGACGACTTGAGTATCATCGCCAGCAATGGTCAGCCCGTGCCACAGATCGGATTTAAAGAGATGACCATTAAAATCGGTAAAGTCGAACTGGCAGCACAGGGACTGATCATTGTAGACATTGACAAGCGCAAGAGTCACCCAAAGATAACTCTAGGAACTAATGTGATTGAAAATTGTCTTGCAGAGGTGATTCTCATTTTACAGCAGGTTGCCAAGAACGCCAGCTCCGGTCAGCAGCGGGTGCTCCAAAAAGAGATCCGGGCACTGATGCGACGGCAACAAGTGGAACTCTCCGGTGGTGAGATAGGTAGCGTGAGAATGTGTGACCCGTTCCCTATTGCCATGCCCCCAAAAAGTGAGATGATGATTTGGTGCCGGGCAGCTATTGGTCTCAGAGGTAGAGACTACCAAGCAATGGTAGAACCCGTCTACTCAGACAGTAGGCCCACCATTTTGACAGCACGGGGGGTGGTTGATGTACGCCATGGGAGGGTGCCCGTTCGCATAATAAATATCGGGAAGAGGGAAGTGTACCTGCCCCGGTATGCTACGCTAGCCAAATTGTATACCATCAACCAAAATTCTGTACAGTCCGTGGAACCCTTGCCTCCATCTCATCCAGAGGAAGGTAACGGCTCTAAGCAACAAATGGAGGACTGGTGTCAGCAACTGCATTTGGGTACTGACTCCACTCCCTCACACCAGAAACAGGGAGTCTATCGGGTGGTTCGAGAGTACGAGAGAGTGTTTAGTAAACACCCGCTAGACTTCGGGCGAGTAAAGGGGGTAGAACACCACATCCCCACGGGAGACCATCCTCCCATAAAGGAGAGATACCGACCCGTACCCCCTGCACACTACCAACACGCCAAGGGGATGCTTAGAGACATGAAGGAGGCTGGGGTAATCAGGGATAGCTGTAGCCCCTGGGCAGCTCCACTAGTCTTGGTTAAAAAGAAAGACAACACTATGAGAATGTGTGTAGATTACCGGAAAATCAACCGTATCACACACAAAGATGCGTACCCCTTACCAAGGATAGAGGAGTCTTTGGCTGCTTTAAAATCTGCTAACTTCTTCTCCACTTTGGATCTCACTAGCGGGTACTGGCAGGTTCCTGTAGCAGAGGCGGACCGGGAGAAGACCGCATTCACCACCCCGATGGGACTTAGCGAGTTTACCTGCATGCCGTTCGGACTCTGCAACGCACCAGGAACCTTCCAACGATTGATGGAATGCTGTCTGGGACACCGGAACTTTGAGACGGTCCTGCTGTACCTGGACGATGTTATAGTTTATTCCAAAACCTACGAGGACCACCTGAAACACCTGGCGGAGGTGTTTGAAGCCCTGGCAAACTACGGTCTGAAGGTGAAACCGTCGAAGTGTCACCTGCTAAAACCAAAAGTGCAGTACCTGGGACACGTGGTGAGTGCTGACGGAGTGGCCCCCGACCCTGATAAGATCACCGCGATTAAGGAATGGCCAAGACCCTCCAGCGTAAAGGAAGTGCGGCAGTTCCTCGGGTTGGTAGGCTACTACCGAAGATTCATTCCCGGTTTCACCAAAAAGGCAGCTCCTATGCAGGACCTCCTGATAGGCCAGTCCAGGAAGGCCAAGAACCAGAAGCCGCCCTTCAGATGGGAGAAGCTGGAAGAAGAGTCCTTCCGCCAGCTGAAGATGGCCCTCACGGGGGATGAAATCCTGGCGTACCCTGATTACAGCCAGCCCTTTATCCTCTACACCGACGCAAGTAACATCGGGCTGGGAGCCGTACTGTCCCAGATCCAGCAGGGGAGAGAACGGGTAATTGCTTACGCCAGCCAAAAACTGCGACCCACCGAAAGAAACCCTGAGAATTACAGCTCATTCAAGCTAGAGTTCCTGGCAGTGGTGTGGGCAGTCACCGAACGCTTTAAGCACTACCTCGCCTCTTCCCGGTTCACCGTGTACACGGATAACAACCCGTTGACACACCTGGACACTGCAAGACTCGGTGCCCTGGAGCAGAGATGGATGGCCCGCCTGTCCAACTATGAGTTCACGATCAAATACCGGGCAGGACGCTCCAATACCAACGCGGATGCCTTGTCCAGAATGCCAAACCTACCGGACGTAGGGGAAGATCCAGGAAAGGGAAGAGATGGTCAGTACTGTACTCGGAGACTTCCCTCGGTCTTGGACACAAGTAAATGGCGCTGTTGTGGTACCCGTCCTCACCTTCCTCCAGCCAGCATCCCAAGTGCCTACGGAAAAACAGGTAGAGCTGGAAGAGCAACCGGTCCAGGAGGCAGAAGACCCCACACAAGCAGACCAGGAGAATCGACCCTCTGCTTATAGTGAGCCTGCCGTGCCCCTAGTGAGCCAAAGAGTCCGTAGACAGCTGCCCAGCTTACCTTTGACAGCTCCTACACCCTGTAGCTCAGGACCGGTCAGTAAGCTCCGTAGGTCTACTAGGGCCACTAGAGGCCAGTTGCCCGTACGTTGGAGGATCTAAAGTGTTCAGACTGTTTTATTGGTATTTACCTGTTTACTGTTGCTTGTAAATAATTATGTTTTTTCTAGTTATTTTATAGGTGTCTTTTGTGGATTAACCGGAACTCTGTTGTATATATGTTTGGAGCGTAACCCAGGAACGGACTAAAGACTGTTAAAGACTCGGGGCAGAACAGACCCCTACCTGGTTACGGCTCCCTGTTCTTTGGTGAAATGGACACCCTTTTTGCTTCAAAAATTGCACCCGGTTGCGGACACGCCGTGACCACCCTAATGTGTTTTTCCTTATTGTATTGTTCCTGTTTATACCCTGTTATGTTTTCAAAAATATGTTTAGTCCCGGAGTACTAAATTTTACTAGGGGGGAATGTGGAACCCCAGGGTTCTGGTTACCACAGTAATAGCAATATTACGTCTGTGAGCAGGTGGGAGGTCTCCTGGTCAGGAATCCTAAGCATGCAACATCTCCTGCCCAGTCCTGGGAGGGGAAGAACTTCCCCTATATAAACTGGGGCTGAGGCGGGGTTAGGGAGAAGAAGAGGAGTCCCAGACAGAGACACAGTCTGGTCTGGAGTGGAGCTGATACAGGGAGAGCAAGATCAGGAGCTCTGTGGGAGCAGTGATAAAAGGGGTCAGAGACTGGAAGCTGTAGAGCTCGTCCTGACTGAAGAGATCTCACCGGACACGGAGTCCGAGGCTGTGGGGACTGAGCCATACCCAGCAGCAGAAACCGACTGGCAGGGGTTTCAGGTCCTCTGGCCAAGAAACCCGAAGGCACGGTCACACGCAAGGGACCAGCACCGCTGTCGTGGAGCGGAGGCTACCAGAAGGCCCCCCAGTCACCGGCCATACGGGTGAGCACCACACGGTACACTCAGGGACGTGGGCTACTTTTACCCGCTTCTAGCAAGGTAGCCAGGAAGAGTACAATTAGTGGGGAGGCCTACAACTCCGCCTGGCCAGGGGAGATCCTATCTGCTCACGGACTGACCAGGCCCTGATCGCTAGCCAGTACTCCCGGGAGGGTCTACCTTTGCCACCAGTAAAGACCCTGAACTACACCGCACCGTCTCTGAGTGGTTCCTGGTGCCTGCGAGCAATTCTACTATCCCCATCATCCACGTCCGCTGCCCTGAGGCCATACCCCTCCCGTTGGGGGTTATACTATCCACGCTGCACAACCGTACCACCGGCCTCAGCGGTCTGCCCTGCAGCGGCGGTTTCATAACCGCATTCAACGTGTGGCGTAGTCGAACACTATAACGTCTTATACTAAACTCCGCCGCTTAGTTTGACACCCTGGGCACGGACCGGGTCACCGCCACGAGGACTACTATCCCCAGCAGATCTGGCTCCGGGTATCCCCCTGCGCAGCAGAAGCAGCACAGGCCCAGGGGGCGCCTCAAGTACACTATGGCTGGCACAGTATGAGATGATGGGTACACTATGGCTGGCACAGTATGAGATGATGAGTACACTATGGCTGGCACAGTATGAGATGATGAGTACACTATGGCTGGCACAGTTTGAGATGATGAGTACACTATGGCTGGCACAGTTTGAGATGATGAGTACACTATGTCTGGCAGTTTATGAGATGAGGATACACTATTGAAGGCATTAAACCTACAGATTTCCTTCGGAGAGGTAAAACTTTGGGAAGCACATGGGTCACTGGTGTAATGGTGAGGGGCAGATGACTTACGGTAGACTTGAAGCTGGTACTGAGCTGTACGCATTTCTCCATTGAGGAGCTTTATACTGGCGCTGTACATCCCGTTGTCTTCCTGCTGCAGATTTATTATAATTAATGAGCCGTCCGGGTCACTCGCGAGCTTTCCCCTGTATGTGCTCGTTACATTGATGGGTTTATGTGGTCCTGTTGATGCGATGCGATTATGACCATAAATCCAGGTGATATCATTTATGTTCTGTTCAGGCACTTTTAGAGTTACATTGTTGCCATTCACCTCAGTTACATTTGTCGTCTTGACGTCTATAAAGGAGTATTAAAAAACAAGGGAGAGAAGAAAAGGCTTTCAGGTCACCAACCAAAATGACACCTGTACCGCCCAGGTCAGGGCCGCAAGCATTAGTAATACGAAGAAGAAAATCTCCAGCGATGGATACTCAGGTAAATAAAACCTTCAGTTTATTAGGAGAAAATAAAAAATCCATATCGCAGACAGACCAATTCATATAGGACCTAAAAAAAAACAATGCGTTTCGGCGTATAGCCTTAGTCATTATATAAAAGGAATGAATGTAGAACGGCTTTAAACACACCTGGATTCTGGTCACAAGTATGTATAGCATCCAATCATAGGAAATTGTAATTCCAACATATTAAATTAAAAACAAAAGAATATCCAATAACAATGAGAATACAAATAAGGCAAAGAAAGAGAATCTGCTTAGAAGAATTACAGAAACTACTAGCAGAGGGCTTATCCCTAAGGGCAATAGATACAAAGTATCAGAAGATCCATATGTGGAATGTCCCATTACTCCTATTTATCACTCATTACTAGTGTTGAGCATTCCGATACTGAAATATCGGGTATCGGCCGATATTCGCGGTATCGGAATTCCGATACTTAATTCCGATACTTTTGCAATATCGTATACCGGAATCGGAAGTTCCCATAATGCAATGAGACATTTTCATTTTATTCAGCCAATGAGGATCCTAAGAAGTTAGGGATAGGACGCTGTTGTTCTGAGGGACAGTTTTAGCTACCTATTTGCTCTATACTGCTTTACCCAAGCTACTTTCTAAATCACTGTGCCTTGCAGTGCTAGTGCACAGTTCCCTGTGCTGTTCACCGCTGTCTGCAAGGTCTGTGTGTGTGAGTGCAGCTCACCCTGTAGTGTGTGCTTCAGCCAAGTCTGGTTGTAGTGCACTCAGTGTGTGTCACTGCCTCATACATTGTCCTTTTTTGCCAATTCATAATTTTTCCTGATATCTCCTATTAGTGTGGTGGTTCCATCTATATTCAGCTAAATTGGTTCCAAACACACTATATAGGAGTAGATAGAGACATTTTTTTCCGTCTTGCAGCGCTAGTGCACAGTGCTCTGCATCTGTACTGTTCACCGCTGTCTGCAAGGTCTGATATGTGAGTGCAGCTCACCCTGTAGTGTGTGCTTCAGCCACGTCTGGTTGTAGTGCACTCAGTGTGTGTCACTGCCTCATATATTGTCCTTTATTGCCAATTCATAATTTTTCCTGATATCTCCTATTAGTGTGGTGGTTCCATCCGTATTCAGCTAAATTGATTCCAAACACACTATATAGGAGTAGATAGAGGAGCCTTTCTGCAGCCTTGGGCCCTGCAGCCCCAGCCAGATTAGTATTAGCCTATTTTTTGCAGCCTCATCTATTGCATTGTAGGTTACCTTCCTACATTGTAATAGCTACAAAAAGTTTGTGATACTATCGTTATTACATCTTTAGGCACATCTGACGCGCCCCCTGGGACATATTCCTTTTTGAGGGGAATACCCGGCACCGGATCAGATGGGGGGTTGTAGTCTCCGAGCGGCTGTGACCCGGCCCCGTGCCCAGGGCGTCAAGCTCAGTGTTATGTGGCAGTCCTACAGATGTTATTAAGAGTTCTTTTGTGTCGACTACGCCACCCGTTGTGATGCGGTCACTGTGGCCGCCGCTGCAGCAGGGTCCGCTGAGGCTGATAGTGCAGGTGCAGCTTGAGATGGGATAACCCCCAACGGGTGGGGTATAGCCTCAGGGGGAACAGGTGCAGAGGATGGGGGTTGTGGTGGTGCAGTGCAGACGGCAGTGAAGACAGAGTCGGGTTGTGCAGTTAAGGGTGTTTACTTACTGCAGATGTTGTACTGGTCACTCCAGCTCCGAGTGACCACCCGAGCCGTGCTGCGTCCACCAGGTCCTGGATCCAGCCAACCCCCAAACAAGTCCGGAGCGTGGCCCTGAGCTTTCCTTCTGTCCCGTTCACTGGCCGTCCCCACCAGTGATCCACCTAGGTCCAGCTCCCTCGGGCCTTCTGTTGGGACACCCTTGGCCCTGGGTTCCCTGACCCTTCATGTGGTGTGCCTTCGGGGTGGATGTGGTGGGTGACCGTGGCACACGCTGCCCACGGTCTCCGGTCTCTGGCTGGGGAATGTTTTTACCCCCACCAGCTTGGGTTCCGGTACCCTGATGCCGACTCTTCACCCGGGGTTTTAATTTGGGATCTTAGAGTCCTGTTCTTCTGTGCCTCTGGGTCTCTCTCTTCTCCTCTCTCACTCTGGGTCTTTCCTTCTCCTCTGCTCCTGACTTGTTCTCTGCATCTGACCCTGATCCTAGTTGGTGCCCACCTTATATATCCCTCTATGTGTGAGCTCAGGTGACCAGCACCCAATGAGCTCCTATCTTTACCCAGGCTGCTCCCCCTATCTGCCCCTACACTACTTGGGATGTACCACCCCCCTCCCACTCCAGCCAGGAACAGACTCGGTCGTACCTGCACATTTCTAAGTGGGAGTACCGTCGGTCTGCTCCTCGGAAATGGGATGTGTGTAGTGCATGCAGCCTACCGAGCTCAGTTCCACACTCCTTCCTTACCCGGGAGTGGAATATCACACCTCTGGGTTGAGGTGCAATACCCCTGTAGCAGCCGAATCCTCAGGGTGCTACACATCCAGTGTCTTTTTGTGACAAAAAAAAACCTAAATAAAGTTCACCAAACACTCCACTTTACAGTTGTGTAGGCCACATTAGCTCATATTAAAGTCTAGTCCACACTTTATAAAATTAGTGTTTCTTATACCTGGTAGCAGCTGTTCAGGAATAAGCACACTAAGCCCTTAGTACTTTTCTGCCTATCTTTATCAGTCTACCAAGATGAAGAAGGCAGGGAGTAAGGCATGTGGTCGTGGGCGTGGGCGTGGAGTTTCTGCAGGGAGAGGACGTGAGGATTCTGTGCCTGCAGGGAGAGGACGTGGGGATTCTGTGCCTGCTGCGGGCACCAGTGACTCAGCATCCCCCAGTTTTACCAGGGAACAGTCCTTTATGCGCAGCTTTGTAGGAGCTAGCCGTACCCCACTGCTGCGCGAGGACCAAATTGAAGCCGTTGTCGGATGGATGGCAGCTAACGCATCGACTTCAATTAGTTCCAGATCCTCTCAGGTCCTGAGCACTGAAGAGCACCCATCTGTCTCTTCACCACCTGCCAAATTGCCCAGGCAGTCAGAGAGCCCTGGACAGGAGCCATCTCTACTTCTGTTCTCTGAATCTCTTGGCTTGGAAAGAGGGGGCCAGCCAAGCAGAATTCGAGAATTTGAAGAAGAGGTAGTATGCAGTGATGCGCAACCGTTTTGTCTCTCTGAATCTGAAGAGGCGGGTTGGCCAGTGCCTATGGTCAGCAGCACACCTCAGTACGCATCTGATGATGAGACTCAGGTGCCACTTTCTGGTGCGTACTGTGCTGTCGAGACTACCCAGGAGAAGCAGTTGTTTGAAGAGGGTGGTGTAGATGATGAGGTCCTTGACCCATCATGGCGTGAGGGACAGGAAGGTGGTGGGAGCAGCTCTGAGGAAGAGATTCCCCGAACGGCCCAAAAAGGAAGGAGAGGGAGGGGGCAGACTTGGTTGCCTGTAGCCTCCACTTCGGCACCCATTAGGAGCATGGCTCTTCCAAAATCCAAAGCGGGCGCTCCCAAGACTTGCAGTGCCTGGTCCTTTTTTGACACAGTTGCTGATGACATTTGCTTTGTCAAATGCAAGCTGTGTAATCAGAAGGTGAAAAGAGGGAAAAGTGTCAGCAACCTCAATACCACAAATATGTGGAAACATGTGCGGACCAAGCACGTGGTGGAGTTACACAAACACACTGAAGACCTAGGCCAACCTACAGCGCCACCTACCACCTCTTCAGCTCGTGTTGTAGCCTCTTCCTCCAGCTCACACACAGCTGGTTCGGCTTCCTCACAGGATCGCCATGGAAGAATCTCTGGCACTGTTGTACAGAGACACAGTGTAATTCCACCCACAGCACCACTTTCCCAGTCATCCTCACACTCCCAGGCCAGTCTACAGCCATCGTTAGCACAGGCATGGGAGAAAAGGCGCCCATACTCGGCAAACCACCCCCGAGCACAGGCTCTGAATGCTGGCATTGCTAAACTACTGGCCCTTGAAATGCTATCATTCAGGCTGGTGGAGACTGACACATTCCGTAACTTTATGGCTTTGGCAGTCCCACAATACAACGTGCCCAGCCGCTTTTATTTCAGCAGGCAAGCCGTCCCTGCCCTGCAACATCATGTGGAGGGAAAAATTAAACATGCGCTACAAAACGCCGTCAGTAGCAAGGTCCACCTGACCACCGATGTGTGGACCAGTAAGCATGGACAGGGACGATAACTTTCCCTCACTGCCCATTGGGTAAATGTTGTGGAGCCGGGTACAGATCTTGAGAGTGGCGCTGTACGTGTTCTGCCAACTCCAAGGATTGCAGGAATCCAGTCTGTACACATTGACTACTCCTTATACTCCAGTTCCTCTGAATCAGCGCTGCAGGAGCCGTCACGGTCTACCTCCACATCGACCCGTGAACGGTTACCTGTTATGATGTTATGATGACCGATATGAGCACAGCCGTGGCCAAACGTCAACAGGCCGTATTAAAATTAATTTCTTTGGGGAATCGAAGCCACACAGCGCAGGAGCTCTGGAATGCCATCAAGCAGCAGAGTGACGTGTGGTTTGTGCCAGCGAATCTCCAGCCAGGCATGGTAGTGTGTGACAATGGCCGAAATCTGGTGGCAGCTCTGGGCCTAGGCAACCTCACTCACATCCCATGTCTGGCACATGTGCTCAACTTGGTCGTGCAGAGTTTTTTGAGGGACTATCCGGATCTTGATGCACTGCTTCACAAGGTCCGCATAGAGTGCGCTCACTTGCGGCGTTCCAGCAATGCAAGATCACGCATTGCAGCTCTGCAGCGCCGATTATGTCTTCCGGAACATCGCATCATATGTGACCTACCCACCAGGTGGAATTCAACGTTACATATGTTGGAGAGGTTGTGTGAGCAGCAGGCAGCAGTAATGGAGTACCAGCTGCAGCAGGCGCAAACAAGTCGCAGTGCGCGCCGTTCACACTTCACCACCACTGAGTGGGCCTCTATGAAGGACATTTGCCACGTTTTGCGTGCCTTCGATTATTCCACGCGGATGGCGAGTGCAGATGATGCACTAGTCAGCATGACTATCCCCCTTATCTCAATTGCAAAAAGAACTTCGGCACTCCATACATGAAAATATAAGAAATATTGTATCTGGACTTCATTTTTCAAAGTGACATTAGTCCAGATACAATATTTCTTATATTTTCATGTATGGAGTGCCGAAGTTCTTTTTGCAATTGAGATTACTTTTTTCTTCAGAGCACCCGAACAGACCAGTGAGCGACCCCTCTCTTTTTTCTATTAATCATTTTTGGGATCCCGCTCCTGGAGCATTGCAGCAGGTACGTGTTCACACTATTAGAAGTTTGACAGCCTTTTTTCTGACCATGTGTCCCTCCCATTCAGTCACAGGTGGTTTTAACTAGCTCTACCAGCCCATACATTGTAGGTTAAAAGCCCAAGCAGAGACATATTGTCCATACAGGCTTACAGCCCAAGAGTGGCATATCCAGTGGTAGTGTAGCGTAGTTTCCCATCATACGAAGGTGACCTTGTCGTGGTTGATGGGCACACATAAATTGGCCAAATTATGCGCAAAAAACCTTCATTTTTCAAAGTGACATTAGTCCAGATACAATATTTCTTATATTTTCATGTATGGAGTGCCGAAGTTCTTTTTGCAATTGAGATTACTCTTTTCTTCAGAGCACCCGAACAGACCAGTGAGCGACCCCTCTCTTTTTTCTATTAATCATTTTTGGGATCCCGCTCCTGGAACATTGCAGCAGGTACGTGTTCACACTATTAGAAGTTTGACAGCCTTTTTTCTGACCATGTGTCCCTCCCATTCAGTCACAGGTGGTTTTAACTAGCTCTACCAGCCCATACATTGTAGGTTAAAAGCCCAAGCAGAGACATATTGTCCATACAGGCTTACAGCCCAAGAGTGGCATATCCAGTGGTAGTGTAGCGTAGTTTCCCATCATACGAAGGTGACCTTGTCGTGGTTGATGGGCACACATAAATTGGCCAAATTATGCGCAAAAAACCTTCATTTTTCAAAGTGACATTAGTCCAGATACAATATTTCTTATATTTTCATGTATGGAGTGCCGAAGTTCTTTTTGCAATTGAGATTACTTTTTTCTTCAGAGCACCCGAACAGACCAGTGAGCGACCCCTCTCTTTTTTCTATCCCCCTTATCTGCCTGCTTGAAAAAACACTGCAAGCACTAAGGGACGAGGTTTTGGAAGAGGTGGAGGATGAGGAGTCACAAATGCCATCTGCTTCTCTACAGTCTGCGCAACGTGGTTCCTCACAAAGGCCTAGGCAGGGGACACTTTGTGAGGAGGATGAGGAGGAGTCAATGGATGAGGAAGACATCTGTCCAGAGGAGGGAGGTACACAATGCTCTAGTAGTCAGTATCTAGAGCGAGGGTGGGGTGATGCAGAGCAGGCAGAGATCACGCCTCAAGCAGGGGACAGCGTTTCTTGGCCAGTTGGCAGTCTGCAGCACATGGTTGATTTCATGCTGCAGTGCCTGAGAAACGACCGCCGCATCGCCCACATTCTCAACACGGCTGATTATTGGGTGTCCACCCTCCTAGATCCTCGCTACCGGGACAACTTACAAAGCCTCATAACACCGTTGAACCGGGAGCGTAAAATGCGGGAGTACCAAGACGCACTGGTGCATTCCATCATGTTCTCCATTCCAACCGAGAGCAGTGCTGCTATTGCTTTACAAAGCAGCTCAGTGCGTCGAGGCAGTGGAGGAAGCTCTGCACAAAGAGGGAGCAGAAGCAGCGCCTCAGCACAAGGCAAGACCAGTATGGCCGAAATGTGGCAAAGTTTTGTGTCCCCGCCGCCACAAATGTCTACACCATCACAGACGGCTCCAGTCAGCAGGAGGCAACGTTTCCGTCAGATGGTGACAGACTACATGTCTTGCCCTCTTAGTGTACTCCCAGACGGCTCTTCTCCCTTCAAGTTTTGGGTCTGTAAGCTGGATACATGGCCAGAGCTTAGTCAGTATGCACTGGAGGTGCTAGCTTGCCCTGCTGCTAGTGTATTATCGGAACGCGTCTTTAGTGCCGCAGGTGGTGTACTAACAGACCGTCGCATGCGACTATCCTCCGATAACGTTGACCGGCTTACTTTTCTCAAAATGAACAAGGCCTGGATCTCTCATGAATTTGCCAGTCCTCTTCCAGAATAAATAATTGGTTGGCAACAGTATCCAGGTCTCCTGTTCTGTTCATGTTTCTACCACCTGAACTGTAATCCCTGAGCTCCAACACCGCCAGTTGGCGCTCGGAAGTGCCGTCTACACAGTCAACACTTCCTGCCGTGTTATTGGGGTTCAGTAACGTCAGCTGTTCCCCTGCTGTGCGGACGGCAATTTCTCCTGCTCTGTCCACATCCACTGTACTACTGATTTAAAACCTCCTCCAAATACACCTCTGGCTCCTCTGTTTTCAGTATTATCCCTGAGCTCCAACACCGCCAGTTGGCGCTCGGAAGTGCCGTCTGCACAGTCAACACTTGCTACCATGTTATTGGGGTTCAGTAACGTCAGCTGTTCCCCTGCTGTGCGGACGGCAATTTCTCCTGCTCTGTCCACATTCTCACTACTACAGATTTTAAAGTTGCTCCAATTACACCTCTGGCTCCTCTGTTTTCAGTATTATCCCTGAGCTCCAACACCGCCAGTTGGCGCTCGGAAGTGCCGTCTGCACAGTCAACACTTGCTGCCGTGTTATTGGGGTTCGGTAACGTCAGCTGTTCCCCTGCTGTGTTCACGGCAATTTCTCCTGCTCTGTCCATATTCACTGTGCTACTTATTTAAAACTTGCTCCAATTACACCTCTGGCTCCTCTCTATGTTTATTCTTATCCCAGGGCTCCAGCACCGCCAGTTGGCGCTCGGAAGTGCCGTCTGCACAGTCAACACTTGCTGCCGTGTTATTGGGGTTCGGTAACGTCAGCTGTTCCCCTGCTGTGCGGACGGCAATTTCTCCTGCTCTGTCCATATTCACTGTGCTACTTATTTAAAACTTGCTCCAATTACACCTCTGGCTCATCTCTATTTTTATTCTTATCCCAGGACTCCAGCACCGCCAGTTGGCGCTCGGAAGTGCCGTCTGCACAGTCAACACTTGCTGCCGTGTTATTGGGGTTCGGTAACGTCAGCTGTTCCCCTGCTGTGCGGACGGCAATTTCTCCTGCTCTGTCCATATTCACTGTGCTACTTATTTAAAACTTGCTCCAATTACACCTCTGGCTCATCTCTATTTTTATTCTTATCCCTGGGCTCCAGCACCGCCAGTTGGCGCTCGGAAGTGCCGTCTGCACAGTCAACACTTGCTGCCGTGTTATTGGGGTTCGGTAACGTCAGCTGTTCCCCTGCTGTGTTCACGGCAATTTCTCCTGCTCTGTCCATATTCACTGTGCTACTTATTTAAAACTTGCTCCAATTACACCTCTGGCTCCTCTGTTTTCAGTATTATCCCTGAGCTCCAACACCGCCAGTTGGCGCACGGAAGTGCCATCTGCACAGTCAACACTTGCTGCCGTGTTATTGGGGTTCAGTAACGTCAGCTGTTCCCCTGCTGTGCGGACGGCAATTTCTCCTGCTTTGTCCACATCCACTGTACTACACATTTTAAAGTTGCTCCAATTACACCTCTGGCTCCTCTGTTTTCATTCTTAGCCCTGGGCTCCAACACCACCAGTTGGCGCTCGGAAGTGCCGTCTGCACAGTCAACACTTGCTGCGGTGTTATTGGGGTTCGGTACCGTCAGCTGTTCCCCTGCTGTGTTCACGGCAATTTCTCCTGCTCTGTCCATATTCACTGTGCTACTTATTTAAAACTTGCTCCAATTACACCTCTGGCTCCTCTCTATTTTTATTCTTATCCCTGGGCTCCAGCACCGCCAGTTGGCGCTCGGAAGTGCCGTCTGCAGTCAACACTTGCTACTGTAGCACCCTGAGGATTCGGCTGCTACAGGGGTATTGCACCTCAACCCAGAGGTGTGATATTCCACTCCCGGGTAAGGATGGAGTGTGGAGCTGAGCTCAGAAGGCTGCATGCACTACACACATCCCATTTCCGGAGGGCAGACCAACGGTACTCCCACTTAGAAATGTGCAGGTACGACCGAGTCTGTCCTTGGCTGGAGTGGGAGGGGGGTGGTACATCCCAGTAGTGTAGGGGCAGATAGGGGGAGCAGCCTGGGTAAAGTTAGGAGCTCATTGGGTGCTGGTCACCTGAGCTCACACATAGAGGGAGTATATAAGGTGGGAACCATCTAAGATCAGGGTCAGTCAGTCAGTCTGTGAGAAGTCAGCCTGTTGTAGTGAAGACTTTGCAGAGCAGTGGAAGAAAGCAGAGGAGCAGAGCAGCCCCAGGCCCAGAGTGAGAGAGGAGAGAACGAAAGACCCAGAGGGGGAGAAAGAAGGAACTCTGAGAGCCCAAATACAACCACAGGGTGAAGAGTTGGCAACAGGGTACCGGATCCCAAACTGGTGGGGGCTACAGCATACCTCAGCCAGAGACCGGAGGCCGTGGGCAGCATCTGCCACGGCCACCCACCAAATCCACCCGGAAGGCAGACCACGCATAGGGTCAGGGAACCCAGAGGCAAGGGTTCGCCAACAAGAGGCCCGAGGGAGCCGGACATAGGTGGATCCCTGGTGGGGAAGGCCAGAGACGAGGACAGGACAGAAAGGGAGCTCAGAACCACGCTCCAGAACTACTTGGGGGTTGGCCGAGTCCAGGACCTGGTGGACGCAGCACGGCTCGGGTGGTCACTCAAGGCCGGAGTGACCAGTACAAGAACAGCAGTAAGTAAAGAACCCTGAACTGCACAACCCGACTCTGACTCTCATTACCATCTTCCCTGCACTTCCACAACCACCATCCTCTGCACCTGACCCCCTGAGGCTATACCCCTCCCGTTGGGGGTTATACTACCTAAGCTGCACAAACACCATCAGCCTCAGTGGACCCTGCTGCAGCGGCGGCCGAAGTGACCGCAATTCAACGGGTGGCGTAGTCGACATAAAGAACTTTAGTAACATCAGTAAGGACTGCCACACACTGAGCTTGACACCCTGGGCACGGACCGGGTCACAGCCACTCGGAGACTACAACCCCCATCTGATCCGGCTCCGGGTATCCCCAACAACACTGGCCCAGGGGGCGCGTCAACTTTGGCGTAGTCGGCAGGATAACGTGCCCGCAACAACCGGGTACTGCGTGCCTGAAGAAAAGTACATCGTTACCTTAAAAAGAAGTCTCCTGCCGGTTCCGGAGGGTCCCCGCCATCGGACCCCATCACAGGTCGTTTCCCGCCGGTTGTCCGCCATTTGCAGCTTTTTCCCGCCATCCATGGAGTTTCCCGCCACTGGGAGACGATTCCCGCCATTTCCAAAGATTTCCCGCCTTGGAAGAGCGGACGCCATTATGGGCGTGCCAGAGGGTGGCGAGAGGCCACCTCCCATCGTGGGCCAGGTCGAAGAATGGCGCCAAAAGCGGAAACCGCCCCCACCAACAGAGACTGTGATGCTGGAAGTGTCCATCAGCGTAAGAGAACTGCCCCTGGAACTGAAGTTGCCCCGGGACCACCCTAGATGTGGGCGGAGACAGAACAAGAGAACAAAGATGGGTGTCGCCTGGAGCAGTCTGGAGAGAGCGCACCCGGAGACAAGACGTCTGGAAGAGAGTCCAGAGAAAGCACACCCGGAGATGGAGGGAGAGCCAGGCAGCACCGACCCAGCGGTCAGGAGCCTGATGCGGGCCGCCACTCCAGGCAGCACCGACCCAGTGGTCAGGAGCCTGTTGCAGGTCGCCACTCCAGAAGGCCTGCTGGAGATCCTAACACAGCTCCCCCGAGACCGGGAGTGTGCACAGACTGCGCTGGAGGGCCTCGCACGGAGGATGGCCCGGGTGCAGCGAGAGACGTTAGCAGAATGGAGCCGTGAGATGGCCCAGCAGACAAGAACCCGTCAGCGGAGCACGCCACCCGAGACGAGGAGACAGACCGCCTCTGAGGATGGCGCAGGAGGACTGAAGGCCGGAGACGGCGCCGAGAAGGGAGCCGAACGAAAGGAGGCAGGTAAAGGGGACGTCTCTACCCCAAACCGGGAAACCGCGTACCTGCCCCAGCTCCCCGTCGCAGAGCCCGAAGTATCCCCTGCCGTGCCCGTCGCTGCAACGTCACCGCCGCAGACTAGGCCTCAAACGGGAGCCGCGACCCCTGTGACGTCACACGCCTCGACCCCGAGCGTGACCAAGCAGGAAGTACCATCGGCCTGGTCGCAAGGCCTAGTACCCCCGGGCGCCGCAATACCAACAGCGCCCCCTACCTCCGCGGAGCCACCGGCCTGGTCGCAGGGCCAAGTAACACAGGGCGCCGCCGTCCTTACGGTGCCCTTTACTTTCAAAGTGCCCCAAGCCTGGTCGCAAGGCTTGGGCAACCCGGGCGCCGCTACCATCACAGCGCCCGTAACATCAAGAGTGCCGCACCTGGGTGAAAACCTGTTCGCCCAGCATACGTGCCCGGATGGGCAGCCCTTCGTATGGCCCCAGGAATACATCCAGCTGGAGCTGCAAAAAGCAAGGGCCATGTGCGAACCCCTGATCCCGGCTCCAAAGCCCATAAAGAGGATCTCGCCCCCGCTAGAAGAGACCCAGTTTGAGTGGGACCCCACCAGAGAAGACCTTATGGGGTTCACTCAGGAGACTCGGGCAGCCGCAGCGGAGCGTGCAGAGTGCTGCCGCCAGCAGCTCGAGGTCTTTAAGAGGGAGCGGAGAGAGAGGCGGGTCCGGGAACAACAAGCCCAAATAAGGAGCGCGGAGCAGAAGAGCCGGACCAGGAGAAACCCCCGTGCAGCGCATGGTCCCCGTACCATCGGGACTGTGATAAAGTTCAATCTGCAGCATGGGTGGGGTTTCATCAGGGATCACCGCACCCTAGGCGACGTCTTCGTGACCAGGAGAGACGTTGAGTCCCACCTACCGGAGGGACACAGAGGTCGTGACCTGTATTTATTGGACGAGGTCACCTTCACCCGGCACAAGTGTGCCAAAGGACCCTACGCCCTCCATGTGCATCGCCTGACGGAGGAGGAGCTGCGGTGTGAGGAGGAGCAAGAGGACCCGGACGGGTCTGAACCAGAACCTGGAACCAATCACAAAGAAAGAGCAGGAGGACGCCGTCGTTGAGTACGGTAGTATAGAGACTGTATATAGTTGCCCGTCGGGGCACAGTGAACCGTTGCTGCTAATATAGTCCCCGTTGGGACCAGAGAACTGAACTGTTAACCCGTGTGTCCCTATTCCCACTGACCGAGGACTGAGAACGGTCAATCCTCCCTAATACCTGGCCGAGGACTGAGAGCGGCCATATCCCCTTGTATATAGTTGCGCTTCCTAAAGCGCCCCCTACTGGTTTTATGGGAAACCGTGTTTCTTCAAGAGACAGTCGCACTTTACCCGGTCACAAGTTGCACCGTGACCGGAGGAACCAGAAGACAAGAATGTTTTTATGAAAAGTTTATATGAAAAGTTTATGCTGATATATATGATGTTTTATATGTTTTATATGTTTATGTTTATGAAAAAAAAAAAAATGTATGTTTTGGATGTTTTATATCTTACAGCCCGAGGACGTGCTGTGATTTACCAGGGGGGAATGTAGCACCCTGAGGATTCGGCTGCTACAGGGGTATTGCACCTCAACCCAGAGGTGTGATATTCCACTCCCGGGTAAGGATGGAGTGTGGAGCTGAGCTCAGAAGGCTGCATGCACTACACACATCCCATTTCCGGAGGGCAGACCAACGGTACTCCCACTTAGAAATGTGCAGGTACGACCGAGTCTGTCCTTGGCTGGAGTGGGAGGGGGGTGGTACATCCCAGTAGTGTAGGGGCAGATAGGGGGAGCAGCCTGGGTAAAGTTAGGAGCTCATTGGGTGCTGGTCACCTGAGCTCACACATAGAGGGAGTATATAAGGTGGGAACCATCTAAGATCAGGGTCAGTCAGTCAGTCTGTGAGAAGTCAGCCTGTTGTAGTGAAGACTTTGCAGAGCAGTGGAAGAAAGCAGAGGAGCAGAGCAGCCCCAGGCCCAGAGTGAGAGAGGAGAGAATGAAAGACCCAGAGGGGGAGAAAGAAGGAACTCTGAGAGCCCAAATACAACCACAGGGTGAAGAGTTGGCAACAGGGTACCGGATCCCAAACTGGTGGGGGCTACAGCATACCTCAGCCAGAGACCGGAGGCCGTGGGCAGCATCTGCCACGGCCACCCACCAAATCCACCCGGAAGGCAGACCACGCATAGGGTCAGGGAACCCAGAGGCAAGGGTTCGCCAACAAGAGGCCCGAGGGAGCCGGACATAGGTGGATCCCTGGTGGGGAAGGCCAGAGACGAGGACAGGACAGAAAGGGAGCTCAGAACCACGCTCCAGAACTACTTGGGGGTTGGCCGAGTCCAGGACCTGGTGGACGCAGCACGGCTCGGGTGGTCACTCAAGGCCGGAGTGACCAGTACAAGAACAGCAGTAAGTAAAGAACCCTGAACTGCACAACCCGACTCTGACTCTCATTACCATCTTCCCTGCACTTCCACAACCACCATCCTCTGCACCTGACCCCCTGAGGCTATACCCCTCCCGTTGGGGGTTATACTACCTAAGCTGCACAAACACCATCAGCCTCAGTGGACCCTGCTGCAGTGGCGGCCGAAGTGACCGCAATTCAACGGGTGGCGTAGTCGACATAAAGAACTTTAGTAACATCAGTAAGGACTGCCACACACTGAGCTTGACACCCTGGGCACGGACCGGGTCACAGCCACTCGGAGACTACAACCCCCATCTGATCCGGCTCCGGGTATCCCCAACAACACTGGCCCAGGGGGCGCGTCACTACCATGTTATTGGGGTTCAGTAACGTCAGCTGTTCCCCTGCTGTGCGGACGGCAATTTCTCCTGCTCTGTCCACATCCACTGTACTACTGATTTAAAACTTCCTCCAAATACACCTCTGGCTCCTCTGTTTTCAGTATTATCCCTGAGCTCCAACACCGCCAGTTGGCGCTCGGAAGTGCCGTCTGCACAGTCAACACTTGCTACGGTGTTATTGGGGTTCAGTAACGTCAGCTGTTCCCCTGCTGTGCGGACGGCAATTTCTCCTGCTTTGTCCACATCCACTGTACTACACATTTTAAAGTTGCTCCAATTACACCTCTGGCTCCTCTGTTTTCATTCTTATCCCTGGGCTCCAGCACCGCCAGTTGGCGCTCGGAAGTGCCGTCTACACAGTCAACACTTGCTGCGGTGTTATTGGGGTTCGGTAACGTCAGCTGTTCCCCTGCTGTGTTTACGGCAATTTCTCCTGCTCTGTCCATATTCACTGTGCTACTTATTTAAAACTTGCTCCAATTACACCTCTGGCTCCTCCGTTTTTAGTATTTACCCTGGGCTCCAATACCGCTAGTTGCTGCTCAGAAGTGCCGTCTGCACAGTCAACGCTTGCTCCAGTGTTATTGGGGTTCAGTAACGTCAGCTGATCCCCAGCTGTGTGTCCGGCAAATTCTCCTGCTTTGTCCACATCCACTGCACTACGGATTTAAAACCTCCTCCAAATACACCTCTGGCTCCTCTGTTTTTAGTATTTACCCTGGGCTCCAGCACCGCCAGCTGGTTCTCGGCAGTTCCATTGGCTCTTGTACCTTCTGCTACCCATCCGGGTTCCAGTACCGTCAGCTGGTCCTCGGTAGTTCCATTTGCTCTTGTATCTTCTGCTACCCATCCGGGTTCCAGTACCGTCAGCTGGTTCTCGGCAGTGTCTTTAGCACGGGTACTCCCTCCTGCCCAGCCTGGTTCCAACACGCCAGCTGTTTCCGGGTAGTGTCAACGTCACTTTGCCTCCAATGCGTTGTCCTGTCGTGTTGCGGTCGGGTTAGCCGACTCTATGGTGCCTGCAGTTTAGGTGACTCCTATGTGGGCTGCGGGATCTGGCAATGAAGGCTGGTTCCATAGTGCCAATAGGACAAGCACCCCCTGTAGGACTGTGGGTTTTGGTAACTGCGGCCGGCTCGCGGCCTTGAACTTTTTTTTACATGGGTACCTTCTGCTACCCATCTGGGTTCCAGTACCGTCAGCTGGTTCTCGGCAGTGCCTTTGGATTAGGTGCCTCCTTCTCGGTATCCAAGTTCCACCAACGTCTGCTGGTCCTTGGTAGTGCTTTCTGGCACAGGTACCTCCTGCTTAGTAACCGAGTTCCAGTAACATCAGCTGGTCCTCGGTAGTTCCATTGGCTCTTGTACCTTCTGCTACCCATCCGGGTTCCAGTACCGTCAGCTGGTCCTCGGTAGTTCCTCAGCTTTCTTGTACCTTCTGCTACATTTCCAAGTTCAAGCTTTTTGAAATGGTTCTTGGTAATCACTCTGGATCTCCCTGACGAGGACCCTGAAGACGAGGACCCTGAAG
Organism: Phyllobates terribilis; assembly: GCF_046119375.1. NCBI lineage: Eukaryota > Metazoa > Chordata > Amphibia > Anura > Dendrobatidae > Phyllobates > Phyllobates terribilis. The sequence continues at coordinate 151,671,760 of NW_027362767.1, forward strand.
ACCAACCCTAAGAAGACGAGGACCCCGAAGACAATGACCCTGAAGACAAGGACCCTGAAGACCACCCCGAAGAAGACGAGGACCCTGAAGACCACCCCGAAGAAGACGAGGACCCTGAAGACCACCCCGAAGAAGACGAGGACCCTGAAGACCACCCGAAGAAGACGAGGACCCCGAAGACGAGGACCCAGAAGACCAACCCGAAGAAGACGAGGACCCCGAAGACGAGGACCCCCGAAGACGACGACCCTGAAGACCACCCCGAAGAAGACCAAGAAGATGACCCTGAAGAAGTTGACCAAGAAGACAAAGAAGAGAAGACAAGCACCAAGATACAGAAGAACAAGAGACAGAAAACCAAGAAGCAGAAATACAAGAAGCTGCAGAACAAAAAGCGGAAGAACATTAAGCATAAGACTAAAAATCAGAGCAAAAGATAATATCTAAATTATAAGCAGAAGATGACTAAGCAGTGTATGGGGGTGAGTCCGTTCCTCCTCGTGGTGCCCCTGGAAAAGACCTGCTGCTGCAGGCCAAACTGAACGCGGACAAATACTGTTGTAAATCTTTTGTGACGGGCAGAACGAAAGGTGTAATGTTCAACCTTTTATAGATAACAACTACAGGAATGCCTGTCACAAATAAGAATATGATGAAGAAGAAGAATATGAAGAAGATGAAGAAGTAGAATATGAAGAATGTAAAAAAAAGAATAATACGAAGAAGGTGAAGAAGAAGAAGGTGAAGAAGAAGTGGATGAAAAAGATGCTGAGGATGATGAAGGAGAAAGTGTGGGAGAAGTAAAAAAGAAGGTGAAGAGCATGGAAGTAGTGAAACATAAATATCTGACAAAATATAAAAATACTTAACATAGTTAATATTTCCGTAACTCAGAACATAATAAAAAAATAGTAATTCCTGCTATTCCATTTGACTGGGCTAAACCTCTATGCCTTTATTGTCTCCCCCACCTCCCCCAATACATTCTACATTATTCTTAGTTGTTTTCCTTCATGTAGAAATAACCTACAAGGAAAGAAAGGGTTTATTTTAATTCCGATATTTATGTCCCAGTGACTTGCATTGGTTTCCGGTATCGGAATCGGCGATATCCGATACTTTTTCGGTATCGGTCCGATCCAATCCGATCCGATATTTCCCGATATCGGAAGGTATCGCTCAACACTACTCATTACCGAAAAGCCACAAAGATAGATTTTTCCACCACCATTTAGACCTATTATAGCGGGTATTGGGTCTTTAGGTGAAAGGTTGGGAGCCTGGGTGGAATATTATCTTCAACCTTTAGTCCATAATTTACCAGGCTATATTACAGACTTTAAGGCTTTTGTTTATATGTTTGGCAATTTTGAATGGAAGTCTTCATACAATTGGTTAAGATGTGATGTGGTTGGTTTGTAGCCATCTATACCACATAATGTCGCCATCCAATGCCTTTCATATTTTCTAAAAAAAACACAGCACATATCCAACATATATTCAGGATATTCTCATTTCAGCAGTTAAATTTTTACTCACACACAATTATTTTTCTTTGAATAAAATGTTTGTTTTTTTCTCCCAGAAACAGGGTGTGAGTATGGGGGCTAAATTTTACCCTTCTTTAGCAAATATATTGTTATGGGGGTCTGGGAAGAGAAATTTCTACTTGGTGATTCCAATCCATTTCCTACCAGTATTATAAGGTATGGTCGTTTTATTGATGACCTGCTATTGATATGGGATGATGCATCTGAAAAAGTGTCTCTTTTTCTTACTTGTATTAACCATAATCCATATAATCTTAAATTTACCAATTTTTCTGATCCTAACAATATTTTTTTTTTGGGGATGTTTCACTAAATGGTAATCCCTCTTCCAAAAGGGTTGCTTCCAACTCTATACTCAAAGCACCGTCCTGCCATCCCTCACATATTATTACAATTATTCCAGTGGGAGAACTAATCTGTACTAAACGTAATTGTTCACACCAGCTGGATTACACTATAGAATATGAGAAAGTGAAACTCAGATTAAGAAACAGGGGTCATTCCAACTGGACCCTTAACTAAGCTGAAAATACGGCTGCAGGTATAGAAAGAAAACCTTTTCACCAATACCAAAAGCATTGCGAAAATCCATACAAAACACAACATTTTTCCATTATTTTTTCTTTTCAAATCAGTCCACAATGTAATGAGTCTGAATGCCAACACCCTGTCCTAGGCAGTGGTGGCAGCAGCTCCAGCTGGCATGCCCATCACCCAGATCATCAGCTGGCACAGGCTCCCTCCACCCCAGACCACCACAGACCACCGCTCTATACATGACTGACAATAACATGATAATAAATCACAGAACTCACATCTGGCACAAAGAAGAATCGTGAAGCTCCAGAGTAAAAGCATTGTGGTCACCGCCGCTGTCCGACAGTCACATATGGGGAGACGCGTCAGAAAGCGAAGGAGAAGGAAGTGAACGTCTGAGTCTGACACTTCATCACCATCATCATCATCATCATCATGAGAATACACTTTCCTAATTTCACTATCACATATATGTGTATCTACGGTATGTATAACTTATATCAGCTGTACATACATGTATAATTATATATAGGAGATTCCCAGGTTATACCAGCTGTACATATATAATTATATACAGGAGATGCCCAGGTTATATCAGCTGTACATACATGTATAATTATAAACAGAGGATGCCCAGATTATACCAGCTGTACATATATAATTATATAGAGGAGATGCCCAAGTTATACCAGCTGTACATATATAATTATATACAAGAGATGCCCAGGTTATACCAGCTGTACATATATAATTATATACAGGAGATGCCCAGGTTATACCAGCTGTACATATATAATTATATACAGGAGATGCGCAGGTTATACCAGCTGTACATATATCATTATATAAAGGAGATGCCCAGGTTATACCAGCTGTACATATATAATTATATACAGGAGATGCCCAGGTTATACCAGCTGTACATATATCATTATATAAAGGAGATGCCCAGGTTATACCAGCTGTACATATATAATTATATACAAGAGATGCCCAGGTTATACCAGCTGTACATATATCATTATATAAAGGAGATGACCTGGTTATACCAGCTGTACATATATAATAATATGCAGGAAATGCCCAGGTTATACTAGCTGTACATATATCATTATATAAAGGAGATGCCCAGGTTATACCAGCTGTACATATATAATTATATACAGGAGATGCCCAGGTTATACCAGCTGTACATATATCATTATATAAAGGAGATGCCCAGGTTATACCAGCTGTACATATATAATTATATACAAGAGATGCCCAGGTTATACCAGCTGTACATATATCATTATATAAAGGAGATGCTCAGGTTATACCAGCTGTACATATATAATTATATACAGGAGATGCGCAGGTTATACCAGCTGTACATATATAATTATATACAGGAGATACCCAGGTTATACCAGCTGTACATATATAATTATATACAGGAGATACCCAGGTTATACCAGCTGTACATATAGAATTATATACAGGAGATGTCCAGGTTATACCAGCTATACATATATAATTATATACAGGAGATGCACAGGTTATACCAGCTGTACATATATAATTATATACAGGAGATGCGCAGGTTATACCAGCTGTACATATATAATTATATACAGGAGATGCCCAGGTTATACCAGCTTTACATATATAATTATATACAGGAGATGCCCAGGTTATACCAGCTGTACATATATAATTATATACAGGAGATGCCAGGTTATACCAGCTGTACATATATAATTATATACAGGAGATGTCCAGGTTATACCAGCTGTACATATATAATTATATACAAGAGATGCCCAGGTTATACCAGCTGTACATATACAGGTGCTTCTCACTAAATTAAAATATCATCAAAAAGTTAATTTATTTCAGCTCTTCAATACAAAAAGTGAAACTCCTATATTATATAGAGTCATTACACACAGAGTGATCTATTATATAGAGTCATTACACAGAGGGATCTATTATATAGAGTCATTACACACAGAGGGATCTATTATATAGAGTCATTACACACAGAGGGATCTATTATATAGAGTCATTACACGCAGAGGGATCTATTATATAAAGTCATTATACACAGAGTGATCTATTATATAGAGTCATTACACACAGAGGGATCTATTATATAGAGTCATTACACACAGAGGGATCTATTATATAGATTCATTACACACAGAGTGATCTATTATGTAGAGTCATTACACACAGAGGGATCTATTATATAGAGTCATTACACATAGAGGGTTCTATTATATAGAGTCATTACACACAGAGGGATCTATTATATAGAGTCATTACACGCAGAGGGATCTATTATATAGAGTCATTACACGCAGAGGGATCTATTATATAGAGTCATTACACACAGAGGGATCTATTATATAGAGTCATTACACACAGAGGGATCTATTATATAGAGTCATTACACACAGAGGGATCTATTATATAGAGTCATTACACACAGAGGGATCTATTATATAGTCATTACAAGCCGAGGGATCTATTATATAGAGTCATTACACACAGAGGGATCTATTATATAGTCATTACACACAGAGGGATCTATTATATAGAGTCATTACACACAGAGGGATCTATTATATAGAGTCATTACACACAGAGGGATCTATTATATAGAGTCATTACACACAGAGGGTTCTATTATATAGAGTCATTACACACAGAGGGATCTATTATATAGAGTCATTACACACAGAGGGATCTATTATATAGAGTCATTACACGCAGAGCGATCTATTATATAGAGTCATTACACACAGAGGGATCTATTATATAGAGTCATTACACACAGAGGGATCTATTATATAGAGTCATTACACACAGAGCGATCTATTATATAGAGTCATTACACGCAGAGGGATCTATTATATAAAGTCATTATACACAGAGTGATCTATTATATAGAGTCATTACACACAGAGGGATCTATTATATAGAGTCATTACACACAGAGGGATCTATTATATAGATTCATTACACACAGAGTGATCTATTATGTAGAGTCATTACACACAGAGGGATCTATTATATAGAGTCATTACACACAGAGGGTTCTATTATATAGAGTCATTACACACAGAGGGATCTATTATATAGAGTCATTACACACAGAGGGATCTATTATATAGAGTCATTACACGCAGAGGGATCTATTATAGAGTCATTACACACAGAGGGATCTATTATATAGAGTCATTACACACAGAGGGATCTATTATATAGAGTCATTACACACAGAGCGATCTATTATATAGAGTCATTACACACAGAGTGATCTATTATATAGAGTCATTATACACAGAGTGATCTATTATATAGAGTCATTGCACACAGAGGGATCTATTATATAGAGTCATTACACACAGAGGGATCTATTATATAGATTCATTACACACAGAGTGATCTATTATATAGAGTCATTGCACACAGAGGGATCTATTATATAGAGTCATTACACACCGAGGGATCTATTATATAGAGTCATTACACACAGAGGGATCTATTATATAGATTCATTACACACAGAGGGATCTACTATATAGAGTCATTACACGCAGAGGGATCTATTATATAGATTCATTACACACAGAGGGATCTATTATATAGAGTCATTACACACAGAGTGATCTATTTCACGTGTTTATTTCTGTTACTGTTGATGATTATGGCTTACAGCCAATGAGAACACAAAAGTCATTATCTCAGTAAATTAGAATACTTTATAACAACAGATTGAAAAAGATTTTTAAAATCCGAAATGTCCTACTGAAATGTCTGTTCAGTAAATGCCTCAATACTTGGTCGGGCTCCTTTTGCATCAATTACTGCATCAATGCGGCAATGTGGCATGGAGAGATCAGCCTGTGGCACTGCTGAGGGGTTATGGAAGCCCAGGTGGCTTTGGTAGCAGCCTTCAGCTCGTCTGCATTGTTGGGTCTGGGGTCTCTCATCTTCCTCTTGACAATACCCCATAGATTCTCTATAATAGATTCTCTATGGGGTTAAGGTCAGGCGAGTTTGCTGCCAATCAAGCACAGTGATACTGTTGTTTGTAAACCAGGTATTGGTACTTTTGGCAGTGTGGACAGGGGCCAAGTCCTGCTGGAGAAGGACATTTCCATCTCCATAAAGCTTGTCGGCAGAGGGAAGCATGAAGTGCTGTAAAATGTCCTGGTAGACGGCTGCGCTGATTTTGGTCTTGATAAAACACAGTGGACCTACACCAGCAGATGACATGGCTCCCCAAACCATCGCTGATTGTGGAGACTTCACACTAGACCTCCAGCAGCTTGGATTGTGGCCTCTCCACTCTTCCTCCAGACTCTGGGACCTTGATTTCCAAATGAAATGCAAAATTTACTTTAATCTGAAAACAACACCTTGGACCACTGAGAACAGTCCAGGTCTTTTTCTCCTTGGCTCAGGTAAGACGCTTCTGGCGTTGTCTATTGGTCATGAGGGGCTTGACACAAGGAATGTGACACTTGTAGCCCATGTCCTGGATACGTCTGTGTGTGTTGGCTCTTGAAGCAATGACTCCAGCAGCAGTCCACTCCTTGGGAATCTCCTCAAAATTTTTGAATGGCCTCTTCTTAACAATTCTTTCATGGCAGCGGTTATCCCGGTTGCTTGTGCACCTTTTTCTACCACACTTTTTCTTTCCACTCAACTTTCCATTAATATGCTTGGATACAGCACTCTGTGAACAGCCAGCTTCTTTATCAATGACCTTTTGTGGCTTACCCTCCCTGTGGAGTGTGTTAATGACTGCCTTTTGGACATCTGTCAAGTCAGCAGTCTTCCCCATGATTGTGGAGCCTACTGAAACAGACTAAGGGACCCTTCTAAACGCTTAGGAAGCCTTTGCAGGTGTTTTTTGTTAATTATTCTAATTTACTGAGATAATGACTTTAGTGTTTTCATTGGCTGTAAGCCATAATCATCAACATTAACAGAAATAAACACGAGAAATAGATCACTCTGTGTGATAATATATAATATATGAGTTTCACTTTTTGTATTGAAGAACTGAAATAAATTAACTTTTTGATGATATTCTAATTTAGTGAGAAGCACCTGTATATGTCCAGCTGGTATAACCTGGGCATCTCCTGTATATAATTATATATGTACAGCTGGTATGAGAAGCACCTGTATCATTATATACAGAAGATGCCCAGGTTATACCAGCTGGACATATATAATTATATACAGGAGATACCCAGGTTATACCAGCTGTACATATATAATTATATACAGGAGATGTCCAGATTATACCAGCTGTACATATAGAATTATATACAGGAGATGTCCAGGTTATACCAGCTGTACATATAGAATTATATACAGGAGATGTCCAGGTTATACCAGCTGTACATATATAATTATATACAGGAGATGTCCAGGTTATACCAGCTGTACATATATAATTATATACAGGAGATGCCCAAGTTATACCAGCTGTACATATATAATTATGTATACAGGAAATGCCCAGGTTATACCGGCTGTACATATATAATTATATACAGGAGATGTCCAGGTTATACCAGCTGTACATATATCATTATATAAAGGAGATGCCCAGGTTATACCAGCTGTACATATATAATTATATACAAGAGATGCCCAGGTTATACCAGCTGTACATATATCATTATATAAAGGAGATGCTCAGGTTATACCAGCTGTACATATATAATTATATACAAGAGATGCCCAGGTTATACCAGCTGTACATATATCATTATATAAAGGAGATGACCTGGTTATACCAGCTGTACATATATAATTATATAAAAATTATATAAAGAAGATGCTCAAGTTATACCGGCATGCTCCATATCACTATATTCACACCTTGGTAAGTATTTTCTGACTTCATTCTTTTGGATAAACAGCTGATTTCCAGGTAATTACTTCTACTAAATCCTCTGAAGTAAGGAAACCTATAACAAGAATGTTGTGAATGTTCATCGCACCATATAGTGGTTCTGGGGAAATAGGAGGCAGACGGGGGCAGATTTAGTAATATTGTTATATATTTACACATCTTAGAATGTAGAATTAGACTTCAGATACCGAATTTATCATCTTTGGTTTATGTTGGATGATAAATATTTTGCATTCCTTTAGACATTTTTGCATAACTTTATGTCACTTCTGTTTTACATTTGACCAATTTTTTGTGCCAAAATAACCAACCACCTTAAACCTTTTCCCTTTTTTTGCTAATCCAATCCCCTTTTTAGATGAGATGCAGAGATTGTGCACCCGAATTCTGCCGCCTTGTGAATGGTGGATCTGCCCTCATTCTGTAGGGTAGAGCACGGCGGTCTTAAGATTTTTTGAATATAAGGGAAGCATTGGGAGATTCCTGATCTCCTGTTGTACTGCAGGCTGGTACTTCTCAGTGTCTCAGAAATGTAAGGTCCCTTTTTCGATTTGATCAAATGTCTGAGTCTAAAATATTAGAACCCTGGAATGAGTAATATTGGGCAAAACTCTGACTGTGACAAAAATATCATGTGGCTCAGTGAAAGGATGTGGTGTAATTATTGCAAAAAAATGGTATTGTGCAATAACAATGTCCTTATGAATACTAATAAAAATGCTGTACTGCTGTTGTTTTACGGAAGGGGTCATTTCTATTTAGGCGTGCCAGATCTCTTAGGGTGTAGTAACTCTCATGAATATGCAAATTGCCTCTTCAGAGAAGAAGAGGACTAGAACTTTAGCGCCAACTATTCGAAGTAGCAATCTTAAAAGTCAATATCGACCCTTTAACGAGCCTTGCCACATGAGAACACACTGAAACAAAGACTTGTTCAGGAGTGTGAATAAGCATGGTGGACACAGGGAGTATATTTCACCAATTATGCTGCTATGTATTCTGTTATTTTCTATTATGCATTAACCGCCAAAATTTATGTACAAAATACCTACATTCATGAAGGGTATAAAAAACTGATCACTCCTTTAATTCTTGGAGATTGTTCTAAATCAAAAGCTTGTGGTATTTCTCTGTTCTCACCAGCTCAGCTGTTGACCATACCATACAAATAAATAATGCTGTTATACTGTACACGTCAATAATACCTTCATATACTGTGCATATAGCATATTATACACACATTGCATATGTATTTATACATTACACATGTAGCACCCTGAGGATTCGGCTGCTACAGGAGTATTGCACCTCAACCCAGAGGTGTGATATTCCACTCCCGGGCAAGGATGGAGTGTGGATCTGAGCTCGGTAGGCTGCATGCACTACACACATCCCATTTCCGAGGAACAGGCCGACGGTACTCCCACTTAGAAATGTGCAGGTACGACCGAGTCTGTTCCTGGCTGGAGTGGGAGGGGGGTGGTACATCCCATGTAGTGTAGGGGCAGATAGGGGGAGCAGTCTGGGTAGTGATAGGAGCTCATTGGGTGCTGGTCACCTGAGCTCACACATAGAGGGATATATAAGGTGGGCACCAACTAGAATCAGGGTCAGTGGTAGAGAACAAGTCAGTTGGAGAGGAGCCTGTCTGATGCAGAGAACAAGTCAGCAGAGAGAAGGAAACAGCAGCCCTGGAGAGAGAGAGAGTGGAGCAGAGAAAGACCCAGAGGGGGGAAGACAAAAGGGACCCAAGAACCCAAATTAGAGCACCGGGTGAGGAGTCAGCAAAAGGGTACCGGAACCCAAACTGGTGGGGGCAGAAAGCACACCCCAGCCAGAGACCGGAGACCGTGGGCAGCGTCTGCCACGGTCACCCATCACATCCACCCCGAAGGCACACCACATGAAGGGTCAGGGAACCCGAGGCCAAGGGTGTCCCAACAGAAGGCCCGAGGGAGCTGGACCTAGGTGGATCACTGGTGGGGACGGCTGAAGAAAGGACAGAGGGAGAGCTCAGGGCCACGCTCCGGACTTGTTTGGGGGTTGGCTGGATCCAGGACCTGGTGGACGCAGCACGGCTCGGGTGGTCACTAGCAGCTGGAGTGACCAGTACAACATCTGCAGTAAGTAAACACCCTTAACTGCACTACCCGACTCTGTCTTCATTGCTGTCTGCACTGCACCACCACAACCCCCATCCTCTGCACCTGTCCCCCCTGAGGCTATACCCCTCCCGTTGGGGGTTATCCCACCAAGCTGCGCACCCACCATCAGCCTCAGCGGACCTTGCTGCAGCGGCGGCCACAGTGACCGCATCACAACGGGTGGCGTAGTCGACACAAAAGAACTTTAGTAACATCTGTAGAACTGCCACATCACACTGAGCTTGACGCCCTGGGCACGGGACCGGGTCACAGCCGCTCGGAGACTACAACCCCCCATCTGATCCGGTGCCGGGTATTCCCCTCAAAAAGGAATATGTCCCAGGGGGCGCGTCAACTTTGGCGTAGTCGGCAGGATTACGTGCCCGCAACACCCGGGTACTGCGTGCCTGAAGAAAAGTGCAAGTTTACCTCAGAAAGAAGTCTCCCGCCGGTTCCGGAGGGTCCACGCCATCGGACCCCATCACAAGTCGTTTTTCGCCGATTGTCCGCCATTTCCAACTTGTTCCCGCCATCTGCAGAGTTTCCCGCCACTGGGCGACGCTTCCCGCCAAAACCGCAGATTTCCCGCCTTGGAAGAGCAGCGGACGCCATTATGGGCGTGCCAAAGGAGAGCAAGAGGCCACCTCCCATCGTGGGCCAGGACCGAAAATGGCGCCAAAAGTGGAAACCGCCCCCACCAACAGAGACTGTGATGCTAGAGGTGTCTGTCAGCGTGAAAGAACCGCCCCTGGAGCTGACAGTCACCCAGTGGCCCCGGGACCGCCCTCGAGGTGGGAGGAGACGAAAGAGAAGAGAAAAGATGGGTGTCGCTTGGAGCAGTCTGGAGCGAGCGCACCCGGAGGCAAGAGGTCTAACGAGGAGTAGCGGAGGAGCTTACCCGGAGATGGAGGGAAAGCAGAACAGCACCGGCCCGCTGGCCAGGAGTCTGCTAGAGACCGAGGAAGGAGGGCAGAGCAGCACCGGCCCGCTGGCCAGGAGCCTGCCGGAAGAAGAGCAGAGCAGCACCGACCCGATGGTCAGGAGCCTGCTAGAGTCCACAACCCCGCTAGGTCTAGCGGAGATCTTAGCGCAGCTCCCCCGAGACCGGGAGTGTGCACAAACTGCCTTGGAGGGCCTCGCACGGAGGATGGCCCGGGTACAGCGCGAGATACTGGCGGAGTGGAGCCGGGAGATGACCCAGCAAGCTGAGACCAGTCAACGGAGCACGCTACCCTGGAAGAGGAAGCAGACCGCCTCTGAGGATGGCGCGGGAGGACCCAAGGCCGGAGACGGCGCCGAGAAGGGAGCCGAACGCATGGAGGCAGGTAAAGGGGACGCCTATACCCCAAGCCGTGACACCGCTTACCTGCCCCAGCTCCCCGTCGCAGAGCCCGAAAGTCCCCCTGCTGTGCCCGTAGCCGCCATGTCACCGCTATGGACTAGGCCCCGACCGGAAGCCGCCGCAGCGACCCCTGTGACGTCACGCGCCTCGACCCGGAGCGTGACAAAGCAGGAAATACCACCAGCCTGGTCGCAAGGCCTAGTACCCCCGGGCGCCGCATCACCAACAGCGCCCCCTACCTCCGCGGAGCCTCCGGCCTGGCCGCAAGGCCAGGTAGCCCAGGGCGCCGCCGTATTAACGGTGCCCTTCACCTTCCAGGTGCCCCAGGCCTGGCCGCAAGGCCTGGGCAACCCGGGCGCCACCACCACCGCGCCCGTAAAACCAAGGGTGCCACACCTGGGGGAGGACTTGTTCAGCCAGCTCACATGGCCGGACGGGCGGCCCTTCATCTGGCCCGAAGGATACCATGAGCTGGAGCGGCAACAAAGACTAGGGCCCTTGTGTGAGCCCCTGATCCCGGCTCCGAAGCCCGTGACTCGGGTCTCGCCTCCTTTAGAAGAAGCCCAATTCGAGTGGGACCCCACGGGAGAAGATTTGATGGGGTTCACAGGAGAAACTCGGGCAGTCGCCGCTGAGCGTACTGAGTGTTGTCGTCAGCAGCTAGCAGAGTTTGCCAGAGAACGGGAGGAGAGGCGGGTCAGAGAACAACAGGCCCAAATCCGGAGCGCGGAGCAGAAGAGCCGGACTAGGAGGAACCCCCGTGCAGCGCATTGTCCCTGCACCATCGGGACGGTGATAAAGTTCAACCCGCAGCATGGGTGGGGCTTTATTCGGGACCGTAACAACCGCGGTGACGTTTTTGTGACCCGCAGAGACGTCGAGTCCCACCTGCCGGAAGGTCACAAAGGCCGTGACCTCTACGTAGGAGACGAGGTCACCTTCACCCGGCACAAGTGTGCCAAAGGACCTTACGCCCTCCACGTACACCGCTTGACGGAGGAGGAGTTGCGGTACGGGGAGGAGGAGCCAGAGGACCCGGGCGGGTCTGAAGCAACACCGTATCGCCAAGAAAAAGCAGGAGGGAGCCGTCGTTAAGGACGGGAGTAGAGACTGTATATAGTTGCCCGTCGGGGCACAGTGAACCGTTGCTGCTAAAATAGTCCCCGTTGGGACCAGTGAACTGTTTACCCGTTAACCCCTTAATCCCACAGGCTGAGGACTGTGAGCAGCCATTCCCTTCCCTCTACCTGGCCGAGGACTGGGAGCGGCCAACTTTCCCTGTATATAGTTGCGCGTCCTAAAGCGCCCCCTACCGGTTTTATAGAAAACCAGTTTTTCTAAGAGACTGTCGTACTTTTCCCGGACACACGTTGCACAGTGTCCGGAGGAGGAACCTGAAACCAGAGACGACGAGAATGTTTATATGAAAAGTTTTATATATATATAATGTTTTATATGTTTTATATGTTTATAAAAATTTGTATGTTTTGGTGATGTTTTATGTCTTTACAGCCCGAGGACGTGCTGTGATTTACCAGGGGGGAATGTAGCACCCTGAGGATTCGGCTGCTACAGGAGTATTGCACCTCAACCCAGAGGTGTGATATTCCACTCCCGGGCAAGGATGGAGTGTGGATCTGAGCTCGGTAGGCTGCATGCACTACACACATCCCATTTCCGAGGAACAGGCCGACGGTACTCCCACTTAGAAATGTGCAGGTACGACCGAGTCTGTTCCTGGCTGGAGTGGGAGGGGGGTGGTACATCCCATGTAGTGTAGGGGCAGATAGGGGGAGCAGTCTGGGTAGTGATAGGAGCTCATTGGGTGCTGGTCACCTGAGCTCACACATAGAGGGATATATAAGGTGGGCACCAACTAGAATCAGGGTCAGTGGTAGAGAACAAGTCAGTTGGAGAGGAGCCTGTCTGATGCAGAGAACAAGTCAGCAGAGAGAAGGAAACAGCAGCCCTGGAGAGAGAGAGAGTGGAGCAGAGAAAGACCCAGAGGGGGGAAGACAAAAGGGACCCAAGAACCCAAATTAGAGCACCGGGTGAGGAGTCAGCAAAAGGGTACCGGAACCCAAACTGGTGGGGGCAGAAAGCACACCCCAGCCAGAGACCGGAGACCGTGGGCAGCGTCTGCCACGGTCACCCATCACATCCACCCCGAAGGCACACCACATGAAGGGTCAGGGAACCCGAGGCCAAGGGTGTCCCAACAGAAGGCCCGAGGGAGCTGGACCTAGGTGGATCACTGGTGGGGACGGCTGAAGAAAGGACAGAGGGAGAGCTCAGGGCCACGCTCCGGACTTGTTTGGGGGTTGGCTGGATCCAGGACCTGGTGGACGCAGCACGGCTCGGGTGGTCACTAGCAGCTGGAGTGACCAGTACAACATCTGCAGTAAGTAAACACCCTTAACTGCACTACCCGACTCTGTCTTCATTGCCGTCTGCACTGCACCACCACAACCCCCATCCTCTGCACCTGTCCCCCCTGAGGCTATACCCCTCCCGTTGGGGGTTATCCCACCAAGCTGCGCACCCACCATCAGCCTCAGCGGACCTTGCTGCAGCGGCGGCCACAGTGACCGCATCACAACGGGTGGCGTAGTCGACACAAAAGAACTTTAGTAACATCTGTAGAACTGCCACATCACACTGAGCTTGACGCCCTGGGCACGGGACCGGGTCACAGCCGCTCGGAGACTACAACCCCCCATCTGATCCGGTGCCGGGTATTCCCCTCAAAAAGGAATATGTCCCAGGGGGCGCGTCACACACATTTACACACTTACGGTAATATAGATTGTGAGCCCCAATAGTGACAGTGATGATAAGGACGTCTGTAAAGCGCTGTGAAAATTAATAGCACTATGTAAGGAAGTAAAATAAATATATATATATATATAAATTCATAATTCAGCTATTCCACTATATATTCCACATTCAAATATTGTCATTTTTTCTGTACAAGTAAATAAAGCTACTATACTTTACATGTCTATAATACCTTTGTGGCGATACAGTTTATAATCTTAATCAGCCAGACATTTAGATTTGTTAATCCAAGAGAAATACACTATTATCTTTGTGTTGACTTGTAAATGTATGTGTATTTCTGTGACTGGTCAAGAAGGGCAGACCAGTATTTGTGTAAAACTGAATATTGACTTCTCTTTGTTTGGAAACAATGATGATTATTTACAAGAGCCCCTGTGACACCAACTATGTAAATTGATTAGCTCAAACAATGAGACCTGATGTCATGCAAGGTGTGGGAAAGACTTAGTGCAACACAAAGGGAAGAGGGGAAGGAAGCCCAAACACTAGGGAAAGGGGGAATGTAGACCCCTAGGCAGATCTCATAACACCCTGCCTACCCTACCGTCTCTATATTGGTTCCAAACCAATTGCAGAGGAGGAAACCTAAGCCCTATATATCCCTAGAGCTAGGCCCTATATAGGGAGAGGGAGGGGCGAGCACTGGTCAGGCCCCACTACAAACTACAGTGGGTACGGAAAGAATTCAGACCCCTTTAAATTTTTCACTCTTTGTTTCATTGCAGCCATTTGGTAAATTCTAAAAGTTCATTTTTTTTCTCATTAAAGAACACTCTGCACCCCATCTTGACTGAAAAAAAAAACAGAAATGTAGAAATTTTTCAAATTTATTAAAAAAGAAAAACTGAAATATCACATGGTCATAAGTATTTATTATAAGTATTGCTCAGTATTGAGTAGAAGCACCCTTTTGAGCTAGTACAGCCATGAGTCTTCTTGGGAATGATGCAACAAGTATTTCACAACTGGATTTGGGGATTCCCTGCCATTCTTCCTTGCAGATCCTCTCCAGTTCCGTCATGTTGGACGGTGACCTTTGGTGGACAGCCATTTTCAGGTCTCTCCAGAGATGCTGAATTGGGTTTAGGTCAGGGCTCTGGCTGGGCCAGTCAAGAATGGTCACAGAGTTTTTCTGAAGCCACTCCTTTGTTATTTTAGCTGTGTGCTTAGGGTCATTGTCTTGTTGGAAGGTGAACCTTCGGCCAAGTCTGAGGTCCAGAGCACTCTGGAAGAGGTTTTAATCCAGGATATATCTGTACTTGGCCGCATTCATGTTTCCTTCAATTGCAACCAGTCATACTGTCCCTGCAGCTGAAAAACACCCCCATAGCATGATGCTGCTACCACCATGTTTCACTATTGGGATTGTATTGGGCAGGTGATGAGCAGTGCCTGGTTTTCTCCACACATACCGCTTAGGATTATCACCAAAAAGTTCTATCTTCGTTTCATCAGACCAGAGGATCTTATTTCTCATAGTCTGGGAGTCCTTCATGTGTTTTTGAGTAAACTCTATGTGGGCTTTCATATGTCTTGTATTGAGGAGAGGCTTCCATCGGGCCACTCTGCCATAAAGGCCGACTGGTGGAGGGCTGCAGTGATAGTTGACTTTGTGGATCTTTCTCCCACCTCCCTACTGCATCTCTGGAGCTCAGCCACAGTGGTCTTGGGGTTCTTCTTTACCTCTCTCACCTAGGCTCTTCTCCCACGATTGCTCAGTTTAGCTGGACGGCCAGGTCTAAGAAGATTTCTGGTAGTCCCAAACTTCTTTCATTTAAGGATTATGGAGGCCAATGTGCTCTTAGGAACCTTGAGTAATGCAGAAATTCTTTTATAACCTTGGCAATATCTGTGCCTTGCCACAATTCTGTCTCTTATCTCCTTGGGCAGTTCCTTTGAGCTCATGATTCTCATTTGGTCTGACATGCACTGTGAGCTGTGAGGTCTTATATAGACAGGTGTGTGCCTTTCCCAATCAAGTCCTATCAGTTTCATTAAACACAGCTGGACTCCAATGAAGGAGGAGAACCATCTCAAGGAGGATCACAAGGAAATGGACAGCATGTGACTTAAATATGAGTGTCTGAGCAAAGGGTCTGAATACTTATGACCATGTGATATTTCAGGTTTTCTTTTTTAATTTGCAAAAATTTCTACATTTCTGATTTTTTTTCAGTCAAGATGGGGAGCAGAGTGTACTTTAGTGAATAAAAAATGAACGTTTTAGAATTTACCAAATGGCTACAATGAAACAAAGAGTGAAAAATTTAAAGGGGTCTGAAAACTTTCCGTACCCACTGTAAAGGCAACAAGGTAGACAAACAAAGGGGATAACTTAGCTTGAGCAGACACCAGAGGGGAAACACCAACTGTCCTCTAAGGGCACCAGAGAAGAAGCTAATCGACTGCTAGAGCTCAAAGCCTGAGCCAAGGAACATAGAAATATCACCTGCGGTTCCCTGCAACAAACTGAGGGTTTTTAACTCCCCTGCAAGGGTGTGTCAATTGACAGCAGGAGGGAGGTCACCCCTGGGTCTTAAAGTAAAAAGGATTAAGAAGGCACCTGCAATGTCAAATGCAGTTACCTTCTGCAGCCAGAACCAGAGTTTTGTCTATAACACCTGACACACCCGTGACACCTGAGCCCTGTGAGTAATGCCTTCCCTAACCCCTTGACCTGTGGATGTGTACTTAAAAAGGAGATATGCTTCTGTAGCAGTCAGAATTGAAACAGAAATTGGAAAGAGACTTTACAGGGAGAGTCAAGGTTCAGACTCTCTTACACCATCAGCTTGGAAGCATGGCTTTACCCAAAGAGACACATATTTGGATTCTACATGATTTCAGCCTAAGGATATATGGCCCTGACTGAAAAGATACGGATCTCCTCCTTCTGACCATCAGAGAGCCCATGAATACATTTGGGAAGACCAGGTTGGGACGATGAAGGTATTTGCTGGGACTGTTCTATGTGTCTATTGTCCGCTTTGTAGTTCAATAAAGTATTTCCACACTGTTTTACCCTCACCCTGTGTTGTCTGAGTAGTATTACGCCCACAGAAGACCTCGTGTCTTCACAACCTTCATATATTGTGCATACAACATATTATAAAAAAACACAGAAAAGCAGCTCACCCTCTGTAGTTCCAATGGTTCCAGGGGCTCGTGATCAGCGCTCTGCCGGCACTCAGATACTATGTGGAAGGAGAGATTGATCCAGCTCACCGGACATCAGAGGTAAATAAAATGTAGAAGTTTATTTAGTCCATAGTTAAAACTAATTCTTGTTGCTGCATATATATGTCATGCCGACATAAGCAGACTACATAAGGAGGCGGTACAAGGGGTAAAGTGCTGGTAACCTGACGCGTTTTGAACAAGAGTTCTTAAACTTGGTATATGTGTTTAATCATTACATACAGTACTTTTACACATCTAACATACACACATATACACAATATTTATATATATAACACATTTACACATTATATACATTACAGACATATCACACACCTTTGCACACTTAACATAGATTGTGAGCCCCAATTGGACAGTGATGATGATGAGATCTGTAAAGCGCTGTGGAAATAAATGGTGATATATAAGGAAGTAAATTAAATATGTACAGTACAGACCAAAAGTTTGGACACACCTTCTCATTTAAAGTTTTTTCTGTATTTTCATGACTATGAAAATTGTACATTCACACTGAAGGCATCAAAACTATGAAATAACACATGTGGAATTATATACTTAACAAAAAAGTGTGAAACAACTGAAAATATGTCTTATATTCTAGGTTCTTCAAAGTAGCCACCTTTTGCTTTGATGACTGCTTTGCACACTCTTGGCATTCTCTTGATGAGTTTCAAGAGGTAGTCACCGGAAATGGTCTTCCAACAATCTTGAAGGAGTTCCCAGAGATGCTTAGCACTTGTTGGCCCTTTTGCCTTCACTCTGCGGTCCAGCTCACCCCAAACCATCTCGATTGGGTTCAGGTCTGGTGACTGTGGAGGCCAGGTCATCTGGCGTAGCACCCCATCACTCTCCTTCTTGGTCAAATAGCCCTTACACAGCCTGGAGGTGTGTTTGGAGTCATTGTCCTGTTGAAAAATAAATGATGGTCCAACTAAACGCAAACCGGATGGAATAGCATGCTGCTGCAAGATGCTGTGGTAGCCATGCTGGTTCAGTATGCCTTCAATTTTGAATAAATCCTCAACAGTGTCACCAGCAAAGCACCCCCACACCATCACACCTCCTCCTCCATGCTTCACGGTGGGAACCAGGCATGTAGAGTCCATCCGTTCACCTTTTCTGCGTCGCACAAAGACACGGTGGTTGGAACCAAAGATCTCAAATCTGGACTCATCAGACCAAAGCACAGATTTCCACTGGTCTAATGTCCATTCCTTGTGTTCTTTAGCCCAAACAAGTCTCTTCTGCTTGTTGCCTGTCCTTAGCAGTGGTTTCCTAGCAGCTATTTTACCATGAAGGCCTGCTGCACAAAGTCTCCTCTTAACAGTTGTTGAAGAGATGTGTCTGCTGCTAGAACTCTGTGTGGCATTGACCTGGTCTCTAATCTGAGCTGCTGTTAACCTGCGATTTCTGAGGCTGGTGACTCGGATAAACTTATCCTCAGAAGCAGAGGTGACTCTTGGTCTTCCTTTCCTGGGGCAGTCGTCATGTGAGCCAGTTTCTTTGTAGCGCTTGATGGTTTTTGCAACTGCACTTGGGGACACTTTCAAAGTTTTCCCAATTTTTCGGACTGACTGACCTTCATTTCTTAAAGTAATGATGGCCACTCGTTTTTCTTTACTTAGCTGCTTTTTTCTTGCCATAATACAAATTCTAACAGTCTATTCAGTAGGACTATCAGCTGTGTATCCACCAGACTTCTGCACAACACAACTGATGGTCCCAACCCCATTTATAGGGCAAGAAATCCCACTTATTAAACCTGACAGGGCACACCTGTGAAGTAGAAGGCAAGAGAGCCTTTAAGAGAATTCTTACAGGATGCTTCAAAGATGGAGAGAGATTGCCGTCTGCTGGTCAGGCACAGTCAAGCGGAACGAAGATGTGCAAGGGAAGTTGATGTTATGTTCTGCTACCAGAGCTAAGGAAAGAGAGGAGATCTGTCCCTACGATAGAACTCAGCTGAATCCCTACGATGTAACAGGGAACCTGATCCTGCGATCAGACCTGCTAAAGTCCTAAACTAGTCTGTACGGAGACCTATAGATGTGGGGAAGGAATCCCTACAAGTACTAAGGACTGGGAGGAAAATGGGACACCTCCTAACAGAAATAGTAGCAGACAGACGAACAAACAAAATATATAGAACATAGAGGTCCGTAGACCAAGCAAACTAACAGAGTTAGATACAAAGCACAGGCTAGCTAGAAAGTAGTTATACAATGAAGTCCAGCAAAGCCAGAAGGGCGGAGCAGGATTAAATAGGCCAACAAGGTCATGTGACCAGCAAAGGAAAAAACCTAAGAGCAAGGTTCTAACAGTACCCCCCCTTCTAAGAGGATCCTAAGGATCCCCTAGGACCAGGCTTATCAGGAAATCTAATGTGAAACGCTCTGATAAGTCTGGACACGGAAACATCATCTGACCTCACCCAAGAGTTATCCTCGGGTCCGAAACCTTTCCAGGCCACAAGATACTGCAAACTACCTCTATACCGTCTAGAGTTAAGGATGCGAGAAATTTCATATTCCCCGTCCTCCACCACCGGAGGAACAGAGGCAGAGGCGTCACCATCCGACACAACAGCTTTTTTTAACAGAGAGACATGAAATACCGGATTAATTCTCCAGGAGGTAGGAACCTCCAACCTAACAGCAGATTGGTTGACAACCTGGAGCACCTTAAAGGGCCCTACAAACTTGGGACCCAATTTCTTAGAAGGAATCCTCAACCGCAGATTCCTAGAGGACAACCAGACCATGTCACCAACAGCGAACAAAACCTCCTGTCGTTTCCTATCAAAGTAGTCTTTAGATTTTCTGTTGGCCTCCTGAAGATTACCACGCACATCCGTCCAAACTCTCTCCAAATCACCGGAAAAATTCTCCTCCTCAGGCACGGCAGATCCCAACTTGGAGAACGACCCAAACGACGGATGTCTCCCAGAACAACAAAAAAAAGGCAAACAACCAGCAGAAGAAGATGTATGATTGTTCAGAGCAAATTCAGCAAGTGGCAGAAACTCAGACCTCCCCTCTTGATTGTCTGCCACAAAACAATGCAAGAACTGCTCAACATCCTGGTTTTTCCTTTCTGTCTGGCCATTAGATTCAGGATGATATCCGGACGAGAACGACAAATGAACTCCCAAACTGTCACAAAAGGCACGCCAAAAACGAGCCACGAACTGAGGACCCCTATCAGAAACAATGTCAGTAGGAACGCCATGAAGTCTGACAATTTCCTTGACAAAGGCCTTAGCGAGAGTTTTAGCGCAGGGCAGTTTGACGAAGGGAACCAAGTGACACATCTTGCTAAAACGGTCCACGACCACCCAGATGACAGTAAAACCCTCAGAGGGGGGAAGGTCAGTTATAAAGTCCATAGCCAAATGTGTCCAAGGAGCACTGGGAACCTCCAAAGGACAAAGCAACCCCGCAGCAGGAGTATGTGAGGACTTAGATCTAGCACATATAGTACATTGACGCACCCACTTAATGACTTCCTTCTGCCATCCAGGCCACCAAAAACTGCGACCCACCAGTCTCTTGGTCTCAGAGATTCTGGGATGACCTGCCAACCGAGATTCGTGACACTCAACAAACAAATCTCTCCTAAAGGTCCCAGGCACAAACAACCTCCCATGAGGAGTGTTAGATGGGGCATTCTCCTGTGCTTTAAGAATCTCATCTTCCAAAACGGAGTCCAAAGCAGCTATCACAACACCTTCTTGTAAAATGTTCTCCTCTTTCTCAGCACCGACTATGGGAGAAAAACTGCGAGACAAGGCATCCGCCTTAACATTCTTAGTACCAGGGATGTAAGTAACGGAGAAATTAAACCGCGAGAAAAACAGTGCCCACCTAGCCTGACGGGCATTCAGGCGCTTGGCAGCATCAAGATATATCAGATTTTTATGATCCGTAAGAACCTGAACGGGAAATTCCGCACCTTCCAAGAAGTGGCGCCAGTGTTCAAATGCGAGTTTAATAGCCAATAATTCCCGATTACCAATATCGTAATTCAGTTCAGTCTCTGAAAATTTTTTTGAAAAAAAGGCACAGGGATGTAATCCATCCCCGTTATCCTGAGACAATACTGCGCCAACCCCCACAGAGGAAGCATCAACCTCAACCAAAAACGGCTTAGTCACATCAGGCTGCATAAGGATGGGAGCAGAGGTGAACCTCTCCTTGAGATACACAAAAGCTTCAATGGCCTCAGAAGACCACTGAACCGCATCAGCACCTTTCCTGGTGAGATCGGTCAGAGGTTTGACAATACTAGAAATTTTTTTTATGAATTTTCTGTAATAATTGGCGAAACCCAAAAACCTCTGTATCGATTTCAAACCAATAGGCCTAGGCCATTCCTGTACAGCTTGAACTTTAACCGGGTCCATCTCAAAACCTTCGCTGGAGATAATGTAACCCAAAAAACTAATTCTCTGTACAGCGAACTCACATTTCTCCAGCTTAGCAAAAAGCGAATTGTCCATTAATAACTGTAATACCTCACGTACGCTCCGCCAATGAGACTCCAGATCCGGCGAATAAATCAAAATGTCATCCAAATACACAACCACATTTTTGCCGATCAAAGGTCTAAGGATGTCATTAATAAGATTCTGAAAAAATGCAGGAGCATTAGTAAGACCAAAAGGCATAACCAGGTTCTCAAAATGACCCACAGGAGTGTTAAAAGCAGTCTTCCATTCGTCACCCTCCTTCATGCGCAACAGATTGTATGCCCCCTTAAGGTCAATTTTAGAGAACCACTTGGCCCCCATTAACTGGTTAAACAGATCAGGAATCAATGGCAGTGGGTAAGGATTGCGTACAGTAATTTTGTTAATCTCACGAAAATCCAGACAAGGACGTAAACCGCAATCCTTTTTTTTACAAAAAAAAATCCAACCGCCACAGGAGAGTTAGAGGGCCTAATGTGACCGGCGGCCAAACTTGTCTGTATGTATTCCTCCAAAGCCTTTCTCTCAGGAATAGTAAGGTTAAATAAACGACTTTTAGGAAGAGTCGCTCCAGGGACAAATTCAATAGAACAATCATAGTCTCTATGGGGAGGCAAAACCTGCGATTCCTTCTCAGAAAAAACTCTCCAAAAATCCTGAATAGGAACAGGCAATTCTCCCCTATCCAAAGCTGCAATACGCCCGTTACAACACTTGTCATAACATTTATGGCTCCAGGATTTAATTTCACTGGTAGACCAATCCAGTACAGGATTGTGAAATTTTAACCAGGGCAAACCCAATATTACTGGAGAAGGCAAGTTATTCAACACTACCAAATCCAATTTCTCATGGTGAACACCATTAATAGTGAGAGGAAATTCACAGACCTTGAGAGTAATATTCTTCAAAGGGGAACCATCCACAGAAACCACAGCAATGGGGGATGATAAAGGTTCGGGTTTTAAATTGAGTCTTTCCAAGAATCCCCCATCAATTACATTCAGAGTAGACCCACAATCAACAAACACCCGAAATTCCATTAATTTTTCCTGAGCAATCGTGGAAGCAGCTAAAAATACACCCTTGGAATTTAAACAGGCAATATGGGCATGACTGATCATTTTTTTTTCTTTCTTCATACGAAGCTCACAGCCTTTAATCAAATGACCAGATTTTCCGCAATAGAAACACAAGCCTTCAGAAAATCGACGGTCTTTTTCTTGAGAGCGAGGTGCCACCGATCCAATCTCCATCGATTCACCACTGTTAGTACACACATTCTCATAACCAGAAACTGACATAGCAGAGGATTTGCTCTCATTAACCCTTGCACGCAGTCTCCTATCCACCCGTATAGCTAATTGCATAGCCTGTTGCAAATCTTCAGGTGTAGGATAAGCAATTAGCAGGTCTTTAACCCTTTCATTGAGCCCAGCAAGAAATAGACTTTTCAGAGCAGAATCGTTCCACCCTGTTTGAGTAGACCATCGACGGAAATGAGTACAATATTTTTCCACATTACCTGATCCCTGTTTCAAACGTCTCAACTCAGTCACAGCTGATACGACACGGTCAGGATCATCATATAATAGTCCCAAAGCAGAAAAAAAACTATCCACTGATCTGAAGCATGTATCACTAGGTTGCAAAGAAAAGGCCCACTCCTGAGGCTCTTTGCGCAAAAGTGACATTATGAACCCTATGCGCTGGGATTCATCCCCAGAGGACTTGGGTCTCAAACGAAAATACAATAAGCAAGCATTTTTAAATGAAAAAAATTCTCGGTGTTCACCAAAAAATAAATCCGGCAAACATACCTTAGGCTCCAAGAAATGTGCTCCAGGACAGTTACTCACGTGCTGACGGAGCTCGGCCACCTCCAGAGAGAGTCCCTGCAGGCGATGAGCCAAATCCTGAACCGACACCATGATGGAACAGAAAAATCTTTCCTTAGAGAATTTGGAGGCTGGACTTACTGTTATGTTCTGCTACCAGAGCTAAGGAAAGAGAGGAGATCTGTCCCTACGATAGAACTCAGCTGAATCCCTACGATGTAACAGGGAACCTGATCCTGCGATCAGACCTGCTAAAGTCCTAAGCTAGTCTGTACGGAGACCTATAGATGTGGGGAAGGAATCCCTACAAGTACTAAGGACTGGGAGGAAAATGGGACACCTCCTAACAGAAATAGTAGCAGACAGACGAACAAACAAAATATATAGAACATAGAGGTCCGTAGACCAAGCAAACTAACAGAGTTAGATACAAAGCACAGGCTAGCTAGAAAGTAGTTATACAATGAAGTCCAGCAAAGCCAGAAGGGCGGAGCAGGATTAAATAGGCCAACAAGGTCATGTGACCAGCAAAGGAAAAAACCTAAGAGCAAGGTTCTAACAGTTGAAGGGAGAGCAGATTTACACGCTGGACCCAGTCAGGTGACTTCCAGGAAGGAGTTCCTGGGTATATGAGGCCAGCGCGCCAAGCCTGAGGTGGTTTTGGCACCAAGCAGCAAAGAGGAGCAGACATGCACTCTACGTGCTGAGAAGCCCCACGTGGCAGGCCTAAGCAAGAGGCCTGTGAGGTGCCACAGCCGGACACCGGTGGATGAGCTCCGGATCCCTCACAGATGTGCCCCGAGTGCTGTGCCTACTGAGGAGAATCGTAACCTGCTTGAGGAGCTGAGTGAGTTCGCAGAACCCGATGTCGCCTGCCGACAGACGAGGTCTGGACCCCCCTATCCACGGCTTGAGAGACTGACTCCAACGGCCAGGAAGAGAGGAGTTGGGAGACGGCTGCACCAGGAAAGTCATGCCAGTGAAAGCAGAGGAGCAGAGGGTGGTATGAGGGCCCGATGTCCACAGATGGGGGTTGTGCTCACAGCCCAACACCGTGCAGGACGCTTGGCATTTGCCACAGAACACCAGGATTGGCAAAGTCGCCACTGGCGCCCTGTGCTCTTCACAGATGAAATCAGGTTCACACTGAGCACATGTGACAGACGTGACAGAGTCTGGAGACGCCGTGGAGAGCGATCTGCTGCCTGCAACATCCTTCAGCATGACCTGTTTGGCAGTGGGTCAGTAATGGTGTGCGGTGGCATTTCGTTGGAGGGCCGCACAGCCCTCCATGTGCTCGCCAGAGGTAGCCTGACTGCCATTAGGTACCGAGATGAGATCCCCAGACCCTTTGTGAGACCATATGCTGGTGCGGTTGACCCTGGGTTCCTTCTAATGCAGGACAATGCCAGACCTCTTGTGGCTGGAGTGTGTCAGCAGTTCCTGCAAGATGAAGGCATTGAAGCTATGGACTGGCCCACCCGTTCCCCAGACCTGAATCCGATTGAGCACATCTGGGACATCATGTCTCGCTCCATCCACCAACGTCACGTTGCACCACAGACTGTCCAGGAGTTGGCGGATGCTTTAGTCCAGGTCTGGGAGGAGATCCCACAGGAGACCATCAGCAACCTCATCAGGAGCATGCCCAGGCGTTGTAGGGAGGTCATACAGGCACAGGAGGCCACACACAATACTGAGCCTCATTTTGACTTGTTTTATGGACATTACATCAAAGTTGGATCAGCCTGTAGTGTGTTTTTCCACTTTAATTTTGGGGGTGACTCCAAATCCAGGCCTCCATTGCTTAATAAATTTGATTTCCATTGATGATTTTGGTGTGATTTTGTTGTCAGCACATTCAGCTTTGTACAGAACAAAGTATTCAATGAGAATATTTCATTCATTCAGATCTAGGATGGGTTATTTGAGTGTTCCCTTTATTTTTTTGAGCAGTGTACATCCAGGCGGCAGCGCTCCCTTTTTACTAAACATTTTTCCAAGAACAAAAAGTCAGAAGTTAATTTTACAAAAACTTAAAGCGTGACAAAAGAGAGGAAATGAACTGCACATGGTTATTTTATGTGGTAAACCTCATGAGCAGTTCTGAGACTCAGGAAGTAAAAAAAAATATATAATTTTTTGGATTTACAAATAAATTTGTGGCTTCAGCTTAGAAGAATTTTACAGGCAACTTTATGCAAAACAAATGCAGCTGTCTGGGGTCGAGGAAATGACAGAAATGGACTAAGGTGCCAAAAAGGGGAAAATAGAAAGTGGGGTGATGGGGCACTTAAATTAAGGATTGACAGGCTATTATGCAAACACTAGATGGTGGCCCGATTCTAATGCATCGGGTATTCTAGAATAAACATGCGGCTGACCGGGTGCGACTAATCAGCGAAGCAGTGTTTAAATGGGTTGTGCACTACTTTTAATTAACTTCACAATATATCCCCTCGGTGCCCCTAATGAATTTGGTCATTATGTTATGTTGTCAATCTTGCTTGTGACAACATCGCTGACGACGCACAGCCAGCACGTAATTGTCCCGCCTGCAGCCGTCTGTTGCTTCCGCTTACATCACGACTATTTGCGGTTGCAGCCAGGGGTCTGCTGTTCCGCGCACCACAGTGAATGACGGGCTGTGGCGGGGTTATCCCCCATCGTGTCACATCCAGCATCCACAGCGCGGTCTGTCAATGTGGTTTTTATGGCTCCGTCATTCCTCTAATCCTGGTTTGTATGGCTGACTTATTTTGGATTGTACGCCTTCCTCATCTTAGCTTGTATGGCCCCCTTATCCTCGTTTTGTATGACCTTCTCATTCCCCCATCTCTACAGCACATTTCAAAAACTAAACCCTAATCCTCCCCTTGTTTCCTTTCTCTGCTCCAGCGCTGTCTGTCCTGTTTTCAGCAGCTCCTCGCAGGATCGGAGGCACAGCACGCGCTCTCAGATACTGCTGTGATTAGCTGCTGTCTGTCCTGTTTTCAGCAGCTCCTCGCAGGATCGGAGGCGCAGCACGCGCTCTCAGATACTGCTGTGATTAGCTGCTGTCTGTCCTGTTTTCAGCAGCTCCTCGCAGGATCGGAGGCACAGCACGCGCTCTCAGATACTGCTGTGATTAGCTGCTGTCTGTCCTGTTTTCAGCTGCTCCTCGCAGGATCGGAGGCACAGCACCCGCTCTCAGATACTGCTGTGATTAGCTGCTGTCTGTCTTGTTTTCAGCTGCTCCTCGCAGGATCGGAGGCACAGCACCCGCTCTCAGATACTGCTGTGATTAGCTGCTGTCTGTCTTGTTTTCAGCTGCTCCTCGCAGGATCGGAGGCACAGCACGCGCTCTCAGATACTGCTGTGATTAGCTGCTGTCTGTCCTGTTTTCAGCAGCTCCTCGCAGGATCGGAGGCACAGCACCCGCTCTCAGATACTGCTGTGATTAGCTGCTGTCTGTCCTGTTTTCAGCAGCTCCTCGCAGGATCGGAGGCACAGCACGCGCTCTCAGATACTGCTGTGATTAGCTGCTGTCTGTCCTGTTTTCAGCAGCTCCTCGCAGGATCGGAGGCACAGCACGCGCTGTCAGATACTGCTGTGATTAGCTGCTGTCTGTCCTGTTTTCAGCAGCTCCTCGCAGGATCGGAGGCACAGCACGCGCTCTCAGATACTGCTGTGATTAGCTGCTGTCTGTCCTGTTTTCAGCAGCTCCTCGCAAGATCGGAGGCACAGCACGCACTCTCAGATACTGCTGTGATTAGCTGCTGTCTGTCCTGCTTTCAGCAGCTCCTCGCAGGATCGGAGGCACAGCACGCGCTCTCAGATACTGCTGTGATTAGCTGCTGTCTGTCCTGTTTTCAGCAGCTCCTCGCAGGATCGGAGGCGCAGCACGCGCTCTCAGATACTGCTGTGATTAGCTGCTGTCTGTCCTGTTTTCAGCAGCTCCTCGCAGGATCGGAGGCACAGCACGCGCTCTCAGATACTGCTGTGATTAGCTGCTGTCTGTCCTGTTTTCAGCAGCTCCTCGCAGGATCGGAGGCACAGCACGCGCTCTCAGATACTGCTGTGATTAGCTGCTGTCTGTCCTGTTTTCAGCAGCTCCTCGCAGGATCGGAGGCACAGCACGCGCTCTCAGATACTGCTGTGATTAGCTGCTGTCTGTCCTGTTTTCAGCAGCTCCTCGCAGGATCGGAGGCGCAGCACGCGCTCTCAGATACTGCTGTGATTAGCTGCTGTCTGTAGATTCGCTGCATTCCACGCCGGGACTAAGTGCAGGAGAGGCACAAATCTGCATTCACTTTAGTAGCAGATGCAGCAGATGTCGCTAAGAAGATTTAACAATAATACAATGAATACACAGAATAATACTTTATTAACTATTATTGGTTATAGAACTTAATACAACTGAACAAAATTATTAAACAGATAATCAAAATATATAAACTATTCCATGAATATGTAACAATATTTTACAATAAATCATCGGACAAAAGAAGTATGACTTTAGAATATATTTCTTAACAATATCAACCTAAAATATTTTTGTACACGACATTTTTGGTGAATACTTTTGGACTATCTGTAAGCAACATTCCTTGTAAATGGGTATCCAAAACTTGCACCTTGACATTGGATCTCATTTTAACTCTTGAAAATGCAACATAGAGTTGTCCATGTCCAAAAACGGGCTCTGGTAAATATATGCCAACACGGTGTAGAGTTTGACCTTGTGACTTGTTTATTGTCATGGCAAATGCTGGTTTTACTGGAAACTGTCGACGTCGAAGCCTAAATGGAAGACCGGTGTCTGAAGGACATAAATCAATGCATGGAATGAACACTTCGTCTCCTTTTGCAGATCCAGTGATCACTGTTGCTTGAATTATGTGGGAATGGAGTCCAGTAACAATAAGGCGAGTTCCATTACATAGACCATTTCTTGTATTTAGATTCCGCAGCAACATTACGATTGCTCCAACTTTAAGTTGTAGTCCGTGGGATGGCATTCCTGATGATGTAACACTATTTAAAAATTCAACTGGATAATGCTCTCGTTCATCTTCATTGTCGACATCCACCGAATCATCACTTTTGTATAATTTATACTCTCCAGGCATTCTATCCATCACACGCGAATTTAGCAGAGCTACGTCATCG
Organism: Phyllobates terribilis; assembly: GCF_046119375.1. Taxonomy (NCBI): domain Eukaryota; kingdom Metazoa; phylum Chordata; class Amphibia; order Anura; family Dendrobatidae; genus Phyllobates; species Phyllobates terribilis. The sequence continues at coordinate 151,700,752 of NW_027362767.1, forward strand.
TTCTTGGGACAGAGAATTGCATAGGAAGAGGCCCTCTCAACACTGCTTTGGTCGTTCACATCTATTTCAATGCGTTGTCCAAAAACATCACTTACGATGCAGTCAGTGCACAACATGTCTTCTGGTATTTCAGTAATGTCTTCTCCAAGGTTATATTCATTGCTAAGTTCACCATTCCCAAGTTTAAGAAGCCAGTTGCTGTACTCTGGGTCAGAAGATCGCATGTTGTTAATTAGTTGTAGTTTATTAAACTCTTTCCAAAGGTCTGACATTTTTAGGGTTGACTCGATAATATTTGTTCTTGTTCCATTTGGTACAACTGGAAGGCATTGCCTAAAATCTCCGCCAAGGACAAAAACTTTACCTCCAAAAGGAATTTCATTTTTTTCAGCAATATTTGTAGTCATAACTTCACGCAGAAATCTGTCAATTAAGCTCAAAGCATATTTAGGCGCCATGGTGCACTTATCAAGTATCAAAAGATTTGCACTGTTCAACTGTTTTCCTGCAAATGTGTCTTGTTTGATTCTGGAAATGGAGATTTCATTGACCGGCACTGGTATCCCAAAGAGTGAATGCATAGTGCGACCTCCTCTTAAAAGGTTTGCTGCAATACCTGTTGTAGCCGATGGCAATACGACTTTTCCCAACCCTCTAACGTGATGCATTAAAACTTCATAGAGGTATGTTTTACCGCTGCCTCCAGGACCGTCAATAAAGAAACATTTTGGCGTTGGATCGGCTTGGTTTTCTACAGCGCTCACAATAGTGTCATATGCAATTCGTTGTTCTTGATTTAAGGAGTTTTTCTTCTCTGTTGCCAACAATAATTCATAAGCTTCGTCATACTCTTGAATTTGTGCAACTTGACTTGTAGGCTGTGGCAAATTAAAGTCTGAAAATGTTTTTCCATGCTGTAGAAGGACATTTTGTACATCTTGCATGGCATAAGATTCGCAATTGTGACAATTTTCACTTTTGTTGTGAAGACGTAAGCAGTAATCTTCAATTATATGTTCTTTGAAATTGGTCCAAAGTTGATCCGGATTTGTAGGCGGTCCAAAGACACAAATGTAGGCAAACAACTCACGAAGTTTCTTAGGCATATGTAGGGTAACTGCGTCTTCTAAAGTAAGTGTCCACATAGTATCATCCAATAGAAGTCCTAAAGCCAAAGTTGCAGCTTTAAATGTATCGTGCACTACTCCATTAACTGTTTTCAAATCTTCGTAAATTCTAGCTCCTTTGACATGCAGTAGTAACAGCCGAAGGCAATATCTTTCTTGATCCTTGACACTAACAGTATACATGCGTCCAATTATTCTGCTAAGTCCTCGTTGTCTTGGCTTCCAAGTTTTATTCCAAACGTAATGCTCTGGAATCTCTCGATACAAATACTGCCTTGCGTTTTCGTCACGTTGGTTCAGCAAAAACCATTCCATTAATGTTGACGTTGTGCTTAAATTTTTGGAGACATCTTCGACTTGAGCATTTTCAAAGAAATAAAGCTGTTGTTGATTTGGTAAATGAATAGCTAAACGTATAATGGCATGGGACTGTGAATGCATTAGAAATGCAAATATTCTCCAAGCAGCTTCTGGAGCACTGACATATCTTGAGTCAACAAACCGTGATGATTCATCGTGATTGACTGTTTTTTGTTGGATTTCGACGTTAGCTTTGCCATGTCCCTTGTAGATGTACTTGAAAAGATATTTAACACTTTTTATTGAAGCGCAGATTTCAACGTTGATGTGACAGTTGTAGCGTTTTAATAAATACGGGTTGTATGGAACTATCCATGAGTTATTTATAATCTTTTTGTTGTGTACAATGTTATCAATCAGTTGTCTCCGGTAGGATGGGTAGCCGTCCAAATCTTTAACAGTGTGCTGTCTCAACTGCTTTGGAAACCCTTTTGTACACTTTCCGCTTTCCATGCATGGACTTTTTGGATTTGCTACACCGCATGCGCCATGAACCATATTACAGATTACAATATTATACAATTCAGGATACTTTTCTTGGTTAGGAATTTCAGCCCACACTATGTTGTCAATTTCGTCCTCCGTGCGAAACTTGGAATCCGCGTCTAAAATAATTAGTATATGCGCATGTGGGAGACCTCGTTTCTGAAACTCTATGACGTGTACCATTGCTACAACTGTTCCGAAAAGGCCTTTTTTGATGTCTTCTAAAAGGCTGCTGAGTTTTAGTCGAAATACGCGTGCAACTAAGTCGGGCCTGTGTTCAACTTGCTGCCAGGGTTGTAGATTTTCTGTGATTTCCGGCCATTTAGGATTACAGGTCATTGTTAAAAAAATGTCAGGTCTTCCATACTTTGTTACTATTGCCATTGCATCTTGATAACGCTGTTGCATGTTGCGGGGGCTACCTTCAAAGGACGATGGGAGAATTACTGTTTTTCCTATTGGAATTCCTTTTTGAATGGATTGTTTTTGCAAATGTTCTTGAAGAACGCAGTAGTCTTCAACTTTAAGTTGTTTTTGGTTCCTTCGTATGAAATTGAGCCGATTTGCTTCAATTTTTACGTATGCGTCTACTAAGTACTGTTGTGTCAGTTTCCCACCGTTTAAAATAGGATTGAAGTAATTTCGCACAGACAGAAGAAAACTGTAGTACTGTAGTTGTGTAATTCTTCTTGAAGTTCCTTGCTGGTGTAGGTTTTCATGCCAGCCTTGATCACCGCTTGGAAAGAATAGCGGATACAGAAGAGCATCAAGGTTGCTGTGCAAAATGCTAATCCGTTGTGTTTTAGGAACGAAAGGGTTGTTTTTGTCTGGCTTAAGATGGACTAATATATCTCTTTGAAAAGGAGGCTCTCCATCATCGTTTTGAAAAACAACTGCGACCTCACTTACACGTGGTTTGTTGTAACATCGGGGGTCTTGTTGACGTTCTTGTTTAATGGCCATGATAATAGAAGGCATTTCCGTCCCATTTTGTATAGCTCTCTGTTCCTCTTCAGCTTCAACGTCTTTTAGCATGCGATATGCGGCAGCAAATGGGCTGATTGTTTGTAAATGTACGGCAATTAGGTTCATCAGTTCTGCATTACACTTTTCATTTTCTTTTCGGTTCATCCTTTGTTCTGTAGCCTCATTTGGATCAAAGATGTATAATTGTGCAAATGTTGGTGGTTGTCCTAGTTCTGGGTGAAGTGTTCCAGTACGGTGGTAGATCTGGCCATGAATCTTAAAACAATACGGTCCGAATGCAGGGGGCGGTGCAATGTTGGCACCAAATGAAGCAAAGGCATGAGAACTGTTGATACTTCTGATATTTTCCATAAAATTTCTACTGTGTTCATGCGTTCCTTTCATCAACTGCTCAAACAGATCTGAGTAGTGACATCTTGGTAGCATTACTTTTCCTTTTTGGCAGCATTGAGTAAACTGATTGTCAGATGGTTTTTCCTCGATAAAATTCATAGATTTGCATTTTGAACAAACTACATTCATCTTCCCACAGTAGTGTTGAATAATGTTAGTTTCATTGTCTGTTACGTAACGTGCAAGTTGTTGAATGTTCTGCTGGGTTTGCCTTAGTTGGTAGAGCATTCGTTTTTGATAAATTTGTCGATCGTGTTGTTCTCGGTTTGTCCTGGATTCTAGAGATTCATTGAGACGACATTGTCTATGGGATTCCGCATCGTGTTCCTGTCTAGCCGCAGTGTGTTGCGGTGTTTCCCATTCCCGACGTTGTCTGTGAGATTCCGCATCCTGTGCTTGTCTGGCGGCAGTGTCTTGTGGTGTCTCTTGTTTCCGACGTTGTCTGTGAGATTCCGCATCCTGGGCTTGTCTGGCGACAGTGTGTTGTGGTGTGTCTTGTTCCCGGCGTTTTTGTTGAGATTCCGCATCCTGGGTTTGTCTGGCGGCAGTGTGTTGTGGTGTCTCTTGTTCCCGACGTTGTCTGTGACATTTAGCATCCTGGGCTTGTCTGGCGACAGTGTGTTGTGGTGTCTCCTGTTCCCGACGTTTTCTGTGAGATTCTGCATCTTGGGCTTGTCTCCCGGCAGTGTGTTGTGGTGTCTCCTGGTCCCGAAGTTTTCTGTGAGCTTCCGCATCCTGGGCTTGTCTGCCAGCAGTGTGTTGTGGTGTCTCCTGGTCCCGAATTTTTCTGTGAGCTTCTGCATCCTGTGCTTGTCTGGCGGAAGTGTGTGGTGTTGTCTCCTGCTTCTGAATTTTTCAGTGAGCTTCCGCATCCTGGGCTTGTCTGCTGGCAGTGTGTTGTGGTGTCTCCTGTTCCCGGCGTTTTTGGTGAGCTTCCGCATCCTGAGCTTGTCTTGTGGCAGTGTGTTGTAGTGTCTCCTGTTCCCGGCGTTTTTGTTGAGCTTCTGCATTCTGGGCTTGTCTTGCGGCAGTTTGTTGCGGTGTCTCCTGCTCCCGTCGTTTCTTGTGATATTCTGCATCCTGGGCTTGTCTGGCGGCAGTGTGTTGCGGTGTTTCCTGTTTGCGGCGTTTTTTTTGAGCTTCTGCATTGTGGGCTTGTCTGGCGGCAGTGTGTTGCGGTGTCTCCTGTTCCCGGCGTTTTTGTTGAGCTTCGGCATCCTGGGCTTGTCTGGCGGCAGTGTGTTGCGGTGTCTCCTGTTCCCGGCGTTTTTTGTGAGCTTCTGCATCCTGGGCTTGTCTGGCAGCAGTGTGTTGTGGTGTCTGTTGCTCTCGACGTTGTCGTTTTCTTGCTGCTTCTGCTGCTTTTCTGTCTTCCTCCGTGGCGTATTTTCGTTTACAACCCATTATAAAACAGGAAACGTAAATAAGTATCTGTTCAGCGCGCTGTCACTGGCAGAACGTGTTCAGTAAACCTGACTGAAGTCCCTCGCACAGTGTGACAGAAGTCCCTCGCACAGTGTGACTGAAGTCCCTCGCACAGTGTGACTGAAGTCCCTCGCACAGTGTGACTGAAGTCCCTCGCACAGTGTGACAGAAGTCCCTCGCACAGTGTGAGTGAAGTCCCTCGCACAGTGTGACTGAAGTCCCTCGCACAGTGTGACTGAAGTCCCTCGCACAGTGTGACAGAAGTCCCTCGCACAGTCTGACTGAAATCCCTCGCACAGTGTGACAAAGAAAACCTGCTCAGTACGTTATGAGCATTTTGTGAGTCACATGACAAATGGGCGGAGCTAGCCGTGCTATCTCCCGAAGGTGGCGTAGATATTTCAAATGTTGCGGTAATTGGCCGGAGAGCGTGTTTAAATTTGGAGCGGAAATCTGTGATTGGTCGCGGGCGGCGTCCGCGACCAATCATAAAAGCAGGTTTTAAATCTCGCGCGCCGTGTTACTAAGCAGCGAACAGTATGTTTGAATTCAGCGTTAAAATCTCTGATTGGTCGCGTCAGGAGAGCGCGACCAATCAGCGTATCGTATTGGTGAGGACCGGGGAGCGGCTGCCTGTGCGGCTACTTCCGCTCCGAGAACCCGGGACATGAGCGGGCGCTGGCAGCAGAAGTATCCGGACTCGCAGCGCCGCTCCCCGGTCCTCCCTTCAGCATGGATGTCAGCGGCGCTGCTGGGCGGATACTTCCGCTGCGAGAACCCGGGACATGAGCGAGCGCTCGCACCCTTCACACCCTAGCCGCTGATCTCCCCACAGCATCCGAATAGTGTTCCAAAGGTCCTGACATTTTTATTCAAAATCGCTGATTGGTCGCTGGCGCTGCCCGCGACCAATCAGCACAGCGGAGTTTAAATGTGGAGCCAAGATCGGTAATTGGTTGTGGCCGATATTTGAATGTGGCGCCCAAATCGGTGATTGGTCGCGGGCAGCGTCCGCGACCAATCAGCACAGTAGTGTTTATCTTTTGCGGCAAGATCAGTGATTGGTCGGGGGCCAAGACCGCGACCAATCACCGATTTGTGCGGCACTTTTACATAGCGGCCGCGACCAATTGTATGTCAGCGCCGCTCCCAGGTCCTCCCTTCACAACCTAGCCGCATGGATGTCAGCGGCGCTGCCTGTGCGGATAGTTCCGCTGCGAGAACCCGGGACATGAGCGGGCGCTCGCAGCAGAAGTATCCCGACCCGCAGCGCCGCTCCCCGGTCCTCCCTTCACACCCTAGCCGCTGATGTCCCCACAGTATCCGCATGGTGTTACAAAGGTCCGGACATTTGTGTTAAAAATTGCTGATTGGTCGCTGGCGCTGCCCGCGACCAATCACCGATTTTGGCGCCAAATTTAAATATCGCCCGCGACCAATCACCGATCTTGGCTCCACATTTAAACACCGCTGTACTGATTGGTCGCCGACGCTGGGCGCGACCAATCACCGATTTTGGCAGCACATTTAAATAGCGTCCGCGACCAATCAGTACAGCGGTGTTTAAATGTGGAGCCAAGATCGGTGATTGGTCGCGGCCAATATTTAAATTTGGCGCCAAAATTGGTGATTGGTCGCGGGCAGCGCCAGCGACCAATCAGCGATTTGTAACACAAATGTCCGGATCTTTGTAACACCATGCGGATACTGTGGGGACATCAGCGGCTAGGGTGTGAAGGGAGGACCGGGGAGCGGCGCTGCGGGTCGGGATACTGCTGCTCCGAGCGCCCGCTCATGTCCCGGGTTCTCGGAGCGGAAGTATCCGCACAGGCAGCGCCGCTGACATCCATGCGGCCAGGGCGTGAAGGGAGGACCGGGGAGCGGCGCTGACATCCAATTGGTCGCGGCCGGTATTTAAATGTGCCGCACAAATCGGTGATTGGTCGCGGTCTTGGCCCCCGACCAATCACTGATCTTGCCGCAAAAGATAAACACTACTGTGCTGATTGGTCGCGGACGCTGCCCGCGACCAATCACCGATTTGGGCGCCAAATTTAAATATCGGTCGCGACCAATCACCGATCTTGGCTCCACATTTAAACACCGCTGTGCTGATTGGTCGCGGCCGATATTTAAATGTGGTGCCCAAATCGGTGATTGGTCGCGGGCGGCGTCGGCGACCAATCAGCACAGCGGTGTTTAAGTTTTGCGCTAAGATCAGTGATTGGTCGGGTCCGAAGACCGCGACCAATCATCGAATCGTCTTGGTGAGGACCGGGGAGCGGCGCTGCCTGTGCGGCTACTTACGCTGCGAGAACCCGGGACATAGCGGGCGCTCGCAGCAGAAGTATCCCGACCCGCAGCGCCGCTCCCCGGTCCTCCCTTCCACATGGAGGTCAGCGGCGCCGGCGGTCTTTCCGCTGATACCGGCCGGGAGATGAGCGCCTCGCGGCGCTCATCTCCCGGCTGCAACGCCGCTAAGCTCCGTCCCGCAGTTGAGCCGCTAACGGCCGCCATCTTTTTTCAGAAATCCCGCGGCGCTGATTGGCCGCTGCCGGACCAATGAGCGACGCGGGATATCCTGGACAGACAGACACACAGACACACAGACAGACAGACAGACAGACAGACGGGATAAGACGATTATATATATAGATGATATACCATGATTAAGGAAGATTATGTGGCTGAATCGAGTCAGTTTATGACAATGTTTTTAATGTTCTTGCAACCGGACAAGACCTTTGTAGCTTCCAGCTTACTGCTGGTATCTGCCAGCTATATAACCTTGTGCCCCTCTGTTTAGGTCTTGTGTGCTCAGCTACTGTCTGTAACATACCTGGCGGCGCCCTTGCATGGTGGTCCATCTCCCACTGTGCAAGAGCGTGCACTTGATCTCCAGTCCAGAATGTCTCTCTGGCTTCCCTCCATGCTGTCTGTTTGTGTCTGTTTCTGCTGCTTAAGGGCAGCGCCCGATCACTTCCTGCTTTTTGTACCTGCTGTGGGTCACACCCCTTGTGCGTCCTCAGCCTATTGCTGTCTGTCACCTGGTATATAACCCAGCTGCTCCAATCAATCCCGGCCTGAGCATTGTGTTTCATTCAGTGTGTGCTTGCACTCTGAAGGTGCCAGGTAACGTTCTGTGTTCTCTTGTCTGCCTATCCTGGAGGCTGTATTTCCAGGCCTGTCTGAACACGCTCCTAGCCTGTTCCTCCCGCCTTCTAGGGGCCGATTACCTAGACCCGCTCCTGTATCTTGTCTGTCCTGTCTGAACTCGCTCCTAGCCTGTTCCTCCCGCCATCTAGGGGCCGATTACCTAGACCCGCTCCTTTATCTTGTCTGTCCTGTCTGAACATGCTCCTTGCCTGTTCGTCCCGCCTCTCTGGGGGCCGTATTCCCAGACCCGCTCCTGTATCCCGCTGCAGTGTCGGTCTCTTCCGTACACTCAGTTCCAGTCTGAACTCTCTCCTATCCTTTACCTGTTTTGCCTCTATGTCCGTTCCTTTCCTTTTTCTGCAGAGTCTGAACTCGTACCTAACTCCTGCTTGTTGTCTCTGTACTCCCGTTTGTGTGTTTGTGGTCCACTCGCTACTTCACTGCTCCGGCAGTCTCGCTCCGCTCTGACTCCTTTGCTCACTGCTCCGGCACCTCGTCCTGCTCTGCTCTTGCTCACCGCTCCTGGCGGTCTCGTCCTGCTCTGCTCTTGCTCACCGCTCCAGGCGGTCTCGTCCTGCTCTGCTCTTGCTCACCGCTCCAGGCGGTCTCGTCCTGCTCTGCTCTTGCTCACCGCTCCAGGCGGTCTCGTCCTGCTCTGCTCTTGCTCACCGCTCCAGGCGGTCTCGTCCTGCTCTGCTCTTGCTCACCGCTCCAGGCGGTCTTGTCCTGCTCTGCTCTTGCTCACCGCTCCAGGCGGTCTCGTCCTGCTCTGCTCTTGCTCACCGCTCCAGGCAGTCTCGTCCTGCTCTGCTCTTGCTCACCGCTCCAGGCGGTCTCGTCCTGCTCTGCTCTTGCTCACCGCTCCAGGCGGCCTCGTCCTGCTCTGCTCTTGCTCACCGCTCCAGGCGGCCTCGTCCTGCTCTGCTCTTGCTCACCGCTCCAGACGGTCTCGTCCTGCTCTGCTCTTGCTCACCGCTCCAGGCGGTCTCGTCCTGCTCTGCTCTTGCTCACCGCTCCAGGTGGTCTCGTCCTGCTCTGCTCTTACTCACCGCTCCAGGCGGTCTCGTCCTGCCCTGCTCTCGCTCACCTCTCTGGGCGGCCTCACTCTGCTGTGTTTGTCTGCCACATCTGTGGTTCTGTTCCAGAGTCCCAGTGTGTACTGGGTCCTATCCCGCCTGTGTTCCTACCTGCTAGTGCCTTCCTGTCTGCACTCTAGCCGTGCTTGCCTGTACCCCCCTGCCTGCATACCCGCCTGCCTGCATACCAGTCGTGCCTGCCTATTCCCACCAGTCTGTGTGCCAGCCTAACCAGTCTGTTCCTGTATTCCCCTGTGTGGGTCAACAGCCGTGTCCGGGGTCTGTCCTGGAGTAGCACCTGGTCCCTCTGCTCGGTTCCTCCTGGGTGCACTGGCGTCGTATGCCGTCGTGCGACCCTGGTCGGATCGGGTGAATACCTAGTTACGCCCCTCCAGGCATTCACTCTCCGGCACGGTCCAGTGGAATCACACGCACACGCCGCTCAGCCCGGGCGTGTGCATTACAGCATGCTCAGGCCATGGTTCCCGTTGAGCCCCACGGCCTTCGCTCTCTGAGACGTTTTCCAGCGAATACATGCATTAAAAATAAATAAATACAATTTTTTTTTCTCTAGCTGAGTTCCTGGCTAATTAAGCACCCGTCCAGATGGATCTATCTGCTCTCGTTCCTGCGGATCCGCCACGTTACTATGGGGATCCAAGACAAAGTCGTGCATTTGTGGAGCAATGCATGCTACACTTCAAGTTCTACCCTCTGTTTTCCCACCGATCGGGTTAAGGTGGCATTCATTATGTCTAACCTAGCGGGTGATGCCTTGGAATGGATCAACCCCCTATGGGAAACACAGGATCCTATCGTCCTGGACATAATGGCCTTCCTGGTGGCCTTTCTAATGGTCTTCGATGATCCTAACCCGGAGGCTCCTGCTGAAGCTTCACTTCCCAATATCCCGAAGCAGCCCCGATGGGTAATGTGTGTGGGTAGCGCAATATTCCTCCAGCCCAATGAGACTACTGCCCACCCAGAATCCTCACAGGGTGACTACGCTCTCCGGAATACTTCTCCCAACCTCAAGAGGCAGTCCAGACGTGCTAGACGTAGAGGCAAGCTGTCACGCCAGGGTCTGTCCTCCCTGAGACCTCCTGACCCCAACCTTGAAGTCCCTACTGAAGCTTCATCTCCCTGTATCCCGGAGAAGCCCCAACGGGTAATGTGCGTGGGTAGTGCACCAGTTCTCCTGCCCGAAGAGACTACTGCCCATCCAGACTCCACACAGGAGAACTTCCTGCACCCGGCATCAGATGCTTCACCCACTTTAACCGGTGTGCATGTCCAAGGATGCTCCGAAGCTGTGATTACCTCAGAGTCTGTGCACCTCTACTACCTGGCGGAGGACCCCCAGTTGCCTCCTGAATCCTCCGGGATACCACTCGATGACAAATGGAGAGAGACTTCTCTACACCTGGTACTCGATACTTTGTCCGCTCCGTCCTGTGAGCCTGACAATGGGTACCCCAAAGTGGTAGTTACCCCCGAGTCTCTACACCCCTCCGACCAGGCGGAGGACCTCCAGTTGTCTCCAGAACCCTTCGGGGTGCTACCTGGTAGCGAAAGGACAGAGACTCTCCTATACTCTGTACCTGATACCTCGCTCGCTTTGTCCAGTGAGTCCAACCTAGTGTACTCTGAAGCAGAGGTTACCCATGAGTCTCTACACCCCTCCGACCAGGCGGAGGACCTCCAGTTGTCTCCAGAACCCTTCCGGGTGCTACCTGGTAGCGAAAGGACAGAGACTCTCCTATACTCTGTACCTGATACCTCGCTCGCTTCGTCCAGTGAGTCCAACCTAGTGTACTCTGAAGCAGGGGTTACCCATGAGTCTCTACACGCCTCCGACCAGGCGGAGGACCTCCAGTTGTCTCCGGAACCCTTCGGGGTGCTACCTGGTAGCGAAAGGACAGAGACTCTCCTATACTCTGTACCTGATACCTCGCTCGCTTCGTCCAGTGAGTCCAACTTAGTGTACTCTGAAGCAGAGGTTACCCATGAGTCTCTACACCCCTCTGACCAGGCGGAGGACCTCCAGTTGTCTCCAGAACCCTTCGGGGTGCTACCTGGTAGTGAAAGGACAGAGACTCTCCTATACTCTGTACCTGATACCTCGCTCGCTTCGTCCAGTAAGTCCGACCTAGTGTACTCTGAAGCAGATGTTTTCTCCGAGCCTCTGCACTCTTCTGACCCGGCGGAGGACCTCCAGTTGTTTCCTGAATCCTCCGGGGTACCACCAGATAACAAAGAGACAGTGATTTTTCCTCATCCTGTACCTGATAACCCGTCTATTTCTTCCTGTGAGCTTGACAAGATGTACCTCGAAGCAGAGTTTACCCCCAAGTCTCTGCTCCCCTCCAACCCGGTGGAGGACTTCCAGTTGTCTCCTGTACCCTCTGGGGTGCCACCTGAAAATATGTGGAGAGAGACTTCCTTGTGTGCTGTTCCTGGTACTCCACCCGTTTCGTCTGTTGCTGAGGATGGCTGGATAGGAGGTAGCATCCTAGCTAATCAGATGAGACCAGTTTTTCCTGTGGACAGTGGGAGTGATCTCCTTAAAGTGAAGGATTGGCCCTCGAATTCCCTGCGGAAGATTCTGGCAGGCCTGAAGAAGAGGGGGCGTAAGGGGGGGGGTACTGTAACATACCTGGTGGCGCCCTTGCATGGTGGTCCATCTCCCACTGTGCAAGAGCGCGCACTTGATCTCCAGTCCAGAATGTCTCTCTGGCTTCCCTCCATGCTGTCTGTTTGTGTCTGTTTCTGCTGCTTAAGGGCGGCGCCCGATCACTTGCTGCTTTTTGTACCTGCTGTAGGTCACACCCCTTGTGCGTCCTCAGCCTATTGCTGCCTGTCACCTGGTATATAACCCAGCTGCTCCAATCAATCCCGGCCTGCATTGTGTTTCATTCAGTGTGTGCTTGCACTCTGAAGGTGCCAGGTCCGTTCTGTGTTCTCTTGTCTGCCTTATCCTGGAGGCTGTATTTCCAGGCCTGTCTGAACACGCTCCTAGCCTGTTCCTCCCGCCTTCTAGGGGCCGATTACCTAGACCCGCTCCTGTATCTTGTCTGTCCTGTCTGAACTCGCTCCTAGCCTGTTCCTCCCGCCATCTAGGGGCCGATTACCTAGACCCGCTCCTGTATCTTGTCTGTCCTGTCTGAACACGCTCCTTGCCTTGTTCGTCCCGCCTCTCTGGGGCGTATTCCCAGACCTGCTCCTGTATCCCGCTCCAGTGTCGGTCTCTTCCGTACACTCAGTTCCAGTCTGAACTCTCTCCTATCCTTTACCTGTTTTGCCTCTATGTCCGTTCCTTTCCTTTTTCTGCAGAGTCTGAACTCGTACCTAACTCCTGCTTGTTGTCTCTGTACTCCCGTTTGTGTGTTTGTGGTCCACTCGCTACTTCACTGCTCCGGCAGTCTCGCTCCGCTCTGACTCCTTTGCTCACTGCTCCGGCAGTCTCGTCCTGCTCTGCTCTTGCTCACCGCTCCTGGTGGTCTCGTCCTGCTCTGCTCTTGCTCACCGCTCCAGGCGGTCTCGTCCTGCTCTGCTCTTGCTCACCGCTCCAGGCGGTCTCGTCCTGCTCTGCTCTTGCTCACCACTCCAGGCGGTCTCGTCCTGCTCTGCTCTTGCTCACCGCTCCCAGGCGGTCTCGTCCTGCTCTGCTCTTGCTCACCGCTCCAGGCGGTCTAGTCCTGCTCTGCTCTTGCTCACCGCTCCAGGCGGTCTCGTCCTGCTCTGCTCTTGCTCACCGCTCCAGGCGGTCTCGTCCTGCTCTGCTCTTGCTCACCGCTCCAGGCGGTCTCGTCCTGCTCTGCTCTTGCTCACCGCTCCAGGCGGTCTCGTCCTGCTCTGCTCTTGCTCACCGCTCCAGGCGGTCTCGTCCTGCTCTGCTCTTGCTCACCGCTCCAGGCGGCCTCGTCCTGCTCTGCTCTTGCTCACCGCTCCAGGCGGCCTCGTCCTGCTCTGCTCTTGCTCACCGCTCAAGGCGGTCTCGTCCTGCTCTGCTCTTGCTCACCGCTCCAGGTGGTCTCGTCCTGCTCTGCTCTTACCTCACCGCTCCAGGCGGCTCGTCCTGCCCTGCTCTTGCTCACCGCTCCAGGCGGCCTCGTCCTGCTCTGCTCTTGCTCACCGCTCCAGCGGTCTCGTCCTGCTCTGCTCTTGCTCACCGCTCCAGGCGGTCTCGTCCTGCTCTGCTCTTACTCACCGCTCCAGGCGGTCTCGTCCTGCCCTGCTCTCGCTCACCTCTCTGGGCGGCCTCACTCTGCTATGTTTGTCTGCCACATCTGTGGTTCTGTTCCAGAGTCCCAGTGTGTACTGGGTCCTATCCCGCCTGTGTTGCTACCTGCTAGTGCCTTCCTGTCTGCACTCTAGCCGTGCTTGCCTGTACCCCCCTGCCTGCATACCCGCCTGCCCGCATACCAGTCGTGCCTGCCTATTCCCACCAGTCTGTGTGCCAGCCTAACCAGTCTGTTCCTGTATTCCCCTGTGTGGGTCAACAGCCGTGTCCGGGGTCTGTCCTGGAGTAGCACCTGGTCCCTCTGCTCGGTTCCTCCTGGGTGCACTGGCGTCGTATGCCGTCGTGCGACCCTGGTCGGATCGGGTGAATACCTAGTTACGCCCCTCCAGGCATTCACTCTCCGGCACGGTCCAGTGGAATCACACGCACACGCCGCTCAGCCCGGGCGTGTGCATTACACTGTCTAGTGTTGGTTTCCTGTTTTGACCTCGACTTGTTTTACTGACAACTTTTGCATGTTCTGACTTTGCACCTCCTCTGCCCTCTGACCACTCCTGCCAGCCTGCACCACCGGACAGCAGCTGACTCCTGGCCCCAGCCCAGGTGCCCCTGTGTAAGGCCAGATCCCTGTATAGGGATTAAAAGGTGAAGGCCAGGGCAACATATGGGATCTGGTAAACGGAGTGGCTTACCCTAAGCTCACATATGGGATCTGGTAAACGGAGTGGCTTACCCTAAGCTCGTCTATGGAAGCCATTTTTAGAGCTTCAGGCAACCACTGACAGAACATCATTAGAATGCCAAATTGCACAAAAATTATGCATATTAATTAAAATGTTTATTTTTATAGAAAAAAAAAAGATCTTAAATCTAAGAAGTTGAAGATATATTTTTACAGAAATTCAAAGTGTGAGAGAGAGGAAATCATTTATACACTGACATTTTTTGTGGTAAACCTCTTAGACAATTACCTAGTTACAGTACATAGCTACCTCATTACACAGCTAAAAAGGTTAAAAAAAGACAAAAGTTCAAGATGTCTTGACCAATTATACATTATAAATTGTAAGATTATTTCTATTCCATTTGATATGAACAAAGCATCTAGAGATTTTTTTTAAAGCTGTGACTGCTGCTAAAATACAATTTTTCCTAAATTTTAAGACAATTTGTTGTACAAGCCTCCTTAAATCATTTTTTTTTACTGTCTAAGGTCAAGGAGATTGCACAAAGGGGAAAGTAAAGTATAGAGTTGCTATGACGAATAGCGGGAAAGTAGTCAAGTTGCTTGACATGGGGCCACTAAATGAATGTATGATGGTCCGTTGGACAACTATCATGAGAACTTCAAGACCAAGAGTAAATCGGGAAACTGATGGGGGACCTGGATAGTTCCACAGAGGAGCTATTGGGGATTGTAAAATAGTTAGATTTTTTTTGTTGTTTTAGACTAAAGTAGTCCAACTCTTTAAATCCATGTTGAGAAGCTCAGAAGGTGACTTGCAGAACCTATTACTTCTGCTATTCAAGGTCCAGGATTGGCCATTTTAAAACCTTCATCCATTGTCTCCTGAGGGTGCCACCACCTCTGTTTTTATGTGATGGCCAAGAATCAAGCCGATAATTATCAATATGCAACCAGCCAGGTTAATCCTTATTATGTTCACGATGGTGTAGTCTCCTGATTTCTGTTGTCTGCCTGAAATGAATGAAAAAGAAAACAAAAATTGCTGTAACTTAAAATGGTTGCTACTTTAGGTACCAGTCTCCACAAGGAGAAACAGTCTTGGTATTCCTCTCATGCACTACACCACACTGTTGGCAAAAAAAACCAAAACAGTTGTCTGTGGGTAGAGAATTTCTTATTTTGAAATAGACTTTGCTCTAAATATTCAAAGTCATGAGGTAAGACCTGTAAAAGGGTCAGACATTAATTTATAGCAGGGGAGGGGAACCTCAGGCCCGAGGGCCATTAAAGGGGTATTCCCATCCCCAAGATCCTATCCCAGTATGTAGTAGGTGTAATAATAATATTAGCAAATACCTCCTATTAGAAATGTAGTATAGTTTTTCTGACTCACTAGGTCTCTTTCCTCATGTGCAGACATTGCAGGATCTTAGTTATCCATGGTTACGACCATTGATATAGTGACAGTTAGTTAGCTAGTTACTAGTGGTAGCAACCATGCATACCTAAGGTCCTGCAATGCCCTGCAAGTGAGGAAAGAGACATAGTGAATCAGAAAACTATACTATATTTCTAATTGAAGGTATTTGCTAATATTATTATTACACCTACTACATATTGGGATAGGATCTTGCAGATGGGAATAACCCTTTAATGACCCTCGATGATCTTTTATCCAGGCCCCCGGCAGATTCCTGGGGACCACCTTGCTTGGGCAGGCAGCTGTGTTTTGACGGCCATTGGCCTCTTAATTTCTTCTTGCTCTGTGAGCATACGCAGTGTTCAATACCAAAAGGAGAAATAGTAACCCCTGGATCATAGTGCCACATGTTTGATGGTACATATTTTTTTATTTTAGTAGGTTTCTACTAGAGTTTTGGTGCAAGACAGGGAAAATAGTCATAATTCCTGCAGCTCGAAAAAACTCACACAACTGAGCATGCTCCCTTGTGGCCTTTAAGTGAAGCTGTTACTGATGTTATCATGCTGGGTTTTAGCCATCACTTGTCTGCATCTCTATCCAGTGTGACCTGCATCTTTAGGGTATGTGCAAACGGAGTATACTTGCAAAGTTTTAAGAGCAGAAACTTTCCAAATCCTCCTCTAAATCTCAAAACTCTTTGAAAACTTTGAGTTTCTGCTCCAAAATGACAGGGTGTGTGTGGCGCCCCTGAGGGTTCGACCGCCACAGGGATGCTGCACTTCTCTAATGGAGTGTAGTGTTCCTCCTCTGAGGTAAGAACAGTGCGATGGTCAGGACCCCACCTCCACATCCAACACCACACTTCTCCACCAGAGGGGGCTAGAAGGCACTAGGTGCTGCCCCTACTGGCACTCGGGAGACTGGGGAACCAATAGATAGGGGAACCAATTAGTGGGTGAGGGTGGAGGATTCACAATTTAGTGACACAGTAAATTTCATATTTAATTCACAGCCATCTTGGTTCTGGGTTCTTTGATCGTGATCTCTCTCCATGAGCGTGGATCCTGTGTGGACCTGCAGAGGATGGAGGCACGGCCCTCGTACCCTGGCCTTGGGTCGAGGGGCAGGTTGAAGATAATGTATGTCTCAACCCGGTCAAGGACCATGACCAAGAAGGCCCGGAGCTTAGGAGTGTAGCTCCACCACAAATGGATCCCAGGGAGGATGCAGACGGAGTGATTTACGCCACCTGTCCTCGCCAACCTGATCTATTCAGAGGGATTCCGGCTGCAAGAGGGGTACCGGCCCCTGATACCTGACCTTGCTACTCCACGTCCTGGTCAGGGAAGCCCGGTAGGCCCAGAGGATCCCACCGGGTAACGGAAAGAGCGGAGCTGCCACCCGTACCCTTTTTCTGAGTGAAGTTTAGAGGGAGACCCGGCCTATCTACACACACAGACAGGAAAGGACACGGTCTGAAGTCTAGGAACACTCTGGTGCGGGGTCCTGATTTAACACTGGACTTACTCGGAAGTTGTCGGACCCTCGTCTTTGGTGACTGCAGATCTCCGTGAGGAGCAGGGAGACGCCTTCCTACTGCCATCTCCATCGTGAGTAAAAACCCTGGAAGTTAACCCCTATGGCCTCCGGACTCTTTATAATGCATTACACCGCACTACGCAGCACCAGAGCTCCTATACTACAACCCCCTCCATCCTATCCCTCTGCCCTGAGGCCCTGCTCCGCCTGTGGGGAGTAGTAACAACGACAGCTGCGATAACACCATGCCTCAGCGGACTGCAGCAGGGCTGGTGGCCTTCACCAGGTACCACAGATGGCGTAGTCGAGATCAGCCACTCAACCCGTATAAGCCCATACCATCTCTTTTTTTAGTGTGACGGCCCTGGGCACGGAGCGGGTCCGGGCCACGGCTGCACCCCATCTACATCACAGGACCCGGCTCCGAGTCCCCCATCTCCAGGGTAGGGCTTACAGAAGGCGAACATCGTCTGAGTCACACATGTGTAGATAGTCTTAGTCCCTCCTAAGGCTATGGAGTTTTTGAGGAGTTAAAAAACTATGAGTTATTCAGATTTATGTTTTTCTAGGTTTAGAGGCTCCAAAGATATTATGTGCAGTTTTCTCAAGCAGTGACACTTCGCTCTATAGCTTACAAGCTTCAATTTAAGCAAATTCATCTCCGCCATCTAGTGGTTGGAGTGTTTTATAATCTTTTACGCCTAGATCCGATATGAGTGTATAATAATGGTAGAGTACTGTATATGAATAATAATTCTTAGGAACAATCTGTAAAGTATAGCTTTACCTTTCTTGCAGTATTCCCAGGGGGTGACGGATTTGGAGGTGCTCGTCATGGGGTTCCATGCTGTACAAGTGTAGATGACTTCTGGGTCGGGGTTTTGCACATGTACAACGTTACTGGTCACATTTACATAACTTCCATCTGAGCTCCCCCATGTAATGGTCACATCTGATCCCCTCACCACGCAGCGGAAGGTCACGATACAAGTCTCATTCTTGGAAACCTTGTGCTCAATCTCAATATTATCATCTAATAGCATTCCTGGGGGAAAATATTAAAAGGAAATTTATTTTTCGGATATATAAGCCTCTCTTCTCATTTGATCATTTCAAAGAATTATAATTTTTAATTTAATTTAACTCTTTTAATATTTCTTCATAACTACGATCCTCTATGCCCCTCGTCAGCTTTGTTGCCCTTCTTTGTACTTTATTTTTAACTCCAGGCATCCTTTCAATGATCTGGTTCCCAGAACTGAACTTAGAAGCAGCAGATAGACATTGCATGAACACCAAGATCCTTCTATACCAGTGACTCTCCTAGTTTTACTCCCACAAGAACCATATGATGCCCATAGATTATTAGTGCTCAGATGCATACCTTTACAGCCATCCATACTGAACCTCATCTATAAAGTGGATGCCCAGACGCTCAGTTTGCTGGATGTTAATGCAGCACCCTCTAGTGATATAATAGGAAAGTATTCTATTTCTTTAAAACAGCTCAATGCCAGTAAGCTGCAGTAAAAGAAATTGTGGCCTCATCATAAAGAACTAATAAGATACCAGAAAACAGTCCAATAGTTTAATGCTACGTAAGATATAGAAAGTAATGTAGTGCTGTACCACAAAGCCGGTATTGGTTATCAAATACAATAACAATTGTGATCTGTTGTTTCCAAGTATATACAATGCCTTGAAAAAGTATTCATATCCTGAACGTTTCCCCATTTTTTCACGTTACACCCACAAACTTAAATGTATTTTATTGGGATTTTATGTGATACCAACACAAAGTAGCAAGTATTTGTGAAGTGTAAAATAAATTATACAGGGTTTTCTAATGATCTTAAAAATATACCGTAACTCTCAAATTTGTGATGTACAATTGTATTCAGCCCCCTGAGTCAATACTTTTTAGGACCACCTTTCGCTTTAATTACTGCTGCAGTATTTTTGGGGTCTGTCTCTCCAGCTTTGCACATCTAGAGGTGACATTCTTTGCACACTCTCTCTCGCTCCGAGAGATTGGATGGAGAAGTCTGTGAACAGCAAATATCAAGTCTTGCCACAGATTTTTATTGAAATTTGGGTTTGGGCTGTGACTGAGCCATTCACATACATGGATATGCTTTGATCTAAACCATCCATTGTAGCTCTGGCAAGATGTTTAGGATTGTTGTTGGAAGGTGAACCTACGCTCAAGTCTCAAATCTTTTGCAGCCTCTAACAGGTTTTCCTCCAGGATTGCCTTGTATTTAGCTCCATCCATTTTCCCATCAACTCTGACCAGATTCCCTGTCCCCACTGAAGAAAAGTCTCCCACAGTATGATGCTACTACCACCATGTTTGACGGTGGGGATGTTGTTTTCAGGGTGAGGTGCAGTGTCTGTTTTCCAGACACACACAGCGTTTTGCATTTATTCCCAAAAGTTCTAGTTTGGCCTCATCTGGCCAGAGCACCCTGTTCCACATGCTCGCTGTATCCCCTACATGACATGTGGAAGAAGGTGCTTTGGTCAGATGAGACTAAAGTAGAACTTTTGGGAATAAATGCAAAACGCTATATGTGACAAAAAACTAACACTGCACATCACCCTGAAAACGCAATCCCCACCGTCACACAGGATGGTGGCAGCATCATGCTGTGGGGAGGCTTTTCTTCAGCAGGGACAAGGAAGCTGGTCAGAGTTGATAGAAGATGGATGGAGCTAAATACAGAGCAATACTGGAAGAAAACCTCTCAGGGGCTGCAAGAGACTTGAGATTGGGGCATATGTTCACCTTCCAGCAGAACAACAACCCTAAACATACTTGAGGGTACAATTGAGGGTTTAGATCAAAGCATATTCATGTGTGTGAACGGCCCAGTCACAGTCCAGACCCAAATCCCATTGAGAATCTGTGGAAAGACTTGATAATTGCTGTTCACAGACGTCTCCATCCAAGCTCACTGAGTGATAGCGAGTGTGCAAAGAAGACGGGGCAAAAATGTCACCTCTAGATCTTCAAATCTGGTAGAGACATCCCCAAAAAGACTGCAGCAGTAACTGCAGCGAAAGGTGGTCCTACAAAGTAGTGTCTCGGGGGGGCCTGAATACAAATGCACATCAGAATTTCCAGATTTATATTTTAAAAATATTTAGTAAACCATATATCATTTCCTTTACACTTTACAAATACCTGCAACTTTTTGTTGGTATCACATAAAATTCAGATAAAATACATTTAATTTTGTAGGTGTAAGGTATCAAAATGTGGAAAAGTTCACGGGGTATAAATACTTTTTCAAGGCGGTGTTCTTATTGTACACTGTCCTTATGCAGACCTTTCATTTACCGTATATTCTGAGATCATAGATCAGTGCACAAAGTTTTTCTTTTCCGGAGGTGCCTTTCAGGGTGCTCGCTATATAGGTTCCTTGGTCTTCACTGGCCAAATTTTTCAATAGTAGTGATCCATTCTCCAAGCTGTACACTTTCCACTTGTATCGATTGTCTCGAATTTCTATATTTTTTCCAGGTTCAGTGGTGGCAAAATGATTTCCAGAAATTAACCAAGTGATATCTCCCACGACTCCAACTGGATCCACCTGAAGTATGATATCACTGCCCAAGGAACCGACAACATAATTCTTCTCTCCACAGGATCCTTCACATAATATACCTGCTAATTTGATAAAACGGGTTAAAAAGTGACTTAAAGAAATGAGCAAAAATATTTGTAGGAGCCTGGTTCAGTGTCAATGTTGGTACTCTGTGGCTAGTGTCCTTTACACATCTTCTGTGGGTACTTGAATCCCAACATCTTGGGCCACCCTGCAACATTATGATGTCGTGTGTGGGTGTCACATGACATCATGAAAGCACGGGGTCCTTATAAACGCCAGAGGTGTCCACGATGCTGGTGGTCTAGTGCCGGCAGAGTAAGTTGAAACGCAGTACCGACATGGATGCAGTACAAGTTTGGAAATGCTAAAAAAATAGTTGAAGCACATTCGACTATGTTTTTGGATTGTGAAACCACAACTACAACCACAAGATTTGCACTAAATGTACTTTGTTTTAAAGGAATGGGGTTCTGTGCTTGAATCCATCCACAGATACATCTACATGGATCTTGGAAGTCCTCCCTGCCTTGCATTGGAGTCCTCTCTGAACATGTGATGGTGGTGACCCATTCTTTTTTAGTATGATACTGATTAAGGTTAGTTCTTTAGATATATAATTATTAATTAGTAATGTCAATGACAGCTATGAGGGTCCAGTAATAGTTCATTGATGTAAGTCCACACCACCATAAATTCAAAAATTTCAAAAGCTGTGACAGCAAATGTCCAACTTAATGTTAAAGAAAAAAACCTTTAAGAAATAAAGAAATTTGAAATGAAACACAAGGGATAAGAACTCACATTTTAGGTAAATGGCCATTAATATTCCCAAAAGACAGAGCATCTTCTTTGGTCACGCTGTCCTGTTTATTATGACCGCAGTGAGCTGACGAGGAATTTCATACTGCTGCAGAGTAAACATCCATCCAAAGGGGAACTTTCTACTTTCTAGTTCCAAAAGTTTATATACAATGTGACCAGGCTGTGACTTTGGTACAATGTGTGCAGATCCTATACAAAAACCCGGAAGAACCTGGTCAAGATCAAAACATGGTGGCTTTCTGTCCACCAACAACTTAGATGGAATTCCATCTTACGTTCCTTTCCGGCATGCCATGTAGTGGCAATTCTTGTATATCTGTGAGTTGAAACCCAACTGATTTCCAAACAAAAGACCACCTATAAAAGTCAATGTCTCTACTGACAATTTCTGAGTGATAGGGGACCTCTTCTTGAGATAGAGTAGGAACCCTTATCCTATGGATATGCCATGAAAATCTGAGCTATACTTGATCATTCGGCCTAGAACTATTTTTCTAACCTGTGAGAACATGGAATGTCACACTGACATTCAAGATTCTCAACTCTTCTTCTTTTGCCTCACATCTAACCTCAGGGGAGAACCGGACATACCCATATACATGTTACAATACTGGCATAGTACTGCTGGAAACCAGTGGCCAAAGGAGCACGAGCTGGAACAGCAAGTGGTTATAGATGTACTTGCTGTGACAAAGTCACTTACAGAGTGCTGAAGGGGAGATATATTTCACTGAGGCTATTAGCTTCAGTGATATGAAACCTGGAAGTCTTCTCCTGCATGGTATATGCTGAGAGGGTTAATCAGCCATATTTAAATGGGCCAGTTTTTTTGTGAACGACTATAGAGCGGGTGGGAGGCCATTCACAATATCTCCACCCCAGTGTGTGGTCTGGGGTTTAAATACTCAGCCTGTTGAGGCATTCAGAGTTCAGTAAGTCTGAGAAGGATAACTCCAGATATGTTTATGTTGAGCTGACCTGAACCATATGGAGTTGCTAAACTCGGATAACACAAGGACTGTGTTTTGCATGACTAATTTGTTTTGTTGGTTTTCCTGTTTTGCCCAAAGGGCTGTGTTTATTTTTATAGACTCAATGTTGGTTTATGCCACATTTTAATAAACCAGCAAGAGATTTAAAGAGACAGCGTACCTGTATCTACCTCTGTGTGCAGCTGAGTGAGTGATTTACCACATTGAATATAACAAAGAAGTTGTAGGGAACAATCCGTAGATGAATGAGAACAGTGTGGGAAAGAATGTTAAGGAGCTGAGATTGCAACTAAGCAAATAGCTAGACACAATACTCAAGCAATGAGTGAGAAATTCATGTGGCTTTAAGAAGGCCCAAACAGGAAACAAGTTGGATTCCAAGGTTCAGAATCTGCCATCTTAGTAAAGGGCAATTGCAGAACACAACAGCAGCCTCCAGTGGTAAGGTGAACAATATCAGCCACTAGTGGTCAAACTGTAGAAAGACAACAGGAATTCTGACAACACAACAGGTGGACAATTGTTTCTGCAGAAATCGTAGGGTTTGGCTGACAGTCATATACTTTGTCTGGCCACCGTATGATAGACAACCATCCTTCTCTGACCCCTGTTCTTGACTCTTAAGACAGTTCCAATAGAAAGTATGTGTTTGACCGACACCACATTTTTTAGTGTAAAAAAAGACTGGGAAGTTATTTTTCAATCTGGAGGCAACCCTATTCATGAGGGTCTATCAGTTGATCCTCAGATATTATGGTGGTCCAGTTGAACCTTGTTGTCAAAATTATAGCAATTTTTTCGACAAAGATATATTTTTTAAATCAATTCAGTTGCCCTCATGGAACATAATTGGCCAGTTATCTAAAAACTAAACTTAAACAGAATATTTCTGCAGAATATTGGATACAATGGCTGTAGGACAGAAGGAAAGTTTTTGAGTACCATGGACCCACACGCTATTGATACAAAATCTTGCTAGTGGACATATTAGTTAGATTTAGTGATGAGCGAGCATACTCGCAAGTACTCAGTACTTGCCCGAGCATCTCAGTACTCGAGATGCTTGGAGATCACCGAGTACATGCGAGATGCTCGAGCGGATGCTCGGGTCCCCTCCCTGCATGTTTGTTGCTCTTTACAGAGCCAATGCACATGCAGGGATTGCCAGGCAGTCACTGTAATGCCGTAGCCATGTTGGTTGTGGCATTACAGTGATTGGCTGGCCGCACAGCGTCATCAGGTCTATATCAGACCTGGCACCGCCATGCTCGTCACAGTCACTCCAGAATCAGACAGTGTAGGGAGAGGTGCTGCTGAGCTAGGGAGAGATTCACTCGTTTATTAGTTAGTGTAGGTGTACCAAACTATATTAGAGACACATATCCATCTCAAGTAACAGTCCTTCTGAGGACTAATCCATCTGCAGAGATATCAGGCAGGCAGTGTATATAGGCAGGCAGGCAGGGTATATAGCAGACTGCAGTGCACATAGCACAAGAGGCTCCATTCCAGTTCTGCCTTCTGCTGCTGTTAGATATTTCTAGAAATAGGCCCAGGTCTCAGGGGCCAGGAATAATTTTTTTTTTATCTTAATCCTCATTATTTGCTTAAAAAGCAATCCAGAGAACACAGTTTTTCTGTGCCATTTGCTTGTTGGCACTGCAGAATACAGCCAGGTCCTTTTCATATTACAGCGCTAGAAATCCAGCTACTTAAAACCGTGTTTTCTCCCTCACACGGATCACATATATACGTTTTCAGAAAGTTCTGCCATTTCTGGCCTCCATTAAAAATTTGTTTCAGTGCATCAGCAAAGTTTTTGACACTGGTTTGCTGTTCAAAATAGTTACCTACAGGCCAGGTATTTAAAACTGTGGATCACATATAAGTTTGCTCCAAATTCAGCCATTTGTAGTGAGCGTGAAAGATATTGTCCTCCATTTAAAATGGGCAAGGCGCGTGGCAAGGGATGGGGAACTGGACGTGATGGTGATGGTGCACACAGAGGCCGAGGCTGAGGCCATGGGCAAGCCGAAATTATGCCACAACAAACACCCACATCTTCTCTCCCGACCTTCCTGTCCCAATTCCTAGGGGACCGCAGCACACCACTATTGAACCCAGAGCAGTGTCAAAAGGTTGTTGGTTGGATAGCGGATAATGCTTCCAGTCACTTAGCCACCACCACCACCCTGTCTTCCACAAGGTCAAGTCTCAGTAGCCGTGAGTCTGGACCGCATATTCCTCACCCTGATCCTCCTTCCTCCCACCATGCCGAGTGCCTAGAGACAACTGATCCCACACTTGGACACTCCGAAGAGCTGTTCACTTTTCCATTTATAGATTCGGTCCTCTCGCCCGGTCCACTTGAAGCAGGGCAAGAGGAGATCGCATGTAGCGATGCCCAAATATTTGAGCAGCCACGGTCACACGAAGGAGACGGTGGGAAAGTGTCACAAGAGGTGGACGATGATGAAACACAATTGCCAGAAAGTCAGGAGGAGGACCAGGGTGTGGAAGTGGAAGACGAGGTGATGGATGATATAGTAACTGATCCAACGTGGCAGGAGGACATGCACAGCGAGGACAGCAGCACACAGGGGGAGGGAGGCAGAGCAACTCAAGAGGCAGGAAGAAGCAGTGTGGTGGCTGCAGACAGAAGGCAGGCAACCATTCCCCGTAACACCAACACGAAGGAAGTTGCCAGTACAACTGTTAGGTCTTCCCTTGCCTGGTTGTTTTTTAAAGACTTTGCTGATAACCCCAAAAAGGCCATTTGCACCACCTGCCAGGTCAGCATCAACAGGGGTGGCAAAATTACCAGCCTGACCACCACCAGCATGATCAGGCACATGGCAGCAAAGCACCTGACTTTGTGGGCCGAATCCCAGGGTCCAGGAACAGTGTCTGCGGCTGGCACTGTGGCGCCCCTGCGGGTCCAGTTGCCACAGAGGTACTGCACCTCACCCAGAGGTGTGGTACCCCACTCCCAGGTAAGGAAGGAACACTACCCGGGACCCACACACCTGCATCCAGCACTACACCACTCCAGACCAGCAGACAGGGCAAGATGCACTTGGTCACGGCTGAGCCCTGTCCTTGGCTGGAGGGGGGGGACCAAAGGAGAGGGAACCATGTAGTGGATGTGGGTGGAGGAAGCAGCAAAGAGGAGCACCCTAGCAGAGGGTATAAGAAGAAGGGGAGCCTTCTAGAAGGGGTTCAGTCAGGGCTGTAAGCCCAGGAGGGAGGGTCTGCTTGTGACAGGTCCAGACAGGAGGGGGTACAGAGTAAGGGGCCCAGAAGAACTAAGAAGAGACGGAGGGGGTCTCAGGGGCACGGGAGCGCGGACGCTCTCCGTGGGATCTGCATCCACCTGACCGTCGTCGAGTGGAGGGACCAGGCAGCAGAAGGGGACCGGCCCCAGACTAGTGGAGAACAATCAGGCTCAGCTAGCCAACCGGAGGTCGCAGCATATTCTGTTGCAGCCGAAATCCACAATTACATCGCCGAAAAGGTGGCCACATAGGGTCCAGAGGACTGAGAGTAAGTCGCCCAACAAGGCCCGAGGCCACAGGCTTGGGATACTGATTGTGAGGCGCAGGGCAGGAGGGCGAGAGCCAGCGCAGGGAGACGGCCAGAGAGGCACATAAGAAGGGGATCCTGACTAAGTGTACCTGAACTGCCTGGGAGTTGGCTGGATCCCTTCCTTGGAGAACACAGGACAACGTGGGAGGTTATAACCGGCTGCAGCGGTAACCTGGAACTGCCTAAGAACTGTGAGTAAAGCCTGAAGACTGCACCCCACTGTGTCCTTGATTTATTGCTGCGTCACCGGCCCTGCACTACACTGTCCCTGCCAACAACATCTACCTCATCAAGTCCTATATACTGCCCTGGGGCTTAGCTCTGCCTGTGGAGAGCTGCACTATCTCTGCTGCGTCACCATCAGCCGCAGTGGATCTGCACCGCAGCGGCGGCCCCATATAGCCGCATACCACGGGTGGCGTCACGAACATTATCCCTAAATCTTTATTTCCCCAACTGACTGTTCTTTATTTGACCGTGACTACCCCAATACAGGACAGACCCGGCTACCGAGTACCCCACGGCCCAGGGAGCGCGTCAGCACCACTGCTTCTTCCGCTGTTGTGCATGCAAGCTAATCCTCTGTCCATGGTGCATGCGAAGATGCCTCCTGCCCTGCACCTGTCGTTGTGTGGCACCCCTGAGGGTTCGGTCGCCACAGGGGTACTGCACCTCAGGTGTGGTATCCCCTCTCCGAGGTAAGGAAGGAGCACCTCTCAGGGCTCAGCCATCCATCCAACACTACACCTCTCCCACCTGAGGGGGGCTTATATGCACCAGGGTGCTGCCCCAGCCGGGACAAGAGGAGATGGAGGGAACCAAAAGATAGGGGGAACCATGTAGTGGGTGAGGGTGGAGGACGCACTTTAGGTTACACCACAAAATTCATATTTAATAAACGGCCATCTTGGGCTTATGGTCTTTGATTGTGATCTTCATCACTGAACGTGGCTTTCTGTGTGAACCTGCAGCTGATTGAGGATACACGGTCCTCGTGCTCTGGCCTTGAGGCGAGGAGCGGGGTAGAGTTAACGGTTGTCTCTACCCGGTCAAGGTCCCTACCTAAGAAGGCCTGGAGGGGAGCAGAGGAGACAAGCTCCACAGGCAAAAGGATCCCAGGGGGATGCAGACGGAGCGGCATATGCCACCTGTCCTCACTATTCTGGCCTAGTCAGAGGGATTCCTGCTGCAAAGGGGGTACCGGCCCCCGATATCTGGCTTTGCTATTCCATGTCCTAGTCAGAAAAGCCCGGAGGCTTGGAGGATCCCACCGGGTAACGGACGGAGCGGAGTCGCCACCCGTACCCTTGTTCTGTGTATAGCCAGAGGGAGATCCAGCCTTGTAACACGCACCACATACGGACAGGAGAGGACCTAGTGGGAAAGTCTAGGAACACTCTGGTGCAAGGGGTCCTGATTGTTGCACCCGAACTACCCGGAGTGTGCTGAACCCCTTCCTGGTGGCCGCAGCGTGCCGCGAGGAGCAAGGAGAAGCCTTGCAGCTGACACCTAACAACGTGTGTAAAGCTTGGAAGACTGCATCCATTGCCTCCGGTCCCTTATTTCAGCGCGACACCACACCGCACCACCCACTACGACTCCCCTGATCCGTCTCCTCTGCCCTGAGGCCCTGCTCCGCCTGTGGGGAGTAGAACCATCTTCTGCTGCCACTACATCCCGCCTCAGAGGACTGCCGCAGCGCTGGTGGCGAATCACCAGGCACCACAGGTGGCGTAGTCATTTAATCCACTCAATTACCACTGTTCCTCCTAGCCCTTATTTTTGATTATGACAGCCCTGGACACGGGCCGGGCCTAGGCCACGACTGCATCCACCTTCCACCTCGAGGCCCGGTTCCGAGTACCCCCATCTCTCAGGGTGGGCTAGCGAGTACCGAAGTAGGCGTAACAGTTGCACACTCTCAAGTAGAAGCATCAGGAAGCA
This sequence comes from Phyllobates terribilis, assembly GCF_046119375.1. Lineage (NCBI taxonomy): Eukaryota > Metazoa > Chordata > Amphibia > Anura > Dendrobatidae > Phyllobates > Phyllobates terribilis. The sequence continues at coordinate 151,728,612 of NW_027362767.1, forward strand.
CGTCCACGTCCTTGTCCCAGCACAGCGTTCAGTTGCCCATACCCCAGTCCCATGAACGCAAGCGCAAATACGCAGCCAACGCCCCATAGGCCAGACTACTAAATTCCCACATTTCGCGACTGCTTGCGCTAGAAATGTTGCCTTTTAGGCTCATGGAAACTAAAGCATTCCGCAACCTGATGGCGGCGACCGTCCCTCGGTACTCGGTCCCCAGCCGACACTATTTCTCCCGATGTGCCGTCCTCGCATTACACAAGCATGTGTTCCAAAACATTAGCCGTGCCCTCAACAACGCAGTTACCGGGAAAGTCCACCTAACCACGGACACGTGGGGACAAGTGCTTGTGGGCAGGGATGGTACATCTCTCTGACGGCACACTGGGTTAACATAGTGGAAGCTGGGACCCAGTCGGACCTTGGGACGGAACACGTCCTTCCAAGGTTTGTGGGCCCTAGGTCAATCAGGGTTGCCCCCCCAGTCTACAGCTTCTGCACCTCATCTTCCTCAGCCTCCTCCTCCTCTTCAGCCTCCATGTCCGAAATGACCACATCAGTCACAAGCTGGAAGCACTGCAGCACTGCCTCGGCCAAGCGGCAACAGGCTGTGCTGAAGATAATATGCTTAGGTGACAAATCGCACAATGCTGAAGAGTTGTGCACAGCTCTGAAAGAGCTCACACCACTGAACCTACAGCCAGGCATGGTCGTGTGTGACAATGGCCGGAACCTGGTGGCGACTCTGAGGCGAGGCGAGCTCACACACATACCATGCCTGGCTCATGTGCTTAACCTCGTGGTTCAGCGGTTTCTCAAATCCTACCCGGAGCTGCCGGATCTGCTTGTTAAAGTCCGCTGCCTGTGTGCCCATTTTAGAAAAAGTCACCTACAGCTTTCACCGCTCTTGCCGTGTTTCAGCAGCGTTTGCAGCTTCCGGCTTCCAGACTGGTGTGTGATGTCCCCACGCATTGGAACTCTACACTGCAGATGTTGGGAAAGATTTGTGAGCAGAAGAGGGCGGTTGTTGAGTACCAGCATCAACAAGGCCGTCGGTATTCAGTTCAGACTCCACACATAAGACCTCAGGAGTGGACATGGATGTCAGACATATGTACCATCCTCCAAAACTTTGAGGACTCCACCAAGATGGTGAGCGGCGATGACGCCATAATTAGCATCACCATCCCACTTCTTTGTCTCCTGAAACGCTCTCTGCTCACAATCAAAGAGGATTCATTGCAGGCGGAGCACAATGGGATGGAGCAAGGAACCATACAGGGTGATTACTCACAGTCCAGCCTCATCTCATCCCAACGTGGAATGGGTGACAATGAGGAAGAGGAGGAGGAAGAACAAGAGCTAGTTTCATACGCTATAGACGGTACTACCTGCACAACTGTCATGCCGTCTATTCAGCGTGGATGGCCTGAAGACAGAGAGGAGGAGGAGAGCATGGTCAGTCGTCCTGTTGGCATCTTGGCCTTTTATCAGTCTGACACGCATGGCTGAGTTTATGGTACGCTGCCTTTCCTGTGACCCTCGCGTTCTCAAAATTTTGGGTGACAGTCATTACTGATTGGTGACACTTCTAGACCCATGCTACAAGGAGAATATTATATCTCTTATTCCTGAGGTGGACAGGTCTACAAAAATGGGGCAGTACCAGAAGGCCCCTGTTGCGGAACTAGTAAAACAATTCCTATCTGAAAACACTGGCGGCAGAGATATCACAGTTCATTAGACAACCAAGGAGTACAGGTGCTAGAGACACAACTCCAATCCAGCAGAGGCAGGGGAACACTGTCAAAGTTCTGGGAGAATTTTCTCAGCCCCTGACATCGCACAGGCCCTGAGGCGTGGGGTACTCTCACAAGGAGTGCAAAGTTTGGGAAGATGCTGAGGGAGTACCTTGCCGACCGGAACAACGTCTTCCTTGATTTCTCTGTGCCATATAATTATTGGGTATCCAAGCTGGATACGTGGAATGAACTGTCTCTCTACGCCTTGGAGGTCCTGGCCTGCTCTGCCGCTAGCGTTTTATAAGAGCGGGTTTTTAGTACCGCTGGAGGAATTATAACTGATAAGCGCATCCGACTGTCAACTGAAAATGCTGACAGGCTGACTCTTATAAAAATGAACAAGGGCTGGATTGGGCCAGACTTCTCAACACCACCGAATGATAGCAGCGTAACATAAACTCAAATCCAGTATCTTTTTTTGGGAGGTGTATTCCTATGCACCTCTTCACACCCACACATGGGTGTACGCTTCCTGATTTTGGCTATTTGCTCTTGTCCTCCTCCTTCTCCTCATCCTCATCCTCCACCACCATATCACCAGGGTAACCATGGTCCATGATGCAACACCCACAGAATTTTTTTAAAGGGTGTTTATGATGCCCATAAAAAATTTTTTTTATACAGTATGTTCATGTATTCCCCCCAGGGGTAAATGTTTGTCAGCCCATATACTTAGTGTATGGGCATTACAAGTATAGGAGGCCCGCTCTTTTCTAATGGGAACATTTCTTTATGAGGCCCTTCTCAAGCGGCATTGGAGTGCCTCCAAATTTTTGGCAGCCCTTGCATTCACTGAATAGGCCAACACTATGGGAGACCCACTTCCTAATAATGGGAACATTTCTTCATGAGGTCCTCTACGTCTCTTCCAAGGGGCATTGGAGTGTCTCCCAATTTTTGGCAGCCCTTGCATTCTCTGAATAGGCCAACACTATGGGAGACCCACTTTCTAATAATGGGAACATTTTTTTATGAGGCCCTCTACATTTCTTCCAAGGGGCATTGGAGTGCCTCACAATTTTTGGCAGCCCTTGCATTCACTACATAGGCCAACACTATGGGAGACCCACTTCCTAAAAATGGGAACATTTTTTCATGAGGCCCTCTGCGTCTCTTCCAAGGGGCATTGGAGTGCCTCCCAATGTTTGGCAGCCCTTGCATTCCCTGCATAGGCCAACACTATGGGAGACCCACTTCCTAATAATGAGAACATTTCTTCATGAGGCCCTCTGCGTCTCTTCCAAGGGGCATTGGAGTGCCTCCCAATTTCTGGCAGCCCTTGCATTCCCTGCATAGGCCAACACTATGGGAGACCCACTTCCTAATAATGGGAACATTTTTTCATGAGGCCTTCTACGTGTCTTCCAAGGGGCATTGGAGTGCCTCCCAATTTTTGGCAACCCTTGCATTCACTGCATAGGCAAATACAATGGGAGACCCACTTCCTAATAATGGGAACTTTGTTTTCAGGAGGCCCTCTGACCTCCACATCTCTTCCAAGGGGCATTGGAGTGCCTCCAAATTTTTGGCAACCCTTGCATTCACTGCATACGCAAACACAATGGGAGACCCACTTCCTAATAATGGGAACATTGTTTTCAGGAGGCCCTCCTCTAAGTCTCTTCAAAGGGGTATTGAGGTGCGTCCAAATTTTCAAAGGGGTATTGGGGCGTGTCCAAATTTTGGCCAGCCCTGCCACTCACTGCATACGCAATAACAGTATAGGAGACCCACTCTTTAGTAATGGAAACAACAAAGCATAGCCGGCTGATCGCTCTCTAAGAATAGCGAGGGCCGACTGCTTGCACTTTAAGAATAGTAAAGGCCACCTGATGACCCCATAAAAATAGGCTTTGTGACTTTCAGAGTCCCTCCTTCATAAATGAAACAGGATGTGTTTGATGATGTGTCACACACCACATGACCAGATAAGGTTGTAAAATGTTAAAATGACATTTCCCGGTGAATGCATTTGTCACTGTTGAAAGCAATACAAAAGTGCAAAAATGCATCAAAAACGCTACGTGTGAACATAGCCCAAGGTGTGGAGGAGTATTTTTGGTTTTGGTTATTTATTTTGCCTTATATACAAGTCATTATCCTCTAAAAGATGTTCCCTAACATACAGTACAGACCAAAAGTTTGGACACACCTTCTCATTTAAAGATTTTTCTGTATTTTCATGACTATGAAAATTGTAAATTCACACTGAAGGCATCAAAACTATGAATTAACACATGTGGAATTATATACTTAACAAAAAAGTGTGAAGCAACTGAAAATATGTCTTATATTCTAGGTTCTTCAAAGTAGCCACCTTTTGGTTTGATGACTGCTTTGCACACTCTTGGCATTCTCTTGATGAGCTTCAAGAAAAATGGTCTTCCAACAGTCTTGAAGGAGTTCCCAGAGATGCTTAGCACTTGTTGGCCCTTTTGCCTTCACTCTGCGGTCCAGCTCACCCCAAACCATCTCGATTGGGTTCAGGTCTGGTGAGTGTGGAGGCCAGGTCATCTGGCGTAGCACCCCATCACTCTCCTTCTTGGTCAAATAGCCCTTACACAGCCTGGAGGTGTGTTTGGGGTCATTGTCCTGTTGAAAAATAAATGATAGTCCAACTAAACGCAAACCGGATGGAATAGCATGCCGCTGCAAGATGCTGTGGTAGCCATGCTGGTTCAGTATGCCTTCAATTTTGAATAAATCCCCAACAGTGTCACCAGCAAAGCACCCCCACACCATCACACCTCATCCTCCATGCTTCACGGTGGGAACCAGGCATGTAGAGTCCATCCGTTCACCTTTTCTGCGTCGCACAAAGACACGGTGGTTGGAACCAAAGATCTCAATTTTGGACTCATCAGACTAAAGCACAGATTTCCACTGGTCTAATGTCCATTAATTGTGTTCTTTAGCCCAAACAAGTCTCTTCTGCTTGTTGCCTGTCCTTAGCAGTGGTTTCCTAGCAGCTATTTTACCATGAAGGCCTGCTGCACAAAGTCTCCTCTTAACAGTTGTTATAGAGATGTGTCTGCTGCTAGAACTCTGTGTGGCATTGACCTGGTCTCTAATCTGAGCTGCTGTTAACCTGCGATTTCTGAGGCTGGTGACTCGGATAAACTTATCCTCAGAAGCAGAGGTGACTCTTGGTTTTCCTTTCCTGGGGCGGTCCTCATGTGAGCCAGTTTCTTTGTAGCTCTTGATGTTTTTGCAACTGCACTTGGGGACACTTTCAAAGTTTTCCCAATATTTTGGACTGACTGACCTTCATTTCTTAAAGTAATGATGGCCACTCGTTTTTCTTTACTTAGCTACTTTCTTGTCATAATACAAATTATAGCAGTCTATTCAGTAGGACTATCAGCTGTGTATCCACCAAACTTCTGCACAACACAACTGATGGTCCCAACCCCATTTATAAGGCAAGAAATCCCACTTATTAAACCTGACAGGGCACACCTGTGAAGTGAAAACCATTTCCGGCGACTACCTCTTGGAGCTCATCAAGAGAATGCCAAGAGTGTGCAAAGCAGTCATCAAAGCAAAAGGTGGCTACTTTGAAGAACCTAGAATATAAGATATATTTTCAGTTGTTTCACACTTTTTTGTTAAGTATATAATTCCACATGTGTTAATTCATAGTTTTGATGCCTTCAGTGTGAATGTACAATTTTCATAGTCATGAAAATACAGAAAAATCTTTAAATGAGGTGTGTCCAAACTTTTGGTCTGTACTGTATTTCCCAGGAAAATCCATTTTGGTTTAGTTTTTGTATGTTTTATTGTGATTCCGTAAAAGTGGCGTAATACTCTGACAACATTGTTGACAGCAGTGACCTGTGAGTCAGAAATGCTTCCAGGGGTCTTCCCCATGCTGTTCCCATGTCATTTGAGCACTGTTTCCATCGATTTGGGCAATTTTTAGGCCCTCTGCAGACCGCCGGGGGGAGCAGCCTGAAAATTGCTCGAGTTTCCCATAGACTTACATTGGGCTTGTTGCTCGAGTCGAGCACCCGAGTATTCCAGTGTGCTCGACCCGAGCAACGAGTACCCGAGCATTTTAGTGCTCGCTCATCACTAGTTAGATTCCTTTCCAAGATGTCATAGGGAGATAAACAAGCACATGAACCAGAAAAACAAACTAGGATGACCTCTCCTCCAGAAGGATGGGAGACACAAAGACTGCTGAATAGTGAATGAAGTTCTACAAGAGAAGAGAAAATAATGAATATATCTGGCGCCTGTTGTATGAAACTGGAAGGAAAATGTTATCCATGAACTTTTTTACTCACGTGCTTTAGCAAAAACATGTATCTTCACGTGTGCCATCATTCAGGTTTATACAGTATGTAGTGGTTGTGCTGGTTTAATGCCTCCTGTCCAAGGATATCGAATGAGTAAAGTGATCCAAATTATTATTATTATTATTTTTTATTATTATAGTGCCATTTATTCCATGGCGCTTTACATGTTATTCTAGTGGTCAGTGGTTTAAGATCCCTGGCCAAACAGGGCAATAGTTCAAAAGGATCGTCCCACCTTTAAATATTCCATCCAGTTTATAAATATATTAAAAAAAAAATATTTGTGTCTCTGTTATTTATATGGCAAAATGATCCAAAATGTTCTAGCTTCTTACACATCGTGGCATCACTTGGAGTTCAAACTGTATAGCAATGTGTATGTAACTTAGTGTTACACCCGTGCTGTTTTTTGCCCCCTCTGTGTCTGCTTCAGTTGGTGGATGACGCAGAGCATAGTAGCCGGTTTTACTCCTAAAACTCGTGGTTCTGCCCTGGAAGGTTGGGGGTTAATTTCAAGCTAGTTAGTGTTCCTCTCTGCTGTTAAATCTGGGAGGGCTGCGCTCTATTTAAACTCCTGAAAGTCAGCTTCCAGTGCTGTTATAGTGAATAAAAATTTGTCCGACCCTTCTTGCCATCACCGTACTCCACCAGTCAGCAGCTGACTCCATGGCTCCATCCCATGGGCCTTATTGTACGTCCAGATTCTTGTACAGGGGTTAAAGGGTGATGGTCAGGGCAACCCCTTGGTTCTGGTACATGGAGTCGGTTTCACAAAGCCTGACTGTGGAAGCCCTAATAATAGCTGCCAGGCAGTCACGATCAAGGCCCCTGTAATAGTATAACTTATGCATACCCTCCAAGCAATGTTGGATCAAATGCAAGGTCGGACACAGTTTGTCCAGTATCCTGCAGAGCAGTGTGAGCATCATGAAACTGCTCAAGCCCAGGTCTTGCAGCAACTACCTTGACTTTTTTTTAACCGAAGGTTAAACTTTCTAACCAAATATTTTCAGGTGACTACAAACTTTTTTTCTTTATCCCCTTCACGACCTTTGAAGTATCCATAAATCCAGGACGCCTGGTACTTAATGACCTTGGACATATGGATAAGTCACAGTGGTTTTGCGCGCAGAGGCTGAGCGCGTGCGATCGCCGCCGGATGTCAGCTGATTCTGACAGCTGACACCTGGCACTCAGTGCCAGGAGCAGTGCCCGCACCGCTCCCGGCAGTTTAACCCCCTAAATGCTGCGATCGTATCTTGTGTCTGCAGTGTTGACAATTATAAGGCATAGCAGTGCTCCTGCATTGCCATTCCTTATAACTGCGATCAGACTGCAGAAAGTGAAAGTCCCATAGTGGGACTAAGTAAAAAAACAGAGTTTTGTGCACCTTTGAAAAAAAGGACACAGCTAAACAGAGGCCAAACAGAGTCCAGAGTAACTCTGCTGCCTCATTATAGTGGATGGCTTCCTCTGGGGTTTCATCTGAATCACATCACTCCAAGATTTAGATGGTAACCCGGATGTAAGTGCTCAGCGTAGAGCGCAGGATAAATGTGATCCAAAATGTTATGTAAAATGTTCCCAATAAAAGTTTCGACTCAATCCACAAAAAAGCAAGTCCCTACTCAGGTATGTCATCTGTTAACGGAAATATAGGGGCTTCCACATTACTGGTAGCACAAAGGCTCTGGAAAAGTGAAATGGCCCTTGCCCCCAAAAGAAATTCAGCAAATTCTGTGCTCCTAAATCCAAATGCCCCCTCCCTTCTGAGCCCCAGTCTGCCTAAACCACGTTTAGCATCCACATGTTTGGCATTTCTGTAGCGATGAGAGCCGACCGAATTTACGGGTGCATGTCTCCACAAGCATGAACTAGACATACCGTACTGGTTACTACAACATACTGGTCACTACAATGGCAGTTTGCAATTTTTACTCAGCAACATCTACTGCTGTTTGTTTCTGGAAAACACCCATGCAGTTAAAATCCACACCTGTAGATAAATTCCTAAAAGTATCCAAAATGGGATCACTTGAGGGGGAATTCTGCTGTCCTAGAACTTAGGGGCTCTGTATATGGAGTCCGCAAACTATTCTAGGAAAATCTGCGCTCCAGGAGGCAAATAGCGCTCCGTCCCTCCCGAGTCTTGCAGTATGGCTAAGCACTACTGTACAGCCACATATAGGGTATTTCTACATTCAGCAGAAATTGTGGGACAAATTATAGTGCCATTTTTACCCATTTCCCAGTGTGAAAATGTAAAATCTTGGGCTAAAACAAAACTTTGGTGGTAAAAATGTAATTATTCTTTCTTCACCGCTCAATGGTATAAAACTCTGTGAGGCACACGTGGTGTCAACATGCTCACTGCACGCCTAGATAAATTCATTGAGAGATGTAGTTTGTAAAATGGGGTCTCTTATGGGGTTTTTTGCTGCTCTGGCACCTTAGGGGCTCTGCAAATGTGACTTGGCACCATAAAACCAGTCCAGCAACATATGAACTCCAATATAGCGCTCCTTTTTTTGACCACATATGGAGTATCAGTGTACTCAGGAGAAATTGCACAACACATTTTGGGGTCCATTTTCTGCTATCGTTGTGAAAATGGAAAAAATTGCGGGTTAAAACATTTTTGTGGGAAAAATATATATTTTTTCATTTTTACAGATCAGTGTTGTAAAATTCTGTAAAGCACCTGTGGGTTCAAGGTGCCCACCACACATGTAGACAAATTCCTTGAGGGGTCTGGTGTCCAAAATGAGGTCACTTGTGGGGTTTTTCCACTGTTTAGGCACATCAGGGGCTCTCAAAACGTGACAAGAAGCCACAGACCATTCCATCAAAGTCTGCATTTCAAACTGCCACTCCTTTTTTGAGCTCTGCCATGCACCCAAACAGTAGATTACCCCCACATATGGGGTATATGCATACTCAGGAGAAATTGCACAACAAATTTTGGGTTCCATTTTTCCTGTTACCTTTGTGAAAATAAGAAAATTGGTGGTAAAAGACCATTTTTGTGGGAAAAATTAGATTTTTTTTTATTTTCACAACTCTACGTTATAAACTTCTGTGAAGCACCTGGGGGTTCAAGGAGCTCACCACACATCTATATAAGTTCCCTGAGGGGTCTAGTTTCCAAAATGGTGTCACTTGTGAGTGTTTCCACTATTTAGGCACATCAGGGGCTCTCCAAACGTGACATGGTGTCTGCTAAATATTCCAGCAAATTTTGCATTCAAAAAGTCAAATGGCGCTCTTTCCCTTCCAAGCCCTGCTGTGCACCTAAACAGTAGTTTTCTTCTACATACAGTGGTGGCCAAAAGTATTGGCACCCTTGCAATTCTGTCAGATAATACTCAGTTTCTTCCTGAAAATGATTGCAATCACAAATTTGGTATTATTATCTTCATTTAATTTGTCTTCAATGAAAAAACACAAAAAGAATTGTCCTAAAGCCAAATTGGATATAATTCCACACCAAACCTAAAAAAGGGGGTGGACAAAAGTATTGGCACTGTTTGAAAACTCATGTGATGCTTCTCTAATTCGTGTAATTAACAGCATCTGTAACTTACCTGTGGCACCTAACAGGTGTTGGCAATAACTAAATCACACTTGCAGCCAGTTAACATGGATTAAAGTTGACTCAACCTCTGTCCTGTGTCCTTGTGTGTACCACATTGAGCATGGAGAAAAGAAAGAAGACCAAAGAACTGTCTGAGGACTTGAGAAACCAAATTGCGAGGAAGCATGAGCAATCTCAAGGCTACAAGTCCATCTCCAAAGAACTGAATGTTCCTGTGTCTTCCGTGCGCAGTGTCATCAAGAAGTTTAAAGCCCATGGCACTGTGGCTAACCTCCCTAGATGTGGACGGAAAAGAAAAATTGACGAGAGATTTCAACGCAAGATTGTGCGGATGGTGGATAAAGAACCTCGACTAACATCCAAACAAGTTCAAGCTGCCCTGCAGTCCGAGGGTGCAACAGTGTCAACCCGTACTATCCGTCGGCGTCTGAATGAAAAGGGATGGTATGGTAGGATACCCAGGAAGACCCCACTTCTTACCCCGAGACATAAAAAAGCCAGGCTGGAGTTTGCCAAAACTTACCTGAGAAAGCCTAAAACGTTTTGGAAGAATGTTCTCTGGTCAGATGAGACAAAAGTAGAGCTTTTTGGGAAAAAGCATCAACATAGAGTGTACAGGGAAAAAAAAGAGGCATTCAAAGAAAAGAACACGATCCCTACAGTCAAACATGGTGGAGGTTCCCTGATGTTTTGGGGGTGCTTTGCTGCCTCTGGCACTGGACTGCTTGACCGTGTGCATGGCATTATGAAGTCTGAAGACTACCAACAAATTTTGCAGCATAATGTAGGGCCCAGTGTGAGAAAGCTGGGTCTCCCTCAGAGGTCACGGGTCTTCCAGCAGGACAATTACCCAAAACACACTTCCAAAAGCACTATAAAATGGTTTGAGAGAAAGCACTGGAGACTTCTAAGGTGGCCAGCAATGAGTCCAGACCTGAATCCCATAAAACACCTGTGGAGAGATCTCAAAATGGCAGTTTGGAGAAGGCACCATTCAAATATCAGGGACCTGGAGCAGTTTGCCAAAGAAGTATGGTCTACAATTCCAGTAGAGCATTGTAAGAAACTCATTGATGGTTACCGGAAGCAGTTGTTCGCAGTTGTTTTGGCTAAAGGTTGTGCAACCAAGTATTAGGCTGAGGGTGCCAATACTTTTGTCTGGCCCATTTTTGGAGTTTTGTGTGAAATGATCAATGATTTTATTTTTGCTTCATTCTCTTTTGTGTTTTTTCCTTGCAAGCAAATTAAATGAAGATAATAAGACCAAAGAATTTGTGATTGCAATCATTTTCAGGAAGAAACTGAGTATTATCTGACAGAATTGCAGGGGTGCCAATACTTTTGGCCACCACTGTATTGTGTTTCAGAAACCTAAGGAGAAAATGCACAACAAATTGTACTGTGCAATTTCTCCTGTTACCCTTCTGAAAATGCAAAATTTGGGGCTAAAAAACATTTTTGTGGGAAAAATGTGACATTTTTATTTTCATGACTCGATGTTATAAACTTTTGTGAAGCACCTGGGGGTTCTAGGTGCTCACCACACATCTAGATAAGTTCCCTGAGGGGTCTAGTTTCCAAAATCGTGTCACTTGTGGGGGGTTTCCACAGGGGCTCTTCAAAAATGAAGTGGCATCCACTAATTATTCTAGCAAATTTTACATTCAAAAAGTCAAATGGCACTCCTTCTCTTGCAAGCCCTACTGTGCGCCCAAACAGTGTTTTTCTCCCACATATGGGGTATCTGCTTATTCATGAGAAATTGCACAACAAATTTTGGGTTCCATTTTCTCCTGTTACCTTTGTGAAAATAAAAAAAATGGGGCTAAAAGAACATTTTTATGGGAAAAATGTGATTTCTTTATTTTCACGGCTCAAAGTTATAAACTTCTGTGAAGCAAGTGGGGTATTCAAGGTACTCACCACACATCTAGATAAGTTTCCTGAGGGGTCTAGTTTCCAGAATTGTGTCACTTGTGGGGGGTTTACACTTTTTAAGTACATTAGGGGCTCTGCAAACGCGACATAATGTCCACTAATTATTCCAGCAAATTTTACATTCAAAAAGTCAAATGGCGTTCCTTCCCTTCAGAGCCCTGCCTTGCTCCCAAACAGTGATTTTACCCCACATATGGGATATCTGCGTGCTCAGGAGAAATCACAGAACCAATTTTGGGGACCATTTCTAACTGTTACTGAGATTAATGGCACCTAAGAGATTAAGGAGAATCCCATCGCTGCCACCACATGTGAAGGATCCCCACCGCGCCTCCCACCTGACGTTGCTATTATGTCAGACGGATCACGTGATACGGATTCACACTTTGCACCAACATGATGTTCCACACCCCATCGGAGACACATAAGGTCAAATTGGTACAGTTCTACACAGACACCCCTTGTCCTCATGAGTTCAGGAAGGTACCGGGAGTGAGAAGAGGTGGCCCACTCAGTCACTGATGTGGCACCACACTCGCTTACACCCCTGACAAGCTGAGAGGCCCCTCTCACTGACCCCAATGAAACAGAACCTTATCAGCCAGGTAGAGTTGCCAGCAGTTCCTATAAGTCGTAAGCCGTAACTGGAATTATATCAGGCAGAAACCAGCCCCGGTATCATGTGAGTTAAACCAAACAGCAGACATATGGATTCGTGGATTTAGATAAAAGAGCAGCCCAAGGTTAAATTATATATTTAATTGCTTTAAGGGCACACTAGACAATACACTATATACATAAGCATTATACATACATAATGGTCAGATATGCAAATGTGACACCCCAGGGGTCTGGTTGCCACAGTAATAGAGATATTATGTCTGAGAGCAAGTGGGAGGTTTCTCTGGTCAGGAGCCCTAAGCATGCAACACTGCCCGCCCAGACCTGGGAGGAGAGGAATCTGCCCTTATAAACTGGGTCTGGGGCGGGATTAAGTCAGTCAGAGCCTGGAGTAAAGTTCCAGACACAGGAAAAGATACATCAGGAGCTCTGTAGGAGCAGAGGCAGAAGGCCAGGGGCTGTGAGCAGAGATATAGCTCGCCCTGGCTGAAGTTACTAAAACCGGACACAGGAGTCCGAGGCTGTGGGGACTGATATACAGTACAGACCAAAAGTTTGGACACACCTTCTCATTTAAAGATTTTTCTGTATTTTCATGACTATGAAAATTGTACATTCACACTGAAGGCATCAAAACTATGAATTAACACATGTGGAATTATATACTTAACAAAAAGTGTGAAACAACTGAAAGTATGTCTTATATTCTAGGTTCTTCAAAGTAGCCACCCTTTGCTTTGATGACTGCTTTGCACACTCTTGGTATTCTCTTGATGAGTTCAAGAGGTAGTCACCGGAAATGGTCTTCCAACAATCTTGAAGGAGTTCCCAGAGATGCTTAGCACTTGTTGGCCCTTTTGCCTTCACTCTGCGGTCCAGCTCACCCCAAACCATCTCGATTGGGTTCAGGTCTGGTTACTGTGGAGGCCAGGTCATCTGGCGTAGCACCCCATCACTCTCCTTCTTGGTCAAATAGCCCTTACACAGCCTGGAGGTGTGTTTGGGGTCATTGTCCTGTTGAAAAATAAATGATGGTCCAACTAAACGCAAACAGGATGGAATAGCATGCCGCTGCAAGATGCTGTGGTATCCATGATGGTTCAGTATGCCTTCAATTTTGAATAAATCCCCAACAGTGTCACCAGCAAAGCACCCCCACACCATCACACCTCCTGCTCCATGCTTCATGGTGGGAACAAGGCATGTAGAGTCCATCCTTTCACCTTTTCTGCGTCGCACAAAGACACCGTGGTTGGAACCAAAGATCTCAAATTTGGACTCATCAGACCAAAGCACAGATTTCCACTTGTCTAATGTCCATTCCTTGTGTTCTATAGCCCAAACAAGTCTCTTCTGCTTGTTGCCTGTCCTTAGCAGTGGTTTCCTAGCAGCTATTTTACCATGAAGGCCTGCTGCACAAAGTCTCCTCTTAACAGATGTTGAAGAGATGTATCTACTGCTTGAACTCTATGTGGAATTGACCTGGTCTCTAATCTGAGCTGCTGTTAACCTGCGATTTCTGAGGCTGGTGACTCAGATAAACTTATCCTCAGAAGCAGAGGTGACTCTTGGTCTTCCTTTCCTGGGGCGGTCCTCTTGTGAGCCAGTTTCTTTGTAGCGCTTGATGGTTTTTGCAACTGCACTTGGGGACACTTTCAAAGTCTTCCCATTTTTTCGGACTGACTGACCTTCATTTCTTAAAGTAATGATGGCCACTCGTTTTTCTTAACTTAGCTGCTTTTTTCTTGCCATAATGCAAATTCTAACAGTCTATTCAGTAGGACTATCAGCTGTGTATCCACCTGACTTCTGCACAACACAACTGATGGTCCCAACCCCATTTATAAGGCAAGAAATCCCACTTATTAAACCTGACAGGGCACACCTGTGAAGTGAAAAATATTTCCAGTGACTACCTTTTGAAGCTCATCAAGAGAATGCCAAGAGTGTGCAAAGCAGTCATCAAAGCTAAAGGAGGCTACTTTGAAGAACCTAGAATATAAGACATATTTTCAGTTGTTTCACACTTTTTTGTTAAGTATATAATTCCACATGTGTTAATTCATAGTTTTGATGTCTTCAGTGTGAATGTACAATTTTCATAGTCATGAAAATACAGAAAAATATTTAAATGAGAAGGTGTGTCCAAACTTTTGGTCTGTACTGTATACCCAGCAGCAGAAACCAGCCGGCAGGGGATTCCAGGTCCTCTGGCCATAGAAGCCCGGAGGCTCAGTCACAAAGAAGGGACCAGCGCCGCCATCCAGGAGCGGAGGCTAACAGAAGGCCCCAAGTCACCAGCCATACGGGTGAGCACCACACGGTATATTCAGGGACGTGGGCTACTTGTAACCGCTGACAGCAAGGTAGCCAGGAAGAGTGCAGATAAACGGGGAGGCCTACAACTCCACCTGGCCAGGGGAACTCCTGCTTGCTCGCAGACTGACCAGGCCCCTTATACTAGCCAGTACTCCCGGGAGGGTCTGCCTTGTACCATCAGTAAAGACCCTGAACTGCACCTCACATCTCTGTGATTCCTTGCCGCACCAGCACCATTAGCACTGGGACCCTCACACCATCACTCCCATCATCTCTCACATTAGCTGCCCTGAGGCAATACTTCTCCCGTGGGGAGTTATCCCATACTCGGCTGCGCAAACAACATCAGCCTCAGCGGTCGGCAGCGCAGCGGCGGTCCCCACTGACCGCAATCCACGGGTGGCGTAGTCGGACATTTGCTATACATTAAGACTGCCACTGGTTTGACCACCCTGGGCACGGACCGGGTCACCGCCACACGGAGACTACAACCCCCAGCATTCTACAACAGGCCCGGTTCCGGGTTCCCCTTCACAACACAGGCCCAGGGGGCGCGTCAACTTTGGTGTAGTCGGCAGGATTTCGTGCCCGCAACCACCGGGTACTGCGTGCCTGAAAAAGACTTTTGAACTTACCTGTGGTGAAGTTTCCCACCGTCCGGAGTCGTTTCTCGCCATCCGGAGCCGATTCCCGCCATCAGACGCCATCTTGGACCATTTCCCGCCGTCTTCTGCCTTCTTCCCGCCATCCGCAGCTGCTTCCCGCCTTCGGACGCCATCTTCGGGACGCCGCACGGGAAGAAGAGGGGCGTGGACGCCGAAAGCGCGCGAGATCCGAAGCTCCGCCCCACGCTCCGCCCCACTCTCTGACGCTGCGCAAGGTCCTGGAAGGGAGGAAGAGCGACGCTGACATCATCGGAGTGTGACGCCAGGTCCTCAACCCCAACGATCGACTGCGGAGCCGCGGCCTACGGAAGAAGAGCATCGCAAGGTAGGCCACGGTCCACTAGGGGGGAGGAGGATGCCGGATACCGAGGGGAGCTCCACTGCCACAGCCACCGCCAGCGCAACCGCTGTAGCAGTCATGCCATTCACCATGCCCTATATCCCGGGGCAACCTGGCTACCCCAGTACTCAGGGGAGTCACATACTCTAAATGACTTTAGAGAAAGACTGGATAGCCTCTTCCAGGTGTACCCCCTCACAGAAGAGCAAAAAGTGAGCATCCTGGTGGCCCAATTAATCGGGGCAGCCCAAAGAGAGGTAAAGTCCTGGCCACCTGGGAGGAAGAGGACTGTCAGAGAAATACTAGCCCGGCTGAAAGACACATTTGATACCCGCACCTCAGCCGAAATAAAGCTCAGATTTTACGGGGGTAAACAGCAGGCACATGAGAGTATAAGAGACTATGCTCTAAACCTACAAGAGGCCCTGAGAGCCATTAAGCAGGCAGACCCTGACAGCGTGGGAAATGAAGATAAGCTGTTGACTGAACAATTTATTGAGGGTCTACTGTGCAATGCCCACCAAACCCAGTTGCGGGCAATGGCCTTACAGGACCCTGACCTGGACTTTGCACAGTTCCAGGACAGAGCCATCCGGGTGCTCCGAGAACCGGCACCTGGTGGCGCTGTGACCCACAGGCGCCCTGCTATCACTTACCACCAGGAGACGGCGCCCTTGTCTGCAGGGCCTGTGAGAGCTGATGCGCAGGCTTTAAACAGTGACCCGGCTACAGACCTGCACCATCAGGTCCAAGAGCTGACTAAGAGCGTTGCCGCGCTAACCAGAACTGTGCAGTCTTTACAGGTCTCTTCTCCAGGAAAGATCCAGCTGGCATCCGGACCGGAGGATGTCCCGTGGCGCCGACTGAGGAGGACCCCACCGGCCAGAGGAAGACCCAGCGACAGATACAACGAGGACGGACGACCCATCTGCCGCCGCTGCAATCAACCCGGACATGTGGCAAGGTACTGTCATTTAAACGGACACAACCTGGGGTAGAGGGCCAACCCCCAGGCATAAGACCATCAGGCCCATCAAACTGGCGTGATAAATACGTAGGGGGACGTCCAATCTTGCCTGTGGTACTGGATGGCATTCCTATGAGTGCCCTACTAGACACTGGGTCACAGGTGACCACCATCCCGTACGTGCTCTTTAAACAGTACTGGAATGACTCGGACATAACCCGCTACCCAGATGACGACCTGAGTATCATCGCCAGCAATGGTCAGCCCGTGCCGCAGGTGGGATTCAAAGAGGTGACCATTAAGATCGGTAAAGTCGAACTGGCGGCACAAGGACTGATTATAGTGGACATAGACCGTCATGAGAGTCACCCTAGAATAACCTTGGGAACTAATGTGATTGAAAATTGTCTTGCAGAGGTGATTCTCATTTTACAGCAGGTTGCCAAGAACGCCAGTTCCGGCCAGCAGCGTGTGCTCCAAAAAGAGATCCGGGCACTGATGAAGCGGCAACAGGTGGAACTATCTGGTGGTGAGATAGGTAGCGTGAGAATGTGTGACCCGTTCACTATTGCCATGCCCCCAAAAAGTGAGATGATGATTTGATGCCGGGCAGCTATTGGTCTAAGAGGTAGAGACTACCAAGCAATGGTAGAACCCGTCTACTCAGACAGTAGGCCCACCATTTTGACAGCACGGGGGGTGGTCGATGTACGCCATGGGAGGGTGCCCGTTCGCATCATAAATATCGGGGAGAGAGAAGTGCACCTGCCCCGGTATGCCACGCTAGCCAAATTGTTCACCATCAACCAGAACTCTGTACAGGCCGTGGAACCCTTGCCTCCATCTCAACCAGAGGAAGGTAACGGCTCTAAGAAACCAATGGAGGACTGGTGTCAGCAACTGCATTTGGGTACTGACTCCACTCCCTCACACCAGAAACAGGGAGTCTATCGGGTGGTTCGAGAGTACGAGAGAGTGTTTAGTAAACACCCGCTAGACTTCGGGCGAGTAAAGGGGGTAGAACACCACATCCCCACGGGAGACCATCCTCCCATAAAGGAGAGATACCGACCCGTACCCCCGGCACACTACCAACACGCCAAGGGGATGCTTAGAGACACGAAGGAGGCTGGGGTAATCAGGGACAGCTGTAGCCCCTGGGCAGCTCCACTAGTCTTAGTGAAAAAGAAAGACAACACCATGAGAATGTGTGTAGACTACAGGAAGGTCAACCGTATCACACACAAAGATGCGTACCCGTTACCAAGGATAGAAGAGTCCTTAGCTGCATTAAAATCTGCTAACTTCTTCTCTACTTTGGATCTCACTAGCGGGTACTGGCAGGTTCCTGTAGCAGAGGCGGACCGGGAGAAGACCGCATTCACCACCCCGATGGGTCTCAGCGAATTTTACTGTATTCCGTTCGGGCTCTGCAACGCACCAGGAACCTTCCAACGGTTGATGGAATGCTGTCTGGGACACCGGAACTTCGAGACGGTCCTGTTATACCTGGACGATGTCATCGTCTATTCCAAGACCTACGAGGACCACCTGAAACACCTGGTCGAAGTGTTCGAAGCTCTGGCAAACTACGGCCTAAAGGTGAAACCCTCCAAGTGTCACCTCCTGAAACCAAAGGTGCAATACCTGGGACACGTGGTGAGTGCTGACGGAGTGACTCCTGACCCTGATAAGATCACCGTGATTAAGGACTGGCCAAGACCCTCCAGCATAAAGGAAGTGCGGCAGTTCCTCGGGTTGGTAGGCTACTACCGAAGATTCATTCCCGGTTTCAACAAAATGGCAGCCCCTATGCAGGACCTCCTGATAGGTCAATCTCGGAAAGCCAAAAACCAGAAGCCGCCCTTTAGGTGGGAAAAGCTGGAAGAGGAGTCCTTCTGCCAGCTGAAGATGGCCCTCACGGGGGATGAAATCCTGGTATATCCAGACTACAGCCAGCCCTTTATCCTCCACACGGACGCAAGCAACATCGGGCTAGGAGCCGTACTGTCCCAGATCCAGCAAGGGAAAGAACGGGTAATCGCTTACGCCAGCCGAAAGCTATGGCCCACGGAGAGGAACCCTGAGAATTATAGCTCATTCAAGCTGGAGTTCCTGGCAGTAGTGTGGGCAGTGACCGAACGTTTCAAGCATTACCTTGCCTCCTCCAAATTCACTGTGTACACGGATAACAACCCGTTGACACACCTGGACACTGCAAGGCTCGGTGCCCTGGAACAGAGATGGATGGCCCGCCTGTCCAACTTTGAATTCACCATCAAATACCGGGCAGGACGCTCAAATGCCAACGCGGATGCCCTGTCTAGAATGCCGAACTTACCGGACGTAGGGGAAGATCCAGAAGATCTGGAAGAAGTTGAGCTCCCTGCGTTCCACCGTCATGGGATTACCCTGTATTCCCACCGTGTGAAGGACAGGCGCTCCGTGACGTTCAATCCCTTGCCCCACTACAACTGGGCGGAGACGCAAGACAGTGATCCCGCAGTCCATTTGGTGAAGGAAATGCTGACCCAGGCCGATGCCCGTCTTGACCCAGATGCTCCGGAGGAGACCAAGCAACTGTGGAAGGAGAAATGTAAGCTGTTCCTCTACAGGGAGAAGCTGTGCCGGAGAATGGTTAACTCTCGAACACATGAGTTGACCTGGCAGGTAGTGGTCCCAAGACAAGACGCGGCTATGGTTCTGGAGGCATACCACAACGGAGCAGGGCATTTCGGATGGAAGAAGCTGGAGTTCTTGTTGCGTGAACGGTTCTACTGGGGAGGCATGAGAGGAGCCATCGAGAGGTGGTGCAGAGACTGTGGCCCGTGCCACCTGAGAAGAAAAGACCGAGCCAGCCAGAAGACTCCCCTGCAGCCCATCATCACCAGACAGCCACTGGAACTGGTAGCCCTGGACCATGTGAAACTGGCTCCAAGCAGATCTGGGTATGTCTACGCCCTCACAATCGTAGATCATTACTCCCGGTTCCTGGTGGTGGTCCCGGTCAAGGACTTAACGGCTCAAACAGCAGCTAGAGCCTTCCAGCAGCACTTCTGCCATCCACACGGGTACCTGGACCAAGTGTTGACAGACCAAGGACCAGCCTTCGAAGCGGAGGTCTTCCAGGAGTTCTGCAACCTGTATGGCTGCAAGAAGATAAGAACAACGCCCTATCACCCTCAAACCAATGGACTCTGCGAGAAGATGAACCAGGTGGTGATAGATCTGCTAAAAACATTGCCCCTGGAAGAACGCAGTCTGTGGCCTGAGAAACTGCCCGATCTGGTGGACCTGTATAACCACATCCCTGTAGGTTCCACCAACTGTACCCCGGCTTACCTAATTAGAGCAAGACCTGGTAAGCTGCCTATTGACCTGGATATGGGAGTCCTGACGCCTGAGGACACCTCGCCAGAGGCAGACTGGGATACAGAACGGCAGCAGCAGTATCGGAAAGTACAGGAGAGCGTCGAGCGAAGTCTGTCTCAAGCTAGAGAAAGGCAAGAGAAGGCTTATAACCAGTATGCTCCCGCTGTTCCCCTGGTACCTGGAGAGCAGGTCTTGAAGAGGAAGAGGCGGCTCCACAAGTTGGACGAACAGTGGGAGGAGGACCCGTACACCGTACTGCCATCAAGCCATGAGAACCCAAAAATCTGCGTAATCAGTAAGGATGGAGGAGAAACCACAGCCATTGTCTCCAGAGACCACCTGAAGAAGTGTCCCGAGCAGCTGCAAAGCCCTGAAGAAGATCAAGGAAACCCTCAACCCGCAGAGGAAAGGGAAGAAATGATCAGTACCGTACTCGGAGACTTCCCCCGGTCTTGGACACAAGTAAACGGCGCTGTCGTGGTACCCGTCCTCACCTTTCTCCAGCCAGCCCCGCAAGTGCCTACAGAGGAACCGGAAGAACTGGAAGAGCAGCCGGCCCAAGAGGCAGAAGAGTCCACACCAGCAGTACAGGAGGATCAACCCTCTGCTAGTAGTGAGCCTGCCGTGCCCCTAGTGAGCCAAAGAGTGCGCAGACAGCTGCCCAGCTTACCTACAACACCTCCTACACCCTGTAGTGCAGGACCAGTTAGTGAGCTCCGTAGGTCCACTAGAGTCACTAGAGGTCAGATGCCCGCTCGCTGGAGAATCTAAACTAATGCACTGTGAATTTATCTGTTAACTGTTTATGGTTTATGTTTGTTGCCTGTTATTAATTATGTTTCTCAGTTACCCTGCAGATTTTTATGGACTAACAGGTTATGAACGCTGGATAACCGGAACAGTTTTGTAGATAGTTGCACCTTGGTGCCTCTTGCGAAGACGGCCGCGGAAGAGAAAACCTGTCTGGCGTGGCCTCCTTGCGGCCCAAAGTAGTTAGTCTACCCTTGCAGCCACGCCCAAGGCCAACGCAAGGGGTTTGCTTTGGACAGGTCCCCTACTTCGCTTAAAGCTTCACCTTGGGTGATATGGACACCCGGTTGCGGACACGCCGTGACCTTTAAAGAACTAAAGCTTCTTGTAAATATGTTATCGTATTATTGTTTATACCCTGTTATTATGTTTTAAAAATGTGTTTAGTCCCGGAGTACTAAAATTTACTACGGGGGAATGTGACACCCCAGGGGTCTGGTTGCCACAGTAATAGAGATATTATGTCTGAGAGCAAGTGGGAGGTTTCTCTGGTCAGGAGCCCTAAGCATGCAACACTGCCCGCCCAGACCTGGGAGGAGAGGAATCTGCCCTTATAAACTGGGTCTGGGGCGGGAATAAGTCAGTCAGAGCCTGGAGTAAAGTTCCAGACACAGGAAAAGATACATCAGGAGCTCTGTAGGAGCAGAGGCAGAAGGCCAGGGGCTGTGAGCAGAGATATAGCTCGCCCTGGCTGAAGTTACTAAAACCGGACACAGGAGTCCGAGGCTGGGGGGACTGATATATACCCAGCAGCAGAAACCAGCCGGCAGGGGATTCCAGGTCCTCTGGCCATAGAAGCCCGGAGGCTCAGTCACAAAGAAGGGACCAGCGCCGCCATCCAGGAGCGGAGGCTAACAGAAGGCCCCAAGTCACCAGCCATACGGGTGAGCACCACACGGTATATTCAGGGACGTGGGCTACTTGTAACCGCTGACAGCAAGGTAGCCAGGAAGAGTGCAGATAAATGGGGAGGCCTACAACTCCACCTGGCCAGGGGAACTCCTGCTTGCTCGCAGACTGACCAGGCCCCTTATACTAGCCAGTACTCCTGGGAGGGTCTGCCTTGTACCATCAGTAAAGACCCTGAACTGCACCTCACGTCTCTGTGATTCCTTGCCGCACCAGCACCATTAGCACTGGGACCCTCACACCATCACTCCCATCATCTCTCACATTAGCTGCCCTGAGGCAATACTTCTCCCGTGGGGAGTTATCCCATACTCGGCTGCGCAAACAACATCAGCCTCAGCGGTCGGCAGCGCAGCGGCGGTCCCCACTGACCGCAATCCATGGGTGGCGTAGTCGGACATTTGCTATACATTAAGACTGCCACTGGTTTGACCACCCTGGGCACGGACCGGGTCACCGCCACACGGAGACTACAACCCCTAGCATTCTACAACAGGCCCGGTTCCGGGTTCCCCTGCACAACACAGGCCCAGGGGACGCGTCACAAACACAATAATAGTTGTACAAAAGTATGCAGATATTAAGAGTCAGTTACCAGTGAAATGAAAGGCCTGGCTTGCGGGCAGGGGCTGCCACATGGGAGGCTTGTGGTTCCCTCTGTTGGGTGACTTCTCCCACACGATGTGTCATCATGGCCGCTGCTGAATCACGGCAAGGGCGGCAGAAGCTGTGGTTCGAAAATGGGAACACACGCGGCGTACTTTGACAAGCAGCTGAGGCAGATCCAGGTAGGTTTTGAGAAACTGCTGAACCACTAGGTTGAGCACATGGGTCAGGCATGGTATGTGTGTGAGGTTGCCTAGCTTCAGAGCCGCCACCAGGTTCTGGCCATTGTCACACACGACCATGCCTGGCTGTAGGTTCAGATCTGGCTGCTCTGTTACAGCTGTCAACAATTCTTCAGAGGTGTGCGGTTTGTCCCTTAAGCATATAAGCTTCAGCAGTGCCTGTTGCCACTTGGCTGAGGCAGTGCTGCAGTGCTTCCAGCTTGCGACTGATGTAGTCATTTCAGAGATGGAGGCTGCGGAAGAGGAGGAGGTGCAGGAGCTGTAGAATGTGGGGCTAACCCTGACTGACCCAGGGCTTGCAATCCTCGGCGTCGGGAGGACGTGTTCCATCCCAGGGTCCAACTGGGTCCCGGCTTCCAATATATTTACCCAGTGTGCCGTCAGCGAGATGTACCATCCCTGGCCACAAGCACTTGTCCATGGTTAGGTGGACCTTCCCAGTAATTGCGTTGTTGAGGGCAAGACTAATGTTCTGGGATACGTTCTTGTGTAATGTGGGGACGGCACACCAAAAGAAATAGTGTCTGCTGGGGACCGAGTACTGAGGTATGGCCGCCGCCATCAGGTTGCAGAAACATTCCGTCTCCACGAGCCTAAAAGGCAACATTTCAAGTGAAAGCATTTGAGAAAAGTGGGAGTTTAGTAGTGTGGCATGTGGGGCATTTGGCTGCATATTTGCACTTGCGTTCCAAGGACTGTGGTAGGGACAACTGAACGCTGCGCTTGGACAAGGACGTGGACGGTGATGGTTGCAAGTGTGCAACGACATGTGCAGGGCGGGAGGCATCTTCGCCATGGACAGGGGATTGGCGTGCACGCACAACAGCGGAACAGGCAGTGGCGTCACCCATAGACAATGTTTCTGGACCCTGGTGTTCAGCCCACCTAGTCGGGTGCTTTGCTGTCATGTGCCTGAGCATGCAGGTGGCGGTCAGGCTGGTACTTTTGCTGCCCCTGCTGATGCTGGCATGGCAGATGTTGCAAATGGCCTTTTTGGGGTTATCTGGACAGTCTTTAAAAAAGAGTCAGACTCTGGAAGACCTAACAGTTAGACTGGCAACTTCCGTCGTGTTGCTGTTCCGGGAGACAGTTGCCCGCCTTGTGACTGTGGCCACCCCACTGCTTGTTCCTGCCTGTTGTCATGCTACGCCTCTCTACTCCTGTGTGCTGCTGTCCTTGCTATGCATGTCACCTTGCCAGTTTGGGTCAGTGACTTCATCGTCCACCACCTCGTCTTCCACATACGCACCCTGGGCCTCCTCCTGACTTGCTGTCAATTGTGTCTCATCATCATCATCAACATCCACCTTTTGTGACAGTAATTGCACTTTCCCTCCGTCACCTTCGTGTGACCGTGGCTGCTCAAATATTTGGGCATCACTACATTCGATCTCCTCTTGCCCCGCTTGAAGCTGGCTGGGCAAGAGGCCCGAATCTATAAATGGAAAAGTGAACAGCTCTTCGGAGTGTCCATGTGTGGGATCAGTTGTCTGCGTGCACTCGGCATTGTGGGAGGAAGGAGGATCAGGTTGAGGAATATGTGATCCAGACTCACAGCTACTAAGACTTGACCGTGTGGAAGACAAGGTGGTGGTAAACTGACTGGAAGCATTATCTGCTATCCAACCAACAACCTTTTCACATTGCTCTGGCTTCAAGAGTGGTGTTCCTCGGCCCCCTAGTAATTGGGACAGGAAGGCAGTTCGAAATGATGTGGGTGTTTGTTGTGCTCCCTCAGAAGGCACAGTTTCGTCTTGCCCACGGCCTTGGCCTCGGCCTCTGCATCCACCATCACTTCCACTTCCCCATCCCTTGCCATGCGCCTTTACCATTTTAAGTGGAGTGTAATATTTGGCCCGCTCCACAAAATGTCTGTATTACTATCGCAGTAATATGGGATCACGTGTGATGACCACGGTTTTAGGAAGTGGCCTTATAGATGTGGTATTAGTCAGCAACCAAGTGTGAATAGGTTCAACAAAACACAGCTGATTGACTTTAAATGGAGTATATTTGGCACTCTCCACACAATGTCTGTACTATTACCGCAATAATATGCGATCACGTGTGATGACCATGGTTTTAGGTGGCCTTATGGATGTGGCCTTATGGATGTGCTATTGGTCAGCGACCAAGTGTGAATAGGTTCAACTCGACACAACACAGCTGGCTGACTTTAAATGGAGGGTAATATTTGGCCCACTCCAAAAAATGTCACAATTATTACTACAGTAATATGGTATCACGTCCGATGACCATGGTTTCAGGAAGTGGCCTTATAGATGTGGCATTGGTCAGCGAACAAGTGTGAATAGGTTCAACAAAGCACAGCTGGCTGACTTTAATGGAGTGGAATATTTGGCACGCTCCAAAAAGTGTCACGATTATTACCGCAGTAATATGGGATCATGTGTGATGAAGGACAAGTTTCTCTGCTTACACAATACAGCAATGCAAATAAAATAAAAAAAATCTGCCTGTATTCTGCTAACAAGCAAATTGAGCAGTAAAATGGAGTACTGTATTGCTTTTTAAGCAAATAATCATGATTAAGAGCAAAAGAGCATGGATATCTGTAACAGCAGCAGACAGAACATGCAATGGACCCTATTGTGCTGTATACACTGCCACAAACCCTGCCTGCCTAACTCCTGCTATCACCAGTAATATATGCAGCTGGATTAGTCCTTAGAAGGACCGTTAGTTTAGATGTATATATAGCTGTGGAATACCTGACTAAAACAACTACCAATTTGGCCCTTCACTCAGCAGCACCTCTCTCTACTCTGCCTGTTTCAGGGGTACACTGTGATGAGCATAGGGTCACCACGTCTTATATAGACCCGATGACGCTATGCAGCCAGCCAATCACTGTAATGCCACAACCAACATGGCTACGGCATTACAGGGAGTGGCAGGATATCCATGCATGTTAATTGACTGACTAAAGAGCGACAGACATGCGGGCAGGGGACCCGAGCTCCCACCCGATCATCCCAGAAATACTCGCCAAGCATCTCGAGCAGTGAGATGCTCGGGCGAGTAGTGAGCAGTGACGAGCATGCTTGCTCATCACTAGTGATTACTTGCTTTCACCGTAGAACACCTGTAAGTGCATATTTGCTACTGTGTAATAGTCACAGGAAAGGGAGGGGTTAAGCATTCAAGTATTTAATCTCTATTGGAAATCAAGAATCTTCCCCTTATTGATATCAGAGAGAGCAAGTGACCTCCATACACAACACAGTCCCCTATACCAAGACCAATAATACCACATACAAGGAACAAATACCGCCACACCATGACCAGACTACATATTACTACCACATAGTGACCAAATAATACCACATACAAGGGATAAATACCGTCACACCATGACCAGACCACATATTACCACTAGTGTTGAGTGAGCACTAAAATGCTCGGGTGCTCGAAGCTCGGGCCGAGCTTACCGTGATACTCGGGTGCTCGACCCGAGCAACGAGGCCAATGTTAGTCTATGAGAGACCCGAGCATAGCGGCGGCACCCTCGGCAGTTTGTAGAAAGCCTAAAAAGTGCCCAAAACGATAGTGACAGTGCTCAAATTACATGGGGACAGCATGGGGATCGCCCCAGGAAGCATTTTTGACCCCCAGGTCACTGCTGTCAACAACGTGGTCAGAGGTATTAAGCCACTTTTATGGGCTCACAATAAAACGTTCAAAAACAAAACTGAAACTGCTTTCCTGTGAAATATGTTAAGGAACATCCTTTCCAGGGTAAAGACTTGTATATAAGGTAAAATAAATAACCAAAAACAAAAATACTCCTCCACACCTTGGGCTATGTTCACAAGTAGCATTTTTTATGCGTTTTTGCACTTTTGTGTTGCTTTCAACCGTGACAAATGCATTCACCGGGAAATGTCATTTTAACATTTTACAACCTTATCTGGCCATGTGCTGTGTGACACATGCATACAGTGCTGAAAAGACATGGGAACAGCATGGGGAAGACCCCTGGAAGCATCTCTGACACCCAGGTCACTGCCTAAAAGTGTACCCATCAGAAGTGATCCTTGCCGCATCAGAAGATGCAGACTTGCAACTATCCCCGTGCAAGTCCTTGTCCCAGGGCAGTGTTCAATTGTACCTCCCCCATTCCTTGCAATGCAAGCGAAAGTATGCAGCCTGCCACCCACCCACCCCCAGGCTGCAATACCTTACTGCTTGCTTGCACTTGAAATTGGGCCTTTTAGGCATGTGGAGGCGGAATCTGGTCACCACGTCATGGCTGCGTCGGCGGCCTGGTATCCATACTCAGTCCCCAGCCGCCCGGCGGCCGGGTGTCCACGCTTGGTCCCCAGCCACCAGGGGGCGGCCGGGTGTCCATACTCGGTCCCCAACTGCCCCTATTTGTCCCGGTAACCTTCCCCACACTTTTCTTAGCCTGTCCTGCTTTAGGGCAGCATTGGCCGAGCACACCAGACAACCAGACTCCTCCGGTGGGCCCTGGATTCTCCATCAGGGGAGTTGAGAGTGCCAAGGTGAGGAGCATGATGATGATGATAGAAGTTAGTGTAGCGCCCCGAGGGTTCGGCCGCTACAGGGGTATTGCACCTCTGCCAGAGGTGTGATATTCCACTCCCGGGTAAGGATGGAGTATGGACCAGGGCTCAGTTAGCTGCATGCATCACACACACCCCATTTCCGGGGGACAGCTCAACGGTGCTCCCATTTATACAGTAATGCAGGCACGACAGACCATGTCCCTGGCTGGAGTGGGGAGGGGGGAGGAAAACCCAGTGATGTAGGAACAGAGGGGGACGGTTTCTGAGCATAGGTAGGAGCTCATTGGGTGCTGGTCAGCTGAGCTCACACTCAGAGGGGAGGTATAAAAGGTGGGCACCATCTTAGGACAGGAGTCGAGTCAAGTCAGTTCAGAGTGAGAGGAGAAGACAGGGAGTGGAGGCTCTGTAGGAGCTCTGCTCAAAGGCAGGCCTAGGGTGAAGGCCCGAGCCTGGGAGGAGAAGGAGAAGTAGGCCTAGAGAAGAGGCCAAGGGAAGGAGGAGAAGAAGGAACAGGAAAGGAGAAGGAGTGACAGAGAAACAGAAGGACTCAGAAACAAGAAGGCAGAAGGGACCCTAAGGACCAACGTGAAATCGGGTGACGGGTCAGGCAAGAAAAGGGTACCGGATCCCAAATTGGTGGAGGTAAATTATCCCTCAGCCATGAACCGGAGGTCGTGATCATCACTTGGTGCGACCCCCTGCTAAACCTTGCTAGGAAGGCACCATATAAGATAGCGGCAAACGGGGCCCACGTTTACCCGCATAGATCCGCGGCAGCTGGACAAAAGCTTGGTCACTGGTGGGGCACGAGCCAGAGGAAGGATAGAAGGGAGTCCTGTGCCATACTCCTGAATTGCCTGGGGGTTGACCGAGCCCCTCACCTGGTGGACGCAGCACGGCTTGGGCAGTCACTACCTGTACAGAAGTGGCTTGGAGTATGCGAACTGTGAGTAAAAGACCCTGGACTGCAACTCGTTGTCTTTGTGCTTCTTACTTCGTCAGCACTAACGGTACTGGGACTCCTTGCACCATCACCCCCACCATCTACCCCTCACTGCCCTGAGGCTACACTCCTCCCGTGGGGAGTCGTACTATTCCCTGCTGCACCCACAACACCAGCCTCAGCGGTCTGCACTGCAGCGGCGGTTAGCCCTGACCGCAATCCACGGGTGGCGTAGTTGGACATTGCAAAGCACATAGTAGACTACCACTGGTCTGACCACCCTGAGCCACGGACCGGGTTGCCACTACTACCCCCATCATTACACTGAAGCCCGGTTCCGACTGCCCCAAGGCCCAGGGGGCGAGTCATTAGCATCTGCTTTGTTTTCTTGGAATGCAAGCGTAAGTGTGCTGTTAGAACCTTGATCTTAGGTTTTTTTTCCTTTGCTGGTCACATGACCTTGTTGGCCTATTTAATCCTGCTCCGCCCTTCTGGCTTTGCTGGACTTCATTGTATATCTACTTTCTAGCTAGCCTGTGCTCTGTGTCTTGCTCTGTTAGTTTGCTTGGTCTACTGACCTCTATGTTCTATATATTTTGTTTGTTCGTCTGTCTGATACTATTTCTGTTAGGAGGTGTCCCATATTCCTCCCAGTCCTTAGTACTTGTAGGGATTCCTTCCCCACATCTATAGGTCTCCGTACAGACTAGCTTAGGACTTTAGCAGGTCTGATCGCAGGATCAGGTCCCCTGTTACATCGTAGGGATTAAGCTGAGTTCTATCGTAGGGACAGATCTCCTCTCTTTCCTTAGCTCTGGTAGCAGAACATAACAGTAAGTCCAGCCAGCAAATTCTCTAAGGAAAGATTTTTCTGTTCCATCATGGTGTCGGTTCAGGATTTGGTTCATCGCCTGCAGGGACTCTCTCTGGAGGTGGCCGAGCTCCGTCAGCACGTGAGTAACTGTCCTGGAGCACATTTCTTGGAGCCTAAGGTATGTTTGCCGGATTTATTTTTTGGTGAACACCGAGAATTTTTTTCATTTAAAAATGCTTGCTTATTGTATTTTCGTTTGAGACCTAAGTCCTCTGGGGATGAATCCCAGCGCGTAGGGTTCATAATGTCACTTTTGCGCAAAGAGCCTCAGGAGTGGGCCTTTTCTTTGTAACCTAGTGATTCATGCTTCAGATCAGTGGATAGTTTTTTTTCTGCTTTGGGACTATTATATGATGATCCTGACCGTGTCGCATCAGCTGAGACTGAGTTGAGACGTTTAAAACAAGGATCAGGTAATGTGGAAAAATATTGTACTCATTTCCGTCGTTGGTCTACTCAAACAGGGTGGAACGATTCTGCTCTGAAAAGTCTATTTCTTGCTGGGCTCAGTGAAAGGGTTAAAGACCTGCTAATTGCTTATCCTACACCTGAAGATTTGCAACAGGCTATGCAATTAGCTATACGGGTGGATAGAAGACTGCGTGCAAGGGCTAATGAGAGCAAATCCTCTGCTATGTCAGTTTCTGGTTATGAGAATGTGTGTACTAACAGTGGTGAACCGATGGAGATTGGATCGGTGGCACCTCGCTCTCAAGAAAAAGATCGTCGATTTTCTGAAGGCTTGTGTTTCTATTGCGGAAAATCTGGTCATTTGATTAAAGGCTGTGAGCTTCGTATGAAGAAAGAAAAAAAAAAGGTCAGTCACGCCCGTATTGCCTGTTTAAATTCCAAGGGTATATTTTTAGCTGCTTCCACGATTGCTCAGAAAAAATTAATGGAATTTCGGGTGTTTGTTGATTGCGGGTCTACTCTGAATGTAATTGATGGGGGATTCGTGGAAAGACTCAATTTAAAACCTGAACCTTTATCATCCCCCATTGCTGTGGTTTCTGTGGATGGTTCCCCTTTGAAGAATATTACTCTCAAGGTCTGTGAATTTCCTCTCACTATTAATGGTGTTCACCATGAGAAATTGGATTTGGTAGTGTTGAATAACTTGCCTTCTCCAGTAATATTGGGATTGCCCTGGTTAAAATTTCACAATCCTGTACTGGATTGGTCTACCAGTGAAATTAAATCCTGGAGCCATAAATGTTATGACAAGTGTTGTAATGGGCGTATTGCAGCTTTGGATAGGGGAGAATTGCCTGTTCCTATTCAGGATTTTTGGAGAGTTTTTTTCTGAGAAGGAATCGCAGGTTTTGCCTCCTCATAGAGACTATGATTGTTCTATTGAATTTGTCCCTGGAGCGACTCTTCCTAAAAGTCGTTTATTTAACCTTACTATTCCTGAGAGGAAGGCTTTGGAGGAATACATACAGACAAGTTTGGCCGCCGGTCACATTAGGCCCTCTAAGTCTCCTGTGGCGGTTGGATTTTTTTTTGTAAAAAAAAAGGACGGCGGTTTACGTCCTTGTCTGGATTTTCGTGAGATTAACAAAATTACTGTACGCAATCCTTACCCACTGCCATTGATTCCTGATCTGTTTAACCAGTTAATGGGGGCCAAGTGGTTCTCTAAAATTGACCTTAAGGGGGCATACAAACTGTTGCGCATGAAGGAGGGTGATGAATGGAAGACTGCTTTTAACACTCCTGTGGGTCATTTTGAGAACCTGGTTATGCCTTTTGGTCTTACTAATGCTCCTGCATTTTTTCAGAATCTGATTAATGACATCCTTAGACCTTTGATCGGTAAAAATGTGGTTGTGTATTTGGATGACATTTTGATTTATTCGCCAGATCTGGAGTCTCATTGGCGGAGCGTGCGTGAGGTATTACAGTTATTAATGGACAATTCGCTTTTTGCTAAGCTGGAGAAATGTGAGTTCGCTGTACAGAGAATTAGTTTTTTGGGCTACATTATCTCCAGCAAAGGTTTTGAGATGGATCCGGTTAAGGTTCAGGCTGTGCAGGAATGGCCTAGGCCTATTGGTTTGAAATCGATACAGAGGTTTTTGGGTTTCGCCAATTACTACAGAAAATTCATAAAAAATTTTTCTAGTATTGTCAAACCTCTGACTGATCTCACCAGGAAAGGTGCTGATGCGGTTCAGTGGTCTTCTGAGGCCATTGAAGCTTTTGTGTATCTCAAGGAGAGGTTCACCTCTGCTCCCATCCTTATGCAGCCTGATGTTACTAAGCCGTTTTTGGTTGAGGTTGATGCTTCCTCTGTGGGGGTTGGCGCAGTATTGTCTCAGGATAACGGGGATGGATTACATCCCTGTGCCTTTTTTTCAAAAAAATTTTCAGAGACTGAACTGAATTACGATATTGGTAATCGGGAATTATTGGCTATTAAACTCGCATTTGAACACTGGCGCCACTTCTTGGAAGGTGCGGAATATCCCGTTCAGGTTCTTACGGATCATAAAAATCTGATATATCTTGATGCTGCCAAGCGCCTGAATGCCCGTCAGGCTAGGTGGGCACTGTTTTTCTCGCGGTTTAATTTCTCCGTTACTTACATCCCTGGTACTAAGAATGTTAAGGCGGATGCCTTGTCTCGCAGTTTTTCTCCCATAGTCGGTGCTGAGAAAGAGGAGAACATTTTACAAGAAGGTGTTGTGATAGCTGCTTTGGACTCCGTTTTGGAAAATGAGATTCTTAAAGCACAGGAGAATGCCCCTTCTAACACTCCTCATGGGAGGTTGTTTGTGCCTGGGACCTTTAGGAGAGATTTATTTGTTGAGTGTCACGAATCTCGGTTGGCAGGTCATCCCGGAATCTCTGAGACCAAGAGACTGGTGGGTCGCAGTTTTTGGTGGCCTGGATGGCAGAAGGAAGTCATTAAGTGGGTGCGTCAATGTACTATATGTGCTAGATCTAAGTCCTCACATACTCCTGCTGCGGGGTTGCTTTGTCCTTTGGAGGTTCCCAGTGCTCCTTGGACACATTTGGCTATGGACTTTATAACTGACCTTCCCCCCTCTGAGGGTTTTACTGTCATCTGGGTGGTCGTGGACCGTTTTAGCAAGATGTGTCACTTGGTTCCTTTCGTCAAACTGCCCTGCGCTAAAACTCTCGCTAAGGCCTTTGTTAAGGAAATTGTCAGACTTCATGGCGTTCCTACTGACATTGTTTCTGATAGGGGTCCTCAGTTCGTGGCTCGTTTTTGGCGTGCCTTTTGTGATAGGTTGGGAGTTCATTTGTCGTTCTCGTCCGGATATCATCCTGAATCTAATGGCCAGACAGAAAGGAAAAACCAGGATGTTGAGCAGTTCTTGCGTTGTTTTGTGGCAGACAATCAAGAGGGGTGGTCTGAGTTTCTGCCACTTGCTGAATTTGCTCTGAACAATCATACATCTTCTTCTGCTGGTTGTTCGGCTTTTTTTTGTTGTTCTGGGAGACATCCGTCGTTTGGGTCGTTCTCCAAGTTGGGATCTGCCGTGCCTGAGGAGGAGAATTTTTCCGGTGATTTGGAGAGAGTTTGGACGGATGTGCGTGGTAATCTTCAGGAGGCCAACAGAAAATCTAAAGACTACTTTGATAGGAAACGACAGGAGGTTTTGTTCGCTGTTGGTGACATGGTTTGGTTGTCCTCTAGGAATCTGCGGTTGAGGATTCCTTCAAAGAAATTGGGTCCCAAGTTTGTAGGGCCCTTTAAGGTGCTTCAGGTTGTCAACCAATCTGCTGTTAGGTTGGAGGTTCCTACCTCCTGGAGAATTAATCCGGTATTTCATGTCTCCCTGTTGAAAAAAGCTGTTGTATCGGATTGTGACGCCTCTGCCTCTGTTCCTCCGGTGGTGGAGGACGGGGAATATGAAATTTCTCGCATCCTTAACTCTAGACGGTATAGAGGTAGTTTGCAGTATCTTGTGGCCTGGAAAGGTTTCGGTCCCGAGGATAACTCTTGGGTGAGGTCGGATGATGTTTCCGCGTCCAGACTTATCAGAGCGTTTCACAGGAGATTTCCTGATAAGCCTGGTCCTAGGGGATCCGGAGGATCCTCTTAGAAGGGGGGGTACTGTTAGAACCTTGCTCTTAGGTTTTTTTTCCTTTGCTGGTCACATGACCTTGTTGGCCTATTTAATCCTGCTCCGCCCTTCTGGCTTTGCTGGACTTCATTGTATATCTACTTTCTAGCTAGCCTGTGCTCTGTGTCTTGCTCTGTTAGTTTGCTTGGTCTACTGACCTCTATGTTCTATATATTTTGTTTGTTCGTCTGTCTGCTACTATTTCTGTTAGGAGGTGTCCCATATTCCTCCCAGTCCTTAGTACTTGTAGGGATTCCTTCCCCACATCTATAGGTCTCCGTACAGACTAGCTTAGGACTTTAGCAGGTCTGATCGCAGGATCAGGTCCCCTGTTACATCGTAGGGATTAAGCTGAGTTCTATCGTAGGGACAGATCTCCTCTCTTTCCTTAGCTCTGGTAGCAGAACATAACATGTGCAGCCTGATACCCACCCACCCCCAGACTGCAATACCATACTGCTAGCTTGCTTGCACTTGAAATGAGGCCTTTTAGGCTTGTGGAGGCAGACGCCGGCCACCATGTCATGACTACGTCGGCGGCCTGGTATCCATACTCAGTCCCCAGCCGCCCGGCGGCTGGGTGTCCACACTCGGTCCCCAGCCGCCAGGGGGCGGCCAGGTGTCCATACTCGGTCCCCAGCCGCCCCTATTTGTCCCGGTAACCTTCCCCACACTATTCTTAGCCTGGCCTGCTTTAGGGCAGCATTGGCCGAGCCCAACAGACAACCAGACTCCTCCGGTGGGCCCTGGCTTCTCCATCAGGGGAGTTGAGAGTGCCAAGGTGAGGAGCATGATGATGATGGTAGAAGTTAGCATCTGCTTTGTTTTCTTGGAATGCAAGCGTAAGTGTGCAGCCTGCCACCCACTCACCCCCAGGCTGCAATACCATACTGCTAGCTTGCTTGCACTTGAAATTGGGCCTTTTAGGCATGTGGAGGCGGAATCTGGCCACCACGTCATGGCTGCGTCGGCGGCCTGGTATCCATACTCAGTCCCCAGCCGCCCGGCGGCCAGGTGTCCACGCTTGGTCCCCAGCCGCCAGGGGGCGGCCGAGTGTTCATAAACTATCCCCAGCCGTCCCTATTTGAAGGACAGCCTAACCACAAACACGTGGACAAGTGAATGTGGCCAGGGATGGTCCATCTCACTGACGCCTTCACACTGGGTTAATATTGTGGAAGCCGGGACACAGTTGGACACTGGGATGCAACACGTCCTCCAGACATAGAGGATTGTGGGTCCTGGGTCAATCAGGCTTCAACACAAAGTTCAGAAGGTAGACAGCAGCAGTGGTCGGCCTCCTACACAATGAGTAAATAATTCATGATCATGAGACCATCCATCTCCTTAGCTTTCTGTTCCTTGGAATGCAAGCGCATGTATGTAGTAGTGGCTAGGCCTGAGATGGTCAGCGTTTTGGCGCATATCCTACCTCCTCCGAGGATTGCTGGATGTTTTCCTGCTACTATCCCAGTTCTATGACTCCCGTTAAAACAAAGCTTCAGGTGATAAATGATGGATTAGGTGGTGGCAAAGGAGAAAGAGCAGGAGGAACAGGGACCATTCACATCAATATCAGGCCAGTCAACCACATATGTCTTGTAGGATATGTTTCTGTAACAAAATGAGCGGTTCGGCTACACAGTTATAGGGCATACAGTGAGTGCAATGCCTTCTAAAAATTTTGAGGCACTCCAATGCCCCTTGGAAATGACATGGAGGTCAGAGGGCCTTAACTAAACCGTTTTTTCCATTTATAGCAACTGGGTCTCCTGTACACTGTTGGCCTAAGCAGTGAATGGAAGGCTTTCCAAAATTGTGAGGAAATGCAATGCCCCTTGAAACAGACGTGGATTACAGCGTACTAAAAACCTTCTACCCATTATTGGGGAGTGGGTCTCCCTTAGTTTTCGCCTTTTCATTGAAAAGCAAAAGCTGACTAAAATTAGGAGGAAATGCAATGCCCGTTGGAAGAGTCGTGAAGGTTAGAGGTAATTAAAAAGAACATTTCAATGCCCCTTGGAAGAGCTGTGGAGTTCAGAGTGGCTTAAGAAGACGCTTTTAATGCCCCTTTGAAGAGACGTGGAGGTCATAGTAGCTTAACAAGATGGTTTTAATGCCCCTCGGAAAAGACGTGGAGGTCCCATAAAGGAGAGATACCGACCCGTACCCCCGGCACACTACCAACACGCCAAGGGGATGCTTAGAGACACGAAGGAGGCTGGGGTAATCAGGGACAGCTGTAGCCCCTGGGCAGCTCCACTAGTCTTAGTGAAAAAGAAAGACAACACCATGAGAATGTGTGTAGACTACAGGAAGGTCAACCGTATCACACACAAAGATGCATACCCGTTACCAAGGATAGAAGAGTCCTTAGCTGCATTAAAATCTGCTAACTTCTTCTCTACTTTGGATCTCACTAGCGGGTACTGGCAGGTTCCTGTAGCAGAGGCGGACCGGGAGAAGACCGCATTCACCACCCCGATGGGTCTCAGCGAATTTTACTGTATTCCGTTCGGGCTCTGCAACACACCAGGAACCTTCCAACGGTTGATGGAATGCTGTCTGGGACACCGGAACTTCGAGACGGTCCTGTTATACCTGGACGATGTCATCGTCTATTCCAAGACCTACGAGGACCACCTGAAACACCTGGCCGAAGTGTTCGAAGCTCTGGCAAACTACGGCCTAAAGGTGAAACCCTCCAAGTGTCACCTCCTGAAACCAAAGGTGCAATACCTGGGACACGTGGTGAGTGCTGACGGAGTGGCTCCTGACCCTGATAAGATCACCGTGATTAAGGACTGGCCAAGACCCTCCAGCATAAAGGAAGTGCGGCAGTTCCTCGGGTTGGTAGGCTACTACCGAAGATTCATTCCCGGTTTCACCAAAATGGCAGCCCCTATGCAGGACCTCCTGATAGGTCAATCTCGGAAAGCCAAAAACCAGAAGCCGCCCTTTAGGTGGGAAAAGCTGGAAGAGGAGTCCTTCTGCCAGCTGAAGATGGCCCTCACGGGGGATGAAATCCTGGTATATCCAGACTACAGCCAGCCCTTTATCCTCCACACGGACGCAAGCAACATCGGGCTAGGAGCCGTACTGTCCCAGATCCAGCAAGGGAAAGAACGGGTAATCGCTTACGCCAGCCGAAAGCTATGGCCCACGGAGAGGAACCCTGAGAATTATAGCTCATTCAAGCTGGAGTTCCTGGCAGTAGTGTGGGCAGTGACCGAACGTTTCAAGCATTACCTTGCCTCCTCCAAATTCACTGTGTACACGGATAACAACCCGTTGACACACCTGGACACTGCAAGGCTCGGTGCCCTGGAACAGAGATGGATGGCCCGCCTGTCCAACTTTGAATTCACCATCAAATACCGGGCAGGACGCTCAAATGCCAACGCGGATGCCCTGTCTAGAATGCCGAACTTACCGGACGTAGGGGAAGATCCAGAAGATCTGGAAGAAGTTGAGCTCCCTGCGTTCCACCGTCATGGGATTACCCTGTATTCCCACCGTGTGAAGGACAGGCGCTCCGTGACGTTCAATCCCTTGCCCCACTACAACTGGGCGGAGACGCAAGACAGTGATCCCGCAGTCCATTTGGTGAAGGAAATGCTGACCCAGGCCGATGCCCGTCTTGACCCAGATGCTCCGGAGGAGACCAAGCAACTGTGGAAGGAGAAATTTAAGCTGTTCCTCTACAGGGAGAAGCTGTGCCGGAGAATGGTTAACTCTCGAACACATGAGTTGACCTGGCAGGTAGTGGTCCCAAGACAAGACGTGGCTATGGTTCTGGAGGCATACCACAACGGAGCAGGGCATTTCGGATGGAAGAAGCTGGAGTTCTTGTTGCGTGAACGGTTCTACTGGGTAGGCATGAGAGGAGCCATCGAGAGGTGGTGCAGAGACTGTGGCCCGTGCCACCTGAGAAGAAAAGACCAAGCCAGCCAGAAGACTCCCCTGCAGCCCATCATCACCAGACAGCCACTGGAACTGGTAGCCCTGGACCATGTGAAACTGGCTCCAAGCAGATCTGGGTATGTCTACGCCCTCACAATCGTAGATCATTACTCCCGGTTCCTGGTGGTGGTCCCGGTCAAGGACTTAACGGCTCAAACAGCAGCTAGAGCCTTCCAGCAGCACTTCTGCCATCCACACGGGTACCTGGACCAAGTGTTGACAGACCAAGGACCAGCCTTCGAAGCGGAGGTCTTCCAGGAGTTCTGCAACCTGTATGGCTGCAAGAAGATAAGAACAACGCCCTATCACCCTCAAACCAATGGACTCTGCGAGAAGATGAACCAGGTGGTGATAGATCTGCTAAAAACATTGCCCCTGGAAGAACGCAGTCTGTGGCCTGAGAAACTGCCCGATCTGGTGGACCTGTATAACCACATCCCTGTAGGTTCCACCAACTGTACCCCGGCTTACCTAATTAGAGCAAGACCTGGTAAGCTGCCTATTGACCTGGATATGGGAGTCCTGACGCCTGAGGACACCTCGCCAGAGGCAGACTGGGATACAGAACGGCAGCAGCAGTATCGGAAAGTACAGGAGAGCGTCGAGCGAAGTCTGTCTCAAGCTAGAGAAAGGCAAGAGAAGGCTTATAACCAGTATGCTCCCGCTGTTCCCCTGGTACCTGGAGAGCAGGTCTTGAAGAGGAAGAGGCGGCTCCACAAGTTGGACGAACAGTGGGAGGAGGACCCGTACACCGTACTGCCATCAAGCCATGAGAACCCAAAAATCTGCGTAATCAGTAAGGATGGAGGAGAAACCACAGCCATTGTCTCCAGAGACCACCTGAAGAAGTGTCCCGAGCAGCTGCAAAGCCCTGAAGAAGATCAAGGAAACCCTCAACCCGCAGAGGAAAGGGAAGAAATGATCAGTACCGTACTCGGAGACTTCCCCCGGTCTTGGACACAAGTAAACGGCGCTGTCGTGGTACCCGTCCTCACCTTTCTCCAGCCAGCCCCGCAAATGCCTACAGAGGAACCGGAAGAGCTGGAAGAGCAGCCGGCCCAAGAGGCAGAAGAGTCCACACCAGCAGTACAGGAGGATCAACCCTCTGCTAGTAGTGAGCCTGCCGTGCCCCTAGTGAGCCAAAGAGTGCGCAGACAGCTGCCCAGCTTACCTACAACACCTCCTACACCCTGTAGTGCAGGACCAGTTAGTGAGCTCCGTAGGTCCACTAGAGTCACTAGAGGTCAGATGCCCGCTCGCTGGAGAATCTAAACTAATGCACTGTGAATTTATCTGTTAACTGTTTATGGTTTATGTTTGTTGCCTGTTATTAATTATGTTTCTCAGTTACCCTGCAGATTTTTATGGACTAACAGGTTATGAACGCTGGATAACCGGAACAGTTTTGTAGATAGTTGCACCTTGGTGCCTCTTGCGAAGACGGCCGTGGAAGAGAAAACCTGTCTGGCGTGGCCTCCTTGCGGCCCAAAGTAGTTAGTCTACCCTTGCAGCCACGCCCAAGGCCAACGCAAGGGGTTTGCTTTGGACAGGTCCCCTACTTCGCTTAAAGCTTCACCTTGGGTGATATGGACACCCGGTTGCGGACACGCCGTGACCTTTAAAGAACTAAAGCTTCTTGTAAATATGTTATCGTATTATTGTTTATACCCTGTTATTATGTTTTAAAAATGTGTTTAGTCCCGGAGTACTAAAATTTACTACGGGGGAATGTGACACCCCAGGGGTCTGGTTGCCACAGTAATAGAGATATTATGTCTGAGAGCAAGTGGGAGGTTTCTCTGGTCAGGAGCCCTAAGCATGCAACACTGCCCGCCCAGACCTGGGAGGAGAGGAATCTGCCCTTATAAACTGGGTCTGGGGCGGGATTAAGTCAGTCAGAGCCTGGAGTAAAGTTCCAGACACAGGAAAAGATACATCAGGAGCTCTGTAGGAGCAGAGGCAGAAGGCCAGGGGCTGTGAGCAGAGATATAGCTCGCCCTGGCTGAAGTTACTAAAACCGGACACAGGAGTCCGAGGCTGTGGGGACTGATATATACCCAGCAGCAGAAACCAGCCGGCAGGGGATTCCAGGTCCTCTGGCCATAGAAGCCCGGAGGCTCAGTCACAAAGAAGGGACCAGCGCCGCCATCCAGG
Source organism: Phyllobates terribilis (assembly GCF_046119375.1). Classification (NCBI taxonomy): domain Eukaryota; kingdom Metazoa; phylum Chordata; class Amphibia; order Anura; family Dendrobatidae; genus Phyllobates; species Phyllobates terribilis. The sequence continues at coordinate 151,767,677 of NW_027362767.1, forward strand.
AGCGGAGGCTAACAGAAGGCCCCAAGTCACCAGCCATACGGGTGAGCACCACACGGTATATTCAGGGACGTGGGCTACTTGTAACCGCTGACAGCAAGGTAGCCAGGAAGAGTGCAGATAAACGGGGAGGCCTACAACTCCACCTGGCCAGGGGAACTCCTGCTTGCTCGCAGACTGACCAGGCCCCTTATACTAGCCAGTACTCCTGGGAGGGTCTGCCTTGTACCATCAGTAAAGACCCTGAACTGCACCTCACGTCTCTGTGATTCCTTGCCGCACCAGCACCATTAGCACTGGGACCCTCACACCATCACTCCCATCATCTCTCACATTAGCTGCCCTGAGGCAATACTTCTCCCGTGGGGAGTTATCCCATACTCGGCTGCGCAAACAACATCAGCCTCAGCGGTCGGCAGCGCAGCGGCGGTCCCCACTGACCACAATCCATGGGTGGCGTAGTCGGACATTTGCTATACATTAAGACTGCCACTGGTTTGACCACCCTGGGCACGGACCGGGTCACCGCCACACGGAGACTACAACCCCCAGCATTCTACAACAGGCCCGGTTCCGGGTTCCCCTGCACAACACAGGCCCAGGGGACGCGTCACAAACACAATAGTAGTTGTACAAAAGTATGCAGATATTAAGAGTCAGTTACCAGTGAAATGAAAGGCCTGGCTTGCGGGCAGGGGCTGCCACATGGGAGGCTTGTGGTTCCCTCTGTTGGGTGACTTCTCCCACACGATGTGTCATCATGGCCGCTGCTGAATCACGGCAAGGGCGGCAGAAGCTGTGGTTCGAAAATGGGAACACACGCGGCGTACTTTGACAAGCAGCTGAGGCAGATCCAGGTAGGTTTTGAGAAACTGCTGAACCACTAGGTTGAGCACATGGGTCAGGCATGGTATGTGTGTGAGGTTGCCTAGCTTCAGAGCCGCCACCAGGTTCTGGCCATTGTCACACACGACCATGCCTGGCTGTAGGTTCAGATCTGGCTGCTCTGTTACAGCTGTCAACAATTCTTCAGAGGTGTGCGGTTTGTCCCTTAAGCATATAAGCTTCAGCAGTGCCTGTTGCCACTTGGCTGAGGCAGTGCTGCAGTGCTTCCAGCTTGCGACTGATGTAGTCATTTCAGAGATGGAGGCTGCGGAAGAGGAGGAGGTGCAGGAGCTGTAGAATGTGGGGCTAACCCTGACTGACCCAGGGCTTGCAATCCTCGGCGTCGGGAGGACGTGTTCCATCCCAGGGTCCAACTGGGTCCCGGCTTCCAATATATTTACCCAGTGTGCCGTCAGCGAGATGTACCATCCCTGGCCACAAGCACTTGTCCATGGTTAGGTGGACCTTCCCAGTAATTGCGTTGTTGAGGGAAAGACTAATGTTCTGGGATACGTTCTTGTGTAATGCGGGGACGGCACACCAAAAGAAATAGTGTCTGCTGGGGACCGAGTACTGAGGTATGGCCGCCGCCATCAGGTTGCAGAAACATTCCGTCTCCACGAGCCTAAAAGGCAACATTTCAAGTGAAAGCATTTGAGAAAAGTGGGAGTTTAGTAGTGTGGCATGTGGGGCATTTGGCTGCATATTTGCACTTGCGTTCCAAGGACTGTGGTAGGGACAACTGAATGCTGCGCTTGGACAAGGACGTGGACGGTGATGGTTGCAAGTGTGCAACGACATGTGCAGGGCGGGAGGCATCTTCGCCGTGGACAGGGGATTGGCGTGCACGCACAACAGCGGAACAGGCAGTGGCGTCACCCATAGACAATGTTTCTGGACCCTGGTGTTCAGCCCACCTAGTCGGGTGCTTTGCTGTCATGTGCCTGAGCATGCAGGTGGCGGTCAGGCTGGTACTTTTGCTGCCCCTGCTGATGCTGGCATGGCAGATGTTGCAAATGGCCTTTTTGGGGTTATCTGGACAGTCTTTAAAAAAGAGTCAGACTCTGGAAGACCTAACAGTTAGACTGGCAACTTCCGTCGTGTTGCTGTTCCGGGAGACAGTTGCCCGCCTTGTGACTGTGGCCACCCCACTGCTTGTTCCTGCCTGTTGTCATGCTACGCCTCTCTACTCCTGTGTGCTGCTGTCCTTGCTATGCATGTCACCTTGCCAGTTTGGGTCAGTGACTTCATCGTCCACCACCTCGTCTTCCACATACGCACCCTGGGCCTCCTCCTGACTTGCTGTCAATTGTGTCTCATCATCATCATCAACATCCACCTTTTGTGACAGTAATTGCACTTTCCCTCCGTCACCTTCGTGTGACCGTGGCTGCTCAAATATTTGGGCATCACTACATTCGATCTCCTCTTGCCCCGCTTGAAGCTGGCTGGGCAAGAGGCCCGAATCTATAAATGGAAAAGTGAACAGCTCTTCGGAGTGTCCATGTGTGGGATCAGTTGTCTGCGTGCACTCGGCATTGTGGGAGGAAGGAGGATCAGGTTGAGGAATATGTGATCCAGACTCACAGCTACTGAGACTTGACCGTGTGGAAGACAAGGTGGTGGTAAACTGACTGGAAGCATTATCTGCTATCCAACCAACAACCTTTTCACATTGCTCTGGCTTCAAGAGTGGTGTTCCTCGGCCCCTTAGTAATTGGGACAGGAAGGCAGTTCGATATGATGTGGGTGTTTGTTGTGCTCCCTCAGAAGGCACAGTTTCGTCTTGCCCACGGCCTTGGCCTCGGCCTCTGCATCCACCATCACTTCCACTTCCCCGTCCCTTGCCATGCGCCTTTACCATTTTAAGTGGAGTGTAATATTTGGCCCGCTCCACAAAATGTCTGTATTACTATCGCAGTAATATGGGATCACGTGTGATGACCACGGTTTTAGGAAGTGGCCTTATAGATGTGGTATTAGTCAGCAACCAAGTGTGAATAGGTTCAACAAAACACAGCTGATTGACTTTAAATGGAGTATATTTGGCACTCTCCACACAATGTCTGTACTATTACCGCAATAATATGCGATCACGTGTGATGACCATGGTTTTAGGTGGCCTTATGGATGTGGCCTTATGGATGTGCTATTGGTCAGCGACCAAGTGTGAATAGGTTCAACTCGACACAACACAGCTGGCTGACTTTAAATGGAGGGTAATATTTGGCCCGCTCCAAAAAATGTCACAATTATTACTACAGTAATATGGTATCACGTCCGATGACCATGGTTTCAGGAAGTGGCCTTATAGATGTGGCATTGGTCAGCGAACAAGTGTGAATAGGTTCAACAAAGCACAGCTGGCTGACTTTAATGGAGTGGAATATTTGGCACGCTCCAAAAAGTGTCACGATTATTACCGCAGTAATATGGGATCATGTGTGATGAAGGACAAGTTTCTCTGCTTACACAATACAGCAATGCAAATAAAATAAAAAAAATCTGCCTGTATTCTGCTAACAAGCAAATTGAGCAGTAAAATGGAGTACTGTATTGCTTTTTAAGCAAATAATCATGATTAAGAGCAAAAGAGCATGGATATCTGTAACAGCAGCAGACAGAACATGCAATGGACCCTATTGTGCTGTATACACTGCCACAAACCCTGCCTGCCTAACTCCTGCTATCACCAGTAATATATGCAGCTGGATTAGTCCTTAGAAGGACCGTTAGTTTAGATGTATATATAGCTGTGGAATACCTGACTAAAACAACTACCAATTTGGCCCTTCACTCAGCAGCACCTCTCTCTACTCTGCCTGTTTCAGGGGTACACTGTGATGAGCATAGGGTCACTACGTCTTATATAGACCCGATGACGCTATGCAGCCAGCGAATCACTGTAATGCCACAACCAACATGGCTACGGCATTACAGGGAGTGGCAGGATATCCATGCATGTTAATTGACTGACTAAAGAGCGACAGACATGCGGGCAGGGGACCCGAGCTCCCACCCGATCATCCCAGAAATACTCGCCAAGCATCTCGAGCAGTGAGATGCTCGGGCGAGTAGTGAGCAGTGACGAGCATGCTTGCTCATCACTAGTGATTACTTGCTTTCACCGTAGAACACCTGTAAGTGCATATTTGCTACTGTGTAATAGTCACAGGACAGGGAGGGGTTAAGCATTCAAGTATTTAATCTCTATTGGAAATCAAGAATCTTCCCCTTATTGATATCAGAGAGAGCAAGGGACCTCCATACACAACACAGTCCCCTATACCAAGACCAATAATACCACATACAAGGAACAAATACCGCCACACCATGACCAGACTACATATTACTACCACATAGTGACCAAATAATACCACATACAAGGGATAAATACCGTCACACCATGACCAGACCACATATTACCACTAGTGTTGAGTGAGCACTAAAATGCTCGGGTGCTCGAAGCTCGGGCCGAGCTTACCGTGATACTCGGGTGCTCGACCCGAGCAACGAGGCCAATGTTAGTCTATGAGAGACCCGAGCATAGCGGCGGCACCCCCGGCAGTTTGTAGAAAGCCTAAAAAGTGCCCAAAACGATAGTGACAGTGCTCAAATTACATGGGGACAGCATGGGGATCGCCCCAGGAAGCATTTTTGACCCCCAGGTCACTGCTGTCAACAACGTGGTCAGAGGTATTAAGCCACTTTTAAGGGCTCACAATAAAACGTTCAAAAACAAAACTGAAACTGCTTTCCTGTGAAATATGTTAAGGAACATCCTTTCCAGGGTAAAGACTTGTATATAAGGTAAAATAAATAACCAAAAACAAAAATACTCCTCCACACCTTGGGCTATGTTCACAAGTAGCATTTTTTATGCGTTTTTGCACTTTTGTGTTGCTTTCAACCGTGACAAATGCATTCACCGGGAAATGTCATTTTAACATTTTACAACCTTATCTGGCCATGTGCTGTGTGACACATGCATACAGTGCTGAAAAGACATGGGAACAGCATGGGGAAGACCCCTGGAAGCATCTCTGACACCCAGGTCACTGCCTAAAAGTGTACCCATCAGAAGTGATCCTTGCCGCATCAGAAGATGCAGACTTGCAACTATCCCCGTGCAAGTCCTTGTCCCAGGGCAGTGTTCAATTGTACCTCCCCCATTCCTTGCAATGCAAGCGAAAGTATGCAGCCTGCCACCCACCCACCCCCTGGCTGCAATACCATACTGCTTGCTTGCACTTGAAATTGGGCCTTTTAGGCATGTGGAGGCGGAATCTGGTCACCACGTCATGGCTGCGTCGGCGGCCTGGTATCCATACTCAGTCCCCAGCCGCCCGGCGGCCGGGTGTCCACGCTTGGTCCCCAGCCACCAGGGGGCGGCCGGGTGTCCATACTCGGTCCCCAGCTGCCCCTATTTGTTCCGGTAACCTTCCCCACACTTTTCTTAGCCTGTCCTGCTTTAGGGCAGCATTGGCCGAGCCCACCAGACAACCAGACTCCTCTGGTGGGCCCTGGATTCTCCATCAGGGGAGTTGAGAGTGCCAAGGTGAGGAGCATGATGATGATGATAGAAATTAGTGTAGCGCCCCGAGGGTTCGGCCCTACAGGGGTATTGCACCTCTGCCAGAGGTGTGATATTCCACTCCCGGGTAAGGATGGAGTATGGACCAGGGCTCAGTTACCTGCATGCATCACACACACCCCATTTCCGGGGGACAGCTCAACGGTGCTCCCATTTATACAGTAATGCAGGCACGACAGACCATGTTACTGGCTGGAGTGGGGAGGGGGGAGGAAAACCCAGTGATGTAGGAACAGAGGGGGACGGTTTCTGAGCATAGGTAGGAGCTCATTGGGTGCTGGTCACCTGAGCTCACACTCAGAGGGGAGGTATAAAAGGTGGGCACCATCTTAGGACAGGAGTCGAGTCAAGTCAGTTCAGAGTGAGAGGTGAAGGCCCAAGCCTGGGAGGAGAAGGAGAAGTAGGCCTAGAGAAGAGGCCAAGGGAAGGAGGAGAAGAAGGAACAGGAAAGGAGAAGGAGTGACAGAGAAACAGAAGGACTCAGAAACAAGAAGGCAGAAGGGACCCTAAGGACCAACGTGAAATCGGGTGACGGGTCAGGCAAGAAAAGGGTACCGGATCCCAAATTGATGGAGGTAAATTATCCCTCAGCCATGAACCGGAGGTCGTGATCATCACTCATCACTTGGTGCGACCCCCTGCTAAACCTTGCTAGGAAGGCACCATATAAGATAGCGGGAAACGGGGCCCACGTTTACCCGCATAGATCCGCGGCAGCTGGACAAAAGCTTGGTCACTGGTGGGGCACGAGCCAGAGGAAGGATAGAAGGGAGTCCTGTGCCATACTCCTGAATTGCCTGGGGGTTGACCGAGCCCCTCACATGGTGGACGCAGCACGGCTTGGGCAGTCACTACCTGTACAGAAGTGGCTTGGAGTATGCGAACTGTGAGTAAAAGACCCTGGACTGCAACTCGTTGTCTTTGTGCTTCTTACTTCGTCAGCACTAACGGTACTGGGACTCCTTGCACCATCACCCCCACCATCTACCCCTCACTGCCCTGAGGCTACACTCCTCCCGTGGGGAGTCGTACTATTCCCTGCTGCACCCACAACACCAGCCTCAGCGGTCTGCACTGCAGCGGCGGTTAGCCCTGACCGCAATCCACGGGTGGCGTAGTTGGACATTGCAAAGCACATAGTAGACTACCACTGGTCTGACCACCCTGAGCCACGGACCGGGTTGCCACTACTACCCCCATCATTACACTGAAGCCCGGTTCCGACTGCCCCAAGGCCCAGGGGGCGAGACATTAGCATCTGCTTTGTTTTCTTGGAATGCAAGCGTAAGTGTGCAGCCTGACACCCACCCACCCCCAGGCTGCAATACCATACTGCTAGCTTGCTTGCACTTGAAATGAGGCCTTTTAGGCTTGTGGAGGCAGACGCCGGCCACCATGTCATGACTGCGTCGGCGGCCTGGTATCCATACTCAGTCCCCAGCCGCCCGGCGGCCGGGTGTCCACACTCGGTCCCCAGCCGCCAGGGGGCGGCCAGGTGTCCATACTCGGTCCCCAGCCGCCCCTATTTGTCCCGGTAACCTTCCCCACACTATTCTTAGCCTGGCCTGCTTTAGGGCAGCATTGGCCGAGCCCAACAGACAACCAGACTCCTCCGGTGGTCCCTGGCTTCTCCATCAGGGGAGTTGAGAGTGCCAAGGTGAGGAGCATGATGATGATGGTAGAAGTTAGCATCTGCTTTGTTTTCTTGGAATGCAAGCGTAAGTGTGCAGCCTGCCACCCACTCACCCCCAGGCTGCAATACCATACTGCTAGCTTGCTTGCACTTGAAATTGGGCCTTTTAGGCATGTGGAGGCGGAATCTGGCCACCACGTCATGGCTGCGTCGGCGGCCTGGTATCCATACTCAGTCCCCAGCCGCCCGGCGGCCGGGTGTCCACGCTTGGTCCCCAGCCGCCAGGGGGCGGCCGAGTGTTCATAAACTATCCCCAGCCGTCCCTATTTGAAGACAGCCTAACCACGAACACGTGGACAAGTGAATGTGGCCAGGGATGGTCCATCTCACTGACGCCTTCACACTGGGTTAATATTGTGGAAGCCGGGACACAGTTGGACACTGGGATGCAACACGTCCTCCAGACATAGAGGATTGTGGGTCCTGGGTCAATCAGGCTTCAACACAAAGTTCAGAAGGTAGACAGCAGCAGTGGTCGGCCTCCTACACAACGAGTAAATAATTCATGATCATGAGACCATCCATCTACTTAGCTTTCTGTTCCTTGGAATGCAAGCGCATGTATGTAGTAGTGGCTAGGCCTGAGATGGTCAGCGTTTTGGCGCATATCCTACCTCCTCCGAGGATTGCTGGATGTTTTCCTGCTACTATCCCAGTTCTATGACTCCCGTTAAAACAAAGCTTCAGGTGATAAATGATGGATTAGGTGGTGGCAAAGGAGAAAGAGCAGGAGGAACAGGGACCATTCACATCAATATCAGGCCAGTCAACCACATATGTCTTGTAGGATATGTTTCTGTAACAAAATGAGCGGTTCGGCTACACAGTTATAGGGCATACAGTGAGTGCAATGCCTTCTAAAAATTTTGAGGCACTCCAATGCCCCTTGCAAATGACATGGAGGTCAGAGGGCCTTAACTAAACAGTTTTTTCCATTTATAGCAACTGGGTCTCCTGTACACTGTTGGCCTAAGCAGTGAATGGAAGGCTTTCCAAAAATTGTGAGGAAATGCAATGCCCCTTGAAACAGACGTGGATTACAGCGTACTAAAAACCTTCTACCCATTATTGGGGAGTGGGTCTCCCTTAGTTTTCGCCTTTTCATTGAAAAGCAAAAGCTGACTAAAATTAGGAGGAAATGCAATGCCCGTTGGAAGAGTCGTGAAGGTTAGAGGTAATTAAAAAGAACATTTCAATGCCCCTTGGAAGAGCTGTGGAGTTCAGAGTGGCTTAAGAAGACGCTTTTAATGCCCCTTTGAAGAGACGTGGAGGTCACAGTAGCTTAACAAGACTGTTTTAATGCCCCTCGGAAAAGACGTGGAGGTCCCAGTAGCTTAACAAGATGATTTGAATGCCCCTTGGAAGAGACGTGGAGGTCATAGAAGCTTAACAAGACGGTTTTAATGCCCCTTGGAAGAGACGTGGAGGTCACAGTAGCTTAACAAGACGGTTTTAATGCCCCTTGGAAGAGTCGTGAAGGTCGCAGTAGCTTAACAAGATGGTTTTAATGCCCCTTGGAAGAGTGGTGGAGGTAGCAGTAGCTTAACAAGACGGTTTTAATGCCCCTTGGAAGAGTGGTGGAGGTCGCAGTGGAATAAAAAGACAATATCAATGCCCCTTGGAAGAGTGGTGGAGGTCGCAGTAGCTTAACGAGATGGTTTTAATGCCCCTTGGAAGAGACGTGGAGGTCACAGTGGAATAAAAAGACAATATCAATGTCAATGCCTCTTGGAAGAGTGGTGGAGGTCGCAGTAGCTTAACAAGACGGTTTTAATGCCCCTTGGAAGTGTGGTGGAGGTCGCAGTAGCTTAACAAGACGGTTTTAATGCCCCTTCGAAGAGACGTGGAGGTCACAGTGGAATAAAAAGACAATATCAATGCCCATTGGAAGAGGGATGGAGGTCGCAGTAGCTTAACAAAATGGTTTTAATGCCCCTTGGAAGAGATGTGACGGTCACAGTAGCTTAAGAAGACGGTTTTAATGCCCCTTGGAAGAGACGTGGAGGTCACAGTGGAATAAAAAGACAATATCAATGCTCCTTAAAAGAGTGGTGGAGGTCGCAGTAGCTTAACAAGATGATTTTAATGCCCCTTGGAAGAGTGGTGGAGGTCGCAGTAGATTAACAGATGGTTTTAATGCCCTTTGGAAGAGACGTGGAGGTCACAGTAGCTTAACAAGACGGTTTTAATGCCCCTTGGAAGAGTGGTGGAGGTCGCAGTGGAATAAAAAGACAATATCAATGCCCCTTGGAAGAGTGGTGGAGGTCGCAGTAGCTTAACAAGATGGTTTTAATGCCCCTTGGAAGAGACGTGGAGGTCACAGTGGAATAAAAAGACAATATCAATGTCAATGCCCCTTGGAAGAGTGGTGGAGGTCGCAGTAGCTTAACAAGACGGTTTTAATGCCCCTTAGAAGTGTGGTGGAGGTCGCAGTAGCTTAACAAGACGGTTTTAATGCCCCTTCGAAGAGACGTGGAGGTCACAGTGGAATAAAAAGACAATATCAATGCCCATTGGAAGAGGGGTGGAGGTCGCAGTAGCTTAACAAAATGGTTTTAATGCCCCTTGGAAGAGATGTGGCGGTCACAGTAGCTTAAGAAGACGGTTTTAATGCCCCTTGGAAGAGACGTGGAGGTCACAGTGGAATAAAAAGACAATATCAATGCTCCTTAAAAGAGTGGTGGAGGTCGCAGTAGCTTAACAAGATGATTTTAATGCCCCTTGGAAGAGTGGTGGAGGTCGCAGTAGATTAACAGACGGTTTTAATGCCCTTTGGAAGAGACGTGGAGGACACAGTAGCTTAACAAGACGATTTTAATGCCCCTTGGAAGAGACGTGGAGGACACAGTAGCTTAACAAGACGGTTTTAATGCCCCTTGGAAGAGTGGTGGAGGTCGCAGTAGCTTAACAAGACGGTTTTAATGCCCCTTGGAAGAGTAGTGGAGGTCGCAGTGGAATAAAAAGACAATATTAATGCCCCTTGAAAGAGTGGTGGAGGTCGCAGTGGCTTAACAAGACGGTTTTAATGCCCCTTGGAAGAGACGAGGAGGTCACAGTGGAATAAAATGACAATATCAATGCCCCTTGGAAGAGTGGTGGAGGTCGCAGTAGCTTAACAAGACGGTTTTAATGCTCCTCGGAAGAGACATGGAGGTCACAGTAGCTTAACAAGACGGTTTTAATGCACCTTGGAAGAGACTTGGAGGTCACAGTGGAATAAAAAGACAATATCAATGCCCCTTGGAAGAGTGGTGGAGGTCCCAGTAGTTTAACAAGTTGGTTTTAATGCCTCTTGGAAGAGACGTGGAGGTCACAGTAGCTTAACAAGACGGTTTTAATGCCCCTTGGAAGAGACGTGAAGGTTACAGTGGAATAAAAAGACAATATCAATGCCCTTTGGAAGAGTGGTGGAGGTCGCAGTAGCTTAACAAGACGGTTCTAATGCCCCTTGGAAAAGTGGTGGAGGTCGCAGTAGCTTTACAAGACGGTTTTAATACCCCTTGGAAGAATGGTGGAGGTCGCAGTGGAATAAAAAGACAATATCAATGCCCCTTGGAAGAGTGGTGGAGGTCGCAGTAGCTTAACAAGATGGTTTTAATGCCCCTTGGAAGAGTGGTGAAGTCGCAGTAGCTTAACAAGACGATTTTAATGTCCCTTGGAAGAGTGGTGGAGGTCACAGTGGAATAAAAAAGACAATATCAATGCCCCTTGGAAGAGTGGTGGTGGTCGCAGTAGCTTAACAAGTGAGTTTTAATGCCCCTTGGAAGTGTGGTGGAGGTCGCAGTAGCTTAACAAGACGGTTTTAATGCCCCTTCGAAGAGACGTGGAGGTCACAGTGGAATAAAAAGACAATATCAATGCCCATTGGAAGAGGGGTGGAGGTCGCAGTAGCTTAACAAAATGGTTTTAATGCCCCTTGGAAGAGATGTGGCGGTCACAGTAGCTTAAGAAGACGGTTTTAATGCCCCTTGGAAGAGACGTGGAGGTCACAGTGGAATAAAAAGACAATATCAATGCTCCTTAAAAGAGTGGTGGAGGTCGCAGTAGCTTAACAAGATGATTTTAATGCCCCTTAGAAGAGTGGTGGAGGTCGCAGTAGATTAACAGACGGTTTTAATGCCCTTTGGAAGAGACGTGGAGGTCACAGTAGCTTAACAAGACGGTTTTAATGCCCCTTGGAAGAGACGTGGAGGACACAGTAGCTTAACAAGACGGTTTTAATGCCCCTTGGAAGAGTGGTGGAGGTCGCAGTAGCTTAACAAGACGGTTTTAATGCCCCTTGGAAGAGTGGTGGAGGTCCCAGTAGCTTAACAAGACGGTTTTAATGCCCCTTGGAAGAGTAGTGGAGGTCGCAGTGGAATAAAAAGACAATATTAATGCCCCTTGAAAGAGTGGTGGAGGTCGCAGTGGCTTAACAAGACGGTTTTAATGCCCCTTGGAAGAGACGAGGAGGTCACAGTGGAATAAAATGACAATATCAATGCCCCTTGGAAGAGTGGTGGAAGTCGCAGTAGCTTAACAAGACGGTTTTAATGCCCCTCGGAAGAGACATGGAGGTCACAGTAGCTTAAGAAGACGGTTTTAATGCACCTTGGAAGAGACTTGGAGGTCACAGTGGAATAAAAAGACAATATCAATGCCCCTTGCAAGAGTGGTGGAGGTCGCAGTAGTTTAACAAGTCGGTTTTAATGCCTCTTGGAAGAGACGTGGAGGTCACAGTAGCTTAACAAGACGGTTTTAATGCCCCTTGGAAGAGACGTGAAGGTTACAGTGGAATAAAAACACAATATCAATGCCCTTTGGAAGAGTGGTGGAGGTCGCAGTAGCTTAACAAGACGGTTCTAATGCCCATTGGAAAAGTGGTGGAGGTCGCAGTAGCTTTACAAGACGGTTTTAATACCCCTTGGAAGAATGGTGGAGGTACCAGTGGAATAAAAAGACAATATCAATGCCCCTTGGAAGAGTGGTGGAGGTCGCAGTAGCTTAACAAGATGGTTTTAATGCCCCTTGTAAGAGTGGTGGAAGTCGCAGTAGCTTAACAAGACGATTTTAATGCCCCTTGGAAGAGTGGTGGAGGTCACAGTGGAATAAAAAGACAATATCAATGCCCCTTGGAAGAGTGGTGGTGGTCGCAGTAGCTTAACAAGTCAGTTTTAATGCCTCTTGGAAGAGACGTGGAGGTCACAGTAGCTTAACAAGATGGTTTTAATGCCTCTTGGAAGAGACGTGAAGGTCACAGTGGAATAAAAAGACAATATCAATGCCCCTTGGAAGAGTGGTGGAGGTCGCAGTAGCTTAACAAGACGGTTTTAATACCCCTTGGAAGAGTGGTGGAGGTCGCAGTGGAATAAAAAGACAATATCAATGCCCCTTGGAAGAGACGTGGAGGTCACAGTAGCTTAACAAGATGGTTTAAATGCCCCTTGGAAGAGACGTGGAGGTCACAGTGGAATAAAAAGACAATATCAATGCCCCTTGGAAGAGTGGTGATGGTCGCAGTAGCTTAACAAGATGGTTTTAATGCCCCTCGGAAGTGTGTTGGAGGTCGCAGTAGCTTAACAAGACGGTTTTAATGTCCCCTGGAAGAGACGTGGAGGTCACAGTAGCTTAACAAGACGGTTTAAATGCCCCTTGGAAGAGACGTGGAGGTCACAGTAACTTAACAAGACGGTTTCAATGCCCCTTGGAAGAGACGTGGAGGTCAGAGTGGTTTAACAAGATGGTTTTAATGCCCCTTGGAAGAGACGTGGAGTTCAGAGTAGCTTAACAAGACGGTTTTCATGCCCCTTACAAGAGCCATGCAGTACAGCATATTAGAAACATTATTCCCATTATTGGGGAGTGGGTCTCCCCTAGTCTTTGCCTATGCCTTCCAAGCAAAAGCTGCCAAAAATTAGGACGGAGGAACTTGCAATGCAGGCAAACAAGAGCCATGCAGTACAGACAGCATATTCAAAACATTATTCCCATTATTGGGCAGTGGGTCTCTCATAGTCTTTGCCTATGCCTTCCAAGCAAAAGCTGCCAAAAATTAGGACGGAGGAACTTGCAATGCTGGCAACACGGACCACGGTCACCCTGGTGGTATAGTGGTGGTGGAGGCTGAGGATAAGGAGAAGAGCAAAATACAGCTGAAATGAGGAAGCGTATACCCATGTGTGGGTGTGAAGCGGTGCATGGGAATACACCTCCCGAAATAACACAGTGGATTTGACTTTATGTTACTCTGCTGTCATTTGGTGGTGATGAGAAATCTGGCCCAATCTAGCCCTTGTTCATTTTGATAAGGGTCAGCTTGTCAGCATTGTCAGTTGACAGGCGAGTGCGCTTATCAGTTAGAATTCCCCCAGCGGCACTAAAAACACGCTCCGATAAGGAGGGCAGGCCAGGAGCTCCAAGGCGTACAGAGCGAGTTCATTCCAAGTCTCCAACTTGGATACCCAATAATTAAAAGGCACAGAGGAATCACGGAGGACGCTGGTACGGTCTGCAAGGTACTCCCTCACCATCTTTTGAAACTTTTCACTCCTTGTGAGAGTTCCCCGTGCGTCAGGGCCTGTAAGCTGGGCAGGTCTCAGAAAATAGTCCCAGAACGTTGGCAGTGTTCCCCTGCCTCTGCTGGATTGGAGTTGCGTCTCTCTCGCCTGTACGCCTTGGTTGGGCAACGAACTGTGACCTCTGCCGCTAGAGTGTTAAGATGGGAATTTTTTTAACAGTTCTGCAGCAAGAGCCTTCTGGTACTGCCCCATTTTTGTAGACCTCTCAACCTCAGGAATAAGAGAGTGAAAGTTCTCCTTGTAGCGGGAGTCTAAAAGTGTCACCAACCAGTAATGACTGTCACCCAACATTTTGATGACGTGAGGGTCACGGTTAAGTCAGCGTAACATAAAGTCAGCCATGCGTGCCAGACTGGTAACAGGCAAGACTTCCGTGTCCTCAACAAGATGACTACTGACCATGCTCTCCTTCTCCTCCTCCTCCCCCCTGTCCTCAGGCCACCCACGCTGAACCAACGGTATGACAGTTGTACAGGTACTACCGTCTACAGCACATGATACCAGCTCCTGTTCTTCCTCATCCTCCTCCTCTCCCTCATTGTCCCCCAATGCACGTTGGGATGAGATGAGGCTGGGCTGTGTGTAATCGCCTGTTACAGCTTCTTGATCCATCTCATCATACTCTGGCTGCAATGCCTCCTCTTTAATTCTCTGCAGAGAGCGTTGCAAAAGACAGACAAGTGGGATGCTGACGCTAATGATGGCGTCATCGCCACTCACCATCTTGGTGGACTCCTCAAAGTTTCTCAGGATGGTACATATGTCAAATATCTAGGTCCACTCCTGAGGTCTAATGTGTGAAGTCTGACCGGAATATCGACGGCCTTGTTGCAGCTGGTACTCCACAACTGCTCTCTTCTACTCACAAATCCTTTGCAACATGTAGAGGGTAGAGTTCCAACGTGTGGGGACATCACACACCAGTCGGTGTGCCGGAAGCTGCAAACGCTGCTGCAACACAGCAAGAGCAGCAGAAGCTGTAGCCGACTTCCGAAAATGAGCTGACAGGCGGCGTACTTTGACGAGTAGATCTGACAACTCGGGGTACGATTTAAGAAACCGCTGAACCACGAGGTTAAGCACATGAGCCAGGCATGGTATGTGTGTGATCTCGCCTCGCCTCAGAGCCGCCACCAGGTTATGGCCATTGTCACACACGACCATGCCTGGATGTAGGTTCAGCGGTCTCAGCCACATATCTGCCTGCTCTTTCACAGCTGTCCACAACTCACAAGCAGTGTGAGGTTTATCACCTAAGCTTATGAGTTTCAGCACAGCCTGTTGCCGCTTTGCTGAGGCAGTACTGCAGTGCTTCCAGCTTGTAACTGATGTGGTGATATCTGAGATGGAGGCTGAACATGAGGAGGAGGAGGATGATGCGCAGGAGCTGTACACTGTGGGGGCAACTTTGACTGACATAGGGCCCGCAATCCTCGGTGTGGGGAGGATGTGTTCCGTCCCAAGGTCCGACTGGGTCCCGGCTTCCACTATGTTTACCCAGTGTGCCGTCAGGGAGATGTACCATCCCTGGTCACAAGCACTTGTCCACGTGTCCGTTGTCAGGTGGAGTCTCCCAGTAACTGCGTTGTTGAGGGCACGGCAGATGTTTTGGGCCATGTGCTTGTGTAGTGCGGGGATGGCACACCGGGCAAAATAGTGTCGGCTGGGGACCGAGTACCGAGGGATGGCCACCGCCATAAGGTTGCGGAAGGATTCCATCTCCGCCAGCCTAAAAGGCAGCATTTCCAACACAAGCAGTTGTGAAATGTGCGAATTTAGGACTGTGGCCTGTGGGGCGTTGGCTGAGAATTTGCGCTTTCGTTCAAAGCTCTGGGATATGGACAATTGAACGCTGCGGTGGGACGTGGACGTTGATGCTGTTTCTTGAGAAACTGCCATAACAAGTGAAGACTGAGAGGATGGGGCATTTTTGCATGCAGTATGGACAGGGTATTGCCTTGCACGCACAACAGGGGGTTCTCTTACACGCACAACAGCGGAAGAAGCAGTGGTGACACCCGCTGACACTGGTCGTGGACCCTGGGCTTCGTCCCACAAAGTCGGGTGCTTGGCTGATATGTGCCTGATCATGCTGGTGGTGGTCAGGCTGGTAGTTTTGTCACCCCTGCTGATGCTGGCATGGCAGGTGGTACAAATGGCCTTTTTGGGGTTATCAGCAGAGTCTTTAAAAAAATTCCAGACTCTGGAAGACCTACCGGTTGTACTGGCAATGTCCCTCGTGTTGGTGTTACGGGGAACTGTTGCCCGCCTTCTGTGTGCGGCTACCACACTGCTTCTTCCTGCCTGTTGGGGTACTCTGCCTCCCCCCCCCTGTGTGCTGCTGGCCTCACTCTGCGTGTTCTCCTGCCTCGTTGGGTCAGTTAGTAAGTCGGTCAAGAAGTAGGAGTGAGAAGATGTGGCTGTTGGTTGTGCCACATTTTCACCTTGGCCACGGGCCCGTCCTCTACACGCACCATCACTAGAACGTCCAGTTCCACATCCCTTGCCACGCGCCTTGCCCATTGTAAATGAAGTAAAATAGCTTACACTCGCACTATCAATGGAAAAAGGGTAATAGTCCTCCATACAGTATTATGAGCACCACATAGTCCTCCATACAGTATAATGAGCACCACATAGTCCTCCATACAGTATAAAGGACACCACATAGTCCTCCATACAATATTATGAGCACCACATAGTCCTCCATACAGTATTATGAGCACCACATAGTCCTCCATGTTATGATCTGCTACAAGCACTAAGGAAAGACAGGAGATCTGTCCCTACAATCGAACTAAACTGGATCCCTACGATGTAACGGGGAACCTGATCCTGCGATCAGATCCGCTAAAGTCCTTGGCTAGTCTGTACGAAGACCTATAGATGCAAGGGAGGAATCCCTACAAGAACTAGGGACTGGGATAAAGTTGGACACCTCCTAGCAGAAATTGTAGCAGTCAAAGACAAACACACAACAAAGAACATAGAGGTCCGAAGACCTAGCAAAACTAACAGAGAACGGTAACAGAGCACCAAGCTAGCTCAAGAGTAGTAAATACAATGAAGTCCAGCAAGGCCAGGAGGGCGGAGCCGGATTAAATAGGCAAAAATGGTCATGTGACCAGCAAACTAGAAAAAACCTAACAGGAGAGTTCTAACAGTACCCCCTCTTCTAAGAGGATCCTCCGGATCCCCTGGGACCTGGCTTATCAGGAAACCTCCTGTGAAATGCTCTGACAAGTCTGGAAGCAGAAACATCATCCGCCCTCACCCATGAGCTATCCTCGGGTCCGAAACCCTTCCAAGCGACGAGATACTGCAAACTCCCTCTATACCGTCTAGAATTTAGGATGCGGGAAATTTCATATTCCCCGTCCTCCACCACCGGAGGAACAGTGGCAGAGGCGTCACCAACCGACACATCAGCTTTTTTCAACAGAAAAACATGAAACACCGGATTAATCTTCCAGGAGGTAGGAACCTCCAACCTAACAGCAGATTGGTTAACTATCTGAAGCACCTTAAAGGGCCCTACAAACTTGGGACCCAATTTTTTAGAAGGAATCCTCAGTCGCAGATTCTTAGAGGACAAACAAACCATGTCACCAATAGCAAACGAAACCTCTTGCCGTTTCCTATCAAAGTACCTCTTAGATTTTTTGTTAGCCTCCTGAAGATTATCACGCACATCCGTCCAAACTCTCTCCAAATCACCGGAAAAACTCTCCTCCTCCGGCACAGCCGATACCAATTTGGAGAATGACCCAAAAGACGGATGTCTCCCAGTACAACAAAAAAAAAGGCGAACACCCAGCAGAAGAGGATGTATGGTTGTTAAGAGCAAATTCAGCAAGTGGCAGAAACTCAGACCACCCCTCTTGATTGTCTGCCACAAAGCAACGCAAGAACTGCTCAACATCCTGGTTTTTTCTTTCTGTCTGGCCATTAGACTCAGGATGATATCCGGATGAAAACGACAAATGAACTCCCAACCTGTCACAAAAGGCACGCCAAAAACGAGCCACGAACTGAGGTCCCCTATCAGAAACAATGTCAGTAGGAACGCCATGTAGTCTGACAATTTCCTTGACAAAGGCCTTAGCGAGTGTCTTAGCGCAAGGCAGTTTGATGAAGGGAACCAAGTGACACATCTTGCTAAAACGGTCCACGTCCACCCAGATGACCGTGAAACCTTCAGAGGGGGGAAGGTCAGTAATAAAGTCCATAGCCAGATGTGTCTGTAATGCACACGCCCGGGCTGAGCGGCGTGTGCGTGTGATTCCACTGGACCGTGCCGGAGAGTGAATGCCTGGAGGGGCGTAACTAGGTATTCACCCGATCCGACCAGGGTCGCACGACGGCATACGACGCCAGTGCACCAAGGAGGAACCGAGCAGAGGGACCAGGTGCTACTCCAGGA
The DNA here is from genome assembly GCF_046119375.1 of Phyllobates terribilis. Classification (NCBI taxonomy): domain Eukaryota; kingdom Metazoa; phylum Chordata; class Amphibia; order Anura; family Dendrobatidae; genus Phyllobates; species Phyllobates terribilis. Next base: position 151,785,826 of record NW_027362767.1, read on the forward strand.
CAGACCCCGGACACGGCTGTTGACCCACACAGGGGAATACAGGAACAGACTGGTTAGGCTGGCACACAGACTGGTGGGAATAGGCAGGCACGACTGGTATGCAGGCAGGCGGGTATGCAGGCAGGGGGGTACAGGCAAGCACGGCTAGAGTGCAGACAGGAAGGCACTAGCAGGTAGGAACACAGGCGGGATAGGACCCAGTATACACTGGGACTCTGGAACAGAACCACAGACGTGGCGGACAAACACAGCAGAGTGAGGCCGCCCAGAGAGGTGAGCGAGAGCAGGGCAGGACGAGACCGCCCGGAGTGGTGAGCAAGAGCAGGGCAGGACGAGACCGCCTGGAGAGGTGAGCAGGAGCAGGGCAGGACGAGACCGCCTGGAGCGGTGAGCAAGAGCAGGGCAGGACGAGACCGCCTGGAGCGGTCAGCAAGAGCAGGGCAGAACGAGACCGCCTGGAGCAGTGAGCAAGAACAGAGCAGGACGAGACCGCCTGGAGCGGTGAGCAAGAACAGAGCAGGACGAGACCGCCTGGAGCGGTGAGCAAGAACAGAGCAGGACGAGACCGCCTGGAGCGGTGAGCAAGAGAAGAGCAGGACGAGACCGCCTGGAGCGGTGAGCAAGAGCAGAGCAGGACGAGGCCGCCTGGAGCGGTGAGCAAAAGCAGAGCAGGACGAGACCGCCTGGAGCGGTGAGCAAGAGCAGAGCAGGACGAGGCCGCCAGGAGCGGTGAGCAAAGGGTCAGAGCTGAGCGAGACTGCCGGAGCAGTGAGCAAGGAGTCAGAGCAGGACGAGGCCGCCTGGAGCAGTGAGCAAAAGGGTCAGAGCGGAGCAAGGCTGCCGGAGCAGTGAGCAAAAGGGTCAGAGCGGAGCAAAGCTGCCGGAGCAGTGAGCAAGGAGTCAGAGCAGGATGGACAGGGCTCTGTTCACACGGAACAGACAGGAAGGGAAAGGCAGAGCCAGATACCCACAGTGAAGTAGCAAGTGGACCACAAACTCACAAACGGGAGTACAGAGACAACAAGCAGGAGTTAGGTACGAGTTCAGACTCTGCAGAAAAAGGAAAGGAACGGACATAGAGAAAAAACAGGTAAAAGATAGGAGAGAGTACAGACTGGAACTGAGTATATGGAGGAGACCGACACTGCAGCGGGATACAGGAGCGGGTCTGGGAAAACGGCCCCCAGAGAGGCGGGACAAACAGGCAAGGAGCGTGTTCAGACAGGACAGACAAAATACAGGAGCGGGTCTAGGTAAACGGCCTCTAGAAGGCAGGAGGAACAGGCAAGGAGCGTGTTCAGACAGGACAGACAAGATACAGGAGCGGGTCTAGGTAATCGGCCCCTAGAAGGCGGGAGGAACAGGCTAGGAGCGTGTTCAGACAGGCCTGGAAATACAGCCTCCAGGATAGGCAGGCAAGAGAACACAGAACGGGACCTGGCACCTTCAAAGTGCAAGCACACACTGAATGAAGCACAATGCTCAGGCAGGGATTGATTGGAACAGCTGGGTTATATACCAGGTGACAGACAGCAATAGGCTGAGGACGCACAAGGGGTGTGACCCACAGCAGGTACAAAAAGCAGGAAGTGATCGGGCGCCGCCCTTAAGCAGCAGAAACAGACACAAACAGACAGCATGGAGGGAAGCCAGAGAGACATTCTGGACTGGAGATCAAGTGCGCACTCTTGCACAGTGGGAGATGGACCACCATGCAAGGGCGCCGCCAGGTATGTTACAGTGTCCAAGGTGCACTAGGAATCTCCAGAGGGCAAAGCAACCCCGCAGCAGGAGCATGTGAAGACTTAGATCTAGCACACACAGTACATTGACGCACCCACTTAATGACTTCCTTCTGCCATCCAGGCCACCAAAAACTGCGACCCACAAGTCTCTTGGTCTCAGAAATTCCTGGATTACCTGCCAACCGAGACTCATGACACTCAACAAACAAATCTCTCCTAAAAGTCCTAGGCACAAACAACCTCCCATGGGGAGTGTTAGAAGGGGCATTCTCCTGAGCTTTAAAAATCTCATCCTCCAAAACGGAGTCCAAAGCAGCTATCACAACACCTTCTTGTAAAATGCTCTCCTCCTCCTCCTCAGCACTGACCATAGGAGAAAAGCTGCGAGACAAAGCATCCGCTTTAACATTCTTGGTACCCGGGATGTAAGTAACGGAAAAATTAAACCGCGAGAAAAAAAGTGCCCACCTACCCTGACGGGCATTCAAGCGCTTGGCAGCATCAAGATAGATCAGATTTTTATGATCAGTGAAAACCTGAATGGGAAATTCAGCACCTTCCAAGAGATGACGCCAGTGTTCAAATGCGAGTTTAATAGCCAGCAATTCCCGATTACCAATATCGTAATTAAGTTCAGTCTCAGAAAATTTTTTTGAAAAAAAAGCACAGGGATGTACTCCATCCTTGCTTTCCTGAAACAACACCGCACCGACCCCCACAGAAGAAGCATCAACCTCAACCAAAAACGGCTTAGTCACATCAGGCTGCATAAGGATGGGAGCAGAGGTGAACCTCTCCTTTAGAAACACAAAAGCTTCAATGGCCTCAGAAGTCCACTGAACCGCATTAGCACCTTTCTTGGTGAGATCGGTCAGTGGTTTGACAATAATAGAAATTTTTTTTATGAATTTTCTGTAATAATTGGCGAAACCCAAAAACCTCTGTATCGATTTCAAACCAATAGGCCTAGGCCATTCCTGCACAGCTTGAACTTTAACCGGGTCCATCTCTAAACCTTCACTGGAGATAATGTAACCCAAAAAACTAATTCTCTGTACAGCGAACTCACATTTCTCCAGCTTAGCAAAAAGCAAATTGTCCATTAATAACTGTAAAACCTCACGTACGCTCCGCCAATGAGACTCCAGATCAGGCGAATAAATCAGAATGTCATCCAAATACACAACCACATTTTTGCCGATCAAAGGTCTAAGGATATCATTAATAAGATTCTGAAAAAATGCTGGAGCATTGGTAAGACCAAAAGGCATCACCAGATTCTCAAAATGACCCACAGGAGTGTTAAAAGCAGTCTTCCATTCATCACCCTCCTTCATGCGCAACAAATTGTATGCCCCCCGGAGATCAATTTTAGAGAACCACTTGGCCCCCAATAACTGGTTAAACAAATCAGGAATCAATGGCAGTGGGTAAGGATTGCGTACAGTAATTTTATTAATCTCACGAAAGTCCAGACAAGGACGTAAACCGCCATCTTTTTTTTTAACAAAAAAAAATCCAACAGCCACAGGAGACTTGGAAGGCCTAATGTGACTGGCGGCCAAGCTTGTCTGTATGTATTCCTCCAAAGCCTTTCTCTCAGGAATAGTAAGATTAAATAAACGACTTTTAGGAAGAGCCGCTCCAGGGACAAATTCAATGGTACAATCATAGTCTCTATGGGGAGGCAAAATTTGTGACTCCTCCTCAGAAAAAAACTCTCCAAAAATCCTGAATAGGTACAGGCAATTCCCCTCTATCCACAGCAGCAATGCGCCCGTTACAACACTTGTCATAACATTTAGGGCTCCAGGACTTAATTTCATTGGTAGACCAATCCAGTACAGGATTATGCAATTTTAACCAGGGCAACCCCAATATTACTGGAGAAGGCAAATTATTCAATACTACCAAATCCAAATTCTCTTGATGAATACCATTAATAATGAGGGGAAATTCACAGACCTTGTGAGTAACACTCTTCAAGGGAGAGCCATCGACAGAAACCACAGCAATAGGGGATGACAAAGGTTTAGGTTTTAATGTAAGTTTTTCCAAGAATCCCCCATCAATCACATTCAGAGTAGAACCACAATCCACAAATACCCGAAATTCAATTAATTCTTCCTGAGCAGTGGTAGTAGCAGATAGGAATACTCCCTTTGTATTTAAACAGGCAATACGGGCATAACTGACCATTTTTTTTTCTTTGTTCATACGAAGCACACAGTTCTTAATAAAATGACCAGAATTTCCGCAATAGAAGCACAAACCTTCAGAAAGCCTGCGGTCTTTTTCCTGAGAGCGGGGTGTCATCGCCCCAATCTCCATCGGCTCTCCTTTGTCAGCACAGACCCTCTCAAGACTCGGAGCTGACATAGCAGAGGATTTGCTCTCATTAACCCTTGCACGCAGTCTCCTGTCCACCCGTATAGCTAATTGCATAGCCTCCTGCAAGTTTCCAGGTGTGGGATAAGCAATCAGCAAATCTTTAACTCTTTCACCTAGCCCCGCCAGAAACAAACTTTTCAAAGCTGAATCGTTCCACCCCACCTGGGCAGACCACCGACGGAAGTGAGAACAATACTTTTCCACATTACCTGATCCCTGCCTCAAACGTCTCAATTCAGACTCAGCAGAAGAGACACGATCAGGATCATCGTACAACAAACCCAAAGCAGAAAAAAAACTATCCACTGATCTAAAGCACGGATCACTAGGTTGGAGAGAAAAAGCCCATCCCTGAGGATCCTTGCGCAAAAGTGACATTATGAACCCTATGCGCTGTGATTCATCACCAGAGGATCCGGGTCTTAAACGAAAATACAATAAACAAGCATTTTTAAAAGAAAAAAAATCTTGTTGTTCACCAAAAAATAGATCAAGCAGACGTACCTTTGGCTCTACCAAATGTGCTCCAGAACAGCTACTCACTTGTTGGAGCTCGGCCACCTCCAGAGAGAGTCCCTGCAAGCGTTGAGCCAAATCTTGAACCGAGACCATGATGGAAACTGGAGGTCTTTCCTTAGAGAAATTTTTTGGGCTGGACTTACTGTTATGATCTGCTACAAGCACTAAGGAAAGACAGGAGATCTGTCCCTACAATCGAACTAAACTGGATCCCTACGATGTAACGGGGAACCTGATCCTGCGATCAGATCCGCTAAAGTCCTTGGCTAGTCTGTACGAAGACCTATAGATGCAAGGGAGGAATCCCTACAAGAACTAGGGACTGGGATAAAGTTGGACACCTCCTAGCAGAAATTGTAGCAGTCAAAGACAAACACACAACAAAGAACATAGAGGTCCGAAGACCTAGCAAAACTAACAGAGAACGGTAACAGAGCACCAAGCTAGCTCAAGAGTAGTAAATACAATGAAGTCCAGCAAGGCCAGGAGGGCGGAGCCAGATTAAATAGGCAAAAATGGTCATGTGACCAGCAAACTAGAAAAAACCTAACAGGGGAGTTCTAACACTCCATACAGTACAATGAGCACCACATAGTCCTCCATACAGTATAAAGGACACCACATAGTCCTCCATACAGTATTATGGGCACCACATAGTCCTCAATACAATATTATGAGCACCACATAGTCCTCCATACAGTATTATGAGCACCACATAGTCCTCCATACAGTATTATGAGCACCACATAGTCCTCCATACAGAATTATGGGCTCCACATAGTCCTCCATACAGTATTATGGGCACCACATAGTCCTCCATACAGAATTATGGGCTCAACATAGTCCTCCTTACAGAATTATGGGCACCACATAGTCTTCCTTACAGAATTATGGGCACCACATAGTCCTCCTTACAGAATTATGGGCACCACATAGTCCTCCTTACAGAAATATGGGCACCACATAGTCCTCCATACAGTATAATGGGCCCCACATAGTCCTCCTTACAGAATTATGGGCACCACATAGTCCCCCATACAGTATTATGGGCCCCACATAGTCCTCCATGCAAAATAATGGGGCCACAATACAGAGGAGGACAATTTTATATTACAGGAGGATCTATGTAAACTAGAAGCTTGGGCTGATAAATGGCAAATGAGCTTTAATGGGGATAAATGTAAGGTAATGCACTTGGGCAGAGGAAATAAAATGTATAATTATATGCTTAATTGTAAAACACTGGGCAAAACTGTCACTGAAAAAGACCTGGGTGTATTGGTGGACGACAAGGTCACGTTTGGTGGCCAGTGTCAGGCAGCTGCTGCAAAGGCAAATAAAATAATGGGATGCATTAAAAGAGGCATAGATGCTCATGAGGAGAAGATAATTTTACCTCTATACAAGTCATTAGTGCGACCACACTTAGAATACTGTGTACAGTTCTGGTCCCCGGTGTATAAGAAAGACATAGCTGAACTAGAGCGGGTACAGAGAAGAGCGACCAAGGTTATTAGAGGACTGGGGGGTCTGCAATACCAAGACAGGTTATTACACTTGGGGTTATTTACTGTGGAAAAACGAAGGCTTAGGGGTGATCTTATTACTATGTACAAGTATATGAGGGGACAGTACAAAGACCTTTCTACTGATCTTTTTACTCTGAGGCCAGAAACGGGGACAAGGGGGCATCTTCTACGTCTGGAGGAAAGAAGGTTTAATCATAATCACAGACGCGGATTCTTTACTGTAAGAGCACCACATAGTCCTCCATACAGAATTATGGGCACCACATAGTCCTCCATACAGAATTATGAGCACCACATAGCCCTCAATACAGTATATAATAGCCCTATATATTGCTCCATACAGTATAATGGGCCCCATATATTACTCCATACAGTATAATGGCCCCACATAATCCCCCATACAGTATAATGGGCCCGCATAGTCCTCCATACAGAATAATGGACCCACATAGCCCTCCATACAGAATAATGGCCCCATATAATGCTACATACAGCATAATGGCCCCACATAGTCCTCCATACAGTATAATGGCCCCATGCATTGCTACATACAGCATAATGCCCCATATATTACTGCATACAGTATAATGGGCCCCATATATTGCTCCATACAGTATGATGGGCCCCTTATACTCCATACAGAATAATGGACCCCATATAATGCTCCATACAGTATAATGCCCCACATAGTCCTCCATACAGTATAATGGACCCCACATAGTCCTCCATACAGTATAATGGACCCCACACAGTCCTCCATACAGTATAATGGTCCTCACATAGTCATCCGTACAGAATAATGGCCCCACATAGTCCTCCATACAGAATAATGGCCCCACATAGTCCTCCATACAGTATAATGGGCCCCACAGAGTCCTCCATACAGAATAATGGGCCCTACATAGTTCTCCATACAGTATAATGGGCCCCACATAGTCCTCCATACAGTATAATGGGCCCCACATAGTCCTCCATACAGAATAATGCCCCATATATTACTCCATATAGTATATTGGGTCCCATATAATGCTGCATACATAAAAAAGGATGAAATACTCACCCTTCCTGTTCCTGAATGCCTAGGTGGGCCCAAGGATAGCCATCACATGTATTTACTATAGTTCTGCATATTTCCTAGGATTATTCTCTCTGCTTTTTATCTTTTCTAGAAAAATCTTAGTGGCTTCTGGCCTTTATTGATTGTGGTTTCGTAAGCAAATCTTGTTGATGCCAAGGTGGCTAACAGGGGGTGTGGTGAAGTACGTTACTAAGGAAATGTCCTTGCTCGTTGGTACCCTACAGCTTGAAGCTGTTTCAATTTTTGTCCTTGAAAGCTTGTTCGCGGCTATGGCCTTGGGCATGCCTTGATAATGTAAACATAACCCGGTTATTGACTGGCACCAGGGTGATATTGTGCACTGGAGCCCTGAGTGTTAGGACAAGTAAAGGTGCATCTCTATAAATTAGAATATCATCAAAAAGTTAATTTATTTCAGTTTTTCAATACAAAAAGTGAAACTCATATTATATAGAGTCATTACAAACAGATTGATCTATTTCATGTGTTTATTTCTGTTAATGTTGATGATTATGGCTTACAGCCAACGAAAACACAAAAGTCAGTATCTCAGTAAATTAAAATAATTAACAAAAAACACCTGCAAAGGCTTCCTAAGCGTTTAAAAAGGTCCCTTAGTCTGTTTCAGTAGGCTCCATAATCATGGGGAAGACTGCTGACTTGAGAGATGTCCAGAAGGCAGTCATTGACACCCTCCACAAGGTCCCAGAGTCTGGAGGAAGAGTGGAGAGGCCACAATCCAAGCTGCTTGAGGTCTAGTGTGAAGTTTCCACAATCAGTGATGGTTTGGGGAGCCATGTCATCTGCTGGTGAAGGTCAACTGTGTTTTATCAAGACCAAAGTCAGCGCAGCCGTCTACCAGGACATTTTAGAGCACTTCATGCTTCCCTCTGCCGACAAGCTTTTTGCAGATGGAAATGTCCTTCTCCAGCAGGACTTGGCCCCTGTCCACACTGCCAAAAGTACCAATACCTGGTTTACAAACAACAGTATCACTGTGCTTGATTGACAGCAAACTCGCCTGACCTTAACCCCATAGAGAATCTATTATAGAGAATCTATGGGGTATTGTCAAGAGGAAGATGAGAGACACCAGACCCAACAATGCAGACGAGCTGAAGGCTGCTATCAAAGCAACCTGGGCTTCCATAACACCTCAGCAGGGCCACAGGCTGATCGCCTCCATGCCACATTGCCGCATTGATGCAGTAATTGATGCAAAAGGAGCCCGACCAAGTATTGAGGGCATTTACTGAACAGACATTTCAGTAGGACAACATTTCGGATTTTAAAAACATTTTTCAAGCTGTTGTTATAAAGTATTCTAATTTACTGAAATAATGACTTTTGTGTTTTCATTGGCTGTAATCCATAATCATCAACATTAACAGAAATAAACACGTGAAATAGATCCCTCTGTGTGTAATGACTCTATATAATATAGGAGTTTCACTTTTTGTATTGAAGAACTGAAATGAATTAACTTTTTGATGATTTTCTAATTTAGTGAGATGGACCTGTATATGTCTTTATGTCTGAATCTGCCTAAAGCTGTACCCAATGGTTTACCTGAAATATTTAGAAATTTTGCTGATGTTTTTCTGTGTCCGAATCCAAAAAATTACTACCTTTTGAGGATTATGATTGTCCCATTGATCTGGTACCAAACTGGTACCCGTCTACCCAAGTGTAAAATATATAATCTTTATGGTGCAGAATGTTAGGCCATGAAAGATTATATAGCAGACAGTCTGCAGAAAGGGTTCATCAGAGGTCCACATCACCAGTAGGTGTTGGTAAAATCGATGGTGGTCTCAGACATTGTATTGACTATTGGGAACTTCACAAAATTACTGTAAAGAATCAGTATCCTCTGTCACTCATCTCTGATCTCTGTATCCAGCTTTTTGGAGCCCTTTGATCACCAAACTTGATCTCAGGGGTGTATATAACCTGATCCGTATAAGAGAAGGAGATGAGTGGAAGACGGCATTTAAAACACCCCTGAGGGTCACTATGAGTATCTTTTGATGCCTTTTAGATAAGTAATGCGCCATTGCTTTTTTGAAAGTTTGTCAATGACATATTCAGAGATATAAGTGGTCAATATGTGGTTGTCTATCTGTATGACATCTTGGTTAATTCACTTGATATTATGTCACACATCCGACATGTACGTACTCCAAAGACAAATGTGTTTTTCTGGTTCAAGAAGTAGACTTCCTGGGGTGCATCTTTACCTCTAAAGGTTTCCGAATAATCCCCTCAAAGGTCCAGACTATTAAAGATGGGTGCAACCCAAGTCTCTGAAGGCCAAGCAGTGTTTTCTTGGGTTTGAAAACTCCTATTGTGAATTTATTAAAATTGTTTCCAGAATTGCTAAACCACTGATTAACTTGACCTAGAAGATGTGTTTAATTGGATTCCTGAGGCAATCTACACCTTCACTGAGTTACAAGAACGTTTTTCGTCCAACCCTGTATTGGTTCGACTCAATCTTGAATGTCCTTTTATAGTGGAGGTCCGGGCGTCTTCTATTTATGAAAATTTTCACCTGCCAAACATGATCGATAATCATCAATTGTTGGCAGTTAATTGGGCCTTTCAAGAGTATGGCGTTCTTTTGGTGATGCGCAGTGATGGCTTCCAGTCAAACATACTTTTTGGAATTACGGCCTAAAGGTCCAACCTTGGTCTCATCAGGTCCTAACTAGTGTTGAGCGAGCACTAAAATGCTCGGGTGCTCGAAGCTCGGGCTTAGCTCGCTGTGATTAGTGTCGAGCGAGCACTAAAATGCTCGGGTGCTCGAAGCTCGGGCCCAGCTCGCCGTGATACTCGGGTGCTCAAGCCGAGCAACGAGCCCAATGTTAGTCTATGGGAGACCCGAGCATTTTTGCGGCGGCACCCCCGGCAGTCTTTTAAAAGCCTAACAAGTGCCTAAAACGATAGTGACAGTGCTCAAATGACATGGGTATCGCCCCAGGAAGCATTTCTGACCTCCAGGTCACTGCTGTCAACAATGTGGTCAGAGGTATTAAGCCACTTTTAAGGGCTCACAATAAAACGTTCAAAAACTAAACTGAAACTGCTTTCCTGTGAAATATGTTAAGGAAGTTCCTTTCCAGGGTAAAGACTTGTGTATAAGGTAAAATAAATAACCCCCAAAAAAATACTCCTCCACACCTTGGGCTATGTTCACAAGTAGCATTTTTTATGCGTTTTTGCACTTTTGTATTCCTTTCAACCGTGACAAATGCATTCACTGGGAAATGTCATTTTAACATTTTACAACCTTATCTGGCCATGTGCTGTGTGACACATGCATACAGTGCTGAAAAGACATGGGAACAGCATGGGGAAGACCCCTGGAAGCATCTCTGACACCCAGGTCACTGCCTAAAAGTGTGCCCATTAGAAGTCATCCTTGCCGCATCAGAAGATGCAGACTTGCAACTATCCCCGTGCAAGTCCTTCTCCCAGAGCAGTGTTCAATTGTACCTCCCCCATTCCTTGCAATGCAGGCGCAAGTATGCAGCCTAACACCCACCCACCCCCAGGCTGCAATACCATACTGCTTGCTTGCACTTGAAATTGGGCCTTTTAGGCATGTGGAGGCGGAATCTGGCCACCACGTAATGGCTGCGTTGGCGGCCTGGTATCCGTACTCAGTCCCCAGCCGCCCGGCGGCCGGGTGTCCACGCTCGGTCCCCAGCCGCCAGGGGTCGTCCGGGTGTCCATAAACGGTCCCCAGCCACCCCTATTTCTCCTGTCACCTTACCACACACTTTTCTTAGACTGGCCTGCTTTAGGGCAGCATTGGACGAGCCCACCAGAGAACCAGACTCCTCCGGTGGGCCCTGGCTTCTACATCAGGGGAGTTGAGAGTGCCAAGGTGAGGAGCATGATGATGATGATAGAAGTTAGCATCTGCTTTGTTTTCTTGGAATGCAAGCGTAAGTGTGCAGCCTGCCACCCACCCACCCCCAGGCTGCAATACCATACTGCTAGCTTGTACTTGAAATGGGGCCTTTTAGTTTGGAGGAGGCCGAAGCTGGCCACTACCTCATGGCTGCTTCGGCAGCGAGGTATCCATACTCAGTCCCCAGCTGCCCCTGTTTGTCCCGGTGTGCCTTATACATAAGATTAAGCGCGCATACCAAAACATTACATGTGCCCTCCCCAGTGCATTTAGTGGAAAGGACAGCCTATTCCGCTGTAGTGTGTGCATGCCAAACCCCTGTTCATGGTACATGCGAAGATGCCTCCCACCCTGCACCTGTCGTTGCAGACTTGCAACTATCCCCGTTCAAGTCCTTGTCCCAGGGCAGTGTTCAATTATACCTCTCCCATTCCTTGCAATGCAAGCGCAAGTATGCAGCCTGCCACCCACCCACCCCCAGGCTGCAATACCATACTGCTTGCTTGCACTTGAAATTGGGCCTTTTAGGCATGTGGAGGCGGAATCTGGCCACCACGTCATGGCTGGTATCCATACTCAGTCCCCAGCCGCCTAGCGGCCGGGTGTCCACACTCGGTCCCCAGCCGCCAGGGGGCGGCCGGGTGTCCATACTCGGTCCCCAGCTGCTCCGCGGCCGGGTGTCCACACACGGTCCCCAGCCGCCTGGGGGCAGCCGGGTGTCCATAAACGGTCCCCAGCCGCCCCTATTTCTCCTGTCAACTTCCCCCCACACACTTTTGCTAGCCCGGCCTGCTTTAGGGCAGCATTGGACGAGCCCACCAGAGAACCAGACTCCTCCGGTGGGCCCTGGCTTCTCCATCAGGGGAGTTGAGAGTGCCAAGGTGAGGAGCATGGTGATGATGATAGAAGTTAGCATCTGCTTTTTTTTCTTGGAATGCAAGCGCATGTATGTAGTAGCGGCTAGGCCTGAGGTGGTCAACGTTTTGGCGCATATCCTACCTCCTCCGAGGATTGCTGGATGTTTTCCTGCTACTATCCCAGTTCTATGACTCCCGTTAAAACAAAGCTTCAGGTGAAAAATGATGGATGAGGTGGTGGCAAAGGAGAAAGAGCAGGAGGAACAGGGACCATTCACATCAATATCAGGCCAGTCAACCACGTATGTCTTGTAGGATATGTTTCTGTAGCAAAAGGAGCGGTTCGGCTACACAGTTATAGGGCACACAGTGAGTGCAATGCCTACCAAAAATTTCGAGGCACTCCAATACCCCTTGGAAGTGACATGGAGGTCAGAGGGCCTTAACTAAACCGTTTTTTCCATTTATAGCAACTGGGTCTCCTGTGCACTGTTGGCCTAAGCAGTGAATGGAAGGCTTTCCAAAAATTATGAGAAACTACAATGCCCCTTGAAACAGACGTGGATTACAGCATACTAAAAACCTTCTACCCATTATTGGGGAGTGGGTCTCCCTTAGTTTTCGCCTTTGCATTGAAAAGCAAAAGCTGACTAAAATTAGGAGGAAATGCAATGCCCGTTGGAAGAGTCGTGGAGGTTAGAGGTAATTAAAAACAACATTTTAATGCCCCTTGGAAGAGACGTGGAGTTCAGAGTGGCTTAAGAAGATGCTTTTAATGCCCCTTTGAAGAGACGTGGAGGTCACAGTAGCTTAACAAGATGGTTTGAATGCCCCTCGGAAGAGACGTGGAGGTCCCAGTAGCTTAACAAGATGGCTTTAATGCCCCTTGGAAAAGTGGTAGAGGTCGCAGTAGCTTAACAAGACGCTTTTAATGCCCCTCAGAAGAGATGTGGAGGTCACAGTAGCTTAACAAGACGGTTTTAATGCCCCTTGGAAAAGTGGTGGAGGTCACAGTAGCTTAACAAGACGGTTTTAATGCCCCTCGGAAAAGTGGTGGAGGTCGCAGTAGCTTAACAAGACGCTTTTAATGCCGCTTTGAAGAGACGTGGAGGTCACAGTAGCTTAACAAGACGGTTTGAATGCCCCTCGGAAGAGACGTGGAGGTCCCAGTAGCTTAACAAGACTGTTTTAATGCCCCTTGGAAAAGTGGTGGAGGTCACAGTAGCTTAACAAGACGGTTTGAATGCCCCTTGGAAAAGTGGTGGAGGTCGCAGCAGCTTAACAAGACGGTTTGAATGCCCCTTGGAAGAGACGTGGAGGTCCCAGTAGCTTAACAAGACGGTTTTAATGCCCCTCGGAAAAGTGGTAGAGGTCGCAGTAGCTTAACAAGACACTTTTAATGCCCCTCAGAAGAGATGTGGAGGTCCCAGTAACTTAACAAGATGGTTTTAATGCCCCTTGGAAAAGTGGTGGAGGTCACAGTAGCTTAACAAGACGGTTTTAATGCCCCTCGGAAAAGTGGTGGAGGTCGCAGTAGCTTAGCAAGACGCTTTTAATGCCCCTTAGAAGAGACATGGAGGTCCCCGTAGCTTAACAAGACGGTTTTAATGCCCCTTGGAAAAGTGGTGGAGGTCACAGTTGCTTAACAAGACGGTTTTAATGCCCCTTACAAGAGCCATACAGTACAGCATCTTAAAAATATTATTTCCATTATTGGGGAGTGGGTCTCCCACAGTCTTTGCTTATGCCTTCCAAGCAAAAGCTGCCAAAAATTTGGATGGAGGAACTTGCAATGCCCCTTACAAGAGCCATGCAGTACAGCATATTACAAACATTATTCCCATTATTGGGGAGTGGGTCTCCCATAGTCTTTGCTTATGCCTTCCAAGCAAAAGCTGCCAAAAATTAGGAAGAAATGCAATGCCCGTTGGAAGAGTCGTGGAGGTTAGAGTTAATTAAAAACGACATTTCAATGCCCCTTGGAAGAGCTGTGGAGTTCAGAGTGGTTTAACAAGACGCTTTTAATGCCCCTCAGAAGAGACGTGGAGGTCCCAGTAGCTTAACAAGATGGTTTTAATGCACCTTGGAAAAGTGGTGGAAGTCACAGAAGCTTAACAAGACGGTTTGAATGCCCATTGGAAAAGTGGTGGAGGTCGCAGTAGCTTATAAGATGGTTTGAATGCCCCTTGGAAGAGACGTGGAGGTCCAAGTAGCTTAACAAGACGGTTTGAATGCCCCTTGGAAGAGACGTGGAGGTCTCAGTATCTTAACAAGACGGTTTGAATGCCCCTGGGAAGAGACGTGGAGGTCCCAGTAGCTTAACAATACGGTTTTAATGCCCCTCGGAAAAGTGGTGGAGGTCGCAGTAGCTTAACAAGACGCTTTTAATGCCCCTCAGAAGAGACGTGGAGGTCCCAGTAGCTTAACAAGACGGTTTGAATGCCCCTTGGAAGAGACGTGGAGGTCCCAGTAGCTTAACAAGACGGTTTGAATGCCCCTCGGAAAAGTGGTGGAGGTCGCAGTAGCTTAACAAGATGCTTTTAATGCCCCTCAGAAGAGATGTGGAGGTCCCAGTAGCTTAACAAGACGGTTTTAATGCCCCTTGGAAAAGTGGTGGAGGTCACAGTAGCTTAACAAGATGGTTTTAATGCCCTTTACAAGAGCCATACAGTACAGCATCTTAAAAATATTATTCCCATTATTGGGGAGTGGGTCTCCGACAGTCTTTGCTTATGCCTTCCAAGCAAAAGCTGACAAAAATAAGGATGGAGGAACTTTCAATAATGGTAACATGGACCACGGTCACCCTGGTGGTATAGTGGTGGTGGAGGCTGAGGATAAGGAGAAGAACATAAAACAGCCGAAATGAGGAAGCGTATACCCATGTGTGGGTGTGAAGCGGTGCATGTGAATACACTTCCCGAAATAACACAGTGGATTTGACTTTATGTTACTCTGCTGTCATTTGGTGGTGATAAGAAGTCTGGCCCAATCCAGCCCTTTTTCATTTTGATAAGGGTCAGCTTGTCAGCATTGTCAGTTGACAGGCGAGTGCGCTTATCAGTTATAATTCTCCCAGCGGCACCTAAAACAAGCTCCGATAACACGCTAGCGGCAGGGCAGGCCAGGAGCTCCAAGGAGTACAGAGCGAGTTCATTCCAAGTGTCCAGCTTGGATATCCAATAATTAAAAGGCACAGAGGAATCACGGAGGACGCTGGTACGATCGGCAAGGTACTCCCTCACCATCTTTTGAAACTTTCCACTCCTTGTGAGAGTACCCCGCGCCTCAGGGCCTGTAAGCTGGGCGGGTCTCAGAAAACTGTCCCAGAACGTTGATAGTGTTCCCCTGCCTCTGCTGGATTGGAGTTGCGTCTCTCTCACATGTACGCCTTGGTTGGGCAACGAACTGTGACCTCTGCCGCTAGTGTGTTCAGATGGGAATTTTTTTAACAGTTCTGCAGCAAGGGCCTTCTGGTACTGCCCCATTTTTGTAGACCTCTCCACCTCAGGAATAAGAGAGTGAAAGTTCTCCTTGGGTCTAAAAGTGTCACCAACCAGTAATGACTGTCACCCAACATTTTGACAACGCGAGGGTCACGGTTAAGGCAGCATAACATAAAGTCAGCCATGCGTGCCAGACTGGTAACAGGCAAGACTTCCGTGTCCTCACCAAGATGACGACTTACCATGCTCTCCTCCTCCTCCTCCTCCTCCCCCCTGTCCTCAGGTCACCCACGCTGAACCGACGGTATGATAGTTGTACAGGTACTACCGTCTACAGCGCATGATACAAGCTCCTGTTCTTCCTCCTCCTCCTCCTCTCCCTCATTGTCCCCCAATGCACGTTGGGATGAGATGAGCCTGGGCTGTGTGTAATCGACCGCTACGGCTTCTTGATCCATCTCATCATACTCTGGCTGCAATGCCTCCTCTTTAATTCTCTGCAGAGAGCGTTGCAAAAGACAGACAAGTGGGATGCTGACGCTAATGATGGCGTCATCGCCACTCACCATCTTGGTGGACTCCTCAAAGTTTGTCAGGATGGTACATATGTCAGCTATCCAGGTCCACTCCTGAGGTCTTATGTGTGGAGTCTGACCTGAATATCGACGGCCTTGTTGCAGCTGGTACTCCACAACTGCTCTCTTCTGCTCACAAAATCCTTTGCAACATGTGGAGGGTAGAGTTCCAACGTGTGGGGACATCACACACCAGTCGGTGTGACGGAAGCTGCAAACGCTGCTGCAACACAGCAAGGGCGGCGGAAGCTGTAGCCGACTTCCGAAAATGAGCTGACAGGCGGCGTATTTTCACGAGCAGATCTGACAACTCGGGGTACGATTTAAGAAACCGCTGAACCACGAGGTTAAGCACATGAGCCAGGCATGGTATGTGTGTGATCTCGCCTCGCCTCAGAGCCGCCACCAGGTTACGGCCATTGTCACACACGACCATGCCTGGCTGTAGGTTCAGCGGTGTCAGCCACAGATCTGCCTGCTCTTTCACAGCTGTCCACAACTCACAAGCAGTGTGAGGTTTCTCACCTAAGCTTATGAGTTTCAGCACAGCCTGTTGCCTCTTGGCGGAGGCAGTACTGCAGTGCTTCCAGCTTGTAACTGATGTGGTGATATCTGAGATGGAGGCTGAACATGAGGAGGAGGAGGAGGATGATGCGCAGGAGCTGTACACTGTGGGGGCAACTCTGACTGACATAGGGCCCACAATCCTCGGTGTGGGGAGGATGTGTTCCGTCCCAAGGTCCGACTGGGTCCCGGCTTCCACTATGTTTACCCAGTGTGCCGTCAGGGAGATGTACCGTCCCTGGCCACAAGCACTTGTCAACGTGTCCGTTGCCAGGTGGACTCTCCCAGTAACTGCGTTGTTGAGGGCACGGCAGATGTTTTGGGACACGTGCTTGTGTAGTGCGGGGATGGCACACCGGGCAAAATAGTGTCGGCTGGGGACCGAGTACCGAGGGACGGCCAGCGCCATAAAGTTGCGGAAGGATTCCGTCTCCACCATCCTAAAAGGCAGCATTTCCAACGCAAGCAGTCGTGAAATGTGCGAATTTAGGACTGTGGCCTGTGGGGCGTTGGCTGCGAATTTCCGCTTTCGTTCAAAGGTTTGGGATATGGACAATTGAACGCTGCAGTGGGATGTGGACGTGGACGTTGATGCTGTTTCTTGAGAAACTGGCAGAACAAGTGAAGACTGAGAGGAGGGGGCATCTTTGCATGCAGTATGGACAGGGGATTGCCTTGCACACACAACAGGGGGTTCTATTGCATGCACAACAGCGGAAGAAGCAGTGGTGACACCCGCTGACACTGGTCGTGGACCCTGGGGTTCACCCCACAAAGTCGGGTGCTTTGCTGCAATGTGCCTTATCATGCTGGTGGTGGTCAGGCTGGTAGTTTTGTCACCCCTGCTGATGCTGGTGTAGCACCCTGAGGACTCGGCTGCTACAGGGGTATTACACCTCAAGCCAGAGGTGTGGTATTCCACTCCCGGGTAAGGATGGAGTGTGGGACTGAGCTCAGATAGCTGCATACACTACATACATCCCATTTCCGGGGGACAGACCGACGGTACTCCCACCAGTATATGTGCAGGTACGACAGTGTCTGTCCCTGGCTGGAGTGGGAGGGGGGTGGAACATCCCAGTAGTGTAGGGGCAGATAGGGGGAGCAGTTTGGGTAAGGCTAGGAGCTCATTGGGTACTGGTCACCTGAGCTCACACATAGAGGGAGTATATAAGGTGGGCACCATCTTAGATCAGGGTCAGTCTTCTGTAGAGGGTCAGTCAGTCCTGAGAGAGGTCCAGGAGCGCCTGCAGAGAGAAGAGAGAGAGGAGAAGAGAAGGACCCAGAGGGGGAGAAGAAGGAACCCCAAGAACCCAGTATACAACCAGAAGGGTGAAGGGTTGGCACGCAAGGGAACCGGATCCCAAATTAGTGGAGGAGAGAAACAACCCTCAACTAAGAACCGGAGGCTGCGACATTATATGTGGAGCAGCCCCTCACCAAGTCCACTAAGAAGGCACACCGAGCATAGGGTCAGGGAAGCCAAAGAAGGTTCACCCAATAGGAGACCCGAGGGAGCCGGACATAAGTGGACCCCTGGTGGGAACGGCCAGTAGAGAGGACAGTCAGAAAGGGAGCTCAGGACCACGCTCCAGAATTGCTTGGGGGTTGGCCGAGTCCAGGACCTGGTGGACGCAGCACGGCTCGGGCGGTCACTCAAGGCCAGAGTGACCAACAGAACAGCAGTAAGTAAAAACCCTGAACTGCACAGCCCGTCTCTGAGTCTTCTTACCATCCACACTGCACCACCACTACCACCATCCTCTACACCTGACCCCCTGAGGCTATACCCCTCCCGTTGGGGGTTATACTACCACAGCTGCACACATACCACCAGCCTCAGCGGACCCTGCTGCAGCGGCGGCCTTTTGACCGCAAATCAACGGGTGGCGTAGTCGACACTAAGAACACTAACAACATCTGTAAAGACTGCCACACACGGAGTTTGACACCCTGGGCACGGACCGGGTCGCCGCCACTCGGAGACTACAACCCCCATCAGATCCGGCTCCGGGTAATCCCCAAACAGCACTGGCCCAGGGGGCGCGTCAACTTTGGCGTAGTCGGCAGGATTTCGTGCCCGCAACCACCGGGTACTGCGTGCCTGAAGAAAAGTTTAAAGTTACCTCCAAAAGAAGTCTCCTGCCGGTTCCAGAGGGTCCCCACCATCGGACGCCATCACGGATCGTTTCCCGCCGGTTGCCCGCCATCTGCAGCTTTTTCCCGCCATCCACGGAGTTTCCCGCCACTGGGAGACGATTCCCGCCATTTCCAGAAGATTTCCCGCCTTGGAAGAGCAGACGCCATTATGGGCGTGCCAGAGGGTGGCAAGAGGTCACCTCCCATCGTGGGCCAGGCCAAGGAATGGCGCCAAAAGCGGAAACCGCCCCCACCAACGGAGACTGTGATGCTAGAGATGTCCATCAGCGTGAGAGAACTGCCCCTGGAACTGACAATCACAAAGTTGCCCCGGGACCACCTTCAATGGGGGCGGATACAGAACAAAACAGAGAAGATGGGAGCAGCTTGGAGGAGTCTGGAGGAGCCGTACCCGGAGATGGAGGGAGAGGCAGGCAGCACCGACCCAGTGGTCAGGAGCCTGTTGCAAGCGACAACCCCAGAAGGCCTGGTGGAGATCCTGGCACAGCTCCCCCGAGACCGGGAGCGTGCACAGACCGCACTGGAGGGCTTGGCTCAGAGGATGGCCCGAGTGCAGCGGGACGTACTGGCCGCATGGAGCAGAGAGATGGCCCAGCAGGCTGGAACCCGCCAGCGAAGCACGCCACCCGAGACGAGGAGACAGACCGCCTCTGAGGATGGTGCAGAAGGAGTGAAGGCCGGAGACGGCGCCGAAGAGGGAGCTGAACAGATGGAGGCAGGTAAAGGGGACGTCACTACCCCGAGCCGAGAAACCGCGTGCCTGCCCCAGCTCCCCGTCGCAGAGCCCGAAATTCCCCCTGCCGTGCCCGTCGCTGCATCGTCACCGCTCCAGACAAGGCCTCAAGCAGAAGCCGCGGCCGCGACCCCTGTGACGTCACGCGCCTCAACCCTGAGCGCGGCAAAGCAGGAAACACCACCGGCCTGGTCGCAAGGTCTAGTACCCCCGGGCGCCGCAGTACCAACAGCGCCCTCTACCTCCACTGAGCCACCGGCCTGGTCGCTGGGCCAAGTAACCCCGGGCGCCGCCGTCTTCACGGTGCCCTTTACGTTCAGGGTACCCCAGGCCTGGTCGCAAGGCCTGGCGAACCCGGGCGCCGCTTCCACCACCGCGCCCTCAACATCTAGAGTGCCGCACCTGGGTGAAGACTTGTTTGCCCAGCACACTTGCCCGGATGGGCAGCCCTTTATATGGCCACCGGAGTACTACCAACTGGAACTCCAAAAAGCAAGGCCCCTGTGCGAGCCCCTGATTCCGGCTCCGAAGCCCGTTAAGAGGACCCCGCTCCCGCTGGAAGAAGCGCAGTTCGAATGGGACCCCACCGGAGGAGACCTTATGGGGTTCACTCAGGAAACTCGGGCAGCCGCATCGGAGCGTGTGGAGTGCTGCCGCCAGCAGTTGGCAGTCTTCGAGCAAGAACGGAGAGAGAGGCGGGTCCGTGAGCAGCGGCTGCAGGAACAGAGCGCAGGGCAGAAGAGCAGGACCAGGAGGAACCCCCGTGCAGCTCATGGTCCCCGTGCCACCGAGACTGTGATTAAATTCCAAATGCAGCACGGGTGGGGCTTCATAAGAGATCACCACACCCCCGGCGACGTCTTTGTGACCAGAAGAGACGTGGAGTCCCATCTGCCGGAGGGACACAGAGGTCGTGACCTATATGTAGGGGACGAGGTCACGTTCACCCGGCACAAGTGTGCCAAAGGACCCTACGCCCTCCATGTACACCGGCTGACGGAGGAGGAGCTACGGTGTGAAGAGGAGCAAGAGGACCCGGACGGGTCTGAAAGAGGAGCAGGAGTACGCCGTCATTAAAGTACGGTAAAGAGACTGTACATAGTTACCCGTCAGGGTATAAGAACTGTTACTGCTGCTAGTTAAAATATAGTCCCCGTTGGGACCAGCAAATTGAACTGAAACCCGTGTGTCCCTATTCCCACTGACCGAGGACTGAGAGCGGTCATTCCTTTCCTAATACCTGGCCGAGGACTGAGAGCGGCCATATTTCCCCTTGTATATAGTTGCGTTTTTTAAGGCGCCCCCTACTGGTTTTATAGGAAAGCTGTGTTATTCTACAAGAGACTGTCGCACTTTACCCGGTCACAAGTTGCACCGTGGCCGGAGGAACAAGAAAGTTTACAAGAATGTTTATTATGCAAAAGTTTTATGCTGCAGAAATATATATATAATGTTTTATATGTTTATGTTGTTATGAAAAAAAATTGTATGTTTATGGATGTTTTATTCTCTTACAGCCCGAGGACGTGCTGTGATTTACCAGGGGGGAATGTAGCACCCTGAGGACTCGGCTGCTACAGGGGTATTACACCTCAAGCCAGAGGTGTGGTATTCCACTCCCGGGTAAGGATGGAGTGTGGGACTGAGCTCAGATAGCTGCATACACTACATACATCCCATTTCCGGGGGACAGACCGACGGTACTCCCACCAGTATATGTGCAGGTACGACAGTGTCTGTCCCTGGCTGGAGTGGGAGGGGGGTGGAACATCCCAGTAGTGTAGGGGCAGATAGGGGGAGCAGTTTGGGTAAGGCTAGGAGCTCATTGGGTGCTGGTCACCTGAGCTCACACATAGAGGGAGTATATAAGGTGGGCACCATCTTAGATCAGGGTCAGTCTTCTGTAGAGGGTCAGTCAGTCCTGAGAGAGGTCCAGGAGCGCCTGCAGAGAGAAGAGAGAGAGGAGAAGAGAAGGACCCAGAGGGGGAGAAGAAGGAACCCCAAGAACCCAGTATACAACCAGAAGGGTGAAGGGTTGGCACGCAAGGGAACCGGATCCCAAATTAGTGGAGGAGAGAAACAACCCTCAACTAAGAACCGGAGGCTGCGACATTATATGTGGAGCAGCCCCTCACCAAGTCCACTAAGAAGGCACACCGAGCATAGGGTCAGGGAAGCCAAAGAAGGTTCACCCAATAGGAGACCCGAGGGAGCCGGACATAAGTGGACCCCTGGTGGGAACGGCCAGTAGAGAGGACAGTCAGAAAGGGAGCTCAGGACCACGCTCCAGAATTGCTTGGGGGTTGGCCGAGTCCAGGACCTGGTGGACGCAGCACGGCTCGGGCGGTCACTCAAGGCCAGAGTGACCAACAGAACAGCAGTAAGTAAAAACCCTGAACTGCACAGCCCGACTCTGAGTCTTCTTACCATCCACACTGCACCACCACTACCACCATCCTCTACACCTGACCCCCTGAGGCTATACCCCTCCCGTTGGGGGTTATACTACTACAGCTGCACACATACCACCAGCCTCAGCGGACCCTGCTGCAGCGGCGGCCTTTTGACCGCAAATCAACGGGTGGCGTAGTCGACACTAAGAACAACTAATAACATCTGTAAAGACTGCCACACACTGAGTTTGACACCCTGGGCACGGACCGGGTCGCCGCCACTCGGAGACTACAACCCCCATCAGATCCGGGTAATCCCCAAACAGCACTGGCCCAGGGGGCGCATCACTGGCATGGCAGGTGGTACAAATGACCTTTTTGGGGTTATCAGCAGAGTCTTAAAAAAAATTCCAGACTCTGGAAGACCTACAGGTTGTACTGGCAACGTCCCTCGTGTTGGTGTTACCGGGAACTGTTGCCTGCCTTCTGTGTGCCGCCACCACACTGCTTCTTCCTGCCTGTTGGGTACTCTGCCTCTCTCACCCTGTGTACTGCTGGCCTTGCTCTGCATGTCCTCCTGCCACGTTGGGTCAGTTACTAGATCATCCACCACCTCCTCCTCTTCCACTTGCGCACCACGATCCTCCTCCTCACTTCCTGGAAATTGTGTCTCGTCATCGTCCACCTCTTGTGACAAATTGCCAGCATCGACTTCCTGTGGCCGTGGCTGTTCAAATATTTGAGCATCGCTACATGGGATCTCCTCTTCTACCACTTCAAGCGGAGCAGGCGAGGGGCACAAATCTGGAAATGGACCAGTGAACAGCTCTTCAGAGTGTGGGATCAGTTGCTGTCTGACGACACTCGGCATGGTGGGAGGAAGGAGCATCAGGGTGAGGAGGAGTATGCGGTCGAGACTCACGGCTACTAAAACTTGACCGTGTGGAAGACAGATCGGAGGTGGTGGTGCCCAGGTAACTGGAAGTATTATCTGCTATCCAATTAATAACCTGTTCACACTGATCAGTTCTCAATACTGGTGTTGTTCTGTGCTTCCCTAGTAATTCGGTCAAGAAGTGGGAGCGAGAAGATGTGGCTGTTGGTTGTCACACATTTTCACACCTTAACCATGGCCCCATCCTCTACACGCACCATCACCAGAATGTCCAGTTCCACATCCCTTGCCACGAGCCTTGCCCATTGTAAATGAAGTAAAATAGCTTACACTCGCACTATCAATGGAAAAAGGGTAATAAAAATGAGATTAGAACCGTGGAAGAGGAAAACCACAGTTCTATTTCTCTGGCCTACACCAGAATCTTTTAAACAGATATATTTGTGACTGAACAGACAGGGAGACACTATTACTGTTTTTTTTTACGTAAAACAGGCCAAAAGCTGGATAATACAGAGATTTGAACAGTGGAACTGCAAAACCACAGTTCTAATTTACTGGCGTATACCAGACTTTTTTAAATAGATATATTTGGGGCTGAACAGTCAGCGACACACTTAAACCGTTTTTTTTATGTAAAAAAGGCCCAAAAGTGGATAATACAGAGATTTGAACCGTGGAACTGCAAAACCACAGTTATAGTTATGTGGCGTACACCAGACTCTTTTAAACAGATATATTTGTGTCTGACCAGTCAGGGAGACACTATTACAGTTTTTTTTTATGGCAAAAAATGCCAAAAACAGGATAATACAGAGATTTGACCCGTGCAACTGCAAAACCACAGTTATATTTTTCTGGCCTACACCAGACTCTTTTAAACAGATATATTGGTGTCTGACCAGTCAGGGAGACACTATTACTGTTTTTTTTACGGCAAAAAATGCCAAAAGTAGGATAATACAGAGATTTGACCCGTGGAACTGCAAAACCACAGTTATAGTTATGTGGCGTACACCAGTCTCTTTTAAACAGAAATATTGGTATCTGACCAGTCAGGGAGACACTATTACAGTTTTTTTTACGGCAAAAAATGCCAAAAACAGGATAATACAGAGATTTGACCCGTGGAACTGCAAAACCACAGTTATATTTTTCTGGCCTACACCAGACTCTTTTAAACGGATATATTGGTGTCTGACCAGTCAGGGAGACACTATTACAGTTTTTTTTATGGCAAAAAATGCCAAAAACAGGATAATACAGAGATTTGACCCATGGAACTGCAAAACCACAGTTATATTTTTTTGGCCTACACCAGACTCTTTTAAACAGATATATTGGAGTCTGACCAGTCAGGGAGACACTATTACAGTTTTTTTTTATGGCAAAAAATGCCAAAAACAGGATAATACAGAGATTTGACCCGTGGAACTGCAAAACCACAGTTATATTTTTCTGGCCTACACCAGACTCTTATACACAGATATATTGGTGTCTGACCAGTCAGGGAGACACTATTACTGTTTTTTTTACGGCAAAAAATGCCAAAAGCAGGATAATACAGAGATTTGACCCATGGAACTGCAAAACCACAGTTATAGTTATGTGGCGTACACCAGACTCTTTTAAACAGATATATTGGTGTCTGACCAGGCAGGGAGACACTATTACAGGATTTTTTACAGCAAAAAATGCCAAAAACAGGATAATACAGAGATTTGACCCGTGGAACTGCAAAACCACAGTTCTATTTTTCTGGCGTACACCAGACTCTTTTAAACAGATATATTGGTGTCTGAACAGTCAGGGAGACACTATTACTGTTTTTTTACGGCAAAAAATGCAAAAAGCAGGATAATACAGAGATTTGACCCGTGGAACTGCAAAACCACAGTTATAGTTATGTGGCGTACACCAGACTCTTTTAAACAGATATATTGGTGTCTGACCAGTGAAGGAGTCACTATTACAGTTTTTTTTTACGGCAAAAAATGCCAAAAACAGGATAATACAGAGATTTGACCCGTGGAACTGCAAAACCACAGTTATATTTTTGTGGCCTACACCAGACTCTTTTAAACAGATATATTGGTGTCTGAACAGTCACAGACACACTCAATTTTTTTTTTTTGGGGGGGGGGGATACCAAAAGCTTAATAAGACGCGTATTTGGATAGTCTGACTGAGGAAAAAAAAATAAATACAGGATTTAGATGAAAAAAATATTTTTTTTTCCTGGCCCCTGAGACCGGGGTGATAAGTCTAGCAATTTGACCAACAGGAGCACACAGGACTGTAATGCAGCATTTGCTGGTATAACCGCTGCGTCTCCTATACAGCCTGCCTGCCTGATATCTGGGATGGATATTAGTCCTGAGAAGGACTGTTTGTTTGATTTGGCAGCCTTTAGAGACCCTACACTAACTATTTCGCAGGATATATCTTTCCCTAACTCAGCAGCACTCTCCCTACACCGTCTGATCCGGAGCGACTGTGTCCAAGATGGCGGCGCCCGGTTTTAAATACTCGAGGTGACGCTGTGCGGCCAGCCAATCACTGTAATGCCCACAAACAACATGGCTGCGGCATTACAGTGACTGGCTGGCAATCGCTGCATGTTCATTGGCTCTGTAAAGAGCGCCAAACATGCAGGGCGGAGACCCGAGCTCCCGCCCGAGTAACCCGGAAATGCTCGGTGCTTGCCGAACATCCCGAGTAGCGTGATGCTCGGGCGAGTAACGAGCAGTTTCGAGCATGCTCACTCAACACTAGTCCTAACACGTTTTCCCACATGCTTTTGATAGATTTGATGTAGGTTTTGGCAAAACATAGCCGGGCTTGGATGTTTTTCTTTGTAAGAAAAGGCTTCTGTCTTGCCACCACCTTACCCCACAAATCAGACACATGAAACATATGAGAGATTGTTGTCACATGCAGGATACAACCAATGTTTGCCAGAAATTCCTGCAGCTCCTTTAATATTTCAGTAGGCATCTTTGAAACAGTGGACCAATTTTCTTCTTGTCTTTTCATCAAAATTTGTAGGTTGTCCAGTTCTATGTTGTGCCAAATTGAAGTCACTTCTGGATGACGTCTTCACAGTGCTCCATGGTATATCTAATGCCTTGGAAATGTTTTTGTGCTCTTTTCTCGACTTATAACTTTCAACAATGAGATCCCTTTGCTGTGTTGTAAACTGTTTACAGACCATGGCTTATGCTATAAAATGCAATTAAGAAAATGTCAGGAAATTCCTCCTAGAATAGATAAACTGTTTCTTGGGTTTATCAGAATCACTTTAAATAATGGCAGCTGTTTACTGATTCCTATTTGTGACCTTTGCATGTACTCAGGAAGCATGTTGATTATACAGGAGGTATGTTGTTTAAAAAAGGAATTGGACATAGACTGGAAAATCAGCAGAGCTTGCTCTCCACATACTCAACCAGTAGATGTTGCCAGTGAGTTTTGATCCTTGCAGCCTTAAAATGAAGTCACAGAATTCTAAAATAATACACAATACATGCAGACATCAAGGACTACCACCAGGTGTCAGAACAATGCAAAAATTTTAGAAAAATTGTTTGGCACACAAAAGTACCACCATTACGCCTAATATTTGTTAACCCCTTAAAGACCGTTTTTTTTCCTCATAACCACTTTTTTTCCACCAGTTATATTTTTGAACTTCCTTTGACAAATGATTAATGGACAGCAGCACTAGGTAAAATTAACAATTTTGAGTTAAAAATGTATTTGAGAGCGGATGTACTAAACATGGCATGACTTTATTGAGACATACTGTATGTGGTAATGAAGCAAAAATTGAGA
Source organism: Phyllobates terribilis (assembly GCF_046119375.1). NCBI lineage: Eukaryota > Metazoa > Chordata > Amphibia > Anura > Dendrobatidae > Phyllobates > Phyllobates terribilis. The sequence continues at coordinate 151,812,464 of NW_027362767.1, forward strand.
CATACAGGTGCATCTCACTAAATTAGAATATCATCAAAAGGTTAATTTATTTCAGTTCTTCAATACAAAAAGTGAAACTCCTATATTATATAGAGTCATTACACACAGAGGGATCTATTTCACGTGTTTATTTCTGTTAATGTTGATGATTATGGCTTACAGCCAATGAAAACACAAAAGTCATTATCTCAGTAAATTTAAATAATTAACAAAAAACACCTGCCAGAGGCTTCTGAAGCATTTAAAAAGGTCCCTTAGTCTGTTTCAGTAGGCTCCACAATCATGGTGAAGACTGCTGACTTGACAGATGTCCCGAAGGCAGTCACTGACACACTCCACAAGGTCCCAGAGTCTGGAGGAAGAGTGGAGAGGCCACAATCCAAGCTGCTGGAGGTCTCGTGTGAAGTCTCCACAATCAGTGATGGTTTGGGGAGCCATGTCATCTGCTGGTGGAGGTCCACTGTGTTTTATCAAGACCAAAGTCAGCGCAGCCGTCTACCAGGACATTTTACAGCACTTCATGCTTCCCTCTGCCGACAAGCTTTTTGGAGATGGAAATGTCATTCTCCAGCAGGACTTGGCCCCTGTCCACACTGACAAAAGTACCAATACCTGGTTTACACACAACAGTATCACTGTGCTTGATTGGCAGCAAACTCGCCTGACCTTAACCCCATAGAGAATCTATTATAGAGAATCTATGGGGTATTGTCAAGAGGAAGATGAGACACCAGACCCAACAATGCAGACGAGCTGAAGGCTGCTATCAAAGCAACCTGGGCTTCCATAACACCCCAGCAGGGCCACAGGCTGATCGCCTCCATGCCACATTGCCGCATTGATGCAGTAATTGATGCAAAAGGAGCCCGACCAAGTATTGAGGGCATTTACTGAACAGACATTTCAGTAGGACATTTCAGATTTTAAAAACATTTTTCAAGCTGTTGTTATAAAGTATTCTAATTTACTGAGATAATGACTTTTGTGTTTTCATTGGCTGTAAGCCATAATCATCATCATTAACAGAAATAAACACATAAAATAGATCCCTCTGTGTGTAATGACTCTATATAATAGATCCCTCTGTGTGTAATGACTCTATATAATAGATCCCTCTGTGTGTAATGACTCTATATAATAGATCCCTCTGTGTGTAATGACTCTATATAATAGATCCCTCTGTGTGTAATGACTCTATATAATAGATCCCTCTGTGTGTAATGACTCTATATAATAGATCCCTCTGTGTGTAATGACTCTATATAATAGATCCCTCTGTGTGTAATGACTCTATATAATAGATCCCTCTGCGTGTAATGACTCTATATAATAGATCACTCTGTGTGTAATGACTCTATATAATAGATCCCTCTGTGTGTAATGACTCTATATAATAGATCCCTCTGCGTGTAATGACTCTATATAATAGATCCCTCTGTGTGTAATGACTCTATATAATAGATCACTCTGTGTGTAATGACTCTATATAATAGATCCCTCTGTGTGTAATGACTCTATATAATAGATCCCTCTGTGTGTAATGACTCTATATAATAGATCCCTCTGCGTGTAATGACTCTATATAATAGATCCCTCTGTGTGTAATGACTCTATATAATAGATCCCTCTGTGTGTAATGACTCTATATAATAGATCCCTCTGCGTGTAATGACTCTATATAATAGATCCCTCTGTGTGTAATGACTCTATATAATAGATCCCTCTGTGTGTAATGACTCTATATAATAGATCCCTCTGTGTAATGACTCTATATAATAGATCCCTCTGCGTGTAATGACTCTATATAATAGATCCCTCTGCGTGTAATGACTCTATATAATAGATCCCTCTGTGTGTAATGACTCTATATAATAGATCCCTCTGCGTGTAATGACTCTATATAATAGATCACTCTGTGTGTAATGACTCTATATAATAGATCCCTCTGTGTGTAATGACTCTATATAATAGATCCCTCTGCGTATAATGACTCTATATAATAGATCACTCTGTGTGTAATGACTCTATATAATAGATCCCTCTGTGTGTAATGACTCTATATAATAGATCCCTCTGCGTGTAATGACTCTATATAATAGATCCCTCTGTGTGTAATGACTCTATATAATAGATCCCTCTGTGTGTAATGACTCTATATAATAGATCCCTCTGTGTGTAATGACTCTATATAATAGATCCCTCTGTGTGTAATGACTCTATATAATAGATCACTCTGTGTGTAATGACTCTATATAATAGATCCCTCTGTGTGTAATGACTCTATATAATAGATCCCTCTGTGTGTAATGACTCTATATAATATATCCCTCTGTGTGTAATGACTCTATATAATAGATCCCTCTGTGTGTAATGACTCTATATAATAGATCCCTCTGTGTGTAATGACTCTATATAATAGATCCCTCTGTGTGTAATGACTCTATATAATCGATCCCTCTGTGTGTAATGACTCTATATAATAGATCCCTCTGTGTGTAATGACTCTATATAATAGATCCCTCTGCGTGTAATGACTCTATATAATAGATCCCTCTGTGTGTAATGACTCTATATAATAGATCCCTCTGTGTGTAATGACTCTATATAATATATGAGTTTCACTTTTTGTATTGAAGAACTGAAATAAATTAACTTTTTCATGATGTTCTAATTTAGAGAGATAAACCTGTATCTACAGTCACATTTTTTTCTGTTCAGTGGTATGGAAATAAAATGTGCACTGCTTGTACAGACTTGCAAAGAAGAGACATTTCCGGCTTGTTTCAGGGAGACGGAGAAGTTAGATGGCTTAAAAAATCTGATTTGTGGTTCAAACATTGTTATACATGAGATTAATGTTTTTTTTTCCATTGAAGTCTAATATAGTAAAAAGGTTCATGCCTAGGTAATACTCAGATAATAGCTCCTTCCCCAGTCTAGGAACTTGGAACTAATCCATGTTTCCCTTGTGATCCAGGGCCATGTGTTATGACCCTAAAGGGGCCATTACAAACATTTCTGCATTAATATGAGCCCGTGGAATAATTCATGCTTTGATGTTTTGCCTGGAGTCATTCTGTTAAATTAAAAGTAAATCATTGCTCTGTAATACCACTGGAGACCAGCAGGTGGCGGCATAAGGGTCGGCAACGGACTGTATTGGAGGATGTCTGATCAACATCCTCTATAGTCTGGTCACTATGGTGACCAGGGGTGGATTAAGAGTAGCAAGGGCCCCGGGCAGTTTAGAAGGCGCGGGCCCCCCACCCCACACACACACACCTGATGTATCACGTGTCACATGATCCCCTGTGATAGATCATGTGACAGTTCACATGAAATTAATTTGGCACAATATTAATAATAATATTTTTTTTTAGGCTGTGTGCCCACTACGCATTTTTTAAGCGTTTCCGCAGTGACAGTTTGGTAACTGCTTGGTAGAAGGTCTGCCATGTTCCCCAATGATAATCCCCATGTGCTGTGCACATGCTGTGGAAATTTCCGCTGCGGATTATCATTGCGGAAAAAAACGCAGCACTACCAATTATTTTGCGGAAGCGCTGCGTTTTTGCCGCCATTGACTTGCATTGGACCGCATGGAATCCGCATCACTGCATCTGTACATGCAGAATCCATGCGTTTCAATGTGCGGATGGTACCCGGGTGTGGAGGACAGGAGACTCTCCTCCGGACCCGGGTACCATAGAAACTGTAAAAAAAAGAATAAAATAAAAAATATACATTATACTTACCTTCTGATGGCCCCCGGTGTCTTTATCCGATGCGTCCTGGCTTGCCGGCAGCTCACGATGGTCTGAAAAGGACCTGCCGTGACGTCATTTAGTCATGTGACGGGTCACGCGACCGCTGACGTCGGCAGGCCATCAGAAGGTAAGTATATATTTATTTTTTACCATTCTTTTACGGTCACAGTATATAAATCCATACCGGTTGCATGGATTTATATAGTGTGACCAAGTTGTCAAGCACTTTCCAAGTGATGCTAAAATCACCTAGAAATCGCTTGTCAACCCGCATGCGGAAATGCATGCGAAGAACGCTTCACATCCGCATGTCCCTGGCAGGAAAAACGCATGTACAATCCGCATGTACAATCCACATGTACAATCCGCATGCGTTTTTTCTGCCAGGGAGATGCGGAAACGCTCAAAAAAAATCCGGAGCATTTCTGCATCGTGGGCACATAGCCTTACATTAATTGCATGACTCAATATTGAGCACACGTAGCCATCTATACACAGCAGGAGGCCGCATGTAGCCATCTATACACAGCAGGAGGCCGCACGTAGCCATCTATACACGGCGGGAGGCCGCACGAAGCCATCTATACACATCAGGAGGCTGCACATAGCCATCTATACTCAGCAGGAGGCCGCACGTAGCCATCTATACACGGTGGGAGGCCACACGAAGCTATCGATACACGTCAGGAGGCCGCACGTAGCCATCTATACACGGCAGGAGGCCGCACGTAGCCATCTATACAGGGCAGGAGGCCGCACGTAGCCATCTATACACGGCAGGAGGCCGCACGTAGCCATCTATACACGGCGGGAGGCCGCACGTAGCCATCTATACACAGCGGGAGGCCGCACGGAGCCATCTATACACGGCGGGAGGCCGCACGTAGCCATCTATACACAGCGGGAGGCCGCAAGGTGCCATCTATACACAGCGGGAGTCCGCACGGAGCCATCTATACACAGAGGGAGGCCGCACGGTGCCATCTATACACAGCAGGGAGCCGCACGGTGCCATCTATACACAGCGGGAGGCCGCACGTAGCCATCTATACACAGCGGGAGGCCGCACGGAGCCATCTATACACAGCGGGAGGCCGCACGGAGCCATCTATACACAGCGGGAGGCCGCACAGAGCCATCTATACACAGCGGGAGGCCGCACGGAGCCATCTATACACAGCGGGAGGTCGCACGTAGCCATCTATACACAGCGGGAGGCCTCAAGGCGCCATCTATACACAGCGGGAGGCCGCACGGAGCCATCTATACACAGCGGGAGGCCGCACGGTGCCATCTATACACAGCAGGGAGCCGCACGGTGCCATCTATACACAGCGGGAGGCCGCACGTAGCCATCTATACACAGCGGGAGGCCGCACGGAGCCATCTATACACAGCGGGAGGCCGCACGGAGCCATCTATATGCAGCGGGAGGCCGCACAGAGCCATCTATACACAGCGGGAGGCCGCACGGAGCCATCTATACACAGTGGGAGGCCGCACGGAGCCATCTATACACAGCGGGAGGCTGCACGGAGCCATCTATCCACAGCGGGAGGCCGCACGGAGCCATCTATACACAGCGGGAGGCCGCACGGAGCCATCTATACACAGCGGGAGCCCGCACTGAGCCATCTAGACATAGCGGGAGGCCGCACGGAGCCATCTATACACGGCGGGAGGCCGCATGGAGCCATCTATACATGGCGGGAGGCCGCACGGAGCCATCTATACACGGCGGGAGGAAGCACGGAGCCATCTATACAAAGCGGGAGGCCGCACGGAGCCATCTATACACAGCGGGAGGCCGCATGTAGCCATCTATACACAGCGGGAGGCCGCACGTAGCCATCTATGCACAGCGGGAGGCCGCACGGAGCCATCTATACACAGCGGGAGGCCGCACGGAGCCATCTATACACAGCAGGAGGTCGCACGTAGCCATCTATACACAGCGGGAGGCCGCAAGGCGCCATCTATACACAGCGGGAGGCCGCACGGAGCCATCTATACACAGCGGGAGGCCGCACGGTGCCATCTATACACAGCAGGGAGCCGCACGGTGCCATCTATACACAGCGGGAGGCCGCACGTAGCCATCTATACACAGAGGGAGGCCGCACGGAGCCATCTATACACAGCGGGAGGCCGCACGGAGCCATCTATACGCAGCGGGAGGCCGCACGGAGCCTTCTGTACACAGCGGGAGGCCGCACGGAGCCATCTATACACAGTGGGAGGCCGCACGGAGCCATCTATACACAGCGGGAGGCTGCACGGAGCCATCTATACACAGCGGGAGGCCGCACGGAGCCATCTATACACAGCGGGAGGCCGCACGGAGCCATCTATACACAGCAGGGAGCCCGCACGGAGCCATCTAGACATAGCGGGAGGCCGCACTGTGCTATCTAGACACAGCAGGGCGCCGCACGGTGCCCTCTATACACGGCAGGAGGCCGCACGGAGCCATCTATACATGGCGGGAGGCCGCACGGAGCCATCTATACACAGCGGGAGGAAGCACGGAGCCATCTATACAAAGCGGGAGGCCGCACGGAGCCATCTATACACAGCGGGAGGCCGCACATAGCCATCTATACACAGCGGGAGGCCGCACGGCGCCATCTATACACAGCGGGAGGCTGCACGTAGCCATCTATACACAGCGGGAGGCCGCATGGTGCCATCTATACACAGCAGGGAGCCGCACGGTGCCATGTATACACAGCGGGAGGCCGCACGGCCCCCCCTCCAGAGACAGCAGGAGGCCGCACGGCGCCATCTATACTCAGCAGGAGGCCGCACGCAGTCACGCACACAAACATATACAGACATATACATACACGCATAAACACATTTGAAACACAAAAATACATATAAACAGACATCACACAATGACATCTGCCTGCACACACATACATACCTACATATATATACACACACACACACACACACACACACTCTCTCACTCACACACACTCACCATCCCCCGGCTCGGCTCCAGTCCTCCTGGCTCCTGTTCCTCTCCGGTGGTAAGTAGCAGTGCAGGCCGGGCGCGCACTGCGTGACGTCACAGCTAGGAGACACGGCCGCGCACAGGGCCGTGTCTCCTAGCAGTGATGCGGCCGGTCCAGCACACAGGGAAGTTAACTGCTGCAGTGCTGGCCCGGCCGAAGAAGAAGCAGCGGCCGTGCACCGCTGCTGGGGGAGTGGTCCGGGCCCCCCCGCCCCTCCGCCACTGTCTGCCGGTATGTGCCGCGGGGCCACACATATAATGAGGGCAATCCGGCCATAGTCCCCCTGGAGCCCCGGGCCCCCTGGAGACCCGAGGCCCCGGGCGGTAGCCCGGATTGCCCTCATTATAATCCGCCTATGATGGTGACCAGGGGGAGTTGGCAGTTGGTGGTTAGAGAGAGTCAAGCTTGTCTAGAGGTGAGGGTACAAGGGCTGCTAGGATTAAGTACCTTTCCCAGATCATCTTTTTAGAGCCCATCGCAGCAAGGCCAAAACTTTTACCATATCAGAGTACCAGTCCCGTTGCCATCCAGTCGGCACCTGTATGGAAAACCAGTGTTGCAGCTAAAATGCTGGAGAAGCTGTGATTCCTTGATCTGTGATGCAGTAAACCATTTGAACTGTTCATACTAAGTCTGGTCTGCCTTCTTCCTACCTACCTCTAAATCTGCTAGATGTACCCTGTGAATGGGTCTGGAGCGCCAGGAACCAGGTAGTAGCACCGTGACACCCCAAACTGCACAACAACGCAGAAGAGCCATACCACTGCTCGGCACCTACGTCTGGGCCTAATACTGCCTCCTGGCCCTACTACTCTGGTACATTACATCTGAAAATTATCGTGTCACAAACAGGATATTTACTTCTGTGCCTTATGTTCACTTTGTACTGAATTGACCCGGTCCAGTTTTAAAAAACTTTATAACTTTATTTGCCTGAGAATAAGGGAAGATCCTGCCGCCACAGGTGCTTCAGCAGGCACCAGGGTCATCCACCATTTTGTAGTTTCCTATGCACCACAGCGATTCCTGAATCACTGGAGCTCAGAGTATCGTGCCTGAGTGAGTACTGTTGGGGCAACCAAAAGGGGGAGATACTGTCTGAACCCTTATCTGTCCTGTTGTATAGCCGACTTTACAGAAAAAGTTTCCACTGCAACTCTTAGAGGGGCCACGCTCCCATTTCCCGGCTGTTGCCCATAACAACACCTCTCAAAGTTTCGAGTTTGCTCAAATTGATCCATTTGGTCTGGTGAGGATATCAAAAGCAATGTCTCACAGTGAAGATAGCTACACCATGGAGCAGGAGGACTCATCAGCAACCCAAGTGATGTGGCCATGGAGAAGTTTACCTAGTACACCAGTGAATGCTACTCCATCCTCAGCAGCCACAGCAGCCAGCTGTATCATGCTTCTTACCATGCCATATTACTTTGGGGCCCCTTGGCTTCCCCGCTATGAAGGAGCGCCTCACATCTACAGAGAGTTCAGAAAGAGAATGCAGGCTACCTTCAAACTGTACCCTATCTCTGAAGAGCAGAAAGCGGAGATCTTAGTTGGTCAGCTACAGGGAGCCGCACTCCGGGAGGTCAAGTCCTGGCCTCGGTCTGAACGCCAAACTGTAGATCAGATCTTGGAGAGACTGAAGGTCACTCTTGAGTCCCTCAGGGACTTTGCCCTGTCACTGCAGGAAGCCTTGAGAGCCATCATCCATGTGTACCCTCAAGAGCCTAAGGATCAAGATCAGACTTTTCGAGAACAATTCATCAAAGGTTTGTTGGACAAGACTCTGAAGTGTCACCTAAAAATGCTGTCCGTTCAGCATCTGGGTACCTCTTTCCTTGAATTCAAGGAACTGGCCATAGAGGTCCTGGAGGAGAAGCCTCAATCTTAGACCCAAGAAGGACGATGGATTAAACCTGCCTCCGAGTTCCCCCTTTCAAGTTATAATGCTGAAAAGGAGCCCGGGTCCCACCTTCAGAAGATGAAACCACCCTAGTCGCTCAAGTCTCTCGTCTTGCTGCAAATCTGGAAAAGGTGATGAAGTGGTTGGAGCGATTCAAGTAATCCCTCTAGGCGGGAAAGAGAAGATTCTCCAAGATTAAAACGGGGACGATCACCTCCAGGACATTCAGAGATCAGACGCCGACCCCCAGGGAGGTCTTCAGATACCTGGTATAAGAGTACCCGAAGACTAGAATGCGGATACTGTCATCGATGTGGGCACCAAGAAGAGGATTGCTGGCAGTTAAAAAATTATACCCTGAGACAGCGGGACACCCTTCAGGACACCCTTCAGGAGGATAGACCTTAAGTCTCATAGATCCAACCTGGATGCCGAAGTACGTGGGCGCGCGCCCTATGGTTGAAGTCAGCATTAACGGAGTGAGTTTCCCTGCCTTGATTGACACCGGGTCTCAAGTGACCACTATCCAGCATACGCCATTTGAAGAGTGCCAAAAAGGAGCCCAGCTGACACAACCTCCAAAGGCTTGGCTCCACATCATAGCCACCAATGGAAAGTCAGTAGCAATAAGCAGCTACTGGGAACCCAGTCTTCAGATTGGAGAGCCCAAAATCACATGGCAAGGGGTAGTAATGATCCAAGTTCCAGAAAATGACAACTTTCCTGTGATTATAGACACTAATATTCTCCGAAACTGCTATATCGAAGTGCTGGAAGTCCTAGGCCAGTCCCGGACAAATGTACCTAAAGACTCTCAGAAGGCTATCCATGAGACCATGCAGGTGTTGGCGGCTTTACAGACTTTACTAACAAAAAAGGGGAGATATGCCGCTCCCGCATCAAGGATGCCCAACCTGTCTGGTTACAGCCTGGAACAGAGACTATGAGGCCCTTGTAGAGCCTCTCTTGACGAGGTATGAAGTACCTGTCCAACAAGAAGCCTAGATACTGTGTCCAGAGTGCAAGTACCCATTCGTCTGATCAATCTAGGGGACCAACCAGTGGACCTGAAGAAATATTATGCCGTAGCCAGCCTCTATAATGTACACCCAGAAGATCTAGTAGAAACCTCTCTTATGGCTTCACAACAAGCAACCTCAGCAGAGAATGCAGCTGAATATCCTGCCCTGCCGCCCTGATGGGCCACATTGAATGTTGGCAATGATACCACTCCAGATGAACAGATCCAAGGAGTACTAGAGATAGCCAAACAGCACCAACAAGCTTTCAGCCAACACCCCATGGACTATGACAGACCAGTCTAATCCAGCATACCATCCCGACAGGCGACCATCTCACCATCAAGGAAAGGTACAGGCCGATACCACCTGCTATGTACCAGCAGGTGAAGAAAATGGTTCAGGACATGAAGACAGCAAATGTGATCAGAGATAGCCACAGTCCGTGGGCTGCCCTCCTTGTTCTGGTGAAGAAGAAAGATGGGACTATACGGTTCTGCGTGGACTATCGCAAAATCAACAATATCATGCATAAAGATGCCTATCCCTTTCCTCGGATAGAGGAATCTCTCACAGCTTTAGGGACCGTGGCCTACTTCTCCACTTTAGATCTGACTAGCGGCTACTGGCAAGTTCCTATGGCCCCTGACGACAAAGAGAAAATTTCCTTTACAACACCAATAAATAGGCCTCTTCGAATTCACTTATATGCCGTTTGGGCTGTGTAATGCCCCAGGGACATTTCAGAGACTGATGGAGAGGTGTCTTGGACACCGTAATTTTGAAACAGTTCTTCTATACCTGGGCGATATTAGAGTGTACTCCAGGACGTATGAGTAACATCTGCAACATCTGGTGGAAGTGTTCCAGTCCCTGGCCCAACATGGCTTGAAGATAAAACCTTCCAAGTGCTTCCTCCTGAAGCCTCAAGTGAAGTATTCGGGCCACATTGTGAGTGCTGCCCGGAGTCCAGCCGGACCCAGGAAAAATAGTTGCAGTGAGAGACTGGCCTGCTCCTACCACAGTCAAGGAAGTGAAGAGTTTCCTGGGATTTGCCAGTTTCTATCGGAGATTTATCTCAAAATTTGCCCAGATAGCGGGTCCTCTCCAAGAGCTCCTAAAGGGGCAGCCCAAAGGCTGCCAGAAGACCAGACTCCTGGTGGATTGGATTGTTGACAAAGAAGCCGCATTCTAGTTACTGAAACAGAAGCTGACTGAGCCACCAGTGCTGGGGTATCCAGATTACAGTTTACCCTTTAACCTATACGATGCCAGCAAAAAAGGCTTAGGAGCAGTGTTTTCCAAGATGCATGCCGGAAGTGAAAGGGTAAGGGTATGTGCACACGATCCTTTCTGGCAGCGCTTTGAACACAGCATACTTTATGCTGCATCCAAAGAGCTGCACGTGTGGTACCCCTGCGGGTTCAGTCACCACAGAGGTACTGCATGTCACCCAGAGGTGTGGTACCCCACTCTCATGTAAGGAGGGAGTACTACCCGGGACCCACACACCTGCATCCAACACACTCCACCCCAGTAGGGATGGGCGAGATTGCTCCTAAGAGAGAGCACAGTCCCTGGTCCTTTGCTGGAGGGTGGAACCATGTAGTGGGTGTGGGTGGAGGAAGCAGCCTAGGGGAGCACCGTCAGGAAGGGTATAAGAGGGGGAACCATCTAGAAGCAGAGAGACAGTTGAGAGTGAGTACAGAGGAGAGACATTTGGGCGTGGGAGTTCAGGAGGAGCTCTGCTCAGAAGAGAGGAGAGCGGGCCTGGTAAGAGAGGCCCAGGAGAGAGAGGACCGGAGCAGAGGGAAGTCTCCGGAATCAGAGGGGATCCCAGGGGCACGGTGAGTGCAGGAAGCCACCCATGCGGCCAAATCTACACAGACGTGGAGGGATCAGGCTGCAGAGGGGACCAGCCCCTAAACTAGTGGAGAATAATCAGGCTCAGCTAGATAACCGGAGGCTGTTGCATTTGCAAGGTGCAGTAGCCAACCACCACGATTATATCGCTGAAAAGGTGGCCGCATAGGGTCCAGGGGACTGCACGTTGCCCGACAAGACCCGAGGCTGCCGGCTTGGGACACTGATCGTGAGGCGCAGAGCAGGAGGGCGAGAGCCAGCGCAGGGAAGACGACCGTGAAAGGAACATAGAATGGGGTCCCGTTTAAGTACTCCTGAGGGACTTGAGAGTTGCTGAACCCCTTCCCTGGTGAACACAGGACGACGTGGGAGGTTACACACTGGCCCTGGTAACTTGGAGTCTCCGCAAGAGAAATTGACATGCTGTGGTCTGTGAAGATGTGCCGCATGTCCGTCTCCACGGGAGCACAGAGACGCATAGTGGGCATGGGATTTCTTGAAATCCCATCCACTATGCTCTAACATCTGGCTGCTGCAGATTGCATGCAGCGCAAGTGCGCTGTATCCAATCTGCAGCGTTTACTGACCGTTTGCTTCCACCCTTATTGCCTATGCCAGTCGATCACTTAGAGAACCTGAGACAAATGATCAGAACTATAGCTCCTTCAAGCTGGAATTCCTGGCACTGGTCTGGGCAGTAACTGAGAAATGTAAGGACTATCTGGCTGCGTCACCCTTCACCGTATACACATATAACCCGTTGGCGCATCTGAATTCAGTCCATCTGGGAGCTCGGAAGCAGAGATGGGCCTCTCGATTGGCCAACTTCAGTTTTAGTATAAGATACCGGGCTGGCAAGGCCAATGATAACGCAGATGCCTTGTCCAGGCTACCTGCTCAGACAGAACGGAAATCCCTGGACGATCAGTGGGAAGATGTGGAGATGCCCGCTTTTTATACCCGGTTCGTCCGGCAGCAAGCCCTGCAGATCAGACAGCAGATTCCTAGGACTATTAGTGCTTCCCAGCCAGATGATCTTCTGCCTTCCATTGAAAAGGAGCTCTGGAAGAATCTCTAGGCCGAGAGCAAAGTCATTGGAAAACTACTGCGTTAATTTTCCAGTGGGTGGGTGCCAGAAAGCTGATGCAGAGCTGTGACGTCTCTGGTGGCAGAGAAAATATCTCTTCCTCCAACAGGGCCTATTGCAAAGAAGAACCTTGGATCCAGTAACGTATGAGAGAATTTTCCAAGTGGTGGTCCCCAGAAGAGACACCAAAATTATTCTGGACATGTATCATAATGAATCTGGTGCCGATGCCGATGCAGATGCCGATACAGTTGAAAGCAATGATGGAGGCGGGAGCGTCATGTGACACTCCCTCTCCCATCATTCCTGCGTTTGACGCAGCGGTGTGATCATGTGCCACGCTGTGTCAGGCAGTTTTGCTGGCAGCTGAGAGGAGACGCGCTGCGCAGACTGAAGCAGCGGGGGAACGAGGAGCGGTAAGTGTGTTTTTTTTTTTTTTTTTTTAAATCAGTGTGTACCCTATGGGGGGGGGAGGCAGTTGCTGCATTTTAACCTATGGGGGCCCGCACTGTTTACCCAGGGGCAGCACTGTTTACCCAGAGGCTGCACTTTTACCCTATTGGGGGGCGCACTTTTACCCTATGGGGGGCTGCATTATGCTGCGTGGAGGACCATGGGGAGTGCCTTATACTGCGTGGAGGACCATGGGGAGCGTATTATACTCTGTGGAGTGTGAAGGTTTGTGTGAGGACCATTATACTGCATGGAGGGCTGTGTGGGGTCACAGTTGGGGAATCATACTGTGTTAGGGTCACCATATTTTGCCCTGGGAGTTGAGGTGGGGAAAAGTGGGTCATTATACTGTTTATGTGGAGGAATTCAACATGGGGGTATCACTGTGTTGGGGTCACCATACCTTTCCGGGGGAGGTGGGTACAGTAGGGCAGTAGGGTCATTATACTTTGCATGTGGAGGAATTCACCATGGGGGTACCATACTGTGTTTGGGGGACAATTTTGTTGCCATCATATTTTATGGGGCAATGAAAGAGGGATCTGGGACTTCAGCAGGAGGAAAATTACTATGTAAAGGCTGGAAAATTGTGAGATCTGCTCTTCTGTGACCTCGACAATTATTTATATTTTTTTGGGAGGGGTGGCCCAGTTAGAACTTCTGCTTTGGGGCCCCATGATTCCTATGTACGCCCCTGCTGAGAGCTACAGCCTATCATCCCCAGGGAAATGGTCTATGCGAGAAGATGAACCAAACCCTAATTAGCATGCTCAAAGCGGTTCCCACACACCAGCGAACAGTCTGGCCAAGACTTCTGCCGGAATTGGTGTATCTCTACAATAATACCACGCACTGCTCCACAGGATACACCCCTTACTATCTGATGTTCGGGAGGCATGGACACTTGCCCGCTGACATTGCTTTGGATATCTGTGAACCAGACTCAGAGCTTCTCCTTCCTCAGTCTGATTGAGTCAAAGAGCACCAAAGACGCTTGGAAGATGCCAGAGGAATTGTGGACTCTAGAATTGAAAAGGCCCAACAAAGCCCTTGCAGTCAGGGGATCAAGTGTGGCTAAAGAACAATCACCCGATCAGTAAGCTAGATAGCAGATGGGAGCGTGAGCCATATATAGTTAGGGACAGTCTCTCTCCTGAATGCTACCTGATTTATCGAGAGGACCAAGGTCCCCAAAAAGTTTACCGTAACCGGCTGAAAAACTGTCTGCAAGAGCCCATTCCTCAGAAACTATCAAGAGAAAGTGAGCCAACTGGGCCATCGAATTCTTCACGGGGGTCTCCCTTCGAGATGTTTTCTTTACCTAACCCACTTCAATTGTCCTTGTTGCCGCATATCCTGGTGAGGATACCTATATCGACAACCACCATTCGAGCGGGGTCTCCGCAGAAACCTCTTGTTCCTTCTCCACCTTCAATTTAGGATATTGTCTCTCCTTAAAAACGTGTTGCTTTGCTTAGAAACTCTGAATCTGCAAGAAGTCCACTTCTGATGGAGAATTCTCAAGACACTCTCCGAGGGTCTAAAGCAGAGAACAAGGGATGACTTCCCTCTTATCTGCACAGTTATGAATTGTCCCAAAAGCAGAAGAAAGATCCTCTTCCTCCAAACCCTAGACCCAAAGTCTAGAGTCACCTCTTCAACAATAAGTACCTCACCCTACTGTTGTGTAACTCATGGACTCAGATGAATACTTGAGCTCCCTGTCATCCTGTTTTTCAATGGAAAGCACCCTGTTCGTGGTCTTTCTGGTTTTATAGGTTAAATTCAGTAATTCTGTTCAAGTACTTGTGCCCATTGTGTGGACTCCTGCTGTTTGGGAGCCTTAATGTGATGGTTATTAAAATCTAATGCACTTCACCAAAAGACTCATTGCACTGAAAGATGGGACTCATTGCTTTTAAGAAATTTGGCATCGCTAACTATAAGTTTTGTAGGATAGCTAGGCTTTGCAGGTCCTAAATAAGAAGAAACCATGGTTCCAGTGCCGAATGTCTCAAGTATTCCAGAGAGCTACTCCCACAGAAAAGCCCTGCCTCAGAGGATCGATGTGTATTGGTTTTAGTTCACTGTGTAGCTAGAATCCTAGCAAATTTACTTAAGTTGCATATACTTGTAGTGAGCTGGCAGGCTCTGGCTGTTCTGTGATAATTGAGATAGAGCCTGTGACAGAAATGATAACGCAGGATGGTGTTGCCACCTTGTGGCCAGCGGTTGCACCTGCGCAGGATGTGATGACAGAGAAAAAGACTGAGTCTCCTGGGTCCCTCCCTGGAGAGTCACGTGAGCAAAGTGAAAAAAAAAGCAAAGCTCGCGGAGAGTCTGAGGTGGTCTGTGAAAGGAACCAGGACGGTGTGCAGGTCCTCGTGTGTGCCGTAGAGGATACTCTCAATGTGGTTTCTGTTATCTGACACCTTATCCTCAGAGTTTTCCCCAGCTTCCGCACTGCTGAAGGATTCAGCTGTTACACTCCCCGCTACTGGAGTGTGAATCACATAAGGGAATCCACAAGAGCTGCTATCCGGATTAGAGAGACTGTAAGCGGGACCTCTGGCGAGAGGCCGAAGTATTCCTTCCTTTCAGCGAAGTCTGCTGTTCCTGTTTTTTTCGGCTGGGACGCCTTCCTGCAAAGACAGACAGGCCTGCGACGGGGGACACATCCTTCTGGAGTAAAGGACTGGTAACGTGTGAGTAGGGACAGTGAGAGTCAGCTTATAAGTACACATTATTGCTGTGAACATTTACGGTTGTCATTTATTGTGTTCTGCTGTGTTAAAAATGTATACAAGTAAAGAGACGGTTATCAAGGTAGAGTCTGTGTGTGGGGATCTTGCTGGGCCAGATCATGGATATCAACACGCGGCCTTGTCCGCGGTCAATTCATCTGGCGTAGTCGGCAGGATCCGTACTGTGCACCGTAATATGTTGCGCCCCTGTCGCTCCCAGCCTGACTCCCCTACTGTGGTACCTAGAGAGATGGATATCACTAATACTGTCGGAGACACTGACCCCGGGGATGTAGAGATTGAATGCATGCCTACCCCTATCCGTCTGACTGACGCACTTGAACCGATTACCTCCTCTACTGACATGTCGACTGGGAAAGAGAGTGGGGTGACTGATAGGAGAGAGGGGATCCAACCCGTTAGGCGGACAATGAGGACCACTGCAGGGGTACCTCCAGGACAGTCCTACAGAGACCAATATGTGTGGCCCTCTTCCCAGCCGCCCCCTGTAACATCCACAGCCATCGCCGCCCTGGAGCCGGTCGTTGGCAGGGACTGCCAATCTTTGAGCGGGGGGGCGTGTAGTGAGCTGGCAGGCTCTGGCTGTTCTGTGATAATTGAGATAGAGCCTGTGACAGAAATGGTAACGCAGGATGGTGTTGACACCTTGTGGCCAGAGGTTGCACCTGCGCAGGATGTGATGACAGAGAAAAAGACTGAGTCTCCTGGGTCCCTCCCTGGAGAGTCACGTGAGCAAAGTGAAAAAAAAAGCAAAGCGCGCGGAGAGTCTGAGGTGGTCTGTGAAAGGAACCAGGACGGTGTGCAGGTCCTCGTGTGTGCCGTAGAGGATACTCTCAACGTGGTTTCTGTTATCTGACACCTTATCCTCAGAGTTTTCCCCAGCTTCCGCACTGCTGAAGGATTCAGCTGTTACACTCCCCGCTACTGGAGTGTGAACCACATAAGGGAATCCACAAGAGCTGCTATCCGGATTAGAGAGGCTGTAAGCGGGACCTCTGGCGAGAGGCCGAAGTATTCCTTCCTTTCAGCGAAGTCTGCTGTTCCTGTTTTCTTCGGCTGGGACGCCTTCCTGCAAAGACAGACAGGCCTGCGACGGGGGACACATCCTTCTGGAGTAAAGGACTGGTAACGTGTGAGTAGGGACAGTGAGGGTCAGCTTATAAGTACATGTTATTGCTGTGAACATTTACGGTTGTCATTTATTGTGTTCTGCTGTGTTAAAAATGTATACAAGTAAAGATACGGTTATCAAGGTAGAGTCTGTGTGTGGGGATCTTGCTGGGCCAGATCATGGATATCAACGCGCGGCCTTGCCCGTGGTCACTTCATACTCTTAAAAAGATATCTCCTTAAATGAAGCTGGAGCCAGCAGATAATGTGTCTCGACTCTCGAGTAATATTTGTTGCGCATCAGTGAGACTTGCACACTAGGTCACAAGCAGGTACAAATATACACTCAAAGTTATCAAGATGATGAAGCGTTCAGAGTAATTACAGGCCTTGATGAGCTTGAAGGGATAACTGTATCCTGACACCCTTCTAAAGGTAGATTGGTTTGACTGGTTAAGTGGTTGGAATAATCATGTCCCCACTCTCCTTGTGTTCTTAAGGGCTCAAAGACATGAGGAGTCTGCTAGACTAGTCTTTGCCATAGGACACTAATATTAGAAGGAAGTAAGATACACGTTAGTCAAAGCCTAGTCAGGGAATTGGGTTTCAGTCTATGGCACTTAGCATACATGGGAGCTACATG
The DNA here is from genome assembly GCF_046119375.1 of Phyllobates terribilis. NCBI lineage: Eukaryota > Metazoa > Chordata > Amphibia > Anura > Dendrobatidae > Phyllobates > Phyllobates terribilis. The sequence goes on from NW_027362767.1 coordinate 151,830,094, forward strand.
AAGCATGAAAAGTAGCCTTGTGAACTCAAGTGAAGTTCTAGAACACTAGTAACTGGAATTTCCAAAAGCTACACTATGATAGGACGAAGGCATTCTCTTCAGGTGTACATCACCACACACCTGGGTGGTTAGAGGACAACGCCCCATCATCTATTTAGCCGAGACCTATTAGGCAAGCTGGGGGCGGCTTGGTTCTTCTTCAAGGGGGTATGTAATGACCCAAAAGGGGCCATTACAAACATTTCTGCATTCATAGTAGTCTGTGGAATAATTTATGCTTTGATGTATTGCCTGGTGTCATTCTGTTAAATTAAATGTAAATTGTTGCTCTGTAATACCACTGGAGATCAGCAGGGGGTGATATAAGGGTCGGCAATGGCCTGTATTGGAGGATGTCCGATCAACATTGTCTATAGCAAGAGTCTCAAACTAGGCAAAGTATATGGGCAGTGACTCGCCCCCTGGGCCGTGGGGCACTCGGATCCGGGCAATAGGGAACGATGGGGGTAGTAGTGGCAACCCGGTTCCGTGGCTCAGGGTGGTCAGGCCAGTGGGAGTCCGTTATGTGCTATTGATTATGTCCGACTGCGCCACCCGTGGATTTGCGGTCTTAGGAACCGCCGCTGCATGCAGACCGCTGGGGCTGATGAGGTGTGAAGCTAGGGTAGTGTGACTCCCCACAGGAAGAGTGCGGCCCCAGGGCAGTATAATGGATGGTGGGAGTGATGGTGGTGAGAGTCCCAGTACCGGTAGTGCTGGAGGCGCGAAGGAGCACACAGACAATAGGTTGCAGTCCAGGGTCTTTACTGAAACAGGTAAACTGACCCATAAACAGTCCCAGCTAGGAGGGGACCTGGATGTCTGAGAGCAACGGGGAAATTGGCCCTGGTCAGGGTGAGGGTGTAGGCCTACCGTGCTTTCTGCGCTCCTTCTGGCTATCTCCTCGTTATAGGGTAACAGCCCACATTTCCGAGCTTTCCGTGTATTCTCGCCTGTATGGCCTGCGACGTGGGTTCCTTTCAGCTCCCAGCCTTGTACGGCTTTACTGGTCCCTTCGGTTGTGGCAGGGCCTCCAGGCTTCTTAGGCCAAGGAATATACAGTCCCCTGCGAACTGGTTATCTGCTGGAGGATGTAGAATCCTCTCAGCCTCAGACACCAAAGTCTGGTAAAATTAAGTCCTCTTTCTGCCAAGACAGGCTCACTTCGCCTCTTGTCTCTGGCTTGTGGCTCTCCTCCTGCCACACTTCCTCTTAGGTGCAGTGCAACTGTCTGTCCCTGCTCTGCTCTGGGACAAGTCTCAATGCTGAGACAGGCCATCCAGTTCTCTCTAACCCTGCCCCAAGCACCAGCTTTTATAGGGGCAGCCTGCTCCCCCTACTGGCCTGAGACAGGAGGCATTGCATGCTAATGTTCCCCTGACTAGAGAACCTCCCCCTTGCTCTCAGACACAGCTTTAATACATTTTGTGGCATCCAGGCCAGGGTGACACATTCCCCCCTAGTGAAATTTAGTACTCCGGGACTAAACAATACACAAAGACAATATGCATAACTATAAAACATTAATAGACAAACGACGCACAGCTTGAGTTCTTAAGGTCACAGTGTGGCCTGTGACCGGGTGTCCATATCACCAGCACAACGGGGAGCCTTAACCAGGTGGGGGTCTGTCCTACCCCAAGTCCTTCACAGTCTTAGTTCATTCCTTGGCTAGGCTCCGAACGCAGTCCATACAAGGTCCCTGTTATAAAAAGTCCATAACCTGTGAGTCCTTACGGTAACTCCAAGAAACTGAAACACAGAATTACCAAACAAGCATGTAACTTGGCAACAGGGTTATTTACAATTTTAGTACACTCTATATTCTCCAGCGAGCGGGTATCTGCCCCTTTGTGCTCCTGGTTGACCTCCTTAACCCACTGTCTGGTGGTGGATTGACTCTGCTTTTCCCACTAGCGTTAGGGGTACAGCTACCAGCTGGGTGTACAGGTAGGGCAGGCAGCTGTCTGCGGGTTCTTTGGCTTACCGCAGGCATGGCAGGCTCACTGTCAGCAGAGGGTTGATTCTCCTGGGCTGCTGGTTCAGGCTCTTCTGCCTCTGGAACCGCTTGCTCCTTTTCACCTTCCGGCTCTGGTGTTGGTTGTTGCTGTGCCGGTTGCAGGAAATGCAGGACAGGTACCACTATGGCATCATTTATGCGAATCCAGGACTGAGGGAACTCTCCGAGAACGGTGCTGATCATTTTTTCCTTGTCCTCTGCGGGTTCAAGGTCACTCTGATCCTCTTCTGCACTACGGAGTTGCTCGGGCATCTTTTGAGGTGGTCTCTGGAGACGACACTAGTGGTTTCTCCTCCGTCCTTGGTGATTACGCACACCTTTGGGTTGTCGTGGTCAGACTGCAGTATGGTGTAGGGTTCCCTTTCCCACTGGTCGTCCAACTTATGTAGCCTTCTTTTTCGCTTTAGGACTTGCTCACCAGGTTCTAGCGGACCAGCAGGGGCGTGTTGATTGAAGAGTTTTTCTTGCCTCTCTCTCACCTGGGCCAGGCTCTTCTCCACACTCTCCTGTACCTTCTTGTACTGCAGTTGCCTTTCAGTATCCCAGTCCGCATCCGGGGAGGTGTCCTCAGGTATTAGGACTCCCATCTCCAGGTCTACGGGCAGCTTACCTGGTCTAGCTCGCATCAGGTAAGCTGGGGTGCAGTTTGTAGCATTCACCGGGATATTGTTGTATAGGTCTATCAGGTCCGGCAGTTTTTCTGGCCACAGGCTGCGTTCCTCCAGGGGCAACGTCTTCAGGAGATCAATGACTATATTGTTCATCTTCTCACACATCCTGTTGATTTGGGGGTGGTAAGGCGTTGTCCGAATCTTCTTACAGCCATAGAGGTTGCAGAACTCCTGGAAGATTTCAGCCTCGAACGCTGGAACCTGGTCTGTCAGGACCTGTTCCGGATACCCGTGTGGACGGCAGAAATATTGCTGGAAGGCTCTGGCCGCTGTTTGGGCTGTCAAGTCCTTTACCAGGACCACCACTAGAAAACGGGAATAGTGGTCCACGACTGTCAGGGCATAGATGTATCCAGACCGGCTTGGAGCCAATTTGACATGGTCCAGAGCTACCAGCTCAAGAGGCTGCGTGGTGACGATGGGCCTCAAGGGTGTCTTCTGGCTGGTGCGGTCCTTCCTCCTCAGGTGACAAGGGCCACAGTCTCTGCACCACTTTTCTACAGCTCCTCTCATGCCGACCCAAAGAACCTTCCTCTTAGCAGGAGCTCCAGTTTCTTCCAACCGAAGTGTCCCGCTCTGTCATGGTAAGCCCCCAGGACCATAGCTGCATCCCGCCTTGGGACCACGACTTGCCAGGTCAGCTCGTGCGTCCGGTGGTTAACAATCCTTCTGCACAACTTGCCTTCGTAGAGGAACAGCTTGCTCTTCTCCTTCCATAGCTGCTTGGCTTCCTCTGGGGCATCTGGATCTAGGCGGGCGTCTTCCCAGGTCAGCAGATCTTTCACCAGGCGGATTGCAGGGTCACTATCTTGGGTCTCGGCCCAGCTGTGGTGAGGTAGGGGATTGATCATCACGGTTGTTAGATCCTCCTCCTTCACGCGGTGGGAGTATTGAGCGGCTCCATACCGGTGAAACGCAGGGAGTTCTACCTCCTCCAGCTCTTCTGGGTCTTCGTCACCTTCAGGTAAGTGAGGCATCCTCGATAGGGCATCAGCGTTGGCTTTGGTTTTGCCGGCCCGGTACTTGATCACGAAGTCATAGTTGGAGAGACGGGCCATCCACCGCTGTTCTAGGGCACCCAGTCTTGCATTGTCCAGGTGTGTCAACGGGTTGTTGTCCGTGTACACGGTGAACTTTGCAGAGGCCAGGTAATGCTTGAAGCGTTCTGTCACGGCCCACACCACCGCCAAGAATTCTAGCTTGAAGGAGCTGTAATTCTCCGGGTTCCTTTCGGTGGGCCTCAGCTTCTGGCTGGCGTACGCGATCACCCTTTCTCTGCCCTGTTGGTTTTGGGACAGTACGGCTCCCAGTCCCACATTACTGGCGTCTGTGTGAAGGATAAAAGGCTGGCCATAATCAGGGTAGGCCAGGATCTCATCCCCCGTGAGGGCCATCTTCAACTGGCGGAAGGACTCCTTTTCCGGTTTATCCCACTTGAAGGGTGGCTTTTGACTCCTGGACTTAGACTGTCCGATCAGGAGGTCCTGCATAGGAGCTGCCATCTTAGTGAACCCGGGGATGAACCTTCGGTAGTAGCCTACCAACCCGAGAAACTGTCTCACCTCCTTGATGTTCGAGGGGCTTGGCCAGCTCTTGATTGCCGTGACCTTGTCAGGGTCAGGGGCTACTCCTTCCGCACTTACCACGTGCCCTAGGTACTGGACCTTTGGTTTCAGCAGGTGACACTTCGATGGTTTCACCTTCAGGCCATAGCCTGCCAGGGCTTCGAACACCTCGGCCAGGTGCTTGAGATGGTCCTCGTAGGTCTTCGAATAGACGATCACGTCGTCCAGGTAAAGGAGGACCGTCTTGAAGTTTCGGTGCCCTAGACAGCATTCCATCAGCCGCTGGAAGGTCCCTGGTGCGTTGCAGAGCCCGAAAGGCATACAGTTGAACTCACTCAGTCCCATCGGGGTGGTGAAGGCGGTCTTCTCCTTGTCAGCCTCTGCCACAGGAACCTGCCAGTACCCGCTAGTAAGGTCCAAAGTAGAAAAGAAGTTAGCTGATTTTAGTGCGGCTAAAGACTCTCCTATTCTAGGCAGCGGATATGCGTCTTTGTGGGTGATACGGTTGATTTGTCTATAGTCCACGCACATTCTCATGGTGCCGTCTTTCTTTTTCACCAGAACCAAGGGGGCTGCCCAGGGGCTACAGCTATCTCGAATGACCCCAGCTTCTTTCATTTCCCGCAGCATACCCTTGGCGTTCTGATAATGTGCAGGGGGTACAGGCCTGTGTCTCTCTTTTATTGGTGGGTGGCTCCCTGTGGGGATATGGTGTTCTATCCCTTTTACTCTGCCGAAGTCTAGCGGGTGCTTAATAAAGACTCTCTCGTACTCCTGTACCACCCGGTAGACTCCTTGTTTTTGGTGCAGGGGAGTGGAGTCAGCACCCACATGGAGTTTCTGGCACCAGTCCTCCTTTTGTTTCTGGGAGCCATTACCCTCCGCCTGAGGGGATGGAGGAGAGGGTTCCACGGCCCTGATAGCTTTGTGTTCGACGACAAACAGTTTGGCGAGTGTAGCGTACCTGGGTAAGTGTACTTCCCTCTCCCCAATGTTGAGGATGCGGACGGGCACCCTCCCATGACGGACATCAACCACCCCTCGGGCTGTCAAAATGGTGGGCCTGCTGACTGAGTACACGGGTTCTACCATGGCTTGGTAGTCTCTCTACCTCTCAACCCGATTGCAGTCCGACACCAGATCATCATTTCACTTTTGGGAGGCATGGAAATGGGGAATGGGTCACTCAGTCTTACGCTACCGATCTCACCACCAGACAGTTCTACCTGCTGCCGTCTCATCAGGGCTTTTATCTCCTTGTTGAGGACTCTCTGTTGGCTGGAACTAGCATTCACCGCCACCTGTTGTAGAATTACAATTACTTCAGAAAGACAATTTTCGATCACATTAGTACCCACAGTTATTTTAGGGTGACTTTCACGACGGTCAATGTCCACAATAATCACTCCCTGTGCCGGTAGTTCAACTTTACCAATTTTAATGGTCATCTCCTTGAACCCCATCTGCGGCACGGGTAAGCCATTACCGGCAATGATGCTCAAGTTACTGTCTGGATACCGTGTGATATCAGCATCAGTCCAATACTGCTTAAAAAGTACATAAGGGATAGTGGTTACTTGTGACCCAGTATCCAGCAAGGCGCTCATGAGGATACCGTCCAGCACCACGGGTAAAACCGGGCGCCCCCCAACGTACTTATCACGCCAATTATAAGGGCCTGGTGATCTTATGCCTGGGGGTTGGCCCTCTGCCCCAGGTTGGACCCGTTTAAATTACAGTACCTGGAAATATGTCCGGGCTGGTTGCATCGACGGCAAATGGGCTGTCCATCCTCTGTGTAGCGGTCTGTGGGCCTCCCTCGGAACGACGGGATCCTCCTCTGTCGACGCCACGGGACATCCTCCGGACTTGAAGCCAGCTCGATGGGTCTTGACGGGTCCACTTGCAACGCCTGAACGGTCCTGGTCAACGCCGCGACGCTCTTGGTCAGCTCCTGGACTTGGTGGTGCAGGTCTTTCGACGGGGCTTGGTTCAGGACCTGTGCATCAGCCCCCACGGGGTCCATAGAGGAGGGCGCCGCCTCCTGGTGGTAGGTGAGAGCATGGCGCCGAGGGTTTATAGCGCCACTGGTTGCAGATTCACGGAGCATCCTTATGGCCCTGTCCTTAAATTGGGCAAAGGTCAGGTCGGGGTTCTGAAAGAACATGAGGCGCAGCTGGGCCCTGTGGGCGCTGGACAGCAGACCTTCTATGAATTGTTCTGTTAGCAGTTTGTCCGTTTCCTGCACACTGCCAGGGTCAGTTTGTTGGATAGCCCTCAAGGCTTCCTGCAGATTTAGGGCATAGTCTCTGATGCTGTCCTGTGCCCGCTGCTTACACCCATAGAACCTCATTTTAATTTCAGCGGAGGTACGTGTGTCAAAGGTACCCCGCAGCCGGGCCAAAATACCCTTCACAGTCCTTTTCTCCTCAGTGGGCCATGATTTTACCTCCCTTTGGGCAGCGCCAGTTAACTGCCCTGTTAGTATGCTGACCTTCTGTTCCTCTGTCAGGAGGTAAACGTGGAACAAACTGTATAGCCTTTCCTTAAAGTCAGTTAGGGCATGGGGCTCCCCTGAGTACTTGGGCAGCCAGGCCGCTCCAGGGATGTAGGGCAGGGAAAAGGGCATCACCGCTGCTGCAGCTGCGTTGGTGGTAGTGGGGGCCTCTGTGTCCGACATCTTCCTCCCCCCTAGTCAAGCGTGGCCTACCTTCCGACGATCCTCTTCTGTAGGCCGCGGCTCCGCTGCTGCTGCTATGGACGAGGACCTGGCGTCGCGTCCTGATGACGTCAGCGTCGCTGTCTCTCCCTTCCAGGACCTTGCGCAGCGGCGGTGCGTGGGGCGGAGCTTTGGATCTCGCGCGGTTTTGACGTTCACGCCCCTCTTCTTCCCGCGCGGCGTCTGATGGCGGGAAACAGCTGCGGATGGCGGGAAGACGGCAGAAGACGGCGGGAAACGGTCCAAGATGGTGTCTGATGGCGGGAATCGGCTCCGGATGGCGGGAAACGACTCCGGACGGCGGGAAACTTCGCCACAGGTAAGTTACAAAAGTCTTTTTCAGGCACGCAGTACCCGGTGGTTGCGGGCACGAAATCCTGCTGACTACGCCAAAGCTGACTCGCCCCCTGGGCCGTGGGGCACTCGGATCCGGGCAATAGGGAACGATGGGGGTAGTAGTGGCAACCCGGTTCCGTGGCTCAGGGTGGTCAGGCCAGTGGGAGTCCGTTATGTGCTATTGATTATGTCCGACTACGCCACCCGTGGATTTGCGGTCATTAGGAACCGCCGCTGCATGCAGACCGCTGGGGCTGATGAGGTGTGCAGCTAGGGTAGTGTGACTCCCCATGGGAAGAGTGCGGCCCCAGGGCAGTATAATGGATGGTGGGAGTGATGGTGGTGAGAGTCCCAGTACTGGTAGTGCTGGAGGCGCGAAGGAGCACACAGACAATAGGTTGCAGTCCAGGGTCTTTACTGAAACAGGTAAACTGACCCATAAACAGTCCCAGCTAGGAGTGGACCTGGATGTCTGAGAGCAACGGGGAAATTGGCCCTGGTCAGGGTGAGGGTGTAGGCCTACCGTGCTTTCTGCGCTCCTTCTGGCTATCTCCTCGTTATAGGGTAACAGCCCACGTTTCCGAGCTTTCCGTGTATTCTCGCCTGTATGGCCTGCGACGTGGGTTCCTTTCTGCTCCCAGCCTTGTACGGCTTTACTGGTCCCTTCGGTTGTGGCAGGGCCTCCAGGCTTCTTAGGCCAAGGAATATACAGTCCCCTGCGAACTGGTTATCTGCTGGAGGATGTAGAATCCTCTCAGCCTCAGACACCAAAGTCTGGTAAAATTAAGTCCTCTTTCTGCCAAGACAGGCTCACTTCGCCTCTTGTCTCTGGCTTGTGGCTCTCCTCCTGCCACACTTCCTCTTAGGTGCAGTGCAACTGTCTGTCCCTGCTCTGCTCTGGGACAAGTCTCAATGCTGAGACAGGCCATCCAGTTCTCTCTAATCCTGCCCCCAGCACCAGCTTTTATAGGGGCAGCCTGCTCCCCCTACTGGCCTGAGACAGGAGGCATTGCATGCTAATGTTCCCCTGACTAGAGAACCTCCCCCTTGCTCTCAGACACAGCTTTAATACATTTTGTGGCATCCAGGCCAGGGTGACACAGCAGCACATAGAAAAAATGTGAATTTGAAGGGCTGCATTCTTTGCGGGATGATAGGAAATTTTTAATGATACCATATTGTTTTTTCTATACACCTTTTGGATAATTTTTTAACATTTTTCTTTTTTTATTTTATTCTTTTAAATGGCATTCATTTAATGGGTTATGGTACAGTTTTATAGTTTTTACAAGTTTACAGTTTTACAGTTTTTACAATTTTTATTTCCTTTCTGTGTCCCCTAATTGGCCACATACAGTGATTTTTTTTCTTACAATTAGCACCATACAGTAATTCTGACCAACTTCTTATAGTAATGCCCCCATCCTTGTTCGCATCTTGTAGTAATGTCTCCCATCTTGTTCTTCATCTTGTAGTAATGTGCCCATCCCGGTCCCCATTTTGTATAAATGTGTCCATCCCTTTCCCCACCTTGTAGTAATGTGCCCATCCTGGTCCCCATCTTGTAGTAATGTCCCCCATCCCAGTCCCCATCTTGTAGTAATGTCACCCATCCCGGTCCCCATCTTGTAGTAATGTGCCCATCCTGGTCCCCATCTTGTAGTAATGTCCCCCATCCCAGTCCCCATCTTGTATTAATGTCACCCATCCCGGTCCCCATCTTGTAGTAATGTGCCCATCCTGGTCCCCATCTTGTATTAATGTCCCCCATCCCAGTCCCCATCTTGTAGTAATGCCCCCATCCTTGTTCGCATCTTGTAGTAATGTCTCCCATCTTGTTCTTCATCTTGTAGTCGTGTCCCCCATCCCGGTCCCCATCTTGTAGTAATGTCCCCCATCCCGGTCCCCATCTTGTAGTCATGTCCCCCATCCCGGTCCCCATCTTGTAGTCATGTCCCCCATCCCGGTCCCCATCTTGTAGCAATGTGCCCATCCCGGTCTCCATCTTGTAGTAATGTGCCCATCCCGGTCTCCATCTTGTAGCAATGTGCCCATCCCGTTCTCCATCTTGTAGCAATGTGCCCATCCCGGTCTCCATCTTGTAGCAATGTGCCCATCCCGGTCTCCATCTTGTAGTAATGTGCCCATCCCGGTCTCCATCTTGTAGTAATGTGCCCATCCCAGTCTCCATCTTGTAGCAATGTGCCCATCCTGGTCTCCATCTTGTAGTAATGTGCCAATCCTGGTCCCTAATTTGTAGAACATTCAACTGAAAAGAATCACTCACTTCGGTGGCCCTCAGGACAAGGCTGTAATCATTACAGGGGCTCTGGTGCCTGCGGGCCACATTAAGCAGCCTCAGGGGGCACATGTGGCTCTCGGGCCGCATGTTTGAGACCCTTGGTCTATAGTCTGGTCACTATGGTGACCAGGGGGAGTTTGCAGTTGGCGGTTGGAGAGAGTCAAGCCCGTCTAGAGGTGAGGTGTAGTGTACAAGGGCTGCTAGGATTAAAGGGGTTTTGCCACCATAAAGAATATAGTTAACCAACCAGAAAACGTGGAAATAAATAGTGTTGTAATTTTTGGTGTTTAAAAATTATGCTTCATTCAAAAGATACCAAGCTCCCCACCCGCAGCGTGCACAATGTATTCTCTGTCACAAGGCTCCCTGCTGTAAGCACAGAGTGTCTGTGATTCACCCCCTCCCCCTGCACTCACAGCTGATCTCCGGGTGAGACACCCCCTCGCCCTGCACTCACAGCTCACCTTCGGGTGAGACATCCCCTCCCCCTGCACTCACAGTTGATCTCTGGCCGAGATACTCCCTCCCCCTGCACTCACAGCCGATCTCCCGGTGAGACACCCCCTCCCCCTGCACTCACAGCTGATCTCAAGGTGAGACACCCCCTCCCCCTGCACTCACAGCCGATCTCAAGGTGAGACACTCCCTCCCCCTGCGCTCACAGCCGATCTCAAGGTGAGACACTCCCTCCCCCTGAGCTCACAGCTGATCTCCAGGTGAGACACCCCCTCCCCCTCAGAGCTCACCTCCGGGTAATCTCCCATCCGCTCTGCTGAAAGTAAAAAAAAAATGTTAAGATTAATAAAAAAATATTAAAATAAAAATAAAATACATTATACTCACCTACACCTTGTCCCCGATGTTCTCCGCCCCTGCAAAAAATAAAAAAACACCATATACTCACCTTACAGCTAATCCCCAAAGTCCATGATCACCTGTAATAAAGTTAAAATAATAAAGCAGCCTCATCCTCACCTGTCCACCGCAGTCAAAATAGTGAGGGTCCCATGAAGATCCCATGAACAGAGCGACCACATTGTAAAATGTGACCGCTCTGTTCAGCAGCCAGCAATACACTGACCTCAGTGTATTACCGTCAAATGAGGTCAGCGCATGTGCGGTGAGTATTTTCCCACGCTTGCAATGAGTTGAACTGAGTTAGTGAGGCTAAGTGCCAGAATTGGCGCATCCTATGGATGCGTAATTTCTGGAGCGGCTGAGGGCTCCTGTTTCTAGCCTCGGGGTCGGGCAATATTTATGGCCCCTTCCCAGGCTATTAATATCAGCCCCCAGCTGTCTGCATAGCATTTGCTAGCTGTTAAAATAGGGGGACCCCACGTAATTTTTTGGGGGGTCCCCCATTTTAATAGCCAGTGAAGGCTAAGTATACAGCTGGGGGTTGATATTAGTAGCCTGGGAAGCTCCAGGGGTATTACCCCCTTCCCAGGCTAAAAGCATCTGACCCATCTGTCCACTTTCCCTCTGCTGGTTAATAAAATTACGAGGGACCCCACGCCATTTTTTTTCCAGAAATGTACTCATTTATTAATAAATGACTTGAACAGTAAGGTACACACGCAAAGCACAGATTATATATATCACATATTTATATCTATCTGTATATCTATCTATTATCTATATATCTAGCTATCCATATATCTATCAATCTATTATCTATTTATCTATCTATCTATCCATATATCTAGTTATTATCTGTTGACCTATCTAATTATCTATCTAATATAGATAATAGATAAATATATGGATATATAGATATATTGAGAGATAGGTAGATAGGTATATGTATAGATATATAGATAGATATATTGATAGATAATAGATCGATAGATAGATATATGGATAGATTTATAGATAGATAATAGATATACAGTGAAGGAAATAAGTATTTGATCCCTTGCTGTTTTTGTAAGTTCACCCACTGAGAAAGACATGAAAAGTCTATAATTTTAAGGGTAGGTTAATTTTAACATTGAGAGATAGAATATCCCCCAAAAAAATCAAGAAAATCACATTGTATAAATTAGATACATTTTTTTGCATTTTGCAGTGAGAAATAAGTATTTGATCCCTCTGACAAACAACACTTAATACTTGGTGGCAAAACCCTTGTTGGCAAGCACAGCAGTCAGATGTTGTTTGTAGTTGATGATGAGGTTTGCGCACATGTCAGGAGAAGTTTTGGTCCACTTCTCTTTGCAGATCATCTCTTAATCATTAAGATTTTGAGGCTGTCGCTTGGCAACTTCGAGTTTCAACTCCCTCCATAAGTTTTCTATGGGATTAAGGTCTGGAGACTGGTTAGACCACTCCATCATCTTACTGTGCTTCTTTTTGAGCCACTCCTTTGTTGCCTTGGCTGTATGTCTTGGATCATTGTATTGCTGGAAGACCCAGCCACGACACATCTTCAATGCTCTTACTGAGGTAAGTAGGTTGTTGGCCAAAACCTCGCGATACATGACCCCATTCATCTTCCCTTCAGTACAGTGCAGTCGTCATGTCCCCTTCACAGAAAAGCACCCCCAAAGTATAATGTTTCCCCCACCATGCTTCACGGTTGGGTTGATGATCTTAGGGTTGTACTCATCCTTCTTCTTTCTCCAAACACGGCGAGTTGAGTTAACGCCAAAGAGCTCAATTGTTGTCTCATCTGACCACATCACCTTCTCCCAATAACTCACAGAATCATCCAGGTGTTTATTGGCAAACTTCAGATGGGCCTGCACATGTGCCTTCTTGAGCAGGGGAACCTTGCGGGCACTGCAGGATTTTAAACCTTTAAGGAGTAATGTGTTACCAATGGTTTTCTTGGTGACTGTGGTCCCAGCTGCCTTGAGATCATTAACAACAGTTGTCTCCTTCTCACCCAGCGTCTTACTTATGGTTTTGTAGCCCATTCCAGCTTTGTGCAGGTCTATGATCTTGTCCCTGACAGCCTTAGAAAGCTCTTTGGTCTTGCCCATGTTGTAGAGGTTAGAGTCTGACTGATTAATTGAGTCTGTGGACAGGAGTCTTTTATACAGGTGACTATGTTAGACAGCTGTCTTTAATGCAGGTAACGAGTTGATTAGGAGCGTCTAACTGGTCTGTAGGAGACAGAACTCATAATGGTTTGTAGGGGATCAAATACTTATTTCTCACTGCAAAATGCAAAATAAATTTATTTAATTTATACAATGTGATTTTCTTGATTTTTTTTTGGATATTCTATCTCTCAATGTTAAAATTAACCTACCCTTAAAATTATAGACTTTTCATGTCTTTGTCAGTGGGCAAACTTACAAAAACAGCAAGGGATCAAATACTTATTTCCTTCACTGTAAGTATAGATAGATAAGTAGATTAATAGATATATGGATAGATAGATAAATAGATAATAGATAGATATATGGATAGATAAATAGATTTATAGATAGATAATAGTTAGATATATGGATATATTGATTGATAGATAGATAATAGCTATATGGATAGATAGATAGATAATAGATAGATAAATAGATAATGGATAGATAGATACATAGAAAATAGATATATGGATAGATAGATAAATAGATACAGTCATGGCCGAAAGTGTTGGCACCCTTGAAATTGTCCCAGAAAATTAAGTATTTCTCCCAAAATATTATTGCAATTACACATATTTTGTTATACACACATTTATTTCTTTCATGTGTATTGGAACACAAAAAAAACAAAGAAAAAAAAAGCATATTGGACATCATATACAAAAACCCCAAAATAGGAGAGACAAAATTGTTGGCAGACTCTACTTAATATTTGGTTTCATACCCTTTGGAATAAATAACTGCAATCAATCGCTTCCTATAACTATCAGTTTCTTACACTTTTCAACTGGAATTTTGGACCAATCTTCTTACAAACTGCTCCAGGTCTCATATTTGAAGGCGCCTTCTCCCAACAGCAATTTTAAGATCTCTCCACAGGTGATCAATGGGATTTAGATCCGGACTCATTGCTGGTCACTTCAGAACTCTCCAGCGCTTTGTTTCCATCCATTTCTGGGGGCTTCTTGAAGTGTATTTGGGTTCATTGTTCTGCTGGAAGACTCATGACCTTGGACACAAACCCAACAGTCTGACACTGGGCACTACATTGCGACTCAAAATCCTTTGGTAATCTTCAGATTTCTTGATGCCTTGCGCACAGTCAAGACACCCAGTGCCAGAGGTGGCAAAACAACCCCAAAAAATCTTTGAACTTCCACCATATATGACTATAGGTACTGTGTTATTTTCTTTGTAGGCCCCATTCAGTTTTCAGCAAGCAGTAGAATGATGTGCTTTACCAAAAAGCTCTATCTTGGTCTCATCTGTCCACAAGATGCTTTCCCAGAAGGATTTTGGCTTACTCACGTACATTTATGAAAACTGCAGTCTAGCTTTTTTATGTCTCTGTATTAGCAGTGGGGTCCTCCTGGATCTCCTGCCATAGCGTTTCATTTCATTCAAATGTCAACTGATAGTTCACGCTGACACTGATGCACCCTGAGCCTGCAGGACAGCTTGAATTTCTTTGGAACTTGATTGGGGCTGCTTATCTACCAACTACCTATCCCGCATTGCAACATTTCATCAAGTTTTCTCTGCCGTCCACGTCCAGGGAGATTAGCTACAGTGCCATAGGCTTTAAACTTCTTGATTATATTGCGCACCATGGACAAAGGAACATCAAGATCTCTGGAGATGGATTGTTGATATTGTTTAACCATGTTGGTTCTGAAGTCCTCAATTTTCTTTTCCTCTTTCTGTCCTCCATGCTTAGTGTGGCACAATCAGACGCACAATGCAAATATTGATTCAACTTCTCCCCTTTGAATCTGGTTTCAGGTGTGATTTTCATATTTCCCACACCTGTTACTTGCCACAGGTGAGTTTGAACGAGCGTCACATGCTTGAAACAAAGTTGTTTACCCACAATTTTGGAAAAGTGCCAACAATTTTGTCCTGCCAATTTTTGAGGTTTTGTGTGAAATTATGTCCAATTTGCCTTTTTTTCTCATTTTGTTTATGTTGTTCCAATGCTCACAATGGAAATAAACCTGTGTATAACAAAACATGTGTAATTGCAATCATTTTCTGGGAGAAATACTTCATTTTCTGGAACAATTTCAAGGGTGCCAACACTTTTGGCCACGACTGTATATGGGTAGATAGATAATATATATATATTGGTAGCTATATAGATATATATATAAATATAGATAGAGATAGATAGATAGATAGATAGATATATGGATAGATAGATGTATGAATAGATAGATAAATAGATAATAAATCGATCGACAGAGAAACAGATTCCAAGGACTTGTGGAGGACGAAGATGGCACACCTAAGGATGAGGAACTACCAGCAAGCAAAAAAGAAAAGAGTACCCAGAAACACCCAGAAGCGACAAGAAAAAGGACAGCCAAGAAGGGAAGAAGAGTGGTGGTGGTGGGAGACTCACTACTGAGAGGAACAGAAGCAGCTATCTGCAGACCGGACATAACCGCAAGAGAAGTATGCTGCCTCCCAGGGGCGAAGATCAAGGATGTTACCGATAGGATACCGAAGCTCATCAGTTCCAAGGATGTCCACCCATTTCTTCTGATACATGTTGGCACCAATGACACGGCAAAGAAGGACCTACCGACAATCTGCAAGGACTTTGAAGCATTGGGGAAGAAAGTAAAAGAACTGGATGCGCAGGTAGTTTTTTCTTCTATCCTTCCAGTAGACGGGCATGGCGTCAGGAGATGGAACAGGATCCTTGATGTGAACAACTGGCTGAGACGATGGTGCAGACAACAAGGATTTGGATTCCTGGACCACGGTGTGAATTACCTCTATGACGGACTCCTTGCCAGAGACGGACTACACCTCAACAAACCCGGTAAACACACATTCGCCAGGAGACTCGCAACACTCATCAGGAGGGCGTTAAACTAGAAGAAGAGGGGATGGGAAGAAAAACACCGGACACGAACATGCAACCAGAGAACATACTAATGAAAGATATGAAGTGCGACAAAGAAGGTCCAAGACAAGATACTTGGAAGGGAGGTTAGAAAATTTCTAATACAATCCACAGGGAGAAGATTGGAACAAAACAAAATCGTGTAAACTGCGTGCTAGCAAATGCCAGAAGCCTGACAAACAAGATGCATGAACTGGAAGCAGAAATATCTACAGGTGACTATGACATAGTGGGAATAACCGAGACATGGTTAGATGAAAGCTATGACTGGGCAGTTAACTTACAGGGTTACAGTCTGTTTAGAAGGGATCGAAGAAATCGGAAAGGGGCTGGAGTCTGTCTATATGTAAAGACGTGTCTAAAGCCTAAAATACGGGAGGATGTATGGGAGGGAAATGAGGAGGTCGAGTCCTTATGGGTGGAGATACATGGGGCAAAAAACAATAATAAAATTATCATAGGAGTCTGTTATAAACCACCAAATATAGCAGAAGCCACGGAAAGTCTATTAATGAGACAAATAGACGAAGTAGCAAAAAATAACGAGGTGATTATTATGGGGGACTTCAACTACCCCGATATAGACTGGGAAACAGAAAGCTGTAGATCTCAGAAAGGAAACCGGTTTCTGTCAATTATCAAAGACAATTATTTGTCACAACTTGTGCAGGAACCAACTAGAGGGACGGCCCTTTTAGACTTAATATTAACTAACAGGCCAGACAGAATAACTGAGGTGCAGGTCGGGGGGCACCTGGGAAATAGTGACCACAACATTATACAATTCCACATGTGCTTCAGTAGGTGCCCAGCAAGGGAGTCACAAAAACACTGAACTTCAGCTAAGAGATGCCCTTCACCTTATAGACTGGGATAGGATCTTCAGTAATAGGAGCACGGATAGAAAATGGGAAATTTTCAAAACAGTCCTACATAGTCACTGTAGAAGGTACATACCTTATGGGAATAAAAGGGCCAGGAATAGGAGGAAGCCAATGTGGCTAGATAAGGAAGTCAAGAGGGCAATGAAAAACAAAAAAAGGGCTTTCGGTAAACTTAAACAAGAAGGCAGCGAGGAAGCCCTAATATCTTATAGGGAAAAAAACAAAATCTGTAAGAAACAAATAAGAATAGCAAAAGAGGAGACAGAGAGACTAATTGCCAAGGAAAGTAAAACGAATCCCAAACTGTTCTTTAACTATATAAACAGTAAAAGGATTAAAACTGATTGCGTTGGCCCATTGAAAAATAACCTGGGTAAAATCCTAGAGGGCGATGAGGGTAAAGCAAACCTACTCAATAGCTTCTTCTCCACTGTTTTCACAAAAGAAAACAATTTATCGGAGGAAATGCAGAGTGACAAAGTAAACCCTCCGCTAAATATCACCCACCTAACCCAGGAGGAAGTTCAGAAACGCCTAAATAATATCAAAATAGACAAGTCACCAGGCCCAGATGGCATACACCCCCGGGTACTAAAAGAATTAAGTAATGTGATAGACAGACCGCTGTATCTTATATTCAAGCACTCTTTATGGACATGGACTGTCCCACTAGACTGGCGCCAAGCAAATGTGGTACCAATATTCAAAGAGGGGTCTAAAAGTGACCCTGGGAACTATAGAGCAGTCAGCTTAACGTCTGTTGTGGGTAAATTGTTTGAAGGATTTCTTAGAGATGCTATTGTAGAATATCTTAATGATAATAACTGTCTAACTCCATATCAACATGGATTCATGAGGGATCGCTCCTGATGGCCTTCTACGAGGAGGTGAGCTCACAGCTGGACCGGGGAGAGTCAGTGGATGTTGTATACCTTGACTTCTCCAAAGCGTTTGATACCGTGCCACACAAAAGGTTGGTATATAAAATGAGAATGCTTGGTCTGGGGGATAATGTGTGCAAGTGGGTAAATAGCTGGCTGAGTGGTAGAAAGCAGAGGGTGGTTATCAATGGAGTAAGCTCAGGGGGTGTCAGGGTTACTAGCGGGGGGCCTCAAGGGTCTGTCTTGGGCCCTATATTATTTAATATATTTATTAATGATCTAGTGGAAGGGTTGCATAGTAAAATAGCAATATTTGCAGATGATACTAAACTTTGTAAAGTAGTTAATACAGATGAGGATAGGGCACAGCTACAGGAGGATTTAGATAAATTGGGGAGTTGGGCCAAAAAATGGCAAATGGGGTTCAATGCCAATAAATGTAAGGTCATGCACATGGGAAAGAAAAACAGCAGTCACCCATGCATATTAAATGGGAAACCGTTGGGGAAATCTGACATGGAGAAGGACCTGGGCGTCTTGGTTAACAGCAAATTAAATTGGAGTGCCCAGAGTCAGGCAGCAGCTGCGAAGACAAATAGAGTCATGGCATGCATCAGAAGAGGAATAGGGGCATATGATGAGAACATTGTTCTTCCTCTGTATAAAGCGCTGGTAAGGCCGCACTTAGAATATTGTGCACAGTTCTGGGCTCCGGTGCTCAGGAAAGACATATTGGAGCTAGAGAGGGTACAAAGGAGGGCGACTAAGGTAATAAAGGGAATGGAGGGACTAGAATACCCAGAGAGGTTGTCAAAATTAGGCCTATTTACGTTGGAAAAGAGAAGGCTTAGGGGAGACCTCATAAACATGTATAAATACATCAGGGGGCAGTACAGAGATCTCTCCCATGACCTGTTTATACCAAGGATGGTGACAAAGACGAGGGGGCACACTATGCGTCTGGAGGAAAGGAGGTTCCTGCACCAGCATAGAAGGGGATTCTTTACGGTCAGAGCCGTGAGACTCTGGAACTCTCTGGGAGAGGAAGTGGTGATGTCCAACTCACTTAATGAGTTCAAGAGAGGCCTGGACGCCTTTCTTGAGAACAATAAAATTACATCTTATGCTTAGTGATAGTTAATTAATCCAGGGATTTAATCTGACTGCCAGATTGGAGTCGGGAAGTGAATTTTTCCTCAATGATGTAAATTGGCCTATACCGCATGGTTTTTTTTTTGCCTTCCCCTGGATCAACGCTGCGGAATAGCTGCAGTGCACAAGAAATAGGCTGAACTCGATGGACGCTTGTCTTTTTTCGGCCTTATAAACTATGTAACTATGTAACTATGTAACTATAGATAGATATATGGATAGCTAGATATATAGATAATAGATAGATAATAGATATACAAATAGATATAAATATGTGAGATATATAATCTTTGCTTTGCATGTGTACCTTACTGTTCATGTCATTTATTAATAAAGAAGGACATTTCTGGGAAAAAAATGGCTTGGGGTCCCCCGCAATTTTATTAACCAGCAGAGGAAAGCAGACAGCTGGGGCGGATGCTTTTAGCTTGAGAAGGGGGTAATACCCATGGAGCTTCCCAGGCTACTAATATCAACCCCCAGCTATATACATAGCCTTTACTGGCTAATAAAATGGGGGACCCGCCCAAAAAATGACAAGGGGTCCCCCTATTTTAACAGATAGCAAAGGCTATACAGACAGCTGGGGGCTGATATTAATAGCCTAGGAAGGGGCCATGAATATTGGCCTCCTCCGAGGCCAGAAACAGGAGCCCTCAGCCGCCCCAGAAATGGCGCATCCACAGGATGCGCCAATTCTGGCACTTAGCCTCCCTCTGCCCACTGCCCTGTAGCGGTGGCAGGGAGGTTATAGGGTTGGGGTTGATGTCAGCTTATAATGCCAGCTGACATCAAGCCCAGGTTAGTAATAGAGAGGCGTCTATAAGATGCCCCCATTACTAACCCCATAGTGAAGGTGAAATGTAAAATAAAAACACCCACACCCAGAACAAGGCCACTTGTCTGAGCAGTGGATACCGCAGACACCTTTTCAGCGCTGCCTGCTGCAGTGTAATCAACTCCCAGATGACTGATGAAGGTCTTACTGACCGAAACGTCTTTATTTAATCTGGAATTTCTATGAACAATAAAATAATTCAGTCTGTTTGAAGAAGTGAGTGCCAAGTCTTTCTTACACATTTTACAATGTGGCTGCTCTGCTCATGGGATCTTCATGGGACCGTCGCTATTTGGACTGCGGCGGACAGGTGAGGATGAGGCTGCTTTATTATTTTAACTTTATTACAGGTGATCATGGGCTTCGGGGATTAGCTGTAAGGTGAGTATATGGTGTTTTTTTATTTTTTGCAGGGTCGGAGAACATAGGGGACAAGGTGTTAGGGTTGATGTCAGCTTATAATGCCAGCTGACATCAAGCCCACGTTAGTAATACAGAGGCGTCTATTACTAACGTCCCCATTACTAACCCCATAGTGGAAGTCAAATGTGAAATAAAAACACTCACACCCAGAATAAAATATTTTATTTGAAATAAACACACAATTCTTTAATGTTCTAAATTAAACCATACTTACCATCACCCCCATCCACCTGAAGCCCATGATCACCTGTAATAAAGATAAAATAATAAACCAACCTCAGCCTTACCTTTTGGACGCAGTCCAAATATCGAGGGTCCCACGATGATCCCATGAACAGAGCGGCGGGCCATATTGTAAGATATGACCACTCTGTTCATTTGCCAGCAATACACTGATGCTTAGTGTATCGCCGGCAAATGAGGTCAGCACATGCGCAGTGAGTATTTTCCCACGCTTGCCAATGACTCAGTGGCAAGCATGGGAAAATACTCACTGCACATGCGCTGACCTCATTTGCCGGCAATACACTGAGTTACAATGAGTTACAATTTTACAATGTGGCCGCTCTGTTCATAGGATCTTCGTGGGACCCTCGCTATTTGGACTGCGGTGTACAGGTGAGGATGAGGTTGCTTTATTATTTTAACTTGATTACAGGTGATCATGGGCTTCGGGGATTAGCTGTAAGATGAGTATATGGTGTTTTTTTTTATTTTTTATTTTTTGCAGGGGCGGAGAACATCGGGGACAAAGTGTAGGTGAGTATAATGTGTTGGCACAAACTCCTCATCCTGCTGATACCTCAATACTGAGCTACTGCTGTCGTATGTGTCTCTATTACTGAACCTCTTAGTACCCCACATAGTATTGCCCACCACTGTGCCTCTTACATAGTAAAATGCCTCCTTTTCTCCTGCAGATGGTAAAATTGCTCCATAGAAAATATTAATGTCCTGTGCAAATGCCCTAGAAAAGACAGCCTACATTTTGCCCATAGAAAGTAATAATGCCCCCAGTATACCCATTTGACAGTCAGAATACCGAGTGCCCGTATAACAATAATGCTTCTTAAGTGTCCACATACTTAACATTTAATAATGTCCCAAGTCCCCCACATATATAGTTCCTCTCTACATAGCAGGATGCCCCCCACAGCTCACAGTAGCCCACCTTACAGTACAATGGCCCTCAGTAGCCCCCCACACACTGTATGATGACCCTCAGTAGCCCTCCACAGTGTTTCGCTCGCGCCCGGACTGACTGGCGTGAGCGTGATTAGTGATCCCACTGTACCATGAACCAAGGAGTGCCTGGAGGGGCGTAACTAAGTATCAACCCGATCCGACCAAGGTCGCACTGCGGCTTAGTCGACTCCGTGGACTAAGGAGGAACCGAGCAGAGGGACCAGGTGTGACTCCAGGTCAGACCCCGGTCACAGTTGTTGACCCACACCGGGGAATGCAGGAACAGGCAGGTTAGACTGGCATACAGGCAGGTGGGTATTGGCAAGTACGGCTGGTATGCTGACAACTAGCAGGTTGGAGCGCAGGCTGGATAGGGTCCAGTACAGACTGGGAGACAGGTATAGAGCCGCAGATGCAGTAGACAAGCAGAGTAAAGCGAAACCGCCAAAGTGGGGGACAAGGCAACGCAGAGAGGAACTGCTGGTGCGGTGAGCAAGCAGAGCGGAGCGAAAACCGCAGGTGCGGTGGGCAAGGCAGAGCAGAGCGAACCCGCCGGAGCGGTGGACAAAGTAGAGCAGAGAGAAACCGCAGGTGCGGTGGACAAGGCAGAGCAGAGCGGAACCCCCGGAGTGGTGGGCAAGGCAGAACAGAGAGAAGCCGAAGGAGCAGTGGGCAAGGCAGAGCAGAGAGAAGCCGCCGGAGCGGTGGGCAAGGCAGAGCAGAGAGAAACCGCTGGTGCTGTGAGCAAGGCAGAGCAGAGAGAAGCCGCCGGAGCGGTGGGCAAGTCAGGGCAGAGAGAAGCCGCTGGAGTGGTGGGTAAGGCAGAGCAGAGGGAAGCCGCCTGAGCGGTGGGCAAGTCAGAGCAGAGAGAAACCGCTGCAGCGGTGGGTACGGCAGAGCAGAGGGAAGCCGCAGGAGCAGTGGGCAAGTCAGAGCAGAGAGAAACCGCCGAAGCGGTGGGCAAGACAGAGCGGAGCGAAACCGCAGGTACGGTGGACAAGGCAGAGAGGACAGGGATCTGTTCACATGGAACAGACCGGAAAATACAGGAAGATGGCTAGAACACAGGAGGAAGATACGGAGGAAGGGAAAAGGGACAAGCAAAACCAGATACACACAAGGTACTTCCTATGAAGTAGCGAGTGGACACAAAACTCACAAACAGAAGTACAGAGACAACGAGTTGGAGTTAGGTGCAGGTTCAGATACTGCAGCAAAAGAGAAGGTACAGACATAGAGCCAAACAGGTAACAGGCTAAGATACAGTTCAGACAGGAACTGCTACTGCAATGAGATACAAGAACGAGCCTGGGTATACAGCCCCCAGAGTGGCGAAAACAGACTAGAAGTCACAGGTAACATGCCTACGTATACAGCCCCCAGAGTGGCGGAAACAGACTAGAAGTCAGAGATAACAGGTCTGGGTATGCAGCCCCCAGAGTGGCGGAAACAGACTAGAAGTCAGAGATAACAGGTCTGGGTATGCAGCCCCCAGAGTGGCGGAAACAGACTAGAAACAGGACAGGACCTGGCAATTCAGTAGCAAAGACTAACTGAGTGAAGGTGTTGCTCAGGCACCTCCTTCTGGGTGGAGGGGGTTTAAATATCCAGTGACTCACAGCAATAGGCTGGAGAAGCATTAGGGGTGCGCCCACAGCAGCTATAAGAATAAGGAAATAACCGGGCCGCCGCCCTAAGCAGTCAGTTAAGAGACATGCACACAGCATGAACTGGAGCAAGGTTTGTTGGCTGGACTGACAGGTAAGATTGAGGTCTTGCATAGTAGGAGGTGGTGCACTATGCAAGCATGCCGCCAGGGATGTTACAGTACCCCCCCTTTACACCCCCTCTTCTTCAAGCCTACAAGGGTCTTCTGCAGAGAATTTGGAGGCCAATCCTTCTCTTCAAGAGGATTACCTCTTCTGTCCATTAGAGGAAACGAAACTGATCTCATCATCTTGGTGACTAGGATGCTTCCTCCTATCAAGCCATCCTCAGCAACAGATGAAGTGGGTGAAGTACCAGGAAGAGCACACAGGAAAGTCTCTCTCCATTTGTTATCAGGTAGCACCCTGGTGGATTCAGGAGACAACTGGAGGTCCTCCGACTGGTTGAGGGGGGGCAGAGACTCGAGGGTAACCACCACCTTGACGTACACTTTGCCAAGCTTACTGGATGAAGTGGGCAGCGTGCCAGGTACAGGGTGTAGAAAAGTCTCTCTCCATTTGTTATCAGGTAGCATCCTGGTGGATTCATGTGACAACTGGAGGTCCTCCGCCTGGTTGGAGGGGTGCAGAGACTCGGGGGTAACCACCGCCTTGACGTACACTTTGCCAGGTTTACTGGATGAAGTGGGCGGCGTACCAGGTACCGGGTGTAGGAAAGTCTCTCTCCGTTTATCAGGTAGCACCCCGGGAAATTCAGGAGACAACTGGAGGTCCTCTGCCTGGTTGGAGGGGTGCAGAGACTCGGGGGTAATCACTGCTTCGATGTACACTTTGCCAAGCTTACTGGATGAAGTGGGTGAAGTACCAGGTACAGGGTGTAGGAAAGTCTCTCTCCCTTTGTTATCAGGTAGCACCCCGGAGGATTCAGGAGACAACTAGAGGTCCTCCGCCTGGTTGGAGGGGTGCAGAGACTCTTGGGTAAACACCGCCTTGATGGACGTAGGACCAGATTTATTAGAGACGGAGGGTCCTTGCTTTAGGACCATCTTCAGACTGGTTTCAGAGATGACATGTCTGTAAGGCGGGGTGGTACCTGAAGCCAGATCATTGGTACAATCGTCGAGATTGTGTGGGGACATCGCCTCCGCTTCTCCTCCTTTGGAGACTTCAGTGCACAGCGAGTCAGCGACTAGCAGATCTGGTGAAGAAGAAGAAGAAACTGCTGACTTTCCTGAAGATGTGGGGACTGGACACCCCTTGTACCTTAGCAGTCCCCCAGGATACACCATGCAGGATCTCCAGACCTGAGCGGGCACTAGATCTCTCGCCTCTGGACGACCTGTGGGTAAGCCAGTCAGCACCTGGAATGTGAACTTCTTCATGTGTAATGCTCCAATCTGGAGCTTAATTTGTACAGACATATTTTGACTGTTTCTGAGTAGGGCTCGTCCTTCTGCTGACAATGCCCAAACCGGCTTCTGGAGTTGTCGAACGGGAATCAGACACCGACTTTTCAAGGCTTTAAGCCCGAAACTTCCGGTTAATCCAAGGCCTTCACTTGCCACGGAGACAGTCATGGTCATCTGTGGAGAAGAAACACTAACGCCAAGGGCAGCCTCTCCTACAGGCCTAATGTCTTGGGATTCTCCAACCTTCGCTGGACAAAGACCGTCAGGGGGTCCCAAACCACTGCAGTGGGACTGCAATCCAATTTTGTGACTGAGTTCTGGCTTCTGCTTTGCCTGACGAACATAGTCATCCTTCAAGGATTCTGTGTGGAAAGCTGCCTCTACAGGCTGGGGAACAGGAGGTCTTTGGGAGGACAGAACTTGGCGTGACGGTTTACCTCTACGCCTTGCACGTCTGGACTGCCTCTTGAGGTTGGGAAGAGAAGTATTCTGTGGAGCATAGTCATCCTGTGTGGATTCTGGGTGGGCAGAAGTCTCTTCGGGCTGGAGAGCTGGTAGGCTACCTACACACATTACCCATCGGGGCTGCTCCGGGATATTGGGAAGGGAAGCTTCAGCAGAGGCTTCAGGACTAGGGTCATCGAAGACCATTAGAAAGGCCAACAGGAAGGCCTGCAGGTCAAAGACAATAGGATCCCAAGCTTCCCATAGGGGGGTGATCCACTTCAAGGCATCACCCGCTAGGTAGGACATCATGAATGCTACCTTAACCCGATCAGTAGGAAAATAGTGAGCATAGAACTTGAAATGCAGCATGCATTGCTCCACAAATGCACGGCTTCCTTTAGGATCCCCATAGTACCGTGGTGGATCCGCAGGAACGAGTGCTGATAGATCCATTTGGGCTGGTGCGTAAATTGCCTGGGCCATAGCTTGAGAATTTATTTATTTTTTCTTGGAGCACGTATTCGCCAGACAAGGATTCGAAATGTCTCTGAGAGCGAAAGGCCGTGGGGCTCAACGGGAACCATGGCCTGAGCAAACTGTTACGCTCGCGCCCGGACTGACTGGCGTGAGCGTGATTAGTGATCCCACTGTACCATGAATCAACGAGTGCCTGGAGGGGCGTAACTAAGTATCAACCCGATCCGACCAAGGTCGCACGGCAGCTTAGTCGACTCCGTGGACCAAGGAGGAACCGAGCAGAGGGACCAGGTGCGACTCCAGGTCAGACCCCGGTCACAGTTGTTGACCCACCCCGAGGAATGCAGGAACAGGCAGGTTAGACTGACATACAGGCAGGTGGGTATTGGCAAGTACAGCTGGTATGCAGACAATGTGGGTACTGGCAAGTACGGCTGGTATGCAGACAGGTGGGCACTGGCAAGCACGGCTGGTATACAGACAGGTGGGCACTGGCAAGCACGGCTGGTATGCAGACAGGGAGATACTGGCAAGCACGGCTGGTATGCAGACAGGGAGATACTGGCAAGCACGGCTGGAGTGGAGACAGGGAGGTACTAGCAGGTTGGAGCGCAGGCTGGATAGGGTCCAGTACAGACTGGGAGACAGGTACAGAGCCGCAAATGCGGTAGACAAGCAGAGTAAAGCGAAACCACCGGAGCGGAGGACAAGGCAGAGCAGAGAGGAACTGCTGGTGCGGTGAGCAAGCAGAGCGGAGCGAAAACCGCAGGTGCGGTGGGCAAGGCAGAGCAGAGTGGAACCGCCGGAGTGGTGGACAAGGCAGAGCAGAGAGAAACCGCAGGTGCGGTGGACAAGGCAGAGCAGAGCGGAACCGCCGGAGCGGTGGGCAAGGCAGAGCAGAGAGAAGCCGCTGGAGCGGTGGGCAAGGCAGAGCAGAGAGAAACCGCTGGTGCGGTGAGCATGGCAGAGCAGAGAGAAGCCGCCGGAGCGGTGGGCAAGTCAGAGCAGAGAGAAGCCGCCGGAGCGGTGGGTAAGCAGAGCAGAGGGAAGTCGCCGGCGCGTTGGGCAAGTCAGAGCAGAGAGAAACCGCCGGAGAGGTGGGTAAGGCAGAGCAGAGGGAAGCCGCCGGAGCGGTGGGCAAGTCAGAGCAGAGAGAAACCGCTGAAGCGGTGGGCAAGACAGAGCGGAGCGAAACCGCAGGTGCGGTGGACAAGGCAGAGAGGACAGGGCTCTGTTCACATGGAACAGACTGGAAAATACAAGAAGATGGCTAGAACACAGGAGGAAGATACGGAGGAAGGGAAAAGGGACAAGCAGAACCAGATACACACAAGGTACTTCCTATGAAGTAGCGAGTGGACACAAAACTCACAAACAGAAGTACAGAGACAACGAGTTGGAGTTAGGTGAGGGTTCAGATACTGCAGGAAAATGGAAGGTACAGACATAGAGACAAACAGGTAATAGGCTTGGATACAGTTCAGACAGGAACTGCTACTGCAATGAGATACAAGAACGAGCCTGGGTATACAGCCCCCAGAGTGGCGGAAACAAACTAGAAGTCACAGGTAACAGGCCTGGGTATACAGCCCCCAGAGTGGCGGAAACAGACTAGAAGTCAGAGATAACAGGTCTGGGTATGCAGTCCCCAGAGTGGTGGAAACAGACTAGAAGTCAGAGATAACAGGTCTGGGTATGCAGCCCCCAGAGTGGCAGAAACAGACTAGAAACAGGACAGGACCTGGCAATTCAGTAGCAAAGACTAACTGAGTGTAGGTGTTGCTCAGGCACCTCTTTCTGGGTGGAGGGGGTTTAAATATCCAGTGACTCACAGTAATAGGCTGGAGACGCATTAGGGGTGCGCCCACAGCAGCTATAAGAATCAGGAAGTAATCGGGCCGCCGCCTTAAGCAGTCAGTCAAGAGACATGCACACAGCATGAACTGGAGCAAGGTTTGTAGGCTGGACTGACAGGTAAGATTGAGGTCTTGCATAGTGGGAGGTGGTGCACTATGCAAGCACGCCGCCAGGGATGTTATACACAGTGTATGATGGCCTACAGTAGTCCCCCCACACATTATGATGGCCCTCCTAATAGTCCATCCACACTGTATGATGACCCCCAGTAGTCCTTCCACACTGTATGATGGCCCCCAGTAGTCCCTCCACATTGTATGGATGGCCCCATAGTAGTCCTCCCACACTATATGATGGCCCTCAGTATTCCCCCCACTGTATAATGGCCCAAAGTATTCCCCCAACACTGTATGACAGCTCTCGGTAGCCTTCCTCACTGTATGTTGACCCTCGATAGCCTCCCACACTGTATGATGGCCTCCAGCAGAACCCAACACTGTATGATGGCCCCCCCCAGTAGTCACCCCACACTGTATGATGAGTCCCCAATATACCCCCACACTGTAAGATAGATCCAGCATTCCTCCCACACTGTAATATGGCCCCCAGTAGTCCCCCACACTGAATGGATGGTCCCCAGTAGTCTTTTCACACTGTATGGATTACCTCCTAGTAGTCACCCCACTGTATGATGGCCCTCAGTAGAACCATACACTTTATGGATAGCCCCCAGTAGTCCAGTAAGTCATGGTGGTGACTCGTATGTCTCCTTAGTGCTGCTCTGCTCACCATGCAGTTTCTCCTCATGTTTGGCCGTCCTGCTGAGGTTTCCTCTTGCAGCACTGCTGCACCTACATGTGGCTTCCATCTAGTCTTAGGGGGGCATGGCCCGTCTCTGCAGGAATTTAACCCTGCTGTGTCCTGTAGAGATTAGGTTCCCCGGCCTATCCCGTGCCACCAGGGCCTATAATTCCTATAATTGACAGCGCCTCCTACCATTCCTCGCCCGAACTTTGGTTCCCATTCCGATAACACCTGGCCATGTGTTCCTCCATAGTCTGTATCTCGTTAACGACCCGGCCTGTTTACCCGTCCTGTCTGACCTCTCTGCTCCTGACTTTGGCTATGTGTATTGAACTTGTGCTGCCTGCCTTGACCTTGGACTCTATGACTATGCCTCTGTCTTGCCCTTCAGTACCTCTTACCCGCACTTCTGACCCTCCAGTCAGCTGCTGCAGCTTTGGGGACTGCCTTGGAGTGGTACCTTTTGGCTATCTGTGGCAAAGCTTATCCTCACCATCAGAGGATCTAGCGAATATCAGGTAGTCATTTAGTTATGCCCCTTCATGATAAGTCCGGCCCATGGTAGCTCTCCCACATTATATGGATGGCCCCAATAGTGCCCCCCAAGAGCACTATTAAAATAAGATAAAAAAAAATCTTATACTCACCTAAGTATGGATCCTGAGGAGTCTGCCGGCAAACAGGACCAAGGAGTGGGCAGAGCAATGCGGTGATTTCATTGCTCTGGGGCATGATGAGCTCCGGTAAGATGACGTCATCATGACACCTGTCCCTCCGCCTAATCAATGTCTCTCTCTGCTTTTTTGCAAACCACTAGTTTAAATCTACCTGCAGGCTACAGAGCATGGAGCGGTAGTGCAGAGTTTAACTGTATCAGCATGCTGCGCTAAGTGCTATTGTTTTGTGGAGTAAAGGTCAATTTTTTTTAGCTAAAACTAAGTCCACTTTTCGTGATGTGACATCCTCAGGTGGGGTGCCATGACAAGATCCAGAGGCCTAAAAATTAACCATTTATATATACCTTATACAACCAGCTTTTTATAGCAATTAGGAGAAGAGAAAACATTTCATGATATTTGCAAAGCCAGTAAATGAAAAAGGAAGTCACGCTTACTAAATTCCTTTACAGCCAAAGAAATATTTATTTTAAGCCCCTATATTGCAAGGCAGCCATAATTGCTCATTACTAAATATAATGGTGTCCTTTCCAGAAATTAGATGCCTGTTGTGCAAGATCAAAAAAGTCCAGAGTTGAATATTTGCTGACGCCTGCAATATTCTGGAAGCTTTTGGATAGATGCCTGACTTTTCAATTGGAATCTACAAATTTTGTGTATACTGTTTAGCATCGTGTTTCCCAACTTATACATGAACGTAGCCTTAAAAAGGTTGTCTTATAAATAACACTTTAGCCTATCCACAGGATAGATGATAAATGTATAATAGATGGTGGTCCAGCTGCTGAGACCCCCACCGTTCACGAGAACAGGGGCCCAAAGTCTGCTTTTTGAAAGGAGCTGTAGTGTGAATAGAGTAGTGTTTGCACATGCTCACTAACGCTCCACTAGCATAGGGAACTTTGAAGTAATAAAGTCCTGGAGCCAATTGAGTACCAAGAAAAGGGGATAAATAGGTGAAAAGGCTAAGATTATTCCAATATGAATGATAAAATAAAGAAAAAGTAAGATCCTCCAAAAGAGGGCAAGTATTCTGGAAGAAAATATCAAATATTAAAAGCAGTCTAGATTGGCGCAGCACCTGTGTAGTCATAAATGGGACCCGGATAAGGTGGAGGCCGTCCAAAAGGCTGTTTGTTGAAGCCCTCAGGTATTCTGTAGGATAAACTTCTTCAATTCTGGAATGAAGTTAACTTAACCCCTTCCCGAACTTGGACTGTGGGTGTGTGGGGGGCTCAGGGTGGTAGTGGTGGCGAGAGACTGCTGTGTTCCTACACCCTGGCTCCCTACAAAGAACAATGTCCCATTTCTCATGTGCTGTGCATGTGATGCGTAACACTCATGTTTTGGTCACACATCCCTGCTTTCTTCGGTTCTTCCACTTCAGGAACACACATTAGGGGACTTCCATTACGTTTTATAAAAAATAACTTTACTTAACTGTCCGAATTCAACAAAATGAAACACGCAGTATTGGGCACAAACTTTTCCATGTTCAAAGTCCATAGCACAGCACGTATTGATGTTCATGGTTCACTTGTCCTGAGCTATCCCTTCCAGTTCTTCTAGTTTCTGAGATGCTCCGCAGCTTTAAGAGTCCCATACCAACTCCGTTATGCTATTCCCCATCCGGCTTCCCCTTTTGGGAAGATTTTGAGGCACGCTTCTCTGTGCCTCCTGTGGACCATAGGCCCCAAGCGTTAAAGGAATGTCCGATAAAGAGTTTCTGGCTGACGTTCCCCAGCTGCTGGAGAGCCCATGCTCCTGGTGCCCTCTGGACCTCCAACTACTGCTCTCTCACATCTCTTATTCTGACTCTAATTAACTGCCAACAGGAAGTCTCTTCCTTGTTCACTAGCCCAGCTCCTCCCACACTAGAGTAGCTCCTAAACCCGTTAACTATTTCTTAACCTGTAACTAAATACTTCCTTATCCTATAGTGCCCACCACTGCACTTTCCCATTTCTAATCTAACACTCTATCTATACCTGTCCTATACTAACCCTGTATCTGACACATCAGACATTCTACTATATAAAACATACTTTTATAAACACAAGTTACAACAGTTATTTTCACACAGGGGGACAGGCGTATGACCATTCAGGTCACCCTCTTACACGCGCATGATCGCCACCAGGTGTCAGCTGATTATGACAGCTGACACCCGGCACTAAGTGCCAGGAACAGTGCCCGCATTGCTCTCGGTACTTTAACCCCCTAAATGCTGTTATTGCAGCATTTAGCAGGCATGCAGAGGGAGGTAGCCCCCTATACTCTTGGATCGGCACCCCGCTTGCAGGTGTCAGATCGTTGCCATAGTGATCTGATGTCATCATGATGACAACTGGGTCACTAGGCACAAGCAAGTTAGTTAGATAATGTGCAGTGCATGATCTAACTAACTTGTGGCAGTGCAGAACTGTCAATTACAAAGCATCGCAATTCTCCTGCATTGCTATGCTTTATAACTGCAATCAGACTGCTAAAAGTGAAAGTCTCATAGTGGGACTAAGTAAAAAAAAGTATAAAAAAAAAAAAAAAATTGTAAAAAAATAAAAAAATATATATTGTACTGATAAATTTAAAATTCTATGTAAAAAAAATGCACGTTTGGTAAATAAAATGGTACCGCTGAAAACATCATCTTGTCCTGAAAAAAAAACAAGCCACCATACAGCTCCATCAGCCGAAAAATAAAAAAGTTATAGCTCTCAGAATAAAGTGATGCAAAAAAAAATATTTTTTCTATAAAATAGTTTTTATTGTGTAAAAGCTCCAAAACAAAAAGAAAATATATAAATGTGTTATTGCTTTAATCGTACTGACCCAAAGAATAAAGATACCTTATCAATTTTACCACACGCAGAACGGCATAAAAAAAAAAACAATTCCTGAATTGCTGGTTTTTGTTCATTCTGCCTCCCAAAAATCGGAATAGAAAGTGATAAAAAAATGTTCCTGAAAATGTTACCAATAAAAACATTAACTCGTCCCGCAAAAAAACAAGCCCTCACATGACTCTATCGGCAAAAATATGGAAAAATTATAGCTCTCAAAATATGGCAATGCCAAAACTAGTCTTTGCAATAAAAAGCGTCATTTAGTGAGTGACAGCAGCCAAACATTAAAACCCGAAATAAATCGGATATCGCTGTAATCGCACCGACCCCAAGAATAAAGTCGTCTTATCACTTATACCGCACAAGGAACGGCGTAAGAAATAAATAAAGCCAATTGTTCACCTAAATAAATAATGTTGATTTTTTTTTCATTCTGCCTCCCAAAGATCGCAGTAAGCTCTGCTCACATTTATCCTGCGCTCTGCGCTGAGCGCTTACACCGGGGTTGCGTGTAAATCTCTGAAATATGTGATTCAGACAGAACACCCGGCGGAAGATTCCCTGTAATGAGGCAGATGGAGGCACTGTGGACGCCGTCTGGCCTATGATCCAGCAGTGTCCATCTTTTTAGGCGTGCATAAAGGTGCCGTTGGCCACAGTTTTGTGCACTTCTAAAAAGAAGAACACTGCTGAACACAGGCCACACGGAGTCCAGAATAACTCTGCTGCCTCATTATAGTGAATGGATCTCTCTCTTCATCTGAATCACATCAATTGAAGATTTAGATGGAAACCCCAAAGCAAGTGCTCAGTGTAGAGCGCAGGATAAATGTAATCCCAAACGTTATGTAAAATGTTCCCAACAAAAGCTTCAATTCAATCCACAAAAAAAGAAAGCCCCCACTCAGGTCTGTTATTTGTTAATGGAAATATAGGGGCTTCCACATTACTGGTAGTACAAACGCTCTGGAAATGCGCTATGGCTCCTCACCACCCAAAAGAAATCCAACAAATTCGGCACTCCCAAATCCAAATTATCCCCTCCCTTCTGAGCCCCAGTGCCCTTAAATCACATTTAGCTCCCACAAGTTTGGCATTTCTGTAGCGATGAGAGTCCGCTTAATTTATGGGTGCATGACTCCAGAAGCACGAGCTGTGCATAACGTACTGGTCACTACAACATACTGGTCACTACAACAACAGTCTGCAATTTTCACTCAGCATCATCCACTGCTGCTTGTTTCTGGAAAATACCCATGGAGTTAAAATCATCACTATACCTGTAGATAATTCCCAAAGGGGTATAATTTCCAAAAGTGGAACACTTGAGCGGAGATTCTTCTCTTCTAGCACGTAGGGGCTCTGTATATGGAGTCCGCAAACTATTCTAGAAAAATCTGCGCTCCAGGTGGCAAATAGCGCTCCATCCCTTCCGAGTCTCGCCGTGTGGCTAAGCAGTACTGTACAGCCACATCTGTGGTATTGCCATGTTAAGCAGAAATTTTGGGACAAATTCTGGTGCCATATTTACCCACTTTCCATTGTGAAAATGTAAAATCTGGGGCTAAAACAAATATTGGTGGTAAAAATGTAATTATTTTTTCTTTACTGCCCAATAGTATAAAATTCTGTGACACCTGTGGTTTCAATATGAACAATATTTTTTTTCAGTTTCACAGATGTAAGTTGTAAAATTCTGTGAAGCACCTGGGAATTCAAGGTTCTCGCCACATGTCTAGATAAATTCCATAAGGGGTCTAGTTTCCAAAATGGGGTCATTTGTTGGGTGTTTCCACTGTTTAGGCACATCAGGGGCTCTCCAAACATGACATGACACCCCAGACAATTACATCAAAGTCTGCATTCCAAAATGTCATTTCTTCCTTTCTGAGCCCTTCTGTGTGCCCAGTTTCCCCCACATATGGGCTATCAGCAGAAATTGCACAACAAATTTTATGGTGCAATTTCTCCTGTTACCCTTGTAATAATAGAAAAATTGGAGCTAAAATAAGATTTTTAGGGGGGAAAATGTGTTTTTTTTATTTCCACATCATAACATTATAAATTTCTGTGAAGCACCTGGGGGTTCAAAGTGCTCACCACACATCTAGAGAAGTTCCCTGAGGGGTCTAGTTTCCAAAATGGGGTCACTTGTGGTGGGTTTCCACTGTTTAGGCACACCAGGGGCTCTCCAAACGTTACATGGCGTACGCTAATGATTCCAGCAAATTTGCATTCAAAAAGTAAAATGGCGCTCCTTCACTTCCAAGCTCTGTCATGCGCCCAAACAGTAGTTTTCCCCCACATATGGGGTATCAGCATGCTCAGGAGAAATTGCACAACAAATTTTGGGGTCCTTTTTTCCTGTTACCCTTGCGAAAATAAAATTCCTGTGACACACCTGAAGGGTTAATAAACTTCTTGAATGTGGTTTTGAGCACCTTGAGGGATGCAGTTTTAAGAATGGTGTTCCTTTTGGGTATTTTCTGTCATATAGATCCCTCAATGTCACTTCAAATGGGATGTGGTCCCGAAAAAGAATGGTTTTGTAAATTTTGTTCAAAAAATGAGAAATTGCTGGTTAACTTTTAACCCTTATAACGTCCTAACAACAAAAATGGTGTTTCAAAATTGTGCTGATGTAAAGTAGACATGTGGGAAATGTTATTTATTAACTATTTTGTGTGACATAACTCTGATTTTAAGGGCATAAAAAATAAAAGTTTGAAAATTGCTAATTTTTCAAAATTTTTGCCAAATTATAGTTTTTTCACAAATAAACACAAGAAATATAGAAGAAATTTGATCACTGACATGAAGTACAATACGTCACAAAAAAACAATCTCAATCAGTGGGATCAGTTGAAGCATTCCAGAGTTATTACCTCATAAAGTGACACTGGTCAGAATTGTAAAATTTGGCCTGGTCATGAAGGCGCAAACAGGCTTGGGTGGTAAAGGGGCTAAGGTGGGCGCTACGGGTCCCTCACTTTCTGAGGTGATGAGACATTTCACTGCAGTTAAAAGGGTTGTCCCAACTTAGAAAGTCATCGTTGAGCCACAGGATTTTCTATTGTTTCTACTGGTAAATTTCTTGAGTCTCCCTTCTGGAACCATAACAATCCGCAGCTTTTCTCCTGATGGACCTGGCTCATTTCTCCATTACATACTTGGCCTTTTGATTTGTTAATGGATGTGATGTAAAGTTTCATTTGTTGCAGATCTTCATGATCAAATCATCCTTGGTGTTGTCCAAACCAGACAACAAGACAACCAGAGCAGAAGACAGATTAGTAAAAAAAAGATGAATTTTTCATTCCTTTTCAATACCGGAGAACCCCATTAATAATGTCTGATGTACGATCAAGTGACTGACACACATATGACTTATTGCCTAATATATTTTGTTTTTCAAATTGGAGAAGTCGGTAATGTTGCGCAAATCTGTAAATATGTTTTTACAGTTCTTTACATCTTAAGAAACAAAAGACTTTTCTTCAACAAACATCTGGCCCTATGTATATACAGCATATGTCTGGTATTTTATCCGTATTATGCAGAACCTCAAAAACGTAAAAAACGGGTTAGAAATATAATAAAAACACTCCGGCTACCAATGCCTTACCATCTGGTGAGTCTCATTACATGCTCTGCTCTGAGAGAATGACTAGGCTAAGCAAATGCATACTTGCCAACTTTCCTAGGTTGTCTGTGAGTCTCCCAGAAAATGTAGAAACAGGGAAATGTCTTAGACACCACAAAAGTCTTCCAAAACTTCCAAAAAGGCAGGACTTCCAAAAAGGTTTGGATGATCATTATTCCACCGCCATAACGTCCTTATTGATATTGGGTGGGAAGAAGAGCAGAAAATGAGGTGTAGAAGAGGCATGAGTGGGTATGGCAATGCTCGGAAGCCTCCAAAATGGCCATCAATCAAAGCTGGCAAGTATGAGTTAATGTAACTGTGGCGCCCCTGAGGGTTCAGTCGCCACAGGGGTACTGCACCTCAGATAGAGGTGTGGTATCTCCTCTTCCAGGTAAGGATGGAGCATCGCCCAGGACCCCACTTCACACTCAACACTACACCACTCCTGTCCTGTAGGGGGCCTAAATGCACCAGGGTGCTGCCTCGGCCCGGGATAGAGGAGATGGGGGAAACCAAAGATAGGAGGAACCATGTAGTGGGTGAGGGTGGAGGACACACTTTTAGAAAACACTCATTGATTCATATATAACCAACGGCCATCTTAAGTTCAAGGTCTTTGATTGTGATCTTCGTCTTTGATTGTGGCCTTCTGCTAGAGTCCAGATAGAGTCTGCAGCTGACTGAAGATACACGGTCCTCGTACTCTGGCCTTGAGACGAGGAGCGGGACAGAGTTAACCACTGTCTCTACCCGGTCAATGTCCTGACCAAAGAAGGCCTCGGAGGGGAGCGGAGGAGATAGGCTCCACAGGCAAAAGGATCCCAGGGGGATACGGACGGAGCGGAGTCGCCACCTGTATTCTTTACTCTGGCCTAGTCAGAGGGATTCCTGCTGCAAGAGGGGTGACCGGCCCCCGATATCTGACTTTGTTACTTCACGTCTCAGTCAGAAAAGCCCGGAGGCTTAGTGGATCCCAGGGGGATACGGACGGAGCGGCATACGCCACCTGTATCTCTTACACTGCGTTTATCCAGTGGAACCCGGCCTTACACCACGTTCATTCCACACAAAGTTAGGAGAAGACTTAGTGGGAGAACTTACCAAGGAGAGGAACACACAACCAGAGGGGTCTCGACAGGTGCTCCTGATCTACCTGGGAAGTGCTGAACCCCCTTCCTGGTGGCCGCAGTACGCAGTGTGCAGCAGAGGGAAGCTTTGCGGCTAAAGTTCATCTAACGTGAGTAAAGAACTGGATGACTTCACACACCCCCTCAGCCTGTTATTTCCTGCGCGGCACTGCACCCACCATTCCTTCTCACACTGCCCTGAGGCCTGCTCCGCCTGTGGGGAGCCGTCCCATCTTAGCTGCTCATAACACCAGCCTCAGTGGACTGTTCCAGCGCTGGTGGCCCTCACCAGACACCACAGGTGGCGTAGTCGAAATACCACTCATCCTAAAAGAAGCCCATTATTTTTCTGTGACAGCCCTGGGCACGGAACGGGTCCAGGCCACGACTGCATCCCCTCAACATCAGAGAGGCCCGGCTCCGAGTACCCCCCACCGCTCAGGGAGGGCATCGCATAACTCCTCAGGAGACCTTTTCTACTTCTTCTCAAGAAGTTTCGCTCTGAAGTCCGTCACCCCCACTCCTCCAGAGGGCCAAAAATCAAAGTTGTCACATATGAGTTACTTTAACTCCTCGGGAAATCTTTTCTATTTTTTCTTAGGAGGTCTCACTCTGAAGACCCCAGAATGCCATCATTCAAAATTGGAAAGTATTATCTAATGTAACTCTTCAAGGGACCTTTTCCGCTTCTTCTCAAAAATCCTCGCTTGGAAGCCCTCCAGAAGACCAGAACTCAAATTTGGCAAGTATGAGCTAATGTAACTTCTGAGGGGACCTTTTCTACTTCTCAAGTGTCACCTATAAAGTGCAACCCCATAGACATTCCCTTAGTGTGAACAAAAACAGAAGATTAAAACTATAATCAGCCATTATGATGGCCAAGATAGCCCATTTTGGTCATGCAATTACCTATTTCCTTAAAATTCTACGTAAAAACTATTTGTTGTCTTCTGCCTCTCAATATTTGCTCACATAGTCTTATACCTAAATATTTGTGTAGACTGGATAACAGATATCCTCCCATTTTGTGTCTTTAGCTTTTATTCAGTCCTATGCATGTCCATGATATCAAAACACAAAGCTCCCTTGTGTCTTCTAATCTTCTAATTCTACAGTTTTTGGTGGATAGATTGAAATATAACTGCAGGATCAGACTACACAGAGTTTGTAGTCTGTTACTATGGAAACACATAAATCAGCATAAGATCTGTAAACACAAGACATTTAAATTAAAGGGGTTTTCCCACAAACAAAAGTTCATTTCAAAAATTGTCTGTGTCTGACCGTGTACGGAACATACCACATCTCCTGGAGGAACGAATCCTCTGTGATCCCCTGCTGTAATGTCTGTATTGT
Source organism: Phyllobates terribilis (assembly GCF_046119375.1). Classification (NCBI taxonomy): domain Eukaryota; kingdom Metazoa; phylum Chordata; class Amphibia; order Anura; family Dendrobatidae; genus Phyllobates; species Phyllobates terribilis. Next base: position 151,867,419 of record NW_027362767.1, read on the forward strand.
CTTTTGCGTCCTCCCCTGCCCAGGAGATGTGGTACAGTATGTTCCATACACGGTCAGACACAGACAATTTTTTTAATGAACTTTTGTTCGTGGGCAAACCCCTTTAAGATTATTTGTGCAGTTGCCTTCTTTTTCATTTTATACTTTTTATAAAAAAAAATTGCAAAAGTATACATACCCACCAAAATGTCTCTTGAAATGGAAACACTTCAAAGTGGAGTTTTCCATTTGTATTCATTTCTGACTAACTGACCCTACCCAGTGGTCTATAAATTTCCATTGGTTTTATGGTTTTGACTTAGAAACACATCGCTGTCACAAATCGTGTGTCATGTATTTCCCCTCATGTTACACCAGCCTCCACATTTCCTGTGAGTGAGCCGCGGAGGAGAGAAGTGAGAATGTCTATAGCAGATGTTTGATCACAGCTCTGCAGCACATAGTACAGGCCATATCACATTTGTTTCGCATTTTGTTCTATGCTCGTGTCTTCAGATGTTTGATCAGTCGGCATGGTCCTTGCATGAAACTCACCGCGTCACTGACAGGAGACTTCAACAGTCAGATCCTCTATCTCAGTTTCCTCTCTGAGGAAAAAGATTATGAAGTTTTAGCAGCCTCAATTGAATTTCTAAGTTAAATTTTAACGCCTTCAAACCCCATTGTAATTGCATGGGCTGTCACGAAAGGTGTGGGAAAGACTAAGTGCAACACGAAGGGAACGGGGGAGTGGAGACCCCTAGGCAGATCTAATAACATCCTGCCTATCCTACCATCCTTATATTGGATCCACACCAATCGCCGGGCTGGACCCTAAGCCCTGTATATTTACTAGAGCTTGGCCCTAGATAGGGAGGGGAAGGGGTGAGCACTGGTCAGGCCCCACTACAAACTAAAGACAACAAGGTAGACAAACAAAGGGGATTACCGTATTTTTCGGACAATAAGAACCACTTTTTTCCTCCAAAATTTTGGAGGAAAATGGGGGGTGCGTCTTATAGTCCGAATGTTGCTGGGGGATATATATATATATATATATACTGTGCTGGGGGGAGCGGTTGCGGCGGAGGAGCGGGGCAGAGGAGATAGCAGCCGCCTGATGCAGCCTACACTGTCCCCGCTGCTAAAGAAAATGAAAATTCACTGCTCCCCACGCCCATAGGTGTAGGGGGCACTTAATATTAATGCTCCTTAATAGAGGCACACAGTGTATCAGCAGCGCGGCTCCTGCTGCTGCCGGGCGATCGCGTGTGCCCACTATTAAAGGCCATGAATATTCACCTCCTCTCCATGCCCATGGGCATGGGGAGGGGGTGAATATTCATGCCCTTTAACAGCAGGGACACTCGATAGCCCGGCAGCAGCAGGAGCCGCGCTGCAGCTACGCTGTGTGCCTCTATTAAGGAGCATGAAGTCACTGCTCCTCGCGCACACAGTCCCAGCGTGGAGCAGTGACTTCCGGCAGCTGATCTCTCGTTGTAAGCCGCGCACGGCAGTGACATCATGTGCGGCTCACATGTAGAGATCAGTGCGGGCAGACAGGATGCAGCGCTGAAGGAGAGAGAAGAAAGGTGAATTCGAGTGTTTATTTTCTTATGTGCAGCCTGATGGGGATTAGGGGGACCATGCATACTAGGATAAGGCTATGTGCCCACGATCCAGAAATGCTCCGGATTTTTCCTGAGCATTTCTGCATCTCCCTGGCAGAAAAAACGCATGCGGATTGTACATGCGGATTGTACATGCGGATTGTACATGCGGATTGTACATGCGGATTGTACATGCGTTTTCCTGCCAGGAACATGCGGGTGTGAAGCGTTCTTCACTTGCATTTCCGCATGCGGGTTGTCAAGCACTTTTCCAGGCGATTTTAGCATCACTTGGAAAGTGCTTGACAACTTGGTCACACTATATAAATCCATGCAACCGGCATGGATTTATATACTTTGACCTTAAAGAATGGTAAAAAAATAAATCTATACGTACCTTCTGATGGCCCCGGAGTCTTTATCTGATGCGTCTCGACTTGCCGGCAGCTCGCGGTACACTAAAGGACCTGCTGACGTCAGCGGTCGCGTGACCGTCACTTGACTAAATGACATCACGGCAGGTCCTTTTCAGACCATCGCGAGTTGCCGGCAAGCCAGGACGCATCGCTATGGAGACCGGGGGCCATCAGAAGGTAAGTATAATATTTATTTTTTATTTTATTCTTTTTTTTTACAGATACTATGGTACCCGGGTCCGGAGGAGAGTCTCCTCTTCTCCAGACCCGGGTACCATCCGCACATTGAAACGCTTGGAATCCGCATGTGCACATGTAGTGATGCGGATATTAAGCGTTCCAATGCAAGTCAATGGCAGCGAAAATGCCGCGTTTATGCAAAATAATTGGTAGTGCTGCGTTTTTTTCCGCAATGATAATCCGCAGCGGAAATTTCCGCAGCATGTGCACAGCACATGCAGATTATCATTGGGGGACATGGCAGACCTTCTACCAAGCATTTTTTAAGCGTTTCTGCAGCGGAATTGCTGCTGCGGAAATGCTTAAAAAACGCATAGTGGGCACACAGCCTAAGGATGAGGGGGCCATACATACCAGGGTAAGGATGAGGGGTACCATGCATACCAGGATAGGGATGAGGGGTGCCATGCATACCAGGATAAGGATGAGGGGTGCCATGCATACCAGGATAAGGATGCGGGGTGCCATGCATATCAGGATGGAGGGGTGCCATGCATATCAGGATGGGGATGGGAGCCACGTAAAATAGGAAGGGTGGGCATATCTACCAGGATGGGGGATATTATCAGAATTGGAGGACATTACCCCTATTCCAGTGTCAGCAGCAGACCCGCTCCACCTTAACTGTGCATCGTGACCACATTTTTTGCATAATTTTTTTTTCTATTTTCCTCCACTAAAACCTAGGTGCGCCTTTTGGTCCAGTGCGTCTTATAGTCCGAAAAATACAGTAACTTAACTTGAGCAGACACCAGAGAAATAATGCCAACTGTTCTCCAAGGTCACCAGAGAAGAAGCCAGCCAACAGCTAGTGCTCCAAGCATGCACAAAAGAACATAGAAGTATCACCGGCAAACTGAGAGTTTTTAACTCCCATGCAAGGGTTTGTCAATCAGCAGCAGGAGGGAGGTCGCTGCTGGGTCTTAAACGAAGAAGGATTAAGAAGGTGTCTGCAATGCCAAGAGCAGTGACCTTCTACAGCCAGATCCAGTACAACTGTCTATTACACCTGACACATCGTGACATGGGCACGATGAGGGACCAGGGTCCGATCTGCTTAATCCTTATGATGCTGCAATCAATAGAGATCTCCATTCGCCCCTTATTATTAACTTTGGTTATTAGATTACTTGTGCTGTCATAGAATAGATGTACAATTTATTCAATATTTTATGGCTTTCTCTCCCTATATTTATGGCTAAGCTGTGAGCTATGACGTCCTCTCACTATCCAGATTCACCACAAAAAGGCTGCTGCATTCCCTGCCTCTGCTTTTATACAGGCTATGTACCATTTTATTTGATAGTTGCAAGGCATTATGGAAAACCTCATCCAAGCTCTTGTGATCCTTCCCTGGCTGATATCATCTTCTACAATGTGTAAAATGTTGGCAACCATTTTAGGCGATTAGCTTCAAATTGTTCAAAATCTCCAGGGTCTGTGAATTCCTACAAATTTAACACAACTTCAATTTGCATTAAATTGATGCAATAAATATCAATTCTATAAATGATATGTATCTCTAAAATAATGCCTCACATTTTTTTCCCATAAAACATATTTTAATTTATAAAGATGTAGTAAATCATAAAAAGCAACTCAAATATTCCTTGAAAAATACTTTTTTTATATAGATTAAAGTGATGGCTCACAATTTACTAGAAAACTTTCATTCAGTATTAAAGCATTAAAAAATAATTTGGCATCAACGTAACTTTTAAAAAAAAAGTGCATGCGGCATTTTTAAAATACTAAACGTAACATTAGCTTCCTGTAACACATAGGAAGAAAGGAAGAAATAAAGGATGGAATAAAATATTTCCATCACGTAAAAGCAATCTAGGGGATCATTCACACTTATATAGAAAATGTAAGGAACAAATATGGATGTAATAATTGTGGATTTTTCCCCCAAATTTACTGCACTTTTATTTTTTGCATTGTATTCATATAAGTCCATAAAGAACCCTGAGTTGTCATTTTTCACTAATATTTGTTCAGTTTTGCTTTGGTAGAAAATTAACAATTTTTTTTGCAGCTTTATGTATCATTATTTTTTTTTAAAGAAAGATTATTACAAATGAAACAAATGTGAATTATGACATACAAGACGAAATTGAAATGTTTTATATGACCTTACATAAAAAAAATCTTTCTACATTGCAGTTGTAACACTGACGACCAGATGATACAGAGCCGTCTAATGCTTCCCGTGTCCTGCAGATCACTTTTGGCTTTACCGCAAAGACTGGGTCAGAATGAGCAGAGTCATCTTAATAAGATATTAATATTAATTGATTATATACAAGCGCGCTTTAAACTTTAGGATATCGGTGTAATGATTGTTCACAATTAGTATAATCAATTTAGGAAATCTCACACGTTTCACGTAAACCCTAAAACATAACAATTTCACTGAATATTCATCAAAAGCAAGAAACATATCAAACCCGAACTGAAAACAGAAACAGAAAGGCCCTCCGGCGATATATGCAGGTGAATCATGACTAACTGGTGCAGTCGAAACGCGTCGATTAGAATTGGATGCTTGGTGGTAGCTGGTTGTTATAATCATGTTTTTACTGGACTAATAACGTTTTGGATACATTTTCCCTCCATATATCGCTGGAGGATCTTTCTCTTTCTGCGTATAATTAAGATAAGTTCCTTTTAGTTCTAATTTCAGTTATCTATCATTTGTTTAGGGTGAGGGTGATTAATATCAGGGCTGGCTAGGGCTATCCAGGGACATAATACTGTGCCCTCAGGGGCATCTGTGGTGACATAATACTGTGCCCTCAGGGGTGTGTGTGGAGACATAATACAGTGCCCTCAGCGGTGTGTGTGGAGACATAATACTGTGCCCTCAGGGGTATGTGTGGTGACATAATACTGTGCCCTCAGCGGTGTGTGTGGTGACATAATACTGTGCCCTCAGCGGTGTGTGTGGTGACATAATACTGTGCCCTCAGCGGTGTGTGTGGTGACATAATACTGTGCCCTCAGGGGTGTGTGTGGGGACATAATACAGTGCCCTCAGGGGTATGTGTGGTGACATAATACTGTGCCCTCAGCGGTGTGTGTGGAGACATAATACTGTGCCCTCAGGGGTGTGTGTGGGGACATAATACAGTGCCCTCAGGGGTATGTGTGGTGACATAATACTGTGCCCTCAGGGGTGTGTGTGGGGACATAATACTGTGCCCTCAGGGGTGTGTGTGGAGACATAATACAGTGCCCTCAGGGGTATGTGTGGTGACATAATACTGTGCCCTCAGGGGTATGTGTGGTGACATAATACTGTGCCCTCAGCGGTGTGTGTGGGGACATAATACTGTGCCCTCAGGGGTGTGTGTGGAGACATAATACAGTGCCCTCAGGGGTATGTGTGGTGACATAATACTGTGCCCTCAGGGGTATGTGTGGTGACATAATACTGTGCCCTCAGCGGTGTGTGTGGGGACATAATACTGTGCCCTCAGGGGTGTGTGTGGAGACATAATACAGTGCCCTCAGGGGTATGTGTGGTGACATAATACTGTGCCCTCAGGGGTATGTGTGGTGACATAATACTGTGCCCTCAGGGGTGTGTGTGGAGACATAATACAGTGCCCTCAGGGGTGTGTGTGGTGACATAATACAGTGCCCTCAGGGGCATCTGTGGTGACATAATACTGTGCCCTCAGCGGTGTGTGTGGGGACATAATACTGTGTCCTCAGGGGCATGTGTGTGGACATTATACTGTGCCCTCAGGGGTATGTGTGTGGACATTATACTGTGCCCTCAGGGGTATGTGTGGGGACATAATACTGTGCCCTCAGGGGCATCTGTGGTGACATAATATTGTGCCCTCAGGGGTATGTGTGTGGACATTATACTGTGTCCTCAGGGGTATGTGTGGGGACATAATACTGTGTCCTCAGGGGCATGTGTGTGGACATTATACTGTGCCCTCAGGGGTATGTGTGGGGACATAATAATGTAACTTAAAGGGCGTGTGTGGGGACATAATTCTTCATGGGGGCTGTGTGGTGACATCATACTCTGTTGGGCGGCTTTGTGGGGACATCATACTATGTGGGGACATTGTGTGAGCACTATGGGGCGTCATATTGTGTGGCTAGCTGTTGATCAAGGTACAAGGGCCAAATACCAGGAGCCGTATGATTTCTTGCTTTATGTAAACTTTATAAAAAGCAGTATATCTTATGGCTTTGATTCACTGCTGCAGGTAAGACTAGATATTACAATAAGCTCTCTCATAACATGTAGTAACAGTAGCATCTGCTCAACAGGCTTACTTCTTATTGATATTAAGTGATACAAAATCATATAAAACAGTAATAATAATAAGGAGATTTACTATTGGCCGGTTGGTTCGGCCTCCACAACAGTCATGGTCTCTCATGTAGTCCCTTGGAAAAATTAATTGCCCAACATTGGTGTAAACTGACAATATAGGAGGCAGCCATATTGGAGAATGCCCAATATTGTCGCTCCCATGAAAGTATTTAAAAATACAACATTAATAAAACAAAAGAGGATCCACCACAATATCGGTCTTCTGCAGAACTAACTTTTAGTTTGAATCATAATCCCTTTAAGCTATTGAGAAACTTGACAATTAATTAGAGATGATAAAAAATGTTGGCAGGACTTTAGTCCAGCAGCCTCATCCGTCGCGTCTGGCCACTAGAGAAGATGCCAGAAGAGTGCGGAGTCAAGTGTGTGTCGCGCGGCAACAATGACATTGTGCCATGCCTACGAATCAGACAAGGAGTGGGGGACTCTGACAGGTAAGAGGCGGCTTGCAGGACTCTGATCTGGTGGCCGAGGGCTACCAATGTGGTGGTTGGAACAGAGTCCTGTAAATCTTTTTGATCATCTTTACAAATAATGACATATTGAGCTTAGCTGGAACCACAAAAACATCAGTAACTACGTACAAATAGTAGAACCACGTACCGACAGCTGGTCTGTGCTACCAAGTGATTGGACTATACACAGCCCGTGTTGCAATGTCTTTGTACAGTACGAGATGAGTAGACTCCAGTAAATCTACCGGTTACAAGAAGTAGGACAAGTCTGTGGTAATCGCAGCCTCATATCTTACACATTTTCAGTTCTGACTGTGGTTTCCGGGGTGTACACTGTAAAAATTGCCTAACCCTGGTGAAACTAGAAAAAAACTGAAGTGTTCATCATATATAGAGAGGGAGGATACACCCTACAGTCCTGTACAAAGTGTATTTGACAGTACAGCTGCCAAACTTAATTCAATGAAGGGTTAAGGCCAAGTACGTATGACTACTAGGGTCAGTCATGTCTGAAAATCAAGGACATGACTACAGCTGTGCGCAGCTCAGTACACTTATCCGTATTACAGAAGAGCACACGGGCCATGTCCCATTTGGCACGATTGAAACTAGCCCTCTGATTCAGAAAATTCAGTTAGTCTTTGTAGAACATCAGTAATGTGAACTGCTCCATTCACCTACTTTGGTCCAGGAGTTGTCCATGTGAAGTCCATTGTTCAAGTCTGGCCTTAAATATGATGGACATGCCCAAAACCTTTTAATACCAAGATTGATCCCTGATGATCTTGCCAGATATAACCACTTGGAGAGAAGATGCCCTTTTCGAGAGGTAAATTTTAGGTCACATATAAATCATGAGGACCAATTTTAATAAACCACAGTACAGTTTTTCTTTTGGAGTGTAGAAAGACCCTGAAGAAAACACATCCAAAAAAATACCAAAACATCATGATTCTGATTGACCTTGGCTGGATTTAAACTCAAGATGCCCAGAGATACTCGTACATGGCAACTGTTCAAGAATCAGAAGGCAAAACCAAAGCCCAACAAATTTGTACCATAGACTATTTTTGATCTTCTTGAGTTGTGTAAATCTTTGCAATCTGAATGACCAGACAGACCTATTTTTTTTAACAGTCCGACATGGATCGATGACTTCACACTTTGGAAATCCAGTGAGCTAGGGTCTACGTAGTTGTTGGATGAAGGCTTTAAGAGGATCAGAAGGTTGAAAAATTTGGTTTGGGAAATTTTAAAAGAACTCCATGAGGTTTCATTTCCATTCTCCATATCCTTAATACATGTGAAAATGACAGCTCCTGCTTACGGATGAGGCTCCCCAGCTTGGCCGCCAACACAAGTCATATTTCAAGATACATCTATTTTCTTAGCACAGTCTATTAGATACCCACAGGTAATGCTATGAAGTTGTTCGATGTTCTCTTCATGCCTGTATAAAAAAAAAGTAAATTAGTTAGGTTTATCGAAAGAAGCATCATAATTGAAATATATTTTAAGGAAAAAGGTCAATCTATAGAGGGGAGCATGATTGCTCAGCCATATATCTAACATAACTGTAGATTACTCCAGAACATACAGAATAAGGACTTATGTACATGACATTCTTATGGCTCTTGTTCCTTACAAGTTGTGCAGAGTTTTAATACAGAAGTCTATGAGGCCATTTTGTATATCTGAATGCCATATGAAAAGTGTGACATGCTCCATTGGATGCCATATGATAGACTTATTCTTACCTCGAAAGTACCTTACAACAAAACAATAAGAGGGGGTTATCCTGGACTATTTTATTTTTTTTTAATGAGCCTAAGAACTATCAGGAAGTTAATTTCTAACTACTTGCCTGCCCTACCTGACGCCTACTCAAAGCTGTCATGAACCTGCTGCTTCACGTCAACAGAGCAGTTCTTCTTCTTCCGGGCTGCTCTGTTGATGGGGCATGACTGCCGACATCATGCTGATTGACAACTGGCTCCCTGTGGTTAGGCAGCGGGGAGCCAACTGTCAATCAGCATAACATTGGTAGTGATTCCCCATCAACAGAGGAGAGCAGAAGAGAAGAAGCTGCTTCTTTGATGTAACATCAGCTGAAGCCGTAGAGTCGCCAGCTGAAGCAGTCAGTGATCGTTAGCAACTACCTGCCTGTAAGATTTTAGGCCCAGAGTAAAAAATAACATAGTCCACAATAACCCCTTTAAGGAACCAAAAAAATTAGGGTAAATTAGGTTAAAATTTGCCAACGCCGCCAACATGAGCTGGATTGCTAGCAGTCTAACATGTACACGAGCTTCCCAACTCCCCTGACACCACGTCAGGGTAAAAAAGGATCTGACCTGTTGGATTTCTGATGGATGATCCTTTTGTTAAGTGGAATCAGGCAGTGGTTCTCTTAAAGAGAACGCAGGAGCTCTTGGCCAAGCCAAGGAGTTAGGAAAGATGGCTGTTGGCCAAAGGTGTTAGAGCCCTCCTGTTTGTTTTTTCCATCTTGTCTTTTGCGGTCACATGACCATCTGCCTTTATATTCCAGCTCCGCCCTTTTGGCTGTGCTGGACTTCAGTGTTGTTTGACTGTTTTGCTAGCCAGGTGTTTCTGTGCCTATCTCTGTCAGTTCGCTTGGTTCTTCTGGGACTTCTAGTACCTTTTTGTCAGTTTATCTTTTTGTGTTCTGCAACAACCTTCTCTGTTTAGGAGGTGTCCCATTTTTGTTCCAGTCCTTAATTCTTTTAGGGACCCCTTCCTTTATGCTATAGGTCTCCGTTCAGACTAGCCGAGGACTAAGGTGGGTCCGTTTGCAAGGAACAGGCAGCCCGCTACATTGTAGGGATTCAGCTTAGTCATACTGTAGGGATAGCTTTCCCCTTTCCTTCCTTAGTACTTGTTGCAGATCATAACAAAAGGATTGTTCAGTGCAATGTCTGTGTGAGCCCATAATCTATGTGACATAGGGACTCCATGTGTCTTCATATAGGCTCAATGAAAATGTCTTCTCTATGTATGAAAACTTAGGCTCAATTCAAAACTTTTTGCTCCTCTTGTAAAATGCTCTAACACATTGACTTTCTTAAGCATTTAGAATATTCTTGTGGTTTCGAGCGTATCTCGTTCTCACCATATTTTCTCAACCTAATATCTATTTTAGTAATGTAACGCCAATGTGTTTCCTGTTGATTGTCAAGACCACAAAACTTTCATCATTTACAGACTTTAAAAAATGTTCTAAAGAAAAATCTTTGTAACCAAAAGATCAAAATTGTGAATCTTCGGTAGATGATACCTGTTGATGGCTAACTGGAAGGATAGTGACAACATTTTAGGTTTCTTCATTGACATGGTTTAATGAAATGAAAAATCGACAGTAATTATATACAATAAATAGAAAAGTAACGTAAACTAGGATCCTCAATATGACCAGGGGGTGAACAGTTGTAGCAGTTCAGAGATGAGAAGTGTGAAAGTTTTACTGTCCTCTGAGATTTAGATAGATGTGATGCCCCCAAATTTTTTAGAGAAGAACATTCCTTAAAATAAAAATTTGATACCTAAAGGGAATTTAAACTAAAGCAAGAGAATCTGGCTATGTATTATTTGTGTCTTCTTGTACTACACGCTGACTATTGATTATTCTTACTTGAATGCCTGGAACGAGATAGGAATAGTCCCAAAAAGAACAGGTTCTCCCATTTTTGGAAGGAATTTGCAGAATTCCTGCCTCTTTTGCAGTTTATTCCGAGATTGTATTAGGACTGTTGGTAAGTGTAAAAATGTATGTCTTCTAAGTCGTTTGGGCAGGGGTGCAGTTAAAATAGATGAGTCACTAGATTTAACATTAGATACTAAATGTGGTATTAAATAGATCTCAGAATCTATGTAATTCCATATAATTTCAAAATGTCTGTATAATGTTTTTTCAAAGTTTAAACTTTGCATGATTTATAAGCTCTCAATGTTCCTCCTCTCTCCTCATGCTGAAATCTCTACCCAAATAGCCTGACTGACGGCTCCTCAGTGCCCCTCCTCCCTGCTACTGTTTAATCCACACCAATGTTTCCAGATTGACAACTCCTACTTGTCCCTCTCTGATGCTGAATGTACACTGGAATCATCAATGTAAACTAAAATCCTATGCCCACCTCGCCTGATTGACAAGCTCCTCAGGGTCCCACATCCCTATAGCTAAATCTCCATTCACCTAGCATGATGAGCCAGCTCCAACATGTTCCTCCTCCCTGCTGAGATCTAACACTGCTCAGTACAAGCTGCAGCTGTCAGCCAGGCTTGTTGGGTGGAGACTGGATACACTTGAATTCATGAGCTCTCTTGCCCTTTGGCTGGACTCATCAAATGCTTCTATTAATATGCGTACAGCCATTCTGATATGGTTTATCCGAATAAGCATATCAGCATCATCAGGTCTAAGAGATTTCTATACGCAGTTTGTATTGTGAAAACTGTTGACATATTTTCTTTAAGCTATTTTTCTAAATATCCAAGACTTAAAGGGGTTGTCCACTACCAGGCTAAATGTTTGGCTCCAAAAAAATAAAAAATCCTATATTCACCTCCCATGCCGGCGCCGTTCCCAGTGGTGTTGGCACTCGCTCACCCCTGGGCTCCTGTGCTGCTGTTGTGATACATGATGACGGCATCCAATCAGCGCCACTGTCCCCGCCATTGGACAAATCGAACATGAAGAGGAAGTCCGGGCTGCGGCTGCTCTATCATCTCCTCTTCATGTTCAATTCGACAGGAGGCGGAGACAGTGACGCCAGCACTGATTGGGCGCCGGTGTCATGTGACACAACAGCAGCACGGGAGCCCTGGGAAGAGCGAGTGCCGACACTGCGGGAACGGCGCCAGCACCGGAGGAGAGTATAGTCTGATTTATTTTATCAGGGCCAAGCATGGGGGGTGACAAGGAGTTGTCTAAGTAGTGGATAACTTTTTTAAGCTTTTTACATTTTCTCTATTAAACTCACTTTATCTGCAACGTTACTACGATTATTTGGTCCTGCAGACTGGCCGCCCGTCCCATTTTGCTGATTTTCCTTAAAAAAAAAAAAAAAAGAAGAGATGTACGATATGAAATGAGTTTTTCAGTGTTGTATCATATAAAATATACCATAACGAATGTATTTTTATCTATATTAATCCTTCAAAAATATCTAATTGCCTTGGAAGCATAATAATAAATAACAATGGCAGCAGACAATGTCACATTCACACCTGGGGTACAGGATAATGACACTCGGGGTACAGGATAATGACACTCGGGGTACAGGATAATAACACTGACACTCGGGGTACAGGATAATGACACTCGGGGTATAGGATAATAACACTGACACTCGGGGTACAGGATAATAACACTCGGGGTACAGGATAATAACACTGACACTCGGGGTGCAGGATAATGACACTCGGGGTACAGGATAATAACACTGACACTCGGGGTGCAGGATAATGACACTCGGGGTACAGGATAATAACACTCGGGGTACAGGATAATAACACTGACACTCGGGGTACAGGATAATAACACTCGGGGTACAGGATAATAACACTCGGGGTACAGGATAATAACACTGACACTCGGGGTATAGGATAATAACACTCGGGGTACAGGATAATGACACTGACACTCGGGGTGCAGGATAATGACACTGACACTCGGGGTACAGGATAATGACACTCGGGGTACAGGATAATAACACTGACACTTGGGGTACAGGATAATGACACTCGGGGTACAGGATAATGACACTTACACTTGGGGTACAGGATAATGACACTGACACTTGAGGTACAGGATAATGACACTTGGGGTACAGGATGATGACACTGACACTCGGGGTACAGGATAATGACACTGACACTCGGGGTACAGGATAATGACACTGACACTCGGGTACAGGATAATAACACTGACACTCGGGGTACAGGATTATGACACTGACACTTGGAATACAGGATAATAACACTGACACTCGGGGTACAGGATAATGACACTGACACTCGGGTTACAGGATAATAACACTGACACTCGGGGTACAGGATAATGACACTTACACTTGGGGTACAGGATAATGACACTGACACTTGAGGTACAGGATAATGACACTTGGGGTACAGGATGATGACACTGACACTCGGGGTACAGGATAATGACACTGACACTCGGGGTACAGGATTATGACACTGACACTTGGAATACAGGATAATAACACTGACACTCGGGGTACAGGATAATGACACTGACACTCGGGTTACAGGATAATAACACTGACACTCGGGGTACAGGATAATGACACTGACACTTGGAATACAGGATAATAACACTGACACTCGGGGTACAGGATAATGACACTGACACTCGGGGTACAGGATAATGACACTCGGGGTACAGGATAATATCACTGACACTTGGGGTACAGGATAATGACACTTGGGGTACAGGATAATGACACTGATACTCGGGGTACAGGATAATGACACTCGGGATACAGGATAATGACACTGACACTTGGGGTGCAGGATAATGATACAGACACTCGGGGTACAGGATAATGACACTGACAATTGGGGTACAGGATAATGACGCTGACACTTGGGGTACAGGATAATGACACTCGGGATACAGGATAATGATGCTGACACTTGGGGTGCAGGATAATGACACAGACACTCGAGGTACAGGATAATGACACTCGGGGTACAGGATAATGACACTGACACTCGGGGTACAAGATAATGATACTGACACTCGGGGTACAGGATAATGACACTGACACTTGGGGTACAGGATAATGACACTGACACTCGGGGTACAAGATAATGACACTGACACTCGGGGTACAGGATAATGACACCGACACTCGGGGTACAGGATAATGACACTGACACTCGGGGTACAAGATAATGACACTGACACTCGGGGTACAGGATAATGATACTGACACTTGGGGTGCAGGATAATGACACAGACACTCGGGGTACAGGATGATGACACTGACACTCCGGGTACAGGATGATGACACTGACACAAGGGGTACAAGATAATGACACTGACACTCGGGGTACAGGATAATGACACTGACACTCGGGGTACAAGATAATGACACTGACACTCGGGGTACAGGATAATGACACTGACACTCGGGGTACAGGATGATGACACTGACACTCGGGGTACAGGATAATGACACTGACACTCGGGGTACAAGATAATCACACTGAAACTCGGGGTACAGGATAATGACACTGACACTCGGGGTACAAGATAATCACACTGACACTCGGGGTACAAGATAATGACACTGACACTCAGGGTACAGGATAATGACACTGACACTGGGGGTACAAGATAACAACACTGACACTCGGGGTACAGGATAATGACACTGACACTCGGGGTACAGGATAATGACACTGACACTTGGGGTACAGGATAATGACACTGACACTCGGGGTACAAGATAATGACACTGACACTCGGGGTACAGGATAATGACACTGACACTCGGGGTACAGGATAATGACACTGACACTCGGGGTACAGGATAATGGCACTGACACTCGGGTCACAGGATAATGACAATGACACTTGGGTTACAGGATAATGACACTGACACTCGGGGTACAAGATAATGACACTGACACTTGGGTTACAGGATAATGACACTGACACTCGGGGTACAAGATAATGACACTGACACTCAGGTTACAACATAATGACACCTGACACTTGGGGTACAAGACAATGACACTGACACTAGGGGTACAACATAATGACACTGACACTCGGGGTACAAGATAACGACACTGACACTCGGGGTACAGGATAATGACACTGACACTCGGGGTACAGGATAATGACACTGACACTCGGGGTACAGGACAATGACACTGACACTCGGGGTACAGGATAATGACACTGACACTCGGGGTACAACATAATGACACTGACACTCGGGGTACAACATAATGACACTGACACTCGGGGTACAGGATAATGACACTGACACTAGAGGTACAGGATAATGACACTGACACTCGGGGTACAACATAATGACACTGACACTTGGGGTACAAGATAACGACACTGACACTCGGGGTACAGGATAATGACACTGACACTCGGGGTACAGGACAATGACACTGACACTAGAGGTACAGGATAATGACACTGACACTCGGGGTACAACATAATGACACTGACACTCGGGGTACAACATAATGACACTGACACTCGGGGTACAGGATAATGACACTGACACTAGAGGTACAGGATAATGACACTGACACTCGGGGTACAACATAATGACACTGACACTTGGGGTACAAGATAACGACACTGACACTCGGGGTACAGGATAATGACACTGACACTCGGGGTACAGGATAATGACACTGACACTAGAGGTACAGGATAATGACACTGACACTCGGGGTACAACATAATGACACTGACACTCGGGGTACAACATAATGACACTGACACTCGGGGTACAGGATAATGACACTGACACTAGAGGTACAGGATAATGACACTGACACTCGGGGTACAACATAATGACACTGACACTCGGGGTACAGGATAATGACACTGACACCTGGGTACAGGATAATGACACTGACACTCGGGGTACAGGATAATGACACTGACACTCGGGGTACAACATAATGACACTGACACTCGGGGTACAGGATAATGACACTGACACTCGGGTACAGGATAATGACACTGACACTCGGGGTACAACATAATGACACTGACACTCGGGGTACAGGATAATGACACTGACACTCGGGTACAGGATAATGACACTGACACTCGGGGTACAACATAATGACACTGACACTCGGGGTACAGGATAATGACACTGTGTGTAATATACCTTTGCAAATTGAACCGTACTGTACACAGTTTCTAATGAATTGGGCTTGTTCTCTGCTGTCTTCTTCTGAGAATTTGTTTTCTGAAATAAAAATATAACATTTCTCATAATATAGTGATGTCCGTCTATTGCTTAAATCTTGTAATTATTGATTTCTCATAGACAGATGTTCTGCATGTCCCATAAGTGAACAGTCTTAATGAATTCTAGAGATGACAGGTTCGTTTTCTGATCTTTTGCATTTCCTGCTGTTCAGTGTATGGGGTTTATCATTTTGGTCTATGAAAAACACAATATAAGGGGGGGAGGCTCCTGCTGCAGGCAGTTGTCTTACAGCCAGATACAGTACTGATGGGTAGTTCTGTTGGGAGCAGGGGTGTTAAGTTAAGTCTTGCATGACTGATTATGGCATTTTTTCAAGAACATTTTAGTTTCAATAGTATTTTCAGTGATTTATTTTATAGCTTTAATTATCACAGAAAACACAAAAGGATTAAATAAAAGATGAGATTAGGGAAATGCGTAAAGGGGGGAAGCTCCTGCTGAAGATACAGATACAGCACTACTAGGTTGCTCTGTTGGGAACAACTGTTTTAACCTAATCTTGTACGGGTGAGAATGGCATTTTTTCAGGAAATGTTGTAATTTTGATCCTATTTTCAGTTATTTCTTTTTCAGTTTTAATTAATACAAAAAAAAAGACTGAACAAAATGAGATTAAGAAATTGCATAAAGAGGTAAATAAGAAGGAGGTTCCTGCTGCAGCCAGTTGTCTTACAGCCACATAGAGTACTGCTAGACTGTTGGGAACAGATGTTTTCACTTGACCGTATGTTGGGGAATAAGGCATTTTTCTGTGAAATATTGTAATTTTGTTCTTATTTTAAGTGAATTATTTTTTATTGTAATTACCATTGAAAACTAAACAAGATCAAACAAAAGGATGAAAATAAAGAATTGCAAAAGGGTGAAGCACAAGGTGGGAAGCTCCTGCTGCAGACAGTTGTCATACAACCAGATACAGTACAGTACTATTAGATTGTCCTGCTGAATACAGGTATTTTATCCTGATCTTAAATGGCATTTTCCAGTGAAACGTCATTTTGATCCTATTTTCACTGATTTATTTTTGAGTTTTAATTACTACAGAAAACTAAAGAAGATCAAAGACAAATGTGAAAATAAGGAATTACATTGGGGGAGCCCTTTGCTCCAGCCAGTTGTCATATGGCCAGATACAGGGCTAACAAGTGGCTCTGATAGAAACAACTGTTTAAACCTGATATTGTAAGGGTGAGAATGGCTTTTTTACATACAATGCAATTTTGATCCTATTTTCAGTGATTTTTTTTTCAGTTTTAATTACACCCCCACTAAAAAGAAACAAAAAAAACACTGAACAATATTATGTGATTAAGGAATTGAATAAGGAACAAAATGAGAAGGAGTCTGCAGCCAGTTGTCTTACAGCCAGATAGAGTACTATTAGACTGTTCTGTTGGGAATACCTGATCTTGTGTTGGGGAGTGTGGCATTTTTCCATGAAACTTAATTTTGATCTTATTTTAAGTGATTTATGTTTGAGGTTTAGTTACCATATACAGTAAAAACTTAAAAAGATCAAACGTTAGGATGAAAACAAAGAATTGCAAAGAAGGGGGAGAGGCTCCTGCTGAATCTAGTTGTCAAACAGCCAGAAATAGTACTAATGGGTTGATCTATTGGAAGCAACTATTTTAACCTGATTAAGTATGGGTGATTATAGCATTTTTTTCATGAAATGTTGTAATTTTGATAATATTTTCAGTGTTTTATTTTCAGTTTTAATCACTACAAAAAGAAACAAAACCTGAGCAAAATGATAAGATTAAGGAACTGTATAAGGAGGAAGATAAGGAGGTTCCTGCTGCAGACAGTTGTCTTACAGTCAGATACAGTACTACTTGTCTGTTCTGTTGGGAACAGGTGTTTTCACCTAATCATGTCTTCGGGAGTATTACATTTTTATGTGAAAAATTGTAATCTTGATCGTATTTTCACTGATCTATTTTTGAGTTTTAATTACCACAAAAAAAAAAATCAAAAGAAAGAGAAAATAAGTAATTGCATAAGGGGGAAACTTCTGCTGTAGTCAGTTGTCGTACAGCCAGATTCAGTACTACTAGGTTGTTCTGTTGGGAACAAGGATTTTAACTTGGTCTTATTTAGAATTTTTCAGTGAAACATAGTAATTTTGATCAGATTTTTTCTGATTTATTTTTGAGCTTTAATTACCACAGAAAACTAAAAACAAACAAAAGGATGAAATTATGGAATCACATAAAGGGGGGAGGCTCCTGCTGCAGCCAGTTGACTTATGACCCTATACAGGAATTATAGGCTCCATTGATAAGAACAACTGTTTTAATCTGATCTTGTAGGGTGATTATAGCATTTTTTGCATTTTTGCAATTTTGATCCTATTTTCAGTGATTTCTTTTTCAGTTTTAATTACTGCACAAAACAAAAAAAAAGAAAAAAAAATTGATATAATTAAGAAATTGCACAAGTAGGAAAATAATAAGCAGGCTCCTGCTGTAGCCAGTTGTCTTACAACCAGATACAGTACTACTAGGCTGTTCTGCTATGAACAGTTGTTTTCACCTAACCTTCTGCTGGGGAGTATGGGATTTTTACATGAAATGTTGTCATTTTTATCCAATTTTCAGTGATCTATTTTTGAGTTTTAATAATTATGGAAAAGTAAAAACGATGAAACAAAATGATAGAACTAAGGGATTACATTATAGTGGAGTGTTAGGTGGGAGGCTCCTGCTGCAGCCAGTTGTCTAACAGCCAGATACAGTACTGGTTGTTCTGATGGGAACATGCAGTTTTAGCCCAATCTTGTATGGCATTTTTCAGTGAAATGTTGCAGTTTTGATCTTATTTTTATTTTTTGAGTTTTAATTTTGGCAGAAAACAAAAATGTATTGATCTAAAAGTTAAAATGAAGTATTTTATTTAGGTATAAAGTATTTAATGGATCAGAATTTTCTCTCTTTGAGTAAAAAGATATTTTGCCTACTGGGGGAACATTACATAAAATAACCCAGGGGATAACATACCTTGGCATGCTGGACCTCACTATATACAGTTAGAGATTGTTGCTCTTTTTCACGCTGATGATAAAGATTTTCCTCTGGTAAGGGAGCCTGTCCCACCTATAAAATCCAGAAATAAGTGGAAAATTGTGAAATTGTCTCCTGTCTTGAAAAGTGAAGAGTCACAAGAAAGGTAAGAAGTCTTCAGTCTCATCAGGGCATTATACTGAAAACTGCACCATTTGCAGCGTGAAGAGTCTACAGCAGAATAAATACAACACCGGGCTAAAAGCTGCACAAAGTCATCGCAGAAAATCTACACTCAGCTTACACTGCAAGACGTTATATACAATAACATATCCACGTATCCGATATCTGCAAATCACAAATACTCAGATGGAATCGGCTGCTGAATACTTTTCATAATTGAAAAAGTGAAGTTTTATAACCTGCGCGTACGTCGTCCAAACGTCATTGTTTTTACTTTTTTCTGAAACAAAAATGAAAATAGCAATGTATAGTTAATGAAGAAGAGGGTAGGACACTGAAACTAGGGGGACAAGACAATGACACTGAAACTAGGGGGACAAGACAATGACACTGACACTAGGGGGACAAGACAATGACACTGACACTAGGGGGACAAGAAAATGACACTGACACTAGGGGGACAAGACAATGACACTGATACTAGGGGGACAAGACAATGACACTGACACTAGGGGGAAAAGACAATGACACTGATACTAGGGGGACAAGACAATGACACTGACACTAGGGGGACAAGACAATGACACTGACACTAGGGGGAAAAGACAATAACACTGATACTAGGGGGACAAGACAATGACACTGACACTAGGGGGACAAGACAATGACACTGACACTAGGGGGACAAGACAATGACACTGACACTAAGGGGACAAGACAATGACACTGACACTAAGGGGACAAGACAATGACACTGACACTAGGGGGACAAGAAAATGACACTGACACTAGGGGGACAAGACAATGATACTGACACTAGGGGGACAAGACAATGACACTGACACTAGGGGGACAAGAAAATGACACTGACACTAGGGGGACAAGACAATGACACTGACACTAGGGGGACAAGAAAATGACACTGACACTAGGGGTACAAGACAATGATACTGACACTAGGGGGACAAGACAATGACACTGACACTAGGGGGGCAAGAAAATGACACTGACACTAGGGGGACAAGACAATGACACTGACACTAGGGGGACAAGACAATGACACTGAAACTAGGGGAACAAGACAATGACACTGACACTAGAGGGACAAGAAAATGACACTGACACTAGGGGGATAAGACAATGCCACTGACACTAGGGGGACAAGACAATGACACTGAAACTAGGGGGACAAGACAATGACACTGACACTAGGGGGACAAGAAAATGACACTGACACTAGGGGTACAAGACAATGACACTGACACTAGAGGGACAAGGCAATGACACTGACACTAGGGGGACAAGAAAATGACACTGACACTAGGGGTACAAGACAATGACACTGACACTCGGGGTACAGGATAATGATACTGACACTCGGGGTACAGGATAATGACACTGACACTCAGGGTACAGGATAATGACGCTGACACTCGGGGTACAGGATAATGACACTGACACTCAGGGTACAGGATAATGACACTGACACTTGGGGTACAGGATAATGACACTGGGGATACAAGACAATTACACTGACACTCGGGGTACAGGATAATGACACTTGGGGTACAGGATAATAGCACTGACACTCGGGGTGCAGGATAATGACACTGACAGTCGGGGTACAGGATAATGACACTGACACTCAGGGTACAGGATAATGACACTGACACTCAGGGTACAGGATAATGACACTGACACTAGGGGGACAAGACAATGACACTAACACTAGGGGGACAAGACCATGACACTGACACTCAGGGTACAGGATAATGATACTGACACTCGGGGTACAGGATAATGACACTGACACTCAGGGTACAGGATAATGACACTGACACTCAGGGTACAGGATAATGACACTGACACTTGGGGTACAGGATAATGACACTGGGGATACAAGACAATTACACTGACACTCGGGGTACAGGATAATGACACTTGGGGTACAGGATAATAGCACTGACACTCGGGGTGCAGGATAATGACACTGACAGTCGGGGTACAGGATAATGACACTGACACTCAGGGTACAGGATAATGACACTGACAGTCGGGGTACAGGATAATGACACTGACTCTCGGGTCCAGGATAATGACGCTGACACTCGAGGTACAGGATGATGACACTGACACTCGGGGTACAGGATAATGACACTGACACTAGGGTACAGGATAATGACACTGGGGGTACAAGACAATGACACTGACACTCGGGGTGTAGGATAATGACACTGACACTCGGGGTACAGGATAATGACACTGACACTAGGGGTACAGGATAATGACACTTGGGGTACAGGATAATGGCACTGACACTCGGGGTGCAGGATAATGACACTGACACTCGGGGTACAGGATAATGACACTGACACTAGGGGTACAGGATAATGACACTGACACTAGGGGGACAAGACAATGACACTAACACTAGGGGGACAAGACAATGACACTGACACTCGGGGTACAGGATAATGATACTGACACTCGGGGTACAGGATAATGACACTGACACTTGGGGTACAGGATAATGACACTGACACTTGGGGTACAGGATAATGACACTGACACTCGGGGTACAGGTTAATGACACTGACACTCGGGGTAC
The DNA here is from genome assembly GCF_046119375.1 of Phyllobates terribilis. NCBI lineage: Eukaryota > Metazoa > Chordata > Amphibia > Anura > Dendrobatidae > Phyllobates > Phyllobates terribilis. The sequence goes on from NW_027362767.1 coordinate 151,889,298, forward strand.
AGGATAATGACGCTGACACTCGAGGTACAGGACACTGACACTCAGGGTACAGGATAATGACACTGACACTCGGGGTACAGGATAATGATACTGACACTCGGGGTACAGGATAATGACACTGACACTTGGGGTACAAGATAATGACACTGACACTCGGGTACAGGATAATGACACTGACTCTCGGGTCCAGGATAATGACGCTGACACTCGAGGTGCAGGATGATGACACTGACACTCGGGGTACAGGATAATGACACTGACACTAGGGTACAGGATAATGACACTGACACTAGGGGTACAGGATAATGACACTTGGGGTACAGGATAATGGCACTGACACTCGGGGTGCAGGATAATGACACTGACACTCGGGGTACAGGATAATGACACTGACACTAGGGGTACAGGATAATGGCACTGACACTAGGGGTACAGGATAATGGCACTGACACTTGGGGTACAGGATGACACTGACACTCGGGGTACAGGATAATGACACTGACACTCGGGGTACAGGATAATGACACTGACACTCGGGGTAGAGGATAATGACACTGACACATGATTTTTATCTGTCACTTTATTGTCTCTTGCATTGTGTATTTTATTATTACCTTTTCCCATTATGTTGTAAATTACAAATAGAACAATTATTACACAAGCGGTGAAAACGATTCCGAGGATCCATGGTAAGTCTGATTTTGTCGTTGAGTTGCCGGTTTCTAACAAGAAGCATATAATATTGAACATGTTACTTTCCAATAATATCTTAACCGAAGTAATCAGCTATTCATGTAGACTTTTGCATCGTTATAGAAGATCTCCCAAATAACTAAGCAAAATTATGTATCATGAATATCAAATTGAAAGAATTTTGCAAATTTTCCTGAAAATGTTTTGCATTGATGTCGATTCGTGTATCTCCATGGTCACAGGCTTCAGATAAGCCGTTTGTAGTCTAAGTCTGCAATCATACCACCGTCCATTTATTCCCTGCTTCTCGCTGATACATTCCAAAACACGTCAAGCAATTGTCCAAAAGCCATGTATTGTTTGCAACATTATTTGGGAAAGACCTTACTCAAAGTGACTCTCAAATTGTTTAAAAAACAAAAAAACTGCCCCGGGACTATATGTCTTAGCTGAGTAGTCCAAGCCCAGTTGCCGGCGTCTACTCCCTGCCCGGCTCAACTACACTCCTAAGTCTCTCCTTATTTATGTGCACAGGGAGAGAGTGCATGGTCACTTTAAGTGGTTAGTTCAGAAGCATCTACAGTCTGTAAGAATAGACTCTATTGATAACAGACACTACGATGTTTCCTCCTCGAGACATACTGTATATGCATAAATGTCCACCCTAAGCTCCACTCTATTGGTCTCAATGACACTGTTCTCTCCTGGTTCTCCTCCTATCTCTCTGACCGCTCCTTCACTGTATCTTTTGCCGGCTCCTCTTCCTCTCCTCGTCCCCTTACTATTGGGGTTCCGCAGGGCCCAGTCCTAGGCCCCCTCCTCTTCTCTCTATACACTGCCCCTATTCGACAAACCATCAGCAGATTCGGATTTCAGCATCATCTCTATGCTGATGACACCCAATTATACACATCGTCTCCTGACTTCACCCCTGCATTATTACAAAATACCAGGGATTTTTTGTCCGCTGTCTCTAACATCATGTCCTCCCTCTATCTGAAACTGAATCTCTCCAAAACTAAACTTCTTGTGTTTCCTCCTCCACTAACCTACCTATGGCCGATATTGCAATCTCCTTGTGTGGTTCCACCATAACTCCCAAGCAGCACGCCCGCTGTCTTAGAGTCATATTCGACACAAAACTTTCCTTTACTCCCTATATCCGATCACTCGCAAGCTCTTGTCACATGCATCTTAAAAACATCTCCAGAATCCGATACTGCAAAAACTCTTACTGTCACTCTTATTCACTCTCGTCTGGACTACTGCAACTCTCTTCTAATCGGTCTACCTCTAAACAAACTCTCTCCTCTCCAATCCTTTCTGAATGCAGCAGCCAGGGTCGTATTTCTGTCCAGCTGCTAAACCGATGCCTCAACCCTGTGCCAGTCATTGCACCTGTTGCCCATGTGCTACAGAATCCAATATACACTTATCTATCTTACCCACAGTTCTGCATCGCCCTATATCTCCTCCCTCATCTCTGTCTGTCCCCCTTCCCATGCTCTCCATTCTGCAACTGATCTAAGAGTAACATCCTCCATAATCCGAACCGCGCACCTCCGTCTCCAAGACTCCTCTTGAGCTGCGCCAGTTTTCTGGAATGCACTACCCCAGACGATCCGACTGATATCTAGCCCCCATGTTTATAAACATGCTTTAAAAACACATCTATTTAGACAGGACTCTCACCTCAACTCACCAAGCTAACTCTCCCCTGTTCCCTCCTAAATGTTAATCATTATCTCCACACCTTCCATGCACCCAATAGCACACCGTAACTGCACTTACAGATCCCGGCTGATGACCGGATCCTGCAGCTTTATAAGAAAACCCTTATTTATTATGATGATGGCCGGACCGTACATGACGGCACGTTCTACCTGTTGTGTCCCCCTATTCCCTTATAGATTGTAGCCTGTGAGCTGCAGGGTCCTCGCTCCTCCTGTAACTGCTGATCTGTCTGTTACTCTGTAATATCTTTATTGTATGTACAAGTCCCCTCTGTAATGTAAAGTATTGCGGAATATGTTGGCACTAAATAAATAAAATTCTTTATTATTATTAATTGGAGACAATGGCCAAAACTCTTTGTAAACCACTGTATCTGCAGTTGTATCACTAATCAGACCTGCTGATAGTCTGCACTTACCAAGAACGGCACTTTCTGACCTCTTCATCATATTTGAAAGATAATGTGATTAATTACATCCAAATATTCACTACAGAACGCTGGCTACCAAGTGTTACCCTTCTGTGTAATGCGCGGTCCACTGTCTACTATTAAGTGTGATCCATCTCTAGCAGCAAAGATGCCAAGTCTGATGGTTTGGGAGTCGTTTTGTCTCTCTTCTTGTAATTGCGACATATCTTTATGGGAAGGAGGGTAGGTTTTCATCTCTCTGATTCTGCCTACCTCATCTGTAAAATGGCTTTGAAGAAAAGAAGGTCCAGCACCAATAGTGCAGGCGGAATGCACAAGATATGAGTATGGTTGTCATGAGATATTAAAAAATTATATTTATTTGTAATATTTATCTACGCATATCAGTGTATAAACTTGTCACCAGTTTGTATAAATCATTACCTGTCTTACAGTAGTCCCTGGGGATCACAGTCTTGGAGACGTTACTGACAGGGTTACGTGCCGTGCAGATATAGGTGAAGTTCACATCACCGGGAGGTACATACAGGACACCTCGGGTCACATTGATATGACCGCCATGTAAATGACTCCATGTTACAGTCACATCTCGTTTGTCCACGATGCACAACAAGCTCAGTGAGCAAGAGCCATTCCTGGTGAGGCTGCTGTTGATCTTGATGTCTGTATCTGATAATCTCTCTGTGCAAGAAACAATGAAACTAAGGTTTAAGAATATGTTGAGTTGACCAATTACGAGAATAGAGAAGGAAATAGTTGTAAAAATAAAACCAGTGGGAGGAAACATCAGATACAGATAGACAGTGAATGTTTGTTTTTTTTTTTTTTACAAAAACCCAAAAATTTAGTAACTGTGCACCAAGGGTTAAATGTCATGGACTTATTGAGTTTAAGGCTAAATAAATAAAGCTTTAGACTTTACCCCAAAAAGTGTCCTCATAGAGGGGTGCTGGGTGTGACTAAGACGTAGTCTGACTAGCCTATTGTCTTAATTTTTTAACTTAATCCTTAAGTGTGGTCCTCAGGGGTGGGACATGTGGCGAGAGCTCATGGGCAGGCAAATACACTTAAAGGCGGTGAAGTCAGAAACTGAATAACAGTCAGAAACCAGTCAAGGTAAACAGTCAAGTGAAGATGGTTTGGGTTCAACAAAAAGTGATAGGAAGAATCAACCTGGAGCAGGAGGAGTCTTGTTCTATTAACAGGAAGACATCTTTGGGACACTTATACCCCTAGGAAAGCAGATTAGACAAGAGCTAGAGTGTAGACATGGATATGTCCATGTCCACCAGCCTCCACCACAAGAAGACCTCCAAGTCCATAACTGAAGCTAGGAAATCAAAATTTAAAGTAGGGAGAATTGGGAGAGATACTGCATTAGAATATAACATTCGGGGTTCCTATGCCCCCATACTAATTTGATTAATGTTGGCCAAGCCCACATATATCGAAGGGGTTGGCCCACAGTCTTAAGTGTATGGGGGCCATCCCGACCCTACCCCGACAGATGATTAGGATCCAGTATGTCCAGTTTTGGACTGCCAATCCTTTTGTTCTGTAAGAGATAAGATGCCAGCTGTTATGATCTGCTACAAGCACTAAGGAAAGACAGGAGATCTGTCCCTACAATAGAACTAAGCTGGATCCCTACGATGTAACGGGGAACCTGATCCTGCAATCAGACCCGCTAAAGTCCTCGGCTAGTCTGAACGAAGACCTATAGATGTGAGGAAGGGATCCCTACAACAACCAAGGACTGGGAGAAAGATGGACACCTCCTAGCAGAAATTGTAGCAGTAAAAAGACAAACAAACAACATAGAACATAGAGGTCCGAAGACCTAGCAAAACTGACTGAGAAAGGTTACAAAGCACCTGACTAGCTAAAGAGTAGAAATTACAATGAAGTCCAGCATGGCCAGGAGGGCGGAGCAGGATAAAATAGGCAAAAAAGTTCATGTGACCAGCAAGATAGAAAAAAACCTAACAGGAGAGTTCTAACAGTACCCCCTCTTCTATGAGGATCCTCCGGATCCCCTAGGCGCAGGCTTATCAGGAAACCTCTTGTGAAACGCTCTGACAAGTCTGGAAGCAGAAACATCATCCGCCCTCACCCATGAGTAATCCTCAGGACCGAAACCCTTCCAAGCGACGAGATACTGTAAACTCCCTCTATACCGTCTAGAACCCAGGATGCGGGAAACTTCAAATTCCCCGTCCTCCACCACCGGAGGAACAGTGGCAGTGGCGTCTCTATTAGATACATCAGCTTTTTTCAATAGAGAAACATGAAACACCGGATTAATCTTCCAGGAGGTAGGAACCTCCAACCTAACAGCAGATTGGTTAACTACCTGAAGCACCTTAAAGGGCCCTACAAACTTGGGACCCAATTTTTTAGAAGGAATCCTCAACCGCAGATTCTTAGAGGACAACCAAACCATGTCACCAATAGCAAACAAAACCTCTTGCCGTTTCCTATCAAAGTACCTCTTAGATTTCTTGTTAGCCTCCTGAAGATTACCACTCACATCCGTCCAAACTCTCTCCAAATCACCGGAAAAACTCTCCTCCTCAGGCACAGCCGATACCAATTTGGAGAATGACCCAAAAGACGGATGTCTCCCAGAACAACAAAAAAAAGGCGAACACCCAGCAGAAGAGGATGTATGGTGGTTAAGAGCAAATTCAGCAAGTGGCAGAAACTCAGACCACCCCTCTTGATTGTCTGCCACAAAACAACGCAAGAACTGCTCAACATTCTGGTTCTTCCTTTCTGTCTGGCCATTAGACTCAGGATGATATCCAGATGAAAATGACAAGTGAACTCCCAACCTGTCACAAAAGGCACGCCAAAAACGAGCCACGAACTGAGGTCCCCTATCAGAAACAATGTCAGTAGGAACACCATGGAGTCTGACAATTTCCTTGACAAAGGCCTTAGCGAGTGTCTTAGCGCAGGGCAATTTGATGAAGGGAACCAAGTGACACATCTTGCTAAAACGGTCCACGACCACCCAGATGACCGTGAAACCCTCAGAGGGGGGAAGGTCAGTAATAAAGTCAATAGCCAGATGTGTCCAAGGTGCACTAGGAACCTCCAGAGGGCAAAGCAACCCCGCAGCAGGAGTAAGTGAAGACTTAGATCTAGCACACACAGTACATTGACGCACCCACTTAATGACTTCCTTCTGCCATCCAGGCAACGAAAAACTGCGACCCACAAGTCTCTTGGTCTCAGAAATTCCTGGATGACCTGCCAACCGAGACTCATGACACTCAACAAACAAATCTCTCCTAAAGGTCCTAGGCACAAACAACCTCCCATGGGGAGTGTTAGATGGGGCATTCTCCTGAGCTTTAAGAATCTCATCCTCCAAAACGGAGTCCAAAGCAGCAATCACAACACCTTCTTGTAAAATGGTCTCCTCCTCCTCAGCACCGACCATGGGAGAAAAGCTGTGAGACAAAGCATCAGCTTTAACATTCTTGGTACCCGGGATGTAAGTAACGGAAAAATTAAACCGCGAGAAAAAAAAGTGCCCACCTAGCCTGACGGGCATTCAAGCGCTTGGCAGCATCAAGATAGATCAGATTTTTATGATCAGTGAAAACCTGAATGGGAAATTCAGCACCTTCCAAGAGATGACGCCAATGTTCAAATGCGAGTTTAATAGCCAGCAATTCCCGATTACCAATATCGTAATTAAGTTCAGTCTCAGAAATTTTTTTGAAAAAAAGGCACAAGGATGTACTCCATACTTGTTTTCCTGAGACAACACCGCACCGACCCCCACAGAAGAAGCATCAACTTCAACCAAAAACGGCTTAGTCACATCAGGCTGCATAAGGATGGGAGCAGAGGTGAACCTCTCCTTTAGAAACACAAAAGCTTCAATGGCCTCAGAAGTCCACTGAACCGCATCAGCACCTTTCCTGGTGAGATCGGTCAGTGGTTTAACAATAATAGAAAATTCTTTAATGAATTTTCTATAATAATTGGCGAAACCCAAAAACCTCTGTATCGATTTCAAACCAATAGGCCTAGGCCATTCCTCCACAGCTTGAACTTTCACCGGGTCCATCTCAAAGCCCTCGCTGGAGATAATGTAGCCCAAAAAACTAATTCTCTGTACAGCGAACTCACATTTCTCTAGCTTAGCAAAAAGCGAATTGTCCATTAATAACTGTAATACCTCACGTACGCTCCGCCAATGAGACTCCAGATCAGGCGAATAAATCAAAATGTCATCCAAATATACAACCACATTTTTGCTGATCAAAGGTCTAAGGATGTCATTAATAAGATTCTGAAAAAATGCTGGAGCATTGGTAAAACCAAAAGGCATAACCAGGTTCTCAAAATGACCCACAGGAGTGTTAAAAGCAGTCTTCCATTCATCACCCTCCTTCATGCGCAACAAATTGTATGCCCCCCGGAGATCAATTTTAGAGAACCACTTGACCCCCACTAACTGGTTAAACAAATCAGGAATCAATGGCAGTGGGTAAGAGGATTGCGTGCAGTAATTTTATTAATCTCGTGAAAGTCCTGACAAGGACGTAAACCGCCGTCCTTTTTTTTAACAAAAAAAAAAACAACAGCCACAGGTGACTTAGAAGGTCTGATATGACCGGCGGCCAAGCTTGTCTGTATGTATTCCTCCAAAGCCTTCCTCTCAGGAATAGTAAGATTAAATAAACGACTTTTAGGAAGAGTCGCTCCAGGGACAAATTCAATGGTACAATCATAGTCTCTATGGGGAGGCAAAATTTGCGACTCTTCCTCAGAAAAAACTTTCCAAAAATCCTGAATAGGTACAGGCAATTCCCCTTTCTCCACAGCAGCAATGCGCCCGTTACAACACTTGTCATAACACTTAGGGCTCCAGGACTGAATTTCATTGGTAGACCAATCCAGTACAGGATTGTGCAATTTTAACCAGGGTAACCCCAAAACTACTGGAGAAGGCAAATTATTTAATACCACCTAATCAAAATTCTCTTGGTGAATACCATTAATAGTGAGGGGAAATTCATAAACCTTGTAAGTATCACATTTCAAGGGAGAGCCATCGACAGAAACCACGGCAATAGGGGATGACAAAGGTTTTGGTTTTAATTTAAGTTTTTCCAAGAATCCCCCATCAATCACATTCAGAGTAGAACCACAATCCACAAATACCCGAAATTCAATTAATTCTTCCTGAGCAGCAGTAGTAGCAGAAAGAAATACACCCTTAGAGTTTAAACAGGCTATACGGGCGTAACTGACCTTTTTTTTTTTTTCTTTGTTCATACGAAGCACACAGTTCTTAATGAAATGGTCAGATTCACCGCAATAAAAGCACAAACCTTCAGAAAACCTGCGGTCTTTTTCCTGAGAGCGGGGTGACATCGCCCCAATCTCCATCGGCTCTCTAATGTCAGTACAGACCCTCTCAAGACTCGGAGCTGACATGGCAGAGGATTTACTCTCATTAACCCTTGCACGCAGTCTCCTGTCCACCCGTATAGCTAATTGCATTGCCTCCTGCAAGTTTCCAGGTGTAGGATAAGCAATCAGCAGATCCTTAACCCTTTCACCTAGCCCAGCAAGAAACAAACTTTTCAAAGCAGAATCGTTCCACCCCACCTGAGCAGACCACCGACGGAAGTGAGTACAATAATTTTCCACATTACCTGATCCCTGCCTCAAACGTCTTAATTCAGTCTCAGCTGATGAGACACGATCAGGATCATCATACAACAACCCCAAAGCAGAAAAAAAACTATCCACTGATCTAAAGCACGGATCACTAGGTTGGAGAGAAAAGGCCCATCCCTGAGGTTCTTTGCGCAAAAGTGACATTATGAACCCTATGCAATGTGATTCATCACCAGAGGATCTGGGTCTCAAACGAAAATACAACAAACATGCATTTTTAAAGGAAAAAAAATCTTGTTGTTCACCAAAAAATAAATCAGGCAATCGTACCTTTGGCTCCACAAAATGCGCTCCAGAACAGCTACTCACGTGTTGTTGGAGCTCGGCCACCTCCAGAGAGAGTCCCTGCAGGCGTTGAGCCAAATCCTGAACCGACACCATGATGGAAACTGGAAGTCTTTCCTTAGAGAAATTTTTTGGCTGGACTTACTGTTATGATCTGCTACAAGCACTAAGGAAAGACAGGAGATCTGTCCCTACAATAGAACTAAGCTGGATCCCTACGATGTAACAGGGAACCTGATCCTGCGATCAGACCCGCTAAAGTCCTCGGCTAGTCTGAACGAAGACCTATAGATGTGAGGAAGGGATCCCTACAACAACTAGGGACTGGGAGAAAGATGGACACCTCCTAGCAGAAATTGTAGCAGTAAAAAGACAAACAAACAACATAGAACATAGAGGTCCGAAGACCTAGCAAAACTGACTGAGAAAGGTTACAAAGCCCCTGGCTAGCTTAAGAGTAGAAATTACAATGAAGTCCAGCATGGCCAGGAGTGCGGAGCAGGATAAAATAGGCAAAAAAGGTCATGTGACCAGCAAGATAGAAAAAACCTAACAGGAGAGTTCTAACACCAGCTTGGCATAGGGAAGAAAAGGCCAAGATATCTGCCGGCCAAACAATGAGCCAAACCATTAATCTAAATCTTTATCTAAAGTGTATGGAGAGCTTTATACCATCTGATATTTTATCTTTAGTTAAGTAAGTCTTGGTCTTCATGTAGCTTCTCACATTATTAATGGAATTTTCCAAAGTAACCAAGCAAAATGTTTATTGCTGAAAATCCAAAATATATAAAATTAAAGCAATTTTGCAAATATTTGTGAAAGTATTTTGTAATGATTTGTGCATCAATTACTGCATCAATGCGGCAATGTGGCATGGAGGTGATCAGCCTGTGGCACTGCTGAGGTGTTATGGAAGCTCAGGTTGCTTTGGTAGCAGCCTTCAGCTCGTCTGCATTGTTGGGTCTGGGGTCTCTCATCTTCCTCTTGACAATACCCCATAGATTCTCTATAATAGATTCTCTATGGGGTTAAGGGCAGGCGAGTTTGCTGCCAATCAAGCACAGTGATACTGTTGTGTGTAAACCAGGTATTGGTACTTTTGGCAATGTGGACAGGGGCCAAATCCTGCTGGAGAATGACATTTCCATCTCCAAAAAGCTTGTCGGCAGAGGGAAGCATGAAGTGCTCTAAAATGTCCTGGTAGACAGCTATGCTGACTTTGGTCTTGATAAAATACAGTGGACCTCCACCTGCAGATTACATGGCCCCCAAACCATCACTGATTGTGGAAACTTCACAATAGACCTCCAGCAGCTTGGATTGTGGCCTCTCCACTCTTCCTCCAGACTCTGGGACCTTGATTTCCAGATGAAATGCAAAATTTACTTTTCATCTGAAAACAACACCTTGGACCACAGAGAACAGTCCAGGTCTTTTTCTCCTTGGCTCAGGTAAGACGCTTCTGGCGTTATCCATTGGTCATCAGTGGCTTAACACAAGGAATGTGACACTTGTAGCCCATGTCCTGGATGCGTCTGTGTGTGTTGGCTCTTGAAGCAACGACTCCAGCAGCAGTCCTCTCCTTGTGAGTCTCCCCCACATTTTTGAATGGCCTCTTCTTAACAATTCTTTCAAGGCTGCGGTTATCCCGGTTGCTTGTGCACCTTTTTCTACCACACTTTTTCCTTCCACTCAACTTTCCATTAATATGCTTGGATACAGCACTCTGTGAACAGCCAGCTTCTTTATCAATGACCTTTTGTGGCTTACCCTCCTTATGGAGTGTGTCAATGACTGCCTTCTGGACATCTGTCAAGTCAGCAGTCTTCTTTATGATTGTGGAGCCTACTGAAACAGACTAACGGACCTTTTTAAACGCTTAGGAAGCCTTTGCAGGTGTTTTTTGTTGATTATTCTAATTTACTGAGATAATGACTTTTGTGTTTTCATTGGCTGTAAGCCACAATCATCAACATTAACAGAAATAAACACATGAAATAGATCACTCTGTGTGTAATGACTCTATATAATATGAGTTTCACTTTTTGTATTGAAGAACTGAAATACATTTACTTTTTGATGATATTCTAATTTAGTGAGATGCACCTGTATATAATATTTCTAATTTGTTTAGCAGGCAGTGCACCTAAGGCAGAACAGAAGAAAATACGACCTACCGTATACAGTGAGATTGAATAGTTCACAGAAGGTCTCGTCGTCGTTTGTTCGTATATCTGCTTTGTAGATTCTCTGATCTTGCAGTGATAAATTCTTGATCTGTAAGGATCCATCAGCGACACTTCTCACTCTTCCCCTATACTGAGGTAACACTTCTTGTTCATCATAAGATTGTCCTGATTTAATTGTAACAATATTAGTTCCCTCTGGTAATAAAACCCAGTAGATGGCTCTGATCCCCGTCTGATGGACGCGTAGAACGACTTCTCCTCCCCCAGCACCAGATACGTTCTCCTGTGTACAGGGTTTATCACAGACGACACCTGATATAAAGTAATTATATGGGATTAATACAAGTCTGGACAACTCTAAATATGTTGCTCGTGTCTATTTACATGTGTAGCACCCGAAGTAGGATACAACAGAATGTTCACTGATATCTTTTTAACACAATTATCTTTATAGCATTGTTATTTGCACTTAGTAAATGTTTTTGCAATTGATATACTAGGCTGCAGATATCTTATGCTGCTTTGTAGCACAATCTATATATATTTGCACTGACATGCTCAGGACAATGCTAGGATAGCAAAATGTCAAACTGCTTAAGCGAGATAGTGATTAACAGGAAACTTCTGGAAAGACATTATAGATGAAAATCATATTAGCTCCTTACAAACAAACCTGCCCCCTAACATGGGAGGAATCAGGGTGTGAAGACCTCCTCTGATGAGCAGATAAGAGTGTAAGATGGAAGATGTCCTGCAGAGGTGTTGTGATGACATGGGGTTGAGGAGATAAGATATGCACCCTTACTTCCTTCTCCTCTACACACACTGCCTGCAGAAGGTGAAGAAGTAGGAAGGAGAGAATCCATAGCTCTTCTATATGAGGAACCAAGGTCTGAGCCGCAGACAGTTGTGGACAAGGATTGAGCATGCATGCAAATAAGAGGATCTGAGGATTCACTGCAGCTACTAAGCAACTTCCCCAGAGTATATCTGAGAGCTACCACCTCACCTCACTGGATAGTAACTATGTTTGCCAAAAAGTAATTGAACCATTAAGCTTGATGTGCTTGTGTATTCCTACACAAGTAAATATTAAGACTGCCCCCATGTCATCCCTTTTTTCTGGACTATTTGGAGGGCACCACTTTATAAAATCTTTCCAGGAAGCTAAATAAGTGCACCCTGGCATCAGAAACGTTCTTTTTTGTCACTGCCATGGCGGAATGGTAACGTCCACACAACACACACTTGTTTATTCTCAGGTATTTTCTGGCTGGGTGACCTAGGGCACCATCTAGCTGAAAGCTTTAAGACTAAAGCAAAGGTGGGCAAAGTTTATAAAACTAAATTTGGCTTCATTTTGTACAAACTGGCTGAAGAATTTGTACAGAATCAATTTGACATGACTCAAAATTCCCCCCAAAAGATGTCCAGACAACGAATAAGAATAAAAAGAGAGCTGAAAAAGGGTTGAAATATAAAACATTATACTCGCTTGACCCAGATCCATCCCTCAGCTCACCTGTCGCCAAGTCGTCTGGTCTCTGCCATGGATCTTCTTCCGGTCTCCTGCTCTTCTCCCAGCTTCTGGTCTATGGTCTTGCCTTTGGGTCTTACAGCGTGTACTCAACCTCATGTGGTCATATGGGGCAAAACACATATCAACGGCACAAGGCAATGATGGGCACCATGTCCCACATGGTCAAGTGAGGCCAAGAGAAAAGACCAAAGACTGGGAGAAGACCCAGAGGCTGGAAGAAGATTTGAAACAATGACTGGGTGACCTGGCGGGGAGCTGAAATGGCATGACAAGTAATGGGTAGGACAGGTAGCTAAAATGTGTTACTATTTTTTAGCCACTTTCTGGTCCTCAAGAGAGTCCAAATAGATAGCAGCTGACGGCCATTTTGCTGGATTGCTGTATGAATCGAGTTCCGAAAAAAGTTGTATTCTGGTCGATCCAAATTTTTCTGTAAAATTTGTGACTTAGAGTTTATTTACAACAAATTTGCTCATCTGTTATTAGGACCTGCTCTTGGGCAACATGATATATTTATTTCTCTAGTTGCTAAAATGACCATTGTTTAAAAAACTTGTGCTTATATGATAGCCAAAGTGGTAATTGTAGCTCCAACAAGGGGGCAGCTAGAAGTCTCACTCCCTCCACACATGCTGGTCACTGTCTGTGCTCATGTAAAACCCATCCAATTGCAAGACGTGACTAGCACTTTGGTACAACTGGGCATAAAAAAGTCATTTTCGATTTATAAAATGATTTGCGTCTCTCATAGAAGCACCAGTTACTTTAAACTAATGTGACCATTTAAGCCTGAAAGGTAAAGAGACTAGAAGCAAAACCTGGAGAAAACTGCAGACAAATGTGTTTGAAAGCCATTTTTTGGTTTGTGGTGCTTTATTACTTTGTTGGATGTTTTTTTGGGGACAATGGTATTTTTCAAAATAATAAACACAGTGACCTTACAGTAAAGAGATAATAAACACAATGATGTCACAGTATAGAGATAATACACACAGGGATATCACACACAGTGATATCACAGTACAGGGATAATACACACAGTGATGTCATAGTACAGGGATAATACACACAGTGACGTCACAGTACAGGGATAATGCTCACAGTGATGTCACAGTACAGGGATAATGCTCACAGTGATGTCACAGTACAGGGATAATACACTCAGCGATGTCACAGTACAGGGATAATGCACACAGTGATGTCACAGTACAGGGATAATGCTCACAGTGATGTCACAGTACAGGGATAATGCTCACAGTGATGTCACAGTACAGGGATAATGCACACAGTGATGTCACAGTACAGGGATAATACACTCAGCGATGTCACAGTACAGGGATAATGCACACAGTGATGTCACAGCACAGGGATAATGCACACAGTGATGTCACAGTACAGGGATAATACACACAGTGGTGTCACAGTACAGGGATAATACACACAGTGGTGTCACAGTACAGAGATAATACACACAGTGATGTCACAGCACAGAGATAATACACACAGTGATGTCACAGTACAGGGATAATGCTCACAGTGATGTCACAGTACAGGGATAATGCTCACAGTGATGTCACAGTACAGGGATAATGCACACAGTGATGTCACAGTACAGGGATAATACACAGTGATGTCACAGTACAGGGATAATACACTCAGTGATGTCACAGTACAGGGATAATGCACACAGTGATGTCACAGTACAGGAATAATACACAGTGATGTCACAGTACAGGGATAATACACACAGTGGTGTCACAGTACAGAGATAATACACACAGTGATGTCACAGTACAGGGATAATGCACACAGTGATGTCACAGTACAGGGATAATACACACAGTGATGTCACAGTACAGGGATAATACACACAGTGATGTCACAGTACATGGATAATACGCACAGTGATGTCACAGTACAGGGATAATACACTCAGTGATGTTACAGTACAGAGATAATACACACAGTGATGTCACAGTACAGGGATAATACACACAGTGATGTCACAGTACAGGGATAATACACTCAGTGATGTCACAGTACAGAGATAATACACACAGTGATGCCACAGTACAGAGATAATACACACAGTGATGTCACAGTAGAGAGATAATACACTCAGTTATGTCACAGTACAGAGATAATACACACAGTGATGTCACAGTACAGGTATAATACACTCAGTGATGTCACAGTACAGAGATAATACACACAGTGATGTCACAGTACAGAGATAATACACACAGTGATGTCACAGTACAGGGACAATACACTCAGTGATGTCACAGTACAGAGATAATACACTCAGTGATGTCACAGTACAGAGATAATACACACAGTGATGTCACAGTACAGGGATAATGCACACAGTGATGTCACAGTACAGAGATAATACACACAGTGATGTCACAGTACAGGGATAATACACTCAGTGATGTCACAGTACAGAGATAATACACTCAATGATGTCACAGTACAGAGATAATACACACAGTGATGCCATAGCACATAGATAATAAACATAGCTATTTCGTAAAAACAGTGATGTCACAGTATACAGGTAAAACACGTCATGATATAATAACACAATAATAACGAAAGCTTTCTCAATAGAACATTGCACAGGTGAGTGATTCACGTGCACCCAGCTCTCCACATGATGATGTAAAAGAAAACTTCATTCTTCAGAGCAGGCTGCCTTCTTCCATGCACCACAGTCCAGTTCTGTAGGTCATGTGCCCATTGTTGGTATTATAAGTGGTGGAGGGGGACAGCATGGACACTGATAGTTCAGCACCTCTGCTGTTCCATACACAGACGCTGTGATGCTTTGCATGTTTTGACACCTTTCTATTAACGCCAGCAGTTACTTTATTAGCAGTTTCAGTAAGTACAGTGGGAAAAGCCAGATAATCTTGTAGTTATGATACCTTTTAATGGCTAACAAAAATAAAATAAATGATGTTACAAGGCAAATAGTGATGAGCGAACATGCTCGCCACTGCTCGGTACTCGTCCGAGCATCACTGTGCTCAACAAGCTTGGCGAGTATTTCCTGGTTGCTCTGGCGGGAGCTCGGGTCCCCTCCCTGCATGTTTGGCGCTCTTTACAGAGCCAATTGACTTTCCCCCCAGGGCCGTGGGGTACTCGGCAGCCGGACCTTATGGCTGCTTGCAGGGGATATCACGGTGGCTGGCCCGGTCCGTGACCCAGGGCGGTCAGTGCAAAAAGGGGAAATATATTTATAGGGGATTTGTCGTGATGCCACCTGTGGTGTCTGGTGAGGATCACCAGCGCTGCAACAGTCCTCTGAGGCAGATGTTAGGGCAGCTTGAGATGGAACGGCTCCCCACAGGTGGAGCAGGCCTCAGGGCAGTGTAGATAAATGGAGGTGCGCTGGGCGTTGTAGTGCAGGGAGGGAAATGGCGCCGGTGAAAGAAAGGGACGGAGGCAGTACAGTGCAGTCATCAAAGATTTACTCACAGTTCTTAGACAGTCCACAGGTGCAAGCCTCCCGCGTCACACTGCGTTCACCGGGCAGGGGTTCAGTCCTTCCTCAGGCAGCTCGGGTGTACCTGGCAGAACCCCACTTTCTTGTGTGCCTCTCTAGACTGACTTCACACTGGGTCTTACTCCCTCCTGCCCTGCGCTTCCCACTGTGAATCCTGTTCGGGTGCTGTGAGGTCCCCCCTGTCCGTTGGAGTTGCACAGACCTGCTTGACCTTACTTGGATTGGAGTGGGAGTTCGACTAATGCCTATAGAAGCCAGAAGCCTCTGGTTTTTCCAGCCGAGGCTTGAAGATGCACGACTGGGCCAGGGGCCGGTCCCCTTCTTGCAGCCTAGATTCTCCTGACACTTGGCAGGTTCGGGGTGTACGGGTGCCACCTGCACTCGCCGTACTCCCCTAGGATCCCTTCTTCAGAACGGAGCTTCCTCCCTGCTCCCCTCCTGGGCCTCTGAGACTAAGCCCTGCTTGGGGAGCAGAGCTCTGACTGAGGCTCTGCTCCCTGACTGACTTCACTCTCTCCTCTCACCGACTGAACTCAACTATTCTAAGATGGCTTCTTTTTATATCTTTACTGTATGAGTGCTCCCCTAAACTACTTCCCCCACCCACACCCACTACTGGTTCCCCCTACCTTTGGGTTCCCCCCACTCCAGCCAGGGGCAGGGCTCAGCAGAAAACTACATTGCGTCTTGCCCCTCCTGCTGGCCTGGAGCAGTGTAGTGTTGGATGTAGGTGTTGGGGTTCCGGGCAGCACTCCCATCTTACTTGAGTGAAGGGAGACACCACACCTCTGGGTGAGGTGCAGTACCTCTGTGGCGACTGAACCCTCAGGGGCGCCACAAAATGAACATGCAGGGATTGACTGCCATGCACTGTAATGCCGTAGCCATGTTGGTTGTGGCATTACAGTGATTGGTTGGCCGCACAGCGCCATCAGGTCTATATCGGACCTGGCGCCGCCATGCTCGTCACAGTCTACTCCGGAATCAGACAGTGTAGGGAGAGGTGCTGCTGTTTCAGGGAGAGATTTGCTTGTTTATAGTTAGTATAGGTATTCAAAACCAGGGGAGGAGTCCTGAGGAGATAATTTGCATATTCCCACTGCATTTTGGGGTAAGTGAAGAGTCTCCGCGAGCTCAAAGAACACTGGATTTTGGCTGTTGGAGCTGAAAAGAGGACATCGGTAAACCAGGGGAGGAGTCCTGAGGAGATAATTTGCATATTCCCACTGCATTTTGGGGTAAGTGAAGAGTCTCCGCGAGCTCAAAGAACACTGGATTTTGGCTGTTGGAGCTGAAAAGAGGACATCGGTAAACCAGGGGAGGAGTCCTGAGGAGATAATTTGCATATTCCCACTGCATTTTGGGGTAAGTGAAGAGTCTCCGCGAGCTCAAAGAACACTGGATTTTGGCTGTTGGAGCTGAAAAGAGGACATCGGTAAACCAGGGGAGGAGTCCTGAGGAGATAATTTGCATATTCCCACTGCATTTTGGGGTAAGTGAAGAGTCTCCGCGAGCTCAAAGAACACTGGATTTTGGCTGTTGGAGCTGAAAAGAGGACATCGGTAAACCAGGGGAGGAGTCCTGAGGAGATAATTTGCATATTCCCACTGCATTTTGGGGTAAGTGAAGAGTCTCCGCGAGCTCAAAGAACACTGGATTTTGGCTGTTGGAGCTGAAAAGAGGACATCGGTAAACCAGGGGAGGAGTCCTGAGGAGATAATTTGCATATTCCCACTGCATTTTGGGGTAAGTGAAGAGTCTCCGCGAGCTCAAAGAACACTGGATTTTGGCTGTTGGAGCTGAAAAGAGGACATCGGTAAACCAGGGGAGGAGTCCTGAGGAGATAATTTGCATATTCCCACTGCATTTTGGGGTAAGTGAAGAGTCTCCGCGAGCTCAAAGAACACTGGATTTTGGCTGTTGGAGCTGAAAAGAGGACATCGGTAAACCAGGGGAGGAGTCCTGAGGAGATAATTTGCATATTCCCACTGCATTTTGGGGTAAGTGAAGAGTCTCCGCGAGCTCAAAGAACACTGGATTTTGGCTGTTGGAGCTGAAAAGAGGACATCGGTAAACCAGGGGAGGAGTCCTGAGGAGATAATTTGCATATTCCCACTGCATTTTGGGGTAAGTGAAGAGTCTCCGCGAGCTCAAAGAACACTGGATTTTGGCTGTTGGAGCTGAAAAGAGGACATCGGTAAACCAGGGGAGGAGTCCTGAGGAGATAATTTGCATATTCCCACTGCATTTTGGGGTAAGTGAAGAGTCTCCGCGAGCTCAAAGAACACTGGATTTTGGCTGTTGGAGCTGAAAAGAGGACATCGGTAAACCAGGGGAGGAGTCCTGAGGAGATAATTTGCATATTCCCACTGCATTTTGGGGTAAGTGAAGAGTCTCCGCGAGCTCAAAGAACACTGGATTTTGGCTGTTGGAGCTGAAAAGAGGACATCGGTAAACCAGGGGAGGAGTCCTGAGGAGATAATTTGCATATTCCCACTGCATTTTGGGGTAAGTGAAGAGTCTCCGCGAGCTCAAAGAACACTGGATTTTGGCTGTTGGAGCTGAAAAGAGGACATCGGTAAACCAGGGGAGGAGTCCTGAGGAGATAATTTGCATATTCCCACTGCATTTTGGGGTAAGTGAAGAGTCTCCGCGAGCTCAAAGAACACTGGATTTTGGCTGTTGGAGCTGAAAAGAGGACATCGGTAAACCAGGGGAGGAGTCCTGAGGAGATAATTTGCATATTCCCACTGCATTTTGGGGTAAGTGAAGAGTCTCCGCGAGCTCAAAGAACACTGGATTTTGGCTGTTGGAGCTGAAAAGAGGACATCGGTAAACCAGGGGAGGAGTCCTGAGGAGATAATTTGCATATTCCCACTGCATTTTGGGGTAAGTGAAGAGTCTCCGCGAGCTCAAAGAACACTGGATTTTGGCTGTTGGAGCTGAAAAGAGGACATCGGTAAACCAGGGGAGGAGTCCTGAGGAGATAATTTGCATATTCCCACTGCATTTTGGGGTAAGTGAAGAGTCTCCGCGAGCTCAAAGAACACTGGATTTTGGCTGTTGGAGCTGAAAAGAGGACATCGGTAAACCAGGGGAGGAGTCCTGAGGAGATAATTTGCATATTCCCACTGCATTTTGGGGTAAGTGAAGAGTCTCCGCGAGCTCAAAGAACACTGGATTTTGGCTGTTGGAGCTGAAAAGAGGACATCGGTAAACCGCGCGCCGGTAGGCGCGCGCATTTTGAAGCTTTTTTTTTTTTTAAGCTTTTTTCACTGTTTTCAGAACATTAACAGTAAGAACATGGAAGAGTCCAGGAGCCATTTGGTGAGCTGCATATCCTGCTACATGTTCACAGACTTGCCAGTGGAAAAGCCAAACTTCACATGCCAGAAATGCAAGCTTGTGTCCCTGTTGGAGGAAAAGTTGCGAAATCTAGAAGAGAGATTAACTACCTTGAAAATCATTAAGGAAGGTGAAGAGTTCTTAGACAGAGCAGAATTATCTCTTCATGATTCAGAAAGAGAAGAAATTCGAACTGCACCTGACGAAACAGAGGAATGGAAGCATGTGACCCACAGAAGCAGGAGGATCGAGAGGCAGTCAGCACCCATACTGCTCAGGAACCAGTACCAGGCTCTCACGCAGGAGAACCATGAAGAAATACAGCAAAATAAGACTTTGCCAGCAATGAATAACCTTGTAAGTCCTCAGAATCCTCCTGGATGGAGAAAGAAGAATGTTGTGAAGAAAAAACGGAGAGTGGTGGTCATGGGGGATTCCCTGTTAAGAGGAACAGAGGCCGCTATCTGCAGACCAGACATAACCTCAAGAGAAATGTGCTGTCTTCCAGGAGCAAAAATTAAAGATGTGTCTGACAGGATATCAAGACTCTTCAGACCTACAGATCACTACCCATTCCTGCTAATACATGTGGGGACAAATGACACCGCAAGAAAGGACCTGGAAACCATCTGCAGTGACTTTGAAGACTTAGGCAAGAAAGTGAAAGAATTGGGAGCGCAGGTGGTCTTCTCATCCATCATCCCAGTGGATGGCCATGGAACAATGAGGTGGAATAAGATTCTACAGGTGAACAACTGGCTACGTCGATGGTGCCGTCAACAAGGATTTGGATTTCTGGATCACGGAATGAATTACCTATACGATGGACTACTTGCTAGAGATGGGGTGCACCTTACGAAGACTGGAAAACATGTATTTGGAAGTCGCCTTGCTACACTCATCAGGAGAGCTTTAAACTAGAACAATGTGGGAAGGGAAGCAAAAGGCCAGAAAAAGCCATACAACTGACAAATACTATTGAGATCTCTGCTACTGGAAGTGGAAAGGAAGAACAAAGACAAAACAATTTAAATAATAAAAATATGGGAGGAAGAGAAACCAATCACAAACTAAAATGTTTTTATACAAATGCACAAAGCATGGGCAACAAACAAGGAGAATTGGAACTACTAACGCAGGAAAAGGAATATGATGTTATTGGAATCACTGAAACTTGGTGGGACGATACACATGATTGGAATAAAAGGCTAAAAGGATACAACTTATTTGCAAGAAACAGACTTGATAAACGAGGAGGAGGTGTCGCATTGTATGTTAGAAAAGCGTATATCTGCACAGAGATTGAAGCTTCAGAGACTGGGAGTTCTGTGGAAACTGTTTGGGTAAGAATACAAGGAGAGAACAACGGAAAGGACACCATTGTAGGCATTTACTACAGGCCACCTGGGCAAGCTGAAGATATGGATGAACTCTTTATGTATCAAATGACCAAGTTCTCCAAAAAATATGACGTAGTGGTCATGGGAGATTTCAACTATCCAGACATTTGTTGGGAATCTCTCTCAAGTAAAACTAACAGGTCAAGCAAATTCTTATCCTCTCTTGCTGACAACTTTATCTTCAAAAAGGTAGGGGAGAAAACAAGGGGATCTGCTACTTTGGATCTAATCCTTATAAACAGGGAGGAAATGGTTGAGGAGGTAAAGGTGGCTGGGACGCTAGGAGGCAGCGATCATGCTATTATAGAATTTTGGATAACTAGAGGAGGAAGACATGTGAAGACTCAAACTTCAAGGTTAGATTTTAGAAAGGCAGATTTTAAGAGACTCAGAAAGAGAATAGGAGGGATCCAATGGCTGGATGTCCTTAAGGACAAAAATGTCCAGGAAGGATGGGAAATTTTTAAAAATGAGATTCTCAAAGCACAATCGTTAACAATCCCGAAAAGTAGGAAGAATGGGAAGCATTTAAGGAAACCAGGATGGATGAACACAGAACTTAAACACATGCTAGAAAGAAAGAAATGTTTATTAAATGGAAAGAGGGAGGCATATCTAAAGAAGATTATAATGCAGTCTGCAGATCCTGCAGGGCACGTATCAGGTTAGCTAAAGCTGACAATGAATTAAGGCTTGCAAGAGATGTCAAAAGCAATAAAAAAGGATTTTGGGGGTATGTCAAAAGTAAAAGAAAAGTCAAAGATGCTATAGGATTTTTACAGGATGAAAATGGAGAAATGGTAAGAGAGGATGTTGAGAAGGCCGAACTTTTTAATTCCTATTTTGCATCTGTTTTCTCTCAGAAAGAAAATGTAACATCAACTGATCTTCACTGTCCTTTTAGAGGAATAGAGGAATCCAAGTTATCTGTAAACAGAAAGATTGTGAGGGAATATTTAGCTAACATAAATGAGTTCAAGTCTCCAGGTCTAGATGAATTACACCCCAGAGTACTGAAGGAGATCATAGAAGAAATTTTAGAACCACTCTCCATAATCTTTGAAAATTCTTGGAGAACAGGAGAAGTCCCAGAAGACTGGAGAAGAGCAAATGTTGTTCCTATCTTCAAAAAGGGGAAGAAGGTGGACCCAGGGAACTATAGGCCGGTGAGTCTGACTTCTATACCAGGAAAGATCTTTGAACAAATTATTAAACAACATGTATGTAAGTACATGGATAAGAATGAAGTGATTAACCAGAGTCAGCATTGGTTTGTAACTAACAAGTCATGTCATACTAACTTAATTTCCTTCTATGACAGAATCACTGACTGGGTGGATCAGGGAAATGCTGTAGATATAGTATATCTTGACTTCAGCAAAGCATTTGACAAAGTATCTCACACCATCCTTATTGAAAAAATGACCAAGTATGCAATGGACCAGGCAACTGTTAGGTGGATTCATAACTGGCTTAGTGATCGGACTCAAAGGGTGGTTGTAAATGGCTTCACATCCAGCTGGATGAATGTCTCAAGTGGGGTACCACAGGGCTCCGTCCTGGGACCTGTATTGTTCAACATCTTTATCAATGATTTAGATGAAGGAATTGAGGGTAAACTGATTAAATTTGCTGATGACACAAAGCTAGGAGGGATAGCTAATACTAGAGAAGAGAGAGAGGATTCAAAAAGACCTAAATAAACTGGAGCATTTGTAGACATAGCCCCAGGTATAAGGGGCAAGGGCAATTTTTTTTTATCTCAATCCTGGTTATTTGCTTAAAAAGCAATCCAGAGTACACATTTTTCTGCTCCATTTGCTTGCTAGCACTGCAGAATACAGCCAGATCTTTTCCATATTACAGCGATGAAAGTCCAGAAATTTGAACTGAACTTGGAAAATATTGGCCTCCTTTTCCATTCTGTTGCAGTGTGTCGGTCATACTATTCACACTAGGTCTCTGTGAAGAATAGTATTAGTAAACTACAGGCCTGCTATTTAAAACCGTGGTTTCTCTGTCAGACGTATCACATAAAACTGCGTTCCAAAATAAGCCATTTCTAGTGAACGTGGAAAATATTGTCCTCCATTTAAAATAGACAAGGTGCATGGCAAGGGACGGAGAAGTGGATGTGATGGTGATGGTGCATGGCTGTTGGCAAGCTGAAATTGTGCCACAACAAACACCCACATCTTGTCACTCGACCTTCCTGTCCCAATTACTAGGGGACTGCACAACACCACTAATTAACACAGAGCAGTGTGAAAAGGTTGTTGGTTGGATAGCAGATAATGCTTCCAGTCACTTTTCCACCACCACCACCACCACCACCTTGTCTTCCACCACCACCACCACCACCACCTTGTCTTCCACACGGTCAAGTCTCAGGCCTTTGGCAAGCTGATATTGTGCCACAACAAACACCCACATCTTGTCGCTCGACCTTCCTGTCCCAATTATTAGGGGACCGCAGTACACCACTATTGAACCAGAACAGTGTCAAAAGGTAGTTTGTTGGATAGCAGATAATGCTTCCATTCACTTTGCCACCACCACCACCTTGTCTTCCACACGGTCAAGTCTCAGTAGCCGTGAGTCTGGACTGCATATTCCTCACCCTGATCCTCCTTCCTTCTACCATGCCAAGTGCCTAGAGACAACTGATTCCACACTTGGACACTCAGAAGAGCTGTTCACTTTTCCATTTGTAGATTTGGGCCTCTCGCCTGGCCAGCTTCAAGCGAGTCAAGAAGAGAACGCGTGTAGCGATGCCCAAATATTGGAGCAGCCACGGTCACAGAAGGCAATGGTGGGAAAGTGCAATTACTGTCGCAAGAGGTGGATGATGATGATGAGACACAATTGCCAGAAAGTCAGGAGGAGGAACAGGGTGCGGAAGTGGAAGACGAGGTGGTGGATGACTCTGCATCAGGGGTAGCAAAACCAGCAGCCTGACCACCGCCAGCATGATCAGGCACATGGAAGCAAAGCAACTGACTCAGTAGGCCGAACCCCAGGGTCCAGAAACAGTGTCTGCGGGTGACACTACTGCTTCTTCCGCTGTTGTGCGTGCATGCCAATCCCGTGTCCATGGCGCATGCAAAGATGCCTCCCACCCTGCACCTGTCGTTGCACACTCTCAACTAGCACCATCAGCAACCACGTCCATGTCCTTGTCCCAGCACAACATTCGGTTGTCCACTCACTGCATACCCTATAACTGTATAGCAGACCCTCTCCTTTCTAATGGGAAGGAAGTATGTCTCCCATACTGTTTGCCTATGCAGTGAATGCAACGGCTGCCAAAAATTTGGAGAAACTCCAATGCCCCTTGCAAGAGACGTAGAGTTTGGAGGGCCTCCTGAAAAAAATGTTCCCATTATTAGGAAGTGGGTCTCCCATACTGTTTGCCTATGCAGTGAATGCAACGGCTGCCAAAAATTTGGAGGAACTCCAATGTCCCTTGCAAGAGACATAGATATGTTGATATGGTACATATGGTGGTGATATGGTGGTGGAGGATGAGAATGCGGAGAAGGAGGAGGACAAGAGCAAATAGAAAAAATCAAGAAGCGTTTACCCATGTCTGGGTGTGAAGGCAGAGGTGCATGGGAATAGTTAGACCTCCCCAAAAAAAGACACTATATTTGAGTTTATGTTACGCTGCTATCATTTGGTGGTGTTGAGAAGTCTGGCCCAATCCAGCCTTTGTTCATTTTTATAAGAGTCATCCTGTCAGCAGGTTTAGTTGACAGGCGGATAAGCCTATCGGTTATAATTCCACCTGCGGCACTAAAAACCCGCTCTGACAAAAGCTAGCGGCAGGGCAGGTCAGGACCTCCAAGGCATAGAGAGCCAGTTCATGCCACGTGTCCGGCTTAGATACCCAATAATTATAAGGCACAGAGGAATCACAGAGGACGTTGGTACAGTCGGCAAGGTACTCCCTCAGCATCTTCCGAAACTTTTCCCTACTTGGGAGAGTACCCCGCGCATCAGGGCCTATGCGATGGGAGGGTCTGGGAAAACTGTCCCAAAACCTTGACAGTGTTCCCCTGCCTCTGCTGGATTGCATTTGTGTCTCTCTCGCCTGTACTCCTTGGTTGTTTAACGAACTGTCACCTCTGCCGCCAGCGTTGCCAGATGGGAATTTTTTTAATAATCCCGCAACAAGGGCCTTCTCGAAATGCCCCATTTTATTAGGCCTGTTCTGCGCAGGAATAAGAGACAGAAAGTTCTCCTTGTAGCGTGGGTCTAGAAGTGTCATCAACCAATAATGACTATCACCCAAAATTTGGACAACGCGAGTGTCACAGGAAAGGCAGCGTAACATAAACTCAGCCATGTGTGCCAGACTGCAAAGAGGCAAGACTTCCGTGTCCTCACCAAGAGGACGACTGACCATGCTCTCCTCCTCATCCTCCTCCTCTTCCTCCTCCTCCCTGTCCTCTGGCCATCCATGCTGAACAGACGGTATGACAGTTGTGCAGGTAGTACCATCTATAGCGCAGGAAACTCGCTCCTGTTCTTCCTCCTCCTCCTTTTCCTCATTATCACCCAATCCACGTTGGGATGAGATGAGGCTGGGCTGTGTGTAATCACCCTGTATGGTTCCTTGCTCCATCTCATCGTGCTCCGCCTGCAATGCATCCTCTTTGTTTGCGAGCAGAGAGTGTTTCAGAAGACAGAGAAGCGGGATGGTGATGCTAATTATGGCATCATCACCATCTTGGTGGACTCCTAAAAGATTTGGAGGATGGTACATATGTCTGACATCCATGAGGATGAGGTCTTATGTGTGGAGTCTGAACTGAATACCGAAGGCCTTGTTGATGCTGGTAGTCAAAAACTGCTCTCTTCTGCTCACAAATCCTTCCCAACGTCTTCAATGTAGAGTTCCAACGCGTGGGGACATCACAGATCAGTCGGTGAGCTGGAAGCTGCAAACGCTGCTGAAGCACGGCACGGGTGGCGGAAGCTGTAGCTGAATTTCTAAAATGGGCACACAGGTGATGTACTTTGACAAGCAGATCCAGCAGATCCGGGTAGGTTTTGAGAAACCACTGAACCTCAAGGTTAAGCACATGGGCCAGGCATGGTACATGTGTGAGCTTGCCTCGCCTCAGAGTCGCCACCAGGTTCCAGTCATTGTCACACACGACCATGCCTGGCTGTAGGGTCAGCGGTGTCAGCCACAGATCTGCCTGCTCTTTCAGAGCTGTCCACAATTCTTCAGCGTTGTGCGGTTTGTCACCTAAGTATATTAGCTTCAGCAGAGCCTAATGCCGCTTGGCTGAGGCTTGGCTGCACTACTTCCAGCTTGCGACTGATGTGGTCATTTTGGAGATGGAGGCTGAAGAGGAGGAGGTGCAGGAGCTGTAGAATGTGGAGGCAACCCTGATTGACCCAGGGCCCGTAATCCTCGGCGTCGGGAGGACATGTTCCGTCCCAAGGTCCGACTGGGTCCCGGCTTCCACTATATTAACCCAGTGTGCTGTCAGCAAGATGTACCGTCCCTGCTCACAAGCACTTGTCCTTGTGTCCATGGTTGGGTGGACTTTCCCAGTAACTGCGTTGTTGAGGGCACGTCCAATGTTGTGAGACACACGCTTATGTAATGTGGGGACGGCACACCGGGAGAAATAGTGGCGGCTGGGAACCGAGTACCGAGGGACGGTCGCCGCGATCAGTTGCGGAAAGCTTCTGCCTCCATGAGCCTAAAAGGCAACATTTACGAGCCTAAAAGGCAACATTTTGAGCGCAAGCATTCGCGAAATGTGTGAATTTAGTAGTCTGGCCTGTGGGGAGTTGGCTGCGTATTTGCGCTTGCGTTCCATGGACTGGGGTAGGGACAACTGAATGCTGCGTTATGACAAGGACGTGAACGTGCTTGATGATGGTGCTACTTGAGAGTGTGCAACGACAGGTGCAGGGCGGTAGGCATCGTGGCATGCACCATGGACAGGGGATTGGCGCACAACAGTGGAAGAAGCAGTGGTGTCACCCGCAGACACTGTTGCTGGACCCCGGGGTTCGACCCACTTAGTCGGGTGCTTTGCTGCCATGTGCTTGATCATGCTGTTGGTGGTCAGGCTGCTAGTTTTGCTACCCCTGCTGATGCTGGCTTGGCAGGTGGTGCAAATTACCTTTTTGGGGTTATCTGCAGAGTCTTTAAAAAATAACCAGACTCGGGAAGATCTAACAGTTGTACTGGCAACTTCCGTCGTATTGACGTTACGAAGAATACTTTCCTGCCTTTTATCTGTGGCCACCATGCTGCTTCTTCCTGCCTGTTGTGGTGCTAAGCCTCCCTCCCCCTGTGTGCTGCTGTCCTCGCTCTGTATGTCCCCCTGCCAGGTTGGGTCAGTTACTATATCATCCACCACCTCATCTTCCACTTCCGCACCCAGGTCCTCCTCCTGACTTTCTGGCAATTGTGTCTCATCATCATCATCCACCTCTTGCAACAGTAATTGCACTCTCCCACCGTCACCTTTGTGTGACCGTGGCTGCTCCAATATTTAGGGCATCGCTACACGTGTTCTCCTCTTGACTAGCTTGAAGCTGACTGGGCGAGAGTCCCGAATCTACAAATAGAAAAGTGAACAGCTCTTCTGAGTGTTCAAGTGTGGGATCAGTTGTCTCCGGGCACTCGGCATGGTGGGAGGAAGGAGGATCAGGGTGAGGAATATCCAGTCCAGACTCACGGCTACTGAGACTTGACCGTGTGGAAGACAAGGTGGTGGTGGTGGCAAAGTGAATGGAAGCATTATCTGCTATCCAACAAACTACCTTTTGACACTGTTCTGGTTCAATAGTGGTGTACTGCGGTCCCCTAATAATTGGGACAGGAAGGTCGAGCGACAAGATGTGGGTGTTTGTTGTGGCACAATATCAGCTTGCCAAAGGCCACATCCTCGGCCTCGGACTCTGCATGCACCATCACCTCCACTTCCCCATCCCTTGCCACACACCTTGCCCATTTTAAATGGAGGACAATATTTTCCACGTTCACGAGAAATGGCTGATTTTGGAACATAGTTAAATGTGATATGCCTGACAGAGAACCACGATTTTAAATAGCAGGCCTGTAATTTACTAATATTATTCTACACACAGACCTAGTGTGAATAGCTTGACCGACACACTGCAACAGAATGGAAATGGAAAAAATGTCTGACTTTGGAACAGTCTTATAGGTGATATGTCTGACAGAAAACCACGGTTTCCATTAACAGGCCTGTAATTTACTAATACTATTCTTCACAGACACATAGTGTGAATAGCTTGACCGACACACTGCAACAGAATGCAAAAGGAGGCCAATATTTTCCACGTTCAGTTCAAATTTATGGATTTTTGTCACTGAAATATGGAACAGATCTGGCTTTATTCCGCAGTGCTAACAAGCAAATGAAGCAGAAAAATGGTGCACTCTGGATTGCTTTTTAAGCAAATAACCAGGATTAAGATAAAAACAATATTTGCCCTGGTCCCTGATATCTGGGGCTATGTCTACAAATATCTGTAGTAATTACAGCAGCAGCAGACAGAATGTTCAATGGACCCTTTTGTGCTGTATCATACACTGCAGTCTTCCACATACACTGCCTGCCTAGCATTGATTATATGCAGCTGGATTAGTCCTCAGAAGGACTGTTAGTTCAGATGGATATATATATATATATATTTTGTGGAATACCTATACTAACAGGACGTTCAATGGACCTTCTTGTACTGTATCATGCACTGCAGTCTGCCACATACACTGCCTGCCTGCCTAACTCCTGCTATCACCACTGAATATATGCAGCTGGATTATTCCTCAGAAGGACTGTTAGTTCAGTTGGATATATACTGTATATATGTTGTGGAATACCTATACTAACTATAAACAAGCAAATCTCTCCCTGACTCAGCAGCAGCTCTCCCTACTCTTCCTGTTTCCGGGGTAGACTGTGACGAGCATAGCGGTGCCAGGTCTTATATAGACCTGATGATGCTGTGCGGCCAGCCAATCACTGTAATGCCACAACCAACATGGCAACGGCATTACAGTGCATAGCAGACAATTCCTGCATGGTCATTGGCTCTCTAAAGAGCGCCAACATACAGGAAGGGGACCCGAGTTCCCGCCCGAGCCACCCGGAAATACTCGCCGAGCTTGTCGAGCACAGTGATGCTACAGCGAGTACCGAGCAGTGGCGAGCACATTCACTCATCACTAATGGGCACCAAAATGGCACCCCAGTATGCCAACCTTTTCATGGCGAAACTGGAAAATGACTTTCTAGCATCATGCTCCATCAAACCCCTGGCCTATTTTCATTACATTGATGAAATCTTAATAATCTGGACTGAGTCTGAACAAGAATGTCTAAAATTCCATGACAAATGCAATAGATTTCATCCCACCATAAACTTAACATTGGAGCACTCGAAAATGGAAATCAACTATCTGGATAGCACCATAAATATTCAAAATGGTTCAATCCAGACATCAGTGTATCGGAAACCAATTCACCGTCCCACATACCTCAGATGGGACAGCTTCCACCTGAAATATATTAAAAAGTCTATCATTTACAGCCAGGCCCTTAGATATAATCATATCTGTTCCAGTCCAATGAACAGGGATGAAAATTTAACCCATCTTAAAAAGTCATTTTTAAACCAAGGCTACCATCCCACCTCCCTTGATGACCAGATCATTAGAGCCACAAGGATCCCTAGAAGTCAATTACTTCAGTGCGGAGAAAAAGAGCAAAATAATCGTGTACCTCTGGTGGTGACCTCCAACCCACATCTTGAGGTACTGAGAAAAACTGCTAAAAAAGTTCACCACATCCTACACAAGGATGACCAGCTAAAAACAATATACAAAGACCCTCCCTTGCTGTGCTACAGGCAACCTCCAAATTTAAGAAACATCATGATCCGAAGTTCTATGCCCTCAGATACACAGAAATGTAGATTTTTTTGCAAATTTATTAAAACATAAAAGCTGAAATATCACATGGTCATAAGTATTCTGACCCTTTGCTCAGTATTGAGTAGAAGCACCCTTTTGAGCTAGTACAGTCTTCTTGGGAATGATGCAACAAGTTTTTCACACCTGGACTTGGGGATCCTTTGCCATTCTTCCTTGCAGATCCTCTCCAATTCCATCAGATTGGATGGTGAACATTGGTGGACAGCCATTTTCAGGTCTCTCCAGAGATGCTCAATTGGGTTTAGGTCAGGGCTCTGGCTGGGCCAGTCAAGAATGGTCACAGAGTTGTTCTGAAGCCACTCCTTTGTTATTTTAGATGTGTGTAAGGGTCATTGTCTTGTTGGAAGGTGAACCTTTGGCCAAGTCTGAGGTCCAGAGCACTCTGAAAGAGCTTTTCATCCAGGATATCTCTGTACATGGCCGCATTCATGTTTCCTTCAATTGCAACCAGTCGTCCTGTCCTTGCAGCTGAAAAATACCCTCATAGCATGATGCTGCCACCACCATGTTTCACTGTTGGGACTGTATTGGGCAGGTGATGAGCAGTGCCTGGTTTTCTCCTCACATACCACTTAGAATTATCACCAAAAACTTCTATCTTTGTCTCATCAGACCAGAGAATCTTATTTCTCATAGTCTGGGACTCCTTCATGTGTTTTTGAGAAAACTCTATGCGGGCTTTCACATGTCTTGCACTGAGGAGAGGCTTCCGTCGGGCAACTCTGCCATAAAGGCTGGTGGAGGGCTGCAGTGATAGTTTTTGTGGAACTTTCTCCCATCTCCCTACTGCATCTCTGGAGCTTAGCCACAGTGATCGTGGGGTTCTCCTTTACCTCTCTCACCAAGTCTCTTCTCTCACGATTGCTCAATTTGGCTGGATGGCCAGGTCTAGGAAGACTTCTGGTGGTCCCAAACTTCTTCCATTTAAGTATTTTGGAGGCCACTGTGCTCGTAGGAACCTTGAGTAATGCAGAAATTATTTTGTAACCTTGGCCAGATCTGTGCCTTGCCACAATTCTGTCTTTGAGCTCCTAGGGCAGTTCCTTTGAGCTCATGATTCTCATTTGGTCTGACATGCACTGTGAGCTGTGAGGTCTTATATAGACAGGTGTGTGCCTTTCCAAATCAAGTATTATCAGTTTAATTAAACACAGCTGGACTCCAATGAAGGAGTAGAACCATCTCAAGGAGGATCACAAGGAAATGGACAGCATGTGAGTTAAATATGAGCAAAGGGTCTGAATACTTATGACCATGTGATTTTTCAGTTTTTCTTTTTTATTACATTTACAAAAATTTCTACATTTCTGTTTTTTTCAGTCAAGATGGGGTGGCGTGTACTTTAATGAGAAAAAAATGAACTTTTTAGAATTTACTAGTGTTGATCAAGCACTAAAATACTCGGGTGCTCAAAGCTCGGGCCGTGCTCGCCGTGATACTCGGGTGCTCGACCCGAGCAACGAGCCCAATGTTAGTCTATGGGAGACCCGAGCATTTTTGCGGCGGCACCCCCGGCAGTCTTTTAAAAGCCTAACAAGTGCCCAAAACGATAGTAACAGTGCTCAAATGACATGGGGACAGCATGGGGATCGCCCCAGGAAGCATTTCTGATGCCCAGGTCACTGCTGTCAACAACGTGGTCAGAGGTATTAAGCCACTTTTAAGGGCTCACAATAAAACGTTCAAAAGCGAAACTGAAACTGCTTTCCTGTGAAATATATTAAGGAACTTCCTTTCCAGGGTTAAGACTTGTGTATAAGGTAAAATAAATAACCAAAAAAAAATACTCCTCCACACCTTGGGCTATGTTCACAAGTAGCATTTTTTATGCGTTTTTGCACTTTTGTATTGCTTTCAACCGCGACAAATGCATTCACCAGGAAATGTCATTTTAACATTTTACAACCTTATCTTGCCATGTGCTGTGTGACACATACATACAGTGCTGAAAAGACATGGGAACAGCATGGGGAAGACCCCTGGAAGCATCTCTGACTCCTAGGTCACTGCCTAAAAGTGTGCCTATCAGAAGTCATCCTTGCTGCATCAGAAGATGCAGACTTGCAACTATCCCCGTGCAAGTTCTTGTCCCAGGGCACTGTTCAATTGTACCTCCCCCATTCCTTGCAATGCAAGCGCAAATATGCAGGCAACCACCCACCCCCAGGCTGCAATACCATACTGCTTGCTTGCACTTGAAATTGGGCCTTTTAGGCATGTGGAGGCGGAATCTGGCCACCATGTCATGGCTGTGTTGGTGGCCTGGAATCCATACTCAGTCCCCAGCCGCCCGGCGGCCGGGTGTCCACACTCAGTTTCCAGCCGCCTGGGGGTAGTCGGGTGTCCATAAACGGTCCCTAGCCGCACCTATTTCTCCTTGGAACATCCCCCCACACACTTTTCGAAGCCCGGGCTGCCTTAGGGCAGCATTGGATGAGCCCACCAGAGAACCAGACTGCTCCGGTGGGCCCTGGCTTCTCCATCAGGGGAGTTGAGAGTGCCAAGGTGAGGACCATGATGATGATGATACAAGTTACCATCTGCTTTGTTTTCTTGGAATGCAAGCGTAAGTGTGCAGCCTGCCACCCACCCACGCCCAGGCAGCAATACCATACTGCTTGCTTGCTTGCACTTGAAATTGGGCCTTTTAGGCATGTGGAGGCGGAATCTGGCCACCACGTCATGGCTGTGTTGGCGGCCTGGAATCCATACTCAGTCCCCAGCCGCCCGGCGGCCGTATGTCCACACTCGGTCCCCAGCCGCCAGTGGGCGGCCGGGTGTCCATATTCGGTCCCCAGCCGCCCCGCGGCCGGGTGTCCACACACGGTCCCCAGCCGCCTGGGGGCAGCCGGGTGTCCATAAGCGGTCCCCAGCCCACCCCTATTTCTCCTTGGAACATTCCCCCACACACTTTTCTTAGCCCGGCCTGCTTTAGGGCAGCATTGGACGAGCCCACCAGAGAATCAGACTCCTCCGGTGGGCCCTGGCTTCTCCATCAGGGGAGTTGAGAGTGCCAAGGTGAGGACCATGATGATGATGATACAAGTTAGCATCTGCTTTGTTTTCTTGCAAGCGCATGTATGTAGTAGCGGCTAGGCCTGAGGTGGTCAACGTTTTAGTGCATATCCTACCTCCTCCGAGGCTTGCTGGATGTTTTCCTGCTACTATTCCAGTTCTATGACTCCCGTTAAAACAAAGCTTCAGGTGATAAATGATGGATGAGGTAGTGGCAAAGGAGAAAGAGCAGGAGGAACAGGGACCATTCACATCAATATCAGGCCAGTCAACCACATATGTCTTGTAGGATATGTTTCTGTAACAAAAGGAGGGGTTCGGCTACACTGTTATAGGGCATACAGTGAGTGCAATGCCTTCCAAAAATTTTGAGGCACTCCAATGCCCCTTGGAAATGACACGGAGGTCAGAGGGCCTTAACTAAACCGTTTTTTCCATTTATAGCAACTGGGTCTCCTGTACACTGTTGGCCTAAGCAGTGAACGGAAGGCTTTCCAAAAATTATGAGCAACTGCAATGCCCATTGAAGCAGACGTGGATTACAGCATACTAAAAACCTTCTACCCATTATTGGGGAGTGGGTCTCCCTTAGTTTTCGCCTTTGCATTGAAAAGCAAAAGCTGACTAAAATTAGGAGGAAATGCAATGCCCGTTGGAAGAGTCGTGGAGGTTAGAGGTAATTAAAAACAACATTTCAATGCCCCTTGGAAGAGCTGTGGAGTTCAGAGTGGCTTAAGAAGATGCTTTTAATGCCCCTTTGAAGAGACGTGGAGGTCACAGCAGCTTAACAAGACGGTTTTAATGCCCCTCGGAAAAGACGTGGAGGTCCCAGTAGCTTAACAAGACGGTTTGAATGCCCCTTGGAAGAGACGTGGAGGTCACAGTAGCTTAACAAGACGATTTTAATGCCCCTTGGAACAGTGGTGGAGGTCGCAGTAGCTTAACAAGACGGTTTTAATGCCCCTTGGAAAAGACGTGGAGGTCCCAGTAGCTTAACAAGATGGTTTGAATGCCCCTTGGAAGGGACGTGGAGGTCACAGTAGCTTAACAAGACGCTTTTAATGCCCCTTACAATAGCCATACAGTACAGCATCTTAAAAATATTATTCCCATTATTGGGGAGTGGGTCTCCCATAGTATTTGCTTATGCCTTCCAAGCAAAAGGTTTCCAAAAATTAGGACGGAGCAACTTGCAATGCCCCTTACAAGAGCCATGCAGTACAGCATATTACAAACATAAGTCCCATTATTGGGGAGTGGGTCTCCCATAGTATTTGCTTATACCTTCCAAGCAAAAGCTTCCAAAAATTAGAACGGAGAAACTTGCAATGCCCCTTACAAGAGCCATGCAGTACAGCATATTGCAAACATAAGTCCCATTATTGGGGAGTGGGTCTCCCATAGTATTTGCTTATGCCTTCCAAGCAAAAGCTTCCAAAAATTAGGACGGAGCAACTTGCAATGCCCCTTACAAGAGCCATGCAGTACAGCATATTACAAACATAAGTCCCATTATTGGGGAGTGGGTCTCCCATAGTATTTGCTTATGCCTTCCAAGCAAAAGCTTCCAAAAATTAGGACGGAGCAACTTGCAATGCCCCTTACAAGAGCCATGCAGTACAGCATATTACAAACATAAGTCCCATTATTGGGGAGTGGGTCTCCCATAGTATTTGCTTATGCCTTCCAAGCAAAAGCTTCCAAAAATTAGGAGGGAGCAACTTGCAATGCCCCTTACAAGAGCCATGCAGTACAGCATATTACAAACATGAATCCCATTACTGGGGAGTGGGTCTTCCATAGTATTTGCTTATGCCTTCGAAGCAAAAGCTTCAAAAAAGCAGTAGCTTAACAAGATGGTTTTAATGCCCCTTACAAGAGACGTGGAGGTCAGAGTGGTATAACAAGACGCTTTTAATGCCCCTCAGAAGAGACGTGGAAGTCAGAGTGGTATAACAAGATGCTTTTAATGCCCCTTAGAGGAGACGTGGATGTCAGAGTGGTATAACAAGACACTTTTAATGCCCCTTACAAGAAACGTGGAGGTCAGAGTGGTATAACAAGACGCTTTTAATGCCCCTTAGAAGAGACGTGGAGGTCAGAGTGGTATAACAAGACGCTTTTAATGCCCCTTAGAAGAGACGTGGAGGTCAGAGTGGTATAACAAGACGCTTTTAATGCCCCTTACAAGAGATGTGGAGGTCAGAGTGGTATAACAAGACGCTTTTAATGCCCCTTAGAATAGACGTGGAGGTCAGAGTGGTATAACAAGACACTTTTAATGCCCCTCAGAAGAGACGTGGAGGTCAGAGTGGTATAACAAGATGCTTTTAATGCCCCTTACAAGAGCCATACAGTACAGCATCTTAAAAATATTATTCCCATTATTGGAGAGTGGCTCTCCCACAGTCTTTGCTTATGCCTTCCGAGCAAAAGCTTCCAAAAATTAGGACGGAGCAACTTGCAATGCCCCTTACAAGAGCCATGCAGTACAGCATATTAAGAACATAAGTCCCATTATTGGGGAGTGGGTCTCCCATAGTATTGCTTATGCCTTCCAAGCGAAAGCTTCCTAACATTAGGACGGAGCAACTTGCAATGCCCCTTACAAGAGCCATGCAGTACAGCATATTACAAACATAAGTCCCATTATTGGGGAGTGGGTCTCCCATAGTATTTGCTTATGCCTTCCAAGCAAAAGCTTCAAAAAATTAGGAAGAAATGCAGTGCCCGTTCGAAGACTCGTGGAGGTCCCAGTAGCTTAACAAGACGGTTTTAATGCCCCTTAGAAGAGACGTGGAGGTCAGAGTGGTATAACAAGACGCTTTTAATGCCCCTTACAAGAGACGTGGAGGTCACAGTGGTATAACAAGACGCTTTTAATGCCCCTTACAAGAGACGTGGAGGTCAGAGTGGTATAACAAGACGGTTTTAATGCCCCTCAGCAGAGACGTGGAGATCAGAGTGGTATAACAAGACGCTTTTAATGCCCCTTAGAAGAGACGTGGAGGTCAGAGTGGTATAACAAGATGCTTTTAATGCCCCTTACAAGAGACGTGGAGGTCAGAGTGGTATAACAAGATGCTTTTAATGCCCCTTAGAAGAGCCGTGGAGGTCAGAGTGGTATAACAAGACGCTTTTAATGCCCCTTACAAGAGACGGGGAGGTCAGAGTGGTATAACAAGACGCTTTTATTGCCCCTTAGAAGAGACGTGGAGGTCAGAGTGGTATAACAAGACGCTTTTAATGCCCCTTACAAGAGACGTGGAGGTCAGAGTGGTATAACAAGATGCTTTTAATGCCCCTCAGAAGAGACGTGGAGGTCAGAGTGGTATAACAAGATGCTTTTAATGCCCCTCAGAAGAGACGTGGAGGTCAGAGTGGTATAACAAGACGCTTTTAATGCCCCTTACAAGAGACGTGGAGGTCAGAGTGGTATAACAAGACGCTTTTATTGCCCCTTAGAAGAGACGTGGAGGTCAGAGTGGTATAACAAGACGCTTTTATTGCCCCTTAGAAGAGACGTGGAGGTCAGAGTGGTATAACAAGACGCTTTTAATGCCCCTTACAAGAGACGTGGAGGTCAGAGTGGTATAACAAGATGCTTTTAATGCCCCTCAGAAGAGACGTGGAGGTCAGAGTGGTATAACAAGACGCTTTTAATGCCCCTTACAAGAGACGTGGAGGTCAGAGTGGTATAACAAGACGCTTTTAATGCCCCTTAGAAGAGACGTGGAGGTCAGAGTGGTATAACAAGACACTTTTAATGCCCCTTACAAGAGGCGTGGAGGTCAGAGTGGTATAACAAGACGGTTTTAATGCCCCTCAGCAGAGACGTGGAGATCAGAGTGGTATAACAAGACGCTTTTAATGCCCTTTAGAAGAGACGTGGAGGTCAGAGTGGTATAACAAGATGCTTTTAATGCCCCTTACAAGAGACGTGGAGGTCAGAGTGGTATAACAAGATGCTTTTAATGCCCCTTAGAAGAGCCGTGGAGGTCAGAGTGGTATAACAAGACGCTTTTAATGCCCCTTACAAGAGACGGGGAGGTCAGAGTGGTATAACAAGACGCTTTTATTGCCCCTTAGAAGAGACGTGGAGGTCAGAGTGGTATAACAAGACGCTTTTAATGCCCCTTACAAGAGACGTGGAGGTCAGAGTGGTATAACAAGATGCTTTTAATGCCCCTCAGAAGAGACGTGGAGGTCAGAGTGGTATAACAAGACGCTTTTAATGCCCCTTACAAGAGACGTGGAGGTCAGAGTGGTATAACAAGACGCTTTTATTGCCCCTTAGAAGAGACGTGGAGGTCAGAGTGGTATAACAAGACGCTTTTAATGCCCCTTACAAGAGACGTGGAGGTCAGAGTGGTATAACAAGACGCTTTTATTGCCCCTTAGAAGAGACGTGGAGGTCAGAGTGGTATAACAAGACGCTTTTAATGCCCCTTACAAGAGACGTGGAGGTCAGAGTGGTATAACAAGATGCTTTTAATGCCCCTCAGAAGAGACGTGGAGGTCAGAGTGGTATAACAAGACGCTTTTAATGCCCCTTACAAGAGACGTGGAGGTCAGAGTGGTATAACAAGACGCTTTTAATGCCCCTTAGAAGAGACGTGGAGGTCAGAGTGGTATAACAAGACACTTTTAATGCCCCTTACAAGAGGCGTGGAGGTCAGAGTGGTATAACAAGACGCTTTTAATGCCCCTTACAAGAGACGTGGAGGTCAGAGTGGTATAACAAGATGCTTTTAATGCCCCTTAGAAGAGACGTGGAGGTCAGAGTGGTGTAACAAGACGCTTTTAATGACCCTTAGAAGAGACTTGGAGGTCAGAGTGGTATAACAAGATGCTTTTAATGCCCCTTAGAAGAGACGTGGAGGTCAGAGTGGTATAACAAGATGCTTTTAATGCCCCTCAGAAGAGATGTGGAGGTCAGAGTGGTATAACAAGACGCTTTTAATGCCCCTCAGAAGAGACGTGGAGGTCAGAGTGGTATAACAAGACGCTTTTAATGCCCCTTACAAGATCCATACAGTACAGCATCTTAAAAATATTATTCCCATTATTGGGGAGTGGGTCTCCCACAGTCTTTGCTTATGCCTTACAAGCAAAAGCTGACAAAAATAAGGACGGAGGAACTTTCAATAATGGCAACACAGACCACGGTCACCCTGGTGGTATAGTGGTGGTGGAGGCTGAGGATAAGGAGAAGAACATAAAACAGCCGAAATGAGGAAGCGTATACCCATGTGTGGGTGTGAAGCGGTGCATGTGAATACACCTCCCGAAATAACACAGTGGATTTGACTTTATGTTACTCTGCTGTCATTTGGTGGTGATGAGAAGTCTGGCCCAATTCAGCCCTTGTTCATTTTGATAAGGGTCAGCTTGTCAGCATTGTCAGTTGACAGGCGAGTGCGCTTATCAGTTATAATTCCCCCAGCGGCACTAAAAACACGCTCAGATAACACGCTAGCGGCAGGGCAGGCCAGGACCTCCAAGGCGTACAGAGCGAGTTCATTCCAAGTGTCCAGCTTGGATACCCAATAATTAAAAGGCACAGAGGAATCACGGAGGACGCTGGTACGGTCTGCAAGGTACTCCCTCACCATCTTTTGAAACTTTCCACTCCTTGTGAGAGTACCCCGCACCTCAGGGTCTGTCCAAAGGGAGGGTCTGAGAAAACTGTCCCAGAACGTTGACAGTGTTCCCCTGCCTCTGCTGGATTGGAGTTGCCTCTCTCTCGCTTGTACGCTTTGGTTGGTCAACGAACTGTGACCTCTGCCACTAGCGTGTTCAGATGGGAGTTTTTTTAACAGTTCTGCAGCAAGGGCCTTCTGGTACTGGCCCATTTTTGTAGACCTCTCCACCTCAGGAATAAGAGAGTGAAAGTTCTCCTTGTAGCGGGGGTCTACAAATGTCACCAACCAGTAATGACTGTCACCCAACATTTTGACAACGCTAGGGTCACGGTTAAGGCAGCGTAACATAAAGTCAGCCATGCGTGCTAGACTGGTAACGGGCAAGATTTCCATGTCCTCACCAAGATGACGACTGACCATGCTCTCCTCCTCCTCCCCCCTGTCCTCAGGCCACCCACTCTAAACCGACGGTATGACACTTGTACAGGTACTACCGTCTACAGCGCATGATAACAGCTCCTGTTCT
This sequence comes from Phyllobates terribilis, assembly GCF_046119375.1. NCBI lineage: Eukaryota > Metazoa > Chordata > Amphibia > Anura > Dendrobatidae > Phyllobates > Phyllobates terribilis. Next base: position 151,928,315 of record NW_027362767.1, read on the forward strand.
TCCTCCTCCTCTCCCTCATTGTCCCCCAATGCACGTTGGGATGAGATGAGGCTGGGCTGTGTGTAATCGCCCACTACGGCTTCTTGATCCATCTCATCATACTCTGGCTGCAATGCCTCCTCTTTAATTCTCTGCAGAGAGCGTTGCAAAAGACAGACAAGTGGGATGCTGACACTAATGATTAGAGATGAGTGTTGTTCTACTCGAACTGTTCGCCAATCTCAAATTCGAGCTGTTTTGTGCGGTGTTCGAGCCGTTCGGCAAACACGAACAATTTGAGAAAAATTCGGCTGTTCGAGGTTATGTTCGATAACTGTTCGTGCACCAAAATCATAACTGGATTTTTTCTCAGTAATGATGAAAATTAATGTTAATACGCAGTTTGAGTGTACAGCGGGGTGGGGGGAGGGGCAGGGGATGGATCTCTGCAGGAACAATGAAGATCTCCATTTTTTTTTTCTCTTTCCCGCATTTACAGTGGGGAGGTGCAATCTGTCAGCCTATCAGCAGCGCACACACGGAGCGAAGTGCTTTTTTTCACACAAGCAAGGGCATGTGTGATTGGCAGTGTATGTCACATGTCCTTGCCCTATAAGACCAAGCCATTTTCCCCGTCGCCACCATTTTCTCACTGCTGCAGCTGCGTGTTAGACGGCACCGCTGTTGCTGTGTGTGCTATACCTTGTTAATTTCAAGCCAATTTTCGCACAAATCTACAGATAGCTTGGGAGTAGGGAATAGTTGTGATTGCAGTCCTTTTAAGGACTAGGTTACAGCATTTCCTACGACTTTTATCAGGCAGGTCTGTGCTCTTAAATAGATAGATTGTGGGAGTAAAGACTAATTGTAATTGGAGTCCTTTTCAGGACTAGGTTACATCAGTTCCTATCAGTTTTTGCCAGGCAGGTCTGTGCCAGTGCTGTGCAAGTTTTTTTCACAGCATTTGGCTGAATCTAGCAAAGCTAATCCTTTTTGGCCTATTGCAGAGTGTGTTAGTCAGTGGAGTAGCCTATCTGTGTTGCAAGATATACCACCTGTGTATAGAATACCAATTTTTTTACTGCACCTAGTGAAGTAAAATCTTTTGGGCATAGCATCATTCTATTAGTCCATCTATACTGACCTCCATCAGGTTGCAAATTGAATATAATTTTTTTCTGCATCTAGCTCTGAAAAAATATTGGGCTTCTAGCTGTGTGTGGGACTTGTTGTATTAGTCCATCTATACAGACCTCCATCAGGTTGCAAACTGAATATATTTTTTTCTGCATCTACCTCTGAAAAAATATTGGGCTTCTAGCTGTGTGTGGGACTTGTTGTATTAGTCCATCTATACTGACCTCCATCAGGTTGCAAACTGAATATATTTTTTTCTGCATCTACCTCTGAAAAAATATTGGGCTTCTAGCTCTGTGTGGGACTTGTTCTATTAATCCATCTATACAGACCTCCATCAGGTTGCAAACTGAATATATTTTTTTCTGCATCTACCTCTGAAAAAATATTGGGCTTCTAGCTGTGTGTGGGACTTTCTCTATTAGTCCATCTATACTGACCTCCATCAGGTTGCAAACTGAATATATTTTTTTCTGCATCTACCTCTGAAAAAATATTGGGCTTCTAGCTGTGTGTGGGACTTGTTCTATTAATCCATCTATACAGACCTCCATCAGGTTGCAAACTGAATATATTTTTTTCTGCATCTACCTCTGAAAAAATATTTGGCCTTCTAGCAGTGTGTGGGACTTTATTAGTCCATCTATACTGACCTCCATCAGGTTGCAAATTAAAAATAATTTTTATCTGCATCTAGCTCTGAAAAAATATTTGGCCTTCTAGCAGTGTGTGGGACTTTCTCTATTAGTCCATCTATACTGACCTCCATCAGGTTGCAAATTAAAAATAATTTTTATCTGCATCTAGCTCTGAAAAAATATTTGGCCTTCTAGCAGTGTGTGGGACTTTCTCTATTAGTCCATCTATACTGACATCCATCAGGTTGCAAATTGAATATAATTTTTTTCTGCATTCAACCCAGCCAATAGTTTTGGCCTAATACCACAGTTTGGCCACTCAGCTCTGCTCGGTTTCCATCCATTGTTTTTTTGTGCAAACAACTCCAGAGTTGTTAATTAGTTAACCACCAAAATGAGTGGAAAAAGGCCTGCTGCTGGTGGAAAGGGGAATAGGCGTGTTGGGAAGGGGAAAAAAGGTTGTGTCCGTGGGGTAGGTGTTAAAGCAACAATAACATCTGCAGAAGAAAGACCATCTTCCAGCCAAACTAAAATGTCTACTTCTTTTAGCGGACAATGTGATAAGATCCCTTTCTTACGGCCACGTCAATCGCTACAAATTCCAGATGAGGCACAAAAACAGCAGGTGCTTCAACGGATATCAAGTGCTCCTTTAAGTGGGCTCTCCTCCACATCAACTTCAACATCACAAATACTCCAGTCCTCAAAGGTGTCACCCCAATCGCACTTGCTTCCTCACAGCTCCCAAATCTCCAGCTGCCCGTCTGAGTATGAGGTAGAACAGATGGTTGAGTCTGCAGAGCTGTTTACTCATACTATAGCCTGGGAATCAGAGGTCGACTCCAGCGCTTCTGTGAATCCAGACGAGGAAATGATCTGCACTGATGCCCAGAATCTTTATGAGTCGGATCCAGGACCAGACGCAGAAGGTTCTGACCATAATGTAGACCCTCATTCCCAAACTGTAACTCCTGTTGGTGGAGACAATGAGGAAGACGATGATAAGACTCAAATACCTGATTGGAGCGACAACTTTAGTTTTTTGTCAGGGCAGGAACAGGTTGGCTCTGAGGACGACGGGTGTGATAACGCACAGGGTGATGATGATGAGGTTGGAGATCCCACTTACTGTCAACCCACAGTCAGCCAAGAGATGAGGTCAGCAGAGGAGGTGGAGGAAGATGCTAGTGACGACGAGGTCAGGTTGCGCCTTCCTGGACAGAGACGTAGTACTGGAAGCACGTCAACAACTGCATCCTCAAACACAACTCTGCCTCTCACCACAAGTCGTGGTGGCTCTTCGGGTCGCATGGGTGCTAAGCCTTGCATAGCCTGGGCATTTTTTCAGATCGATAAAGATGACCCAACTCGTGTTATCTGTAACATTTGTCAGCAAAAGCTAAGTAGAGGCCAAAAAATACATAGTTTGAGTACTTCATGCATGAACCGGCACATGGACATGAAGCATAAGTTGCAGTGGGAAGCTCAGTGTGCTACAATGCGGCCTAGCCGGCCGGGCCAACCGCCGTCTGCCATATCTTGTGCATCCGCGGCCTCTTCATCCTCTGTGACTGGGGGGACAGCAGTCACACCTGTTTTGGGGCGCAGACCTGCCACCTCTTTACCCGCAACAGCCAGCGTGATTGGCAGGTCATCATTTTCTTTGGAGGTGGTAACACCAGCTGGTGTTGAGCGCTGTCCGACATCGATAGCACCACCTTTGGATCAAGGCAACCTAACATGTCCGCCTGCATCTTCCTCACAGACCGGCAGTTTGCCGGGGATACCCTTATCAACCCCGTCTAAGCACAATAGCCAGCCCTCGGTCCCTCAGATGTGGACAAGTAAAAGACCATTTCCTCCTAGCCATGAGAAAGCTAAGAGGTTGAATTTCACCATCTGCAAGTTCTTGGCTACAGAAATGCTGCCTTTCCGCCTGGTGGACACAGAGGATTTTCGAGACCTTATGTCCGTCGCAGTGCCCCAGTACCAGATGCCCAGTCGGCACTACTTCTCAAAGAAAGGTGTGCCTGCGCTCCACCAGCATGTCGCACACAACATCACCGCTTCTTTGAGAAACTCTGTGTGTGACAGGGTGCATTTCACCACAGACATTTGGACGAGTAGGCATGGACAGGGGCATTACATGTCGCTGACTGGGCACTGGGTAACTATGGTGACAGCAGGACAAGGGGCTGCTGTCCAAGTCTTGCCGTCCCCACGAGTTGTGCGTCAATCCTCTTTATGTCAAAGTTCCTCCACTGCTTCTGCCTCCTCAACCTCCTCTCGGTCTTCCACCTGCACCCAAAGCCTGTCTGGTCATGCCACAAGCTTTCTAACTGCGCAGAAGGGATCCTGCACACCTCCTTACTATGCTGGCAGTAGGGCTCAACGTCATCAGGCGGTTTTTACATTGAAATGTCTGGGAAATGTGAGTCACACAGCTGAGGAGTTGTGGTCAGCTCTGGAGAACCAATTTCATGAATGGTTGTCTCCACTGGACCTGAAACCAGGGAAGGCCGTGTGCGACAATGCTGCAAACCTGGGTGCGGCCCTTCGCCGGGGCAATGTCACACACGTGCCTTGTATGGCTCACGTGTTGAACCTGGTTGTCCAGCAATTTTTAGCCCACTATCCCAGACTAGATGGCCTTCTGCAGAGGGCACGGTAGCTGTGTGCTCACTTTCGCCGTTCGCATCCCGCAGCTCAGCGACTTACATCTCTACAGAAGTCGTTGGGCCTGCCACTTCACCGGCTAAAATGCGATGTGCCTACCCGGTGGAATTCAACTCTGCACATGTTGCAGCGACTGTGGCAGCACCGACAAGCCCTGGTGCAATACGTTCTGACGTATAGCCTGGGCCAACGAGATTCAGAGGTGGGGCAAATCACGCTGGAGGAGTGGTCTCAGATCAGGGACCTATGCACCCTACTGCACAGTTTTGAAATGGCGACGAAGATGTTTAGTGCTGACGATGCCATTATCAGCATGACTATTCCGGTGATTTACATGCTGGAGCACATGTTAAACAGAATTCGGAGTCAGGTGGTAGCACAAGAGGAGGTGGAGGAAGTAGAGGAGGAGGAGTTGTATGCAGAAGGGCTAACATCTGCAAGGTCCAGACGGTCGGCAGCACCAAGGCGGCAGGCATGTGAGGGTGGGGGAGATGGTTTTACCAGGGCGCATGGTAGCAGCCAAACTAGTGAGGAAGGTGCAGGAGCCCAGGAAGAAGTGGAGGACGAACTGATGGAAGACTCATCAGATGAGGGAGACCTTGATCACATTTCTGTTGTGCGAGGTTGGGGGGAGAGGACAGAGGAAGGAAGCATGATTGTTACCTCGCCACCAACACAACAGGGACTTGGTGCTCCTGGATGCGCAACACACATGAGTGCCTTCTTGCTGCACTACCTGCAACATGACCCTCGAATTGTGAGAATTAGAAATAATCCTGACTACTGGGTTGCCACACTGTTAGATCCCCGGTACAAAAGTAAATTTGCAGAAATTATTCCTGCCATAGAAAGGGATGCACGCATGCAGGAGTATCAGCAGAGACTGTTGCAGAATCTTACATGTGCTTTTCCACAAAATACCAGTGGTGCACGTAGTGAATCTCACAGTTCCAACTTGCCAACCGTGGGACCGTCAAGTGTTCAGCACTCAAACCGTAACAGAACCACAGTATCTGCTGGTAACATCAATTTTGCGGAATCATTTCACCACTTTTTTAGCCCATCCTTTGCAAGGCCACAGGAGACAAGAAGTCTGACACATAGTCAACGCCTAGAGACGATGGTACAGGAGTATCTCCAAGTAAACATTGAAGCCACGACTGTGTCACTGGACCCTTGCTCTTTTTGGGCTTCCAATCTGGATAAATGGCCGGAGCAAGGCACTTACGCCTTGGAGATCTTGTCATGCCCCGCAGCCAGCGTTGTCTGAACGTGTGTTCAGCGCTGCTGGTGGTGTGCTGACAGATAAGCGCACGCGGCTCTCCACTGATAATGTAGACAGACTCACGTTCATAAAGAAGAACAAATCATGGATCCGAAACGACTTTTCTACCCCTGTGTCATCCTGGGGAGAGTAAAAGCTTGATGATTGGTTAAAATCACCCTACCAACCGTTTTAAGCTTTCAAATTACTAATCATGTTTATCTGTATCTTGGCTGGAAAATAATTTGGGCTTTGTAGCAGTGTGCAGCACTGATTCTATTAGGCCATCTATAATAAGCTCCACCAGATTTAAAATTACTAATCATGTTTATCTGTATCTTGACTGGAAAATAATTTGGGCTTTGTAGCAGTGTGCAGCACTGATCCTATTAGGCCATCTATACTAAAGCTTCACCAGATTTAAAATTAATAATAATTTTTAGCTGCATCTAGCCCGGAAAATAATTTTGGGGCTCCGAGATGCGCAAGACACATAAGTGCCTTCTTGCTGCACTACCTGCAGCATGACCCTCATATTGTCAGAATTCGAAGTAATCATGACTACTGGGTTGCCACACTCTTAGATCCCCCAAACTTTTCGATCAACCTTTTCATTTTAATAAAGACCAAAAAAATGGTCATTTTTGAAATTATAAGCATTAGCAGGTTGTTAGAAACTGAAATCAAACAGTTTTCAACTCAAAACTTTATTCTAGGTGATGTTACATTTTCACATAGGACCCCTTGTTCGAAAGGAGCTTCTGAACTCTCTCGTCCATTGAATTTGTCAGGTTTTGGATGGTTTCTGCTTCAATTGTTTTGCATGAGGACAGAATACCCTCCCAGAGCTGTTGCTTAGATGTGAACTGCCTCCCGCCATCATAGACACTCCTTTTGATGATGCTCCAGAGGTTCTGAATGGGGTAGAGGTCAGGGGAGCATGGGGGTCACACCATAAGTTTGTCCCCTTTTATGCCCATATCAGCCAGAGATGCAGATGTTTTATGTGCAGCATGAGATGGTGCATTATCATGCAGAAAAATGATCTTGCTGTGAAATACACGGTTCTTCTTCTTGAACCATGGCAGGAAGTGCTGTTTGAGAAAATCCACATACATTATGGAGTTCATCTTTATCGCCTTCAGGGATCCTAAAGGGGCCGACAATCTCTCTCCCCATGATTCCAGCCCAAAACATTACTCCACCTCCTCCTTGTTGGTGCTGTAGCCGTGTTTGCGTGGGGTGTCCATCAACCAGCCATCCTCCACTCCATCCATCTGGACCATCGAGCGCTGCACGGCACTCATCCGTGAACAAAACAGTTTTGAAATCAGTCTTCATGTAATGTTTGGCCCACTGGAGCCGTTTCTGCTTGTGTGAAGTGGATAGAGGAGGTCGACAGGATGGCGTATGCACAGCTGCAAACCTCTGAAGGACCCTGCATCTTGTTGTTCGGGGGACGTTGGAGGCACAAGCAGCTTCAAAAACTTGTCTGCTGCTATGACAAGGCTTTTTTGCCGCTGCTCTTTCAACCTGACGTAATTGCCTGTAGGAAAGAGTCCTCAATTTGCCCTTATCAGCACGCACACGTGTGTACTGTGAATCAGCTACATACTTCTTGATTGCCAAGACACTTCATCCTGATCATCGCACAATGTTGATTGTAGTCATGCCTTGACCTAAACACTCCACAATTTGTTGCTTCTCAGCAGCCGACACATCCTTTTTCTTTCCCATTTTGGCAGAAAATGTAGGCTGCTTAATAATGTGAGAGAGCCTTCTTAAGTAGTCTTGCCTTTCATTGGACACACCTGCCAAACTAATTAGCACAGGTGTCTGCAATTGCTTACAGTGATATAAAGAGCCCTGACACACATCACCATCAATGAGTTTAACTGACAAACAAACAAATTCTTCCCTTATCACTCCTAAACACTTTTTGCATAATAATTTGGAACACAGTGTACATGTGCTTTTCCACAAAACACCAGTGGTTCACGTAGTGAATCTTACAGTTCTAACTTGCCAACCGTGGTCTGTATGGAGTTGTTCAAAAAAGGGCCCAAAATTAAGATAACATAGATGGGAGAGGTCTCTATGAATAGGAATTCCTAAGTATTTGATACCCTGTGAGGGCCAGGCAAAGGGAAAGTTGGACTGGATGGAATCCTATATGGAATTGGGGAGGGAGACATCGAGGGCCTCAGACTTCGCTGCATTGATTTTAAAATTTGACCATGTAACAAAGTGATCTATTTCAGCCATAACAGCATGGATGGATATATGTGATTGAGTGATATATACTAGGACATCATCAGCAAATAGAGAGCACTTGTACTCGGTGCCTCCCACCTCAATCCACCTAATATTGGGGTTATGGCGAATTGATGAGAGCAGGTGCTCCGTCACTAGGATGTATAAGAGAGGGGACAGAGAACATCCCTGCCTTGTCCCATTGGTGATTGTGAAAGGTGATGAAAATGTTCTGACGCGCCCCCTGGGCCTTGGGACACCCGGAGCCGGACCCTTTTTGGTGGATGCTGGTGGTTGTAGTCTCCGTGGCGGCGACCCGGTTCCGTGGCTCAGGGCGGTCAAACCAGTGGCGGAACTATTTATGTGGTTTTGATGTTTAAATGTCCGACTACGCCACCCGTGGATTGCGGTCAGAGTGAACCGCCGCTCCAGGGCAGACCGCTGAGGCTGGTGTTGTGGGTGCAGCAGAGCGTAGCATAACTCCCCACGGGAGGAGTATAGCCTCAGGGCAGTGTATGCGGAGGATGGGGGTGATGGTGCAGGGCAGCAGCAGTAATGACACGGAGTCAGTGATGCAGTCCAGGGCCTTTACTCACAGTTCTTGTTATCCAGACCACGTCTGCAGGTAACTGCTGCCCACGTCGTACTGTGCTCATCAGGTGAGGGGCTCAGACAACTCCCAGATAACTTTGGAGCGCTTCACAGGACCCCCTTTGTGTGTCCTTTGTCTGGCCTTTCTTACCAACCCTTCTGTCCGGCTGCCTCGGGCCTCCTCTTGGTAAACTTGGCGCCAGTTTCCCTGACCCTATGTGGTGCCTTCCTAGCGGGTGTAGCGAGGGGCTGCGCCACATAAAATGTCACAGCCTCCTGTTTCTAGCTGAGGGTCGTTTCCTGCCTCCACTAGTTTCGGGGACCGGTCTCCCCCTTTGGCCTGACCCCTCCACGCAGGTGGATTCGGGCTTGCGGTGGCGACTCGCCCGTCCGCACCCCTGAGATCCCTTCGTTCCTCGTTCCTGGAGCCTTCTCCGCTCCTCTTCCTTCCTTCTCCCTCTTCCAGGCCTGGGCCTCTGTTACTAGGCCCGCCTCCGGAGCAGAGCTCATGCAGAGCCCCTGCTCCCTGCCACTTCTGCTCAGACTTCTCTGCACTGAACTAAGATGGTGCCCACCTTTTATACTCCCTTCTCAATGCACCCAGGAACTGCTTCCTCCCTGCTCCTGCACTACAGGGTTCCCCTTCCTCAGTGTTCCCTCCCCCCACTCCAGCCAGGGACAGGGACTGTCGTGCCCATCTCAGGGGCATATTGGTCGCCCTGCCCCACGGCAATGTGGTGTAATGCATGCAGGTGTCGGGTCCTGATCCACACTACATCCTTACCTGAGAGTGAGATATCACACCTCTGGGTGAGGTGCAATACCTCTGTAGCAACCGAGCCCTCAGGGTGCTACAGTTCCATTTATCTTCAGCCTAGGTGAAGTATTGCGATACAGGGCCGTGATTTTGGCTATAAAAGGGTCCCCTAGACCCCTACCCCAAGCTTTTTAAGAGAATCATATATGGCGTGCCAGGAGACTCTATGGAATGCTTTCTCAGCATCCAACGAGAGTATCTAATTACAAATTTTTAACTGCATCTAGCCCAGGAAATACTTTGTGCCTAGTAGCAGGGTCTGCTAGTCAGCGGATTATCCCGGCTGTTAAGCAAGCTACACCACCTGTAGTTTGGACACTTCATTTTATCAAAGGAAATGCTTCGGGACCACGGGATACTCAGTGAAGAGCATCAGGAGGCACCCCAAGGCATAGGGGCTCGGACTGGCAGTAGGATGCCTTGCGGTGGACAGCCGAGCTCGATCCTTATAAAAGCTTTTTAACTGCAGCAGCTTTAGTGGACGCTACTGGAGCTGGAATTACGCGGCTGCTGGCATGAGACTTGCCCTCCAATAGATCCTTGTAAATGGATTTAAAGTGTATTTATTCAAATTAGAGAGACAATTTAAATTAAAAAGCTTAGAGCTGCCTCCACCACAGGGGGGCTCGCTCGACCCACCAGCGGACAGGCACCAGTATTGGGAGAGGGGGGCTGGCCATCAGGGTTCACCGCGGCTCTGGCACAAACCCGGCGACACGGAGGTGGCCCGGGCAGGAGCGGACTGAACGTGTCGGCTTCTCACTTTTTGGATTTTAGAAGGGCATGACATGCCTATATCTGTGTCTCCCCCTCCTTTTACTCCTCCACCTCTTTTCTTTTCGCATGACTATATGTACTTGTCACTTTTCCATGTGTTAGTTGTGTCTTCTGAGCAGTTTGTCAGCTTTTGGACACCTTTGAAGGTGTTTTCTATGTGTTTCTATGTGTTTTTGTTTGCCTGCCATTGGTTTTAACGGTGTTTGAAGGTGTTCGACGAACAGTTCGACGAACAGTTCGGCGAACCGAACCGAACTCGAACACTACGGGGGTGGCTCAACACTACTAATGATGGCGTCATCGCCACTCACCATCTTGGTGGCCTCCTCAAAGTTTGTCAGGATGGTACATATGTCAGACATCCAGGTCCACTCATGAGGTCTTATGTGTGGAGTCTGACCTGAATATCGACGGCCTTGTTGTAGCTGGTACTCCACAACTGCTCTCTTCTGCTCACAAATCCTTTGCAACATGTGGAGGGTAGAGTTCCAACATGTGGGGACATCACACACCAGTCGGTGTGCCGGAAGCTGCAAACGCTGCTGCAACACAGCAAGGGTGGCGGAAGCTGTAGCCGACTTGCGAAAATTAGCTGACATGCGGCGTACTTTCACGAGCAGATCTGGCAACTCGGGTTGCGATTTAAGAAACCGCTGAACCACGAGGTTAAGCACATGAGCCAGGCATGGTACGTGTGTGATCTCGCTTCGCCTCAGAGCCGCCACCAGGTTACGGCCATTGTCACACACGACCATGCCTGGATGTAGGTTCAGCGGTCTCAGCCACAGATCTGCCTGCTCTTTCACAGCTGTCCACAACTCACAAGCAGTGTGAGGTTTATCACCTAAGCTTATGAGTTTCAGCACAGCCTGTTGCCGCTTGGCGGAGGCAGTACTGCAGTGCTTCCAGCTTGTAACTGATGTGGTGATATCTGAGATGGAGGCTGAACATGAGGAGGAGGAGGATGATGCGCAGGAGCTGTATACTGTGGGGGCAACTCTGACTGACATAGGGCCCGTAATCCTCGGTGTGGGGAGGATGTGTTCCGTCCCAAGGTCCGACTGGGTCCCGGCTTCCACTATGTTTACCCAGTGTGCCGTCAGGGAGATGTACCGTCCCTGGCCACAAGCACTTGTCCACGTGTCCGTTGTCAGGTGGACTCTCCCGGTAACTGCGTTGTTGAGGGCACGGCAGATGTTTTGGGACACGTGCTTGTGTAGTGCGGGGATGGCACACCGGGCAAAATAGTGTCGGCTGGGGACCGAGTACCGAGGGACGGCCACCGCCATAAGGTTGCGGAAGAATTCCGTCTCCACCAGCCTAAAAGGCAGCATTTCCAACGCAAGTAGTCGTGAAATGTGCGAATTTAGGACTGTGGCACGTGGGGCGTTGGCTGCGAATTTCCGCTTTCGTTCAAAGGTCTGGGATATGGACAATTGAACGCTGCAGTGGGACGTGGACTTGGACGTTGATGCTGTTTCTTGAGAAACTGCCATAACAAGTGAAGACTGAGAGGAGGGGGCATCTTTACATGCAGTATGGACAGGGGATTGCCTTGCACACACAACAGGGGGTTCTATTGCATGCACAACAGCAGAAGAAGCAGTGGTGACACCCGCTGACACTGGTCGTGGACCCTGGGGTTCGCCCCACAAAGTCGGGTGCTTTGCTGCCATGTGCCTGATCATGCTGGTGGTGGTCAGGCTGGTAGTTTTGTCACCCCTGCTGATGCTGGCATGGTAGTTGGTACAAATGGCCTTTTTGGGGTTATCAGCAGAGTCTTTAAAAAAATTCCAGACTCTGGAAGACCTACCGCTTGTACTGGCAACGTTCCTCGTGTTGGTGTTACGGGGAACGGTTGCCCGCCTTCTGTCTGCGGCCACTACACTGCCTTCTTCCTGCCTGTTGGGGTGCTCTGATTCCCTCTCCCTGTGTGCTGCTGGCCTCACTCTGCATCTCCTCCTGCCACGTTGGGTCAGTTACTAGATCATCCACCACCTCCTCCACTTCCACTTGCGCACCACGATGCTCCTCCTCACTTCCTGGCAATTGTGTCTCGTCATCGTCCACCTCTTGTGACAAATTGCCAGCGTCGACTTCCTGTGGCCGTGGCTGTTCAAATATTTGGGCATCGCTACATGGGATCTCCTCCTCCACCACTTCAAGCGTAGCAGGCGAGGGGCACAAATATGGAAATGGACCAGTGAACAGCTCTTCAGAGTGTCCAAGTGTGGGATCAATTGCTGTCTGACGACACTTGGCATGGTTGGAGGAAGGAGCATCAGGGTGAGGAGGAGTATGCGGTCGAGATTCACGGCTACTAAGAGTTGACCATGTGGAACACAGACCGGAGGTGGTGGTGCCCAGGTAACTGGAAGTATTATCTGCTATCCAATTAATAACCTGTTCACACTGATCAGTTCGCAATACTGGTGTTGTTCTGTGCTTCCCTAGTAATTCGGTCCAGAAGTGGGAGCGAGAAGATGTGGCTATTGGTTGTGGCACATTTTCACCTTGGCCACGGCCCCATCCTCTCCACGCACCATCACCAGAACATCCAGTTCCACGTCCCTTGCCACGTGCCTTGCCCATTGTAAAGGAAGTAAAATAGCTTACACTCGCACTATCAATGGAAAAAGGGTAATAAAAAGTAGATTAGAACCATGGAAGAGGAAAACCACAGTTCTATTTCTCTGGCCTACACCCGACTCTTAAACAATCAGAACAATCAGGGAGAAACTATTACTGTTTTCCTTACGGAAAAAATACCAAAACCTGAATAATAGAGATTTTTTCCCGTGGAATGGCAAAACCACAGTTATTGTTTACTGGGGTATACCAGACTTTTCAAAATATATAGATTTGCGGCTGAACAGTGAGCGACACACTAAAACTGTTTTTTTTTTTTTTAGATACCAAAGGCCCAAAACTGGATACTACAGAGATTTTACCCGTAGAACTGCAAAACCACACTGGGATTTGTCAGGCGTACACCAGACTATTTTCAACAGATATATTTTTGTGTCAGAACAGTCAGACGACACTACTGGGTTTTTTTAAGACAAAAAAAGCGAAACACAGGATAATAGAGATTTTTTACCATGGAACAGCAAAACCACAGTTTTAATTTACTGGTGTATACCACACTTTTTAAAATATATAGATTTGCGGCTGAACAGTGAGCGACACACTCAAACTGTTTTTTTTTTAGATACCAAAGGCCCAAAAATGGATACTACACAGATTTTACCCGTTGAACTGCAAAACCACACTGAGATTTGTCAGGCGTACACCAGACTATTTTTAACAGATATATTTTGTGTCAGAACAGTCAGGAGACACTACTGTTTTTTTTTTAAGGCAAAAAAAGCGAAAAACAGGATAAGAGAGATTTTTTACCGTGGAACAGCAAAACCACAGTCTTAATTTACTGGTGTATACCACACTTTTTAAAATATATAGATTTGCGGCTGAACAGTGAGCAACACACTCAAACTGTTTTTTTTTAGATGCCAAAGGCTCAAAACTGGATACTACAGAGATTTTACCCGTAGAACTGCAAAACCACACTGGAATTTGTCAGGCGTACACCAGACTATTTTCAACAGATATATTTTTGTGCCAGAACAGTCAGGAGACACTACTGGGTTTTTTTTAGGCAAAAAAAGCAAAACACAGGATAATAGAGATTTTTTACCGTGGAACAGCAAAACCACAGTTTTAATTTACTGGTGTATACCACACTTTTTAAAATATATAGATTTGCGGCTGAACAGTGAGCGACACACTCAAACTGTTTTTTTTTAGATACCAAAGGCCCAAAAATGGATACTACACAGATTTTACCCGTTGAACTGCAAAACCACACTGGAATTTGTCAGGCGTACACCAGATTATTTTCAACAGATATATTTTTGTGTCAGAACACTCAGGAGTCACTACTGTTTTTTTTACTGCAAAAAATGCAAAAAGCAGGATAATAGAGATTTTTTACCGTGGAACAGCAAAACCACAGTTTTAATTTACTGGTGTATACCAGACTTTTTAAAATATATAGATTTGCGGCTGAACAGTGAGCGACACACTCAAATTGTTTTTTTTTAGATACCAAAGGCCCAAAAATGGATACTACAGAGATTTTACCCATTGAACTACAAAACCACACTGGGATTTGTCAGGCGTTCAACAGACTAATTTCAACAGATATATTTTTGTGTCAGAACACTCAGGAGTCACTACTGTTTTTTTTACTGCAAAAAAGCAAAAAGCAGGATAATAGAGATTTTTTACCGTGGAACAGCAAAACCACAGTTTTAATTTACTGGTGTATACCAGACTTTTTAAAATATATAGATTTGCGGCTGAACAGTGAGCGACACACTCAAACTGTTTTTTTTTAGATACCAAAGGCCCAAAAATGGATACTACACAGATTTTACCCGTTGAACTGCAAAACCACACTTCTGTTTCTGTGGCCTATACCAGACTCTTTTCAACAGATATATTTGTGTCTGAAAAATCAGAGACACACTTTTTTTTTGGGGGGGGGAAGGACACCAATAGGTTAATAAGACGGGTATTTGTACAGTGTGTAGGAGGAAAAGAAAAAGTGGATTTAGATGAAAAAAAAGGATTTTTCCTGGCCCCCGAGACCTGCAGCTCAGTCCAGCAATTTCAGAAACAGGAGCACACAGGACTTTAATGCAGCGTTTGCTGGTATAGCCACTGCGTCTCTTATACAGCCTGCCTTCCTTGCCTGATATCTGGGATGGATATTAGTCCTGAGAAGGACTGTTTGTTTGTTCTGGCAGCCTTTACAGACCCTACACTAACTATTTCGCAGCAAAAATCTCTCCTTAGCTCAGCAGCGCTGTCCCTACACTGTCTGATCCAGAGCATCTGTGTCCAAGATGGCGGCGCCCGGTTTTAAATACTCGAGGTGACACTGTGCAGCCAGCCAATCACTGTAATGCCCACAAACAACATGGCTGCGGCATTACAGTGACTGGCTGGAAATCCCTGCAGGTTCATTGGCACTGTAAAGAGCGCCAAACATGCAGGGCGGAGACCCGAGCTCCCGCCCGAGTAACCCGGAAATGCTCGGTGCTCGCCGAACATCCCGAGTAGCGTGATGCTCGGGCGAGTACCGAGCAGTGTCGAGCATGCTCGCTCAACACTAAAATTTACCAAATGGCTGCAATGAAATAAAGAGTGAAAAATTTAAAAGGTGTCTGAATACTTTCCGTACCCACTATATATCTTGTCATACCATGCCTGAGGAAGGAACCTAAGTTATCCCGAAAGCTTGGCTTATGACATCATTTATTTTTGTTAGCCATTAACAGGTATCAGAACTACAAGATTATCTTGTTTTTTCCACTGAGAGCAATTTTTTTTTCAACTGGCTAACACGGTACCATACCCATTTTTTTCTTTTAAGTAAGTTGACTAATGTTTAGTCATCTTCCTCCATAATCACCAATAAGTCTTGGGTACCCATGACCATTTTGTTGGTTCACTAGTTGTTCATTGTTTGATCACTTTTGATTGCTATAACTACTGCTGTATACCAGGAACACCCCACAAGACTTGCCATATACCGGGAACACCCCACAAGACCTGCTGTTTACAGGAACACCCCACAAGACCTGTCGTATACCGGGAACACCCCACAAGACCTGCCATATACCGGAAAAAACCCACAAGAGCTGCAGCATAGTGAGAACACCCCACAAGACCTGCCGTATAGTGGGAACTCCCCAAAAGACCTGCGGTATACTGGGAACACCCCACAAGACCTCCCACATACCAGGAACACCCCACAAGATCCACCGTACACCAGGAACACACCACATGACCCGCCGTATACCGGGAACACACCACATGACTTGCCGTATAGCGGAAACACCCCACAAGACCCGACGTATCCCGGGAACACTCCACAAGACCTGCCGTATACTGGGAACACCCCACAAGACCTGTCGCATACCGGGAACACCACATAAGACCTGCCGTATACCAGGAACACTCCACAAAACCTGTTGTATATTGGGAACACCCCACAAGACCGGCGTGTATACTGGGAACACCCCACAAGACCTGCCATATACTGGGAACACCCCACAAGACCTGCCGCATATCGGGAACATGTGGCACCCCAGGGGTCCGGTTGCCACAGTGGCATTGCTTCCCTCACAAGAGGTGATGCCATGCCTGTAAGCAAGCAGGGGTTCCCTAGTCAGGTATACTAAACATTCAACACTTTCCTGGCTCCAGACCAGCAAGGGGAGCTCCTCCCCTTAGCAACTGGGATCTGGGGGCGGAGTTAGTGAGTCTTAGTGTGAGGAGTTGAAGAGAGGATGTCGAAGAGAGAGGAGCTGGGGACTGGAGCTGCGCGGCAGCTCACCCCAGATGTACCGCACAGAAGAACCGGACACCGGAGTCCGAGGCTGTGGTTCACTGAAGGCCCAGCCGCAGAAACCGGAGGACAGGAGATTGCAGGTCTCCTGGCCCCATCAGACGCCCAGAGGCTCAGCAGCACCGCAGGGTCCAGCACCGCCACGTAGGAGCGACGCACGAGCAAGGCCCGAGCTGCCTGCCATACGGGTGAGCATAGAAACGCCGCACTCAGGGATGAGGGCCACCGCACAGCTACAAGTAGCAGGGCCAAAGAGTTTAGCAGAAAGGGAAGGCCTCCAACTTCACATGGCAAGGAGGATTCTTTACTTGCTTCCAGGCTGCCCGGACTTCCACTTCTAGCCAGTACCCTAGTCCAGGCTTGTCTATTCAGCACCAGTAAAGACCCTGGGACTGCACTTCCTTGTCTCTGTGTTTCTTGCTGCGCCATCAACCCCTGCACTACAACGCCCAGCACAACCTGCAACATCATCTACACTGTCCTGGAGCTAGCTCTTCCTGTGGAGAGCCACACCATCCCTGCTGCAGTAACATCAGCTTCAGAGGACTGCTCCGCAGCGGCGGCTCCCTTTAGCCGCATTCCACAGGTGGCGTCACAAACTCTATAAAAACTCTATAAATCCCCTATACATAACCCCTTTTATTGACCGCCCTGGGTCACGGACCGGGTCACCGCCACTGTGACATTCCCCTAGCATTTACCGGCCCGGCACCGGGTACCCCACGGCCCAGGGGGCGCGTCATACTTGGCGTCACGAACAGGATTCACGAAGCCCAGTATAACCGGGTCCTGTGTGCCATAGACTTTATTGAACTGTGTTATCACGTGGTTTGCCGCCCGCCGATGGGGAAGAAAGAAGCCCCGATCCGGAACCGCCGGGTAAGAGATCCTTCCGCCTGCAGAGCAGCATACTGGTACGTCAGGAGACGCCCAGGACCTGGCTGAGGTTCACTAGGGGGGGAGGAAGATGCCCAACATGGAGGAGGGTTCAGCCACAGGAGCGGCCGCTGCCACTGTGATGCCGTTGTCAATGCCATATATACCGAGGGCGGCGTGGTTGCCCCAGTACTCAGGGGAGTCGCACACCCTGAACGACTTTGAGGAGAGACTGCGCAGTTTGTTTAAAGTATACCCCCTGTCGGAAGAGCAGAAAGTCAGCATCCTCATAGGCCAGCTAATCGGTGCAGCCCAGAGAGAATTGAAGTCCTGGCCGGGCAGAGACAAAGGCACTGTAAAAGAAATACTGGCCCGATTGAAGGATACCTTTGACACCCGCACTGCAGCAGAAATTAAAATGAAGTTTTACGGGTGCAAACAAAGGATGCAGGACAGTGTACGGACTATGCTCTAAACCTGCAGGAGGCGCTGCGGGCCATCAAACAGGTAGACCCTGACAGTGTGCATGATGAGGACAGATTGCTAACTGAGCAGTTTATTGAGGGGCTCCTGTCCAGCGCTCACAGGACACAGCTGCGCATTATGGCTCTGCAAAACCCTGATCTGGACTTTGCGCAATTTAAAGACAGAGCCATCCGGGTGCTGCGGGAATCAACACCAGGGGGCGCTGCATCCCACCGGCGCCCAGCTATCACCTACCACCAGGAGGTGGCATCCTTTTCCCCAGAACCTGTGGAGGCTGATGCGCAGACTCTGGACAATGACCCGTCTGCAGACCTGCGCCTTCAGGTCCAATAGCTGGCCAAAAGTGTGGCTGCATTAACCAAAACCATGCAGGCCATTCAAGTGTCCCCCAAGGAAAAGATCAAGCTGGCTTCCAGTCCAGATGACGTCCCGTGGCGACGACAGAGAAGAATTCCACCGATCAGAGGGAGGAACAGCGATCGCTACGACCAGGACGGACAACCCATCTGCCGCCGCTTAAAAAGGTGGGACACTACGCAAGGTACTGTAATTTAAACGAGCAACACCTGGGCCAGAGGGCCAACCCCCAGGAGTAAGGCGACCGGGCCCACAAAGTTGGCGAGACAAGTACATGGGAGGACGGCCGGTCCTGCCTGTCGTGCTTGATGGCATCCCAATGAACGCGTTGCTGGACACTGGTTCCCAGTTGACCACGATGCCATATATCCTTTATAAACAATACTGGACTGACCCAGACATTACCCACAGTCCAGATGAAAATCTTAACATCTATGCCAGTGTGTCACCCCAGGTCTGGATGCCACAAATATTGAAGGCTGTGTCTGAGAGCAGGAGGGATGTTCCCTGGTTAGGGACAATTAGCATGCAGCACCTCCTGTCCCAGGCCAGTAGTGGGAGCAGGCTCCCCTATAAAAGCTAGAACTGGGGCAGGGTTAGAGAGACCAGAACCCACTTCTGAAGTGTCCAGAAGGGTTCTCAGAGGAAGGGACAGGTCAGCAGCAGCTGAGGAGTCCGTGAGGCAGAGGAGAAACTGCAAGCCAGGGACAGAGGCGACGAGAGCCGGTCCTGGCTGAGAGAACGAATCTAACCGGACATTGGGGTCCGAGGCTGCCCGGGTTATCAAGCCCAGCAGCAGAGAACCAACCCGCGAAGGATTTCAGGACCCTTGGCCTAAGAAGCCTGGAGGCTCCGCCACACAGATTATTGTTGATATTGATCGCCGAGAAAGTCATCCCATGATAACCTTAGGCACTAATGTGATAGAAAATTGTCTTGGAGAAATTATTGTTTTGTTACAACAGGTCGCAGAGACTGCCAGTTCCAGTCAGCAGCGGGTTCTACAGAAAGAAATCAGAGCCCTGATGAAAAGACAACAGGTAGAACTGTCTGGTGGAGAAATTGGCAGTGTAAGGATGAGTGATCCGTTCCCCATTGCAATGCCCCCTAGGAGCGAAATGTTGATATGGTGTCGAGCAGCAATTGGTCTCAGGGGTCAAGATTATCAGGCCCTGGTAGAACCCGTATACTCTGACAGTAGGCCCACCATCTTGACAGCCAGGGGGGTGGTTGATGTCCGCAAGGGGAGATCCGCATCCTGAATTGTGGGGAGAAAGAGGTCCATTTACCTCGGTATGCTACCCTTGCTAAGTTATTCACTGTCAGTAGCAACTCAATAAAGACAGTGGAACCCTTGCCTCCATCCAAACCGGTGGAGGATAATGGCTCCAAGGGACAGATGGAGGATTGGTGTCAGAAGCTGCAAGTGGGCACTGACTCCACCCCTTTGCACCAAAAGCATGGAGTATACCGGGTGGTCCAAGAGTATGAGCGGATCTTCAGTAAACACCCATTAGACTTTGGGCAGGTAAAAGGGGTTCAACATCATATCCCCACGGGAGTTCATCCGCCCATTAAAGAGAGGTACCGGCCTGTACCTCCAGCTCACTATCAATGTGCCAAAGGAATGTTACGGGAGATGAAGGAGGCTGGGGTGATCAGAGATAGTTGTAGCCCCTGGGCAGCTCCATTAGTTCTCTTGAGAAAGAAGGATGGTACAATGAGGATGTGTGTTGACTACAGGCAGATTAACCGCATTACACATAAGGACGCCTACCCATTACCCAGGATTGAGGAGTCACTAGCTGCATTAAGATCTGCTAATTATTTCTCCACTTTGGATCTCACCAGTGGGTATTGGCAGGTTCCTGTGGCAGAGGCGGACAAAGAAAAGACCGCGTTTACAACACCAATGGGCCTCAGCGAGTTCAACTGCATGCCATTCGGGCTCTGCAATGCCCCAGGAACCTTCCAGCGGTTAATGGTTAATGGAGTGCAGCTGACTCGCCCAACCTGAGCAATGGGGTTACTCGGTGCCGGGTCAATGTAAGGTGGTGGTGTCGGGATATCGTGGCCGCGACCCGGTCCGTGCCCAGGGTTGTCGCCTTAAAAAGTAAATGGGCTATTGGATGTGTGTATGATCGACTACGCCACCTGTGGTTTCTGGTGATGGCCACCAGCGCTGCAGCAGTCCTCTGAGACTGATGTCTTGGCAGCTTGGTTGGTGCTACTCCCCACAGGCGGAGTAGGCCTCAGGGCAGTGAGGATGATCAGGGGAGTAGTAGTGGGTGCAGTGCCGCGCTGAAATGAGCAACCGGAGGCAGTAGATGAAGTCATCCAAGCTTTACTCACTTTATTGTAGTAACAGCTGCAAAGCTTCTCTTTGCTTCTCACGGCGCGCTGCGGCCACAAGGAAGGGGGTTCAGCACCTCCCAGGTAGATCAGGAGCACCTTGCAAGACCCCGCCGGGGTGTTCCTCTCCTTCCTAGAATTCTCCCACTGAGTCCTCTCCTGACTATATGTGGTGTGTGGTGTAAGGCCGGGTCCCATTGGATAAACGCAGTTTAAGTGTTACAGGTGGCGACTCCGCTCCGTCCGTATCCCCCTGGAATCCACTCAGCCTCCGGACTTTTCTGACAGGGACCTGAAGTGCAAAGTCAGATAATCGGGGACCAGTACCCCCTCTTGCGGCAGGAGTCCCTCTGGCTGGGCCAGAATGAAGTGTACAGGTGGCGACTCCCCTCCGTCTGTACCCTCCTGGGATCCTTTCGCCTGTGGAGCCTATCTCCTCTGCTCCCCTCCTGGGCCTTCTTGGCTGGACTCTGACCGAGAACAGAGCTGGCTGTAACTCAACTCTGCCCCAGTCCCTGTCTCGAGGCCTGAAACCGGGAACCGTGATCCCTGAGCCGGCCGCAGCCTTGTGCTGGCTGACCTTCCCAGAAATCCACGACTAAAAACCTGGTTATAAAGATGGCCACTGTATATATATATTTCTGTTAAGTGCAAATGTAAAGTGCTTCCTCCACCCTCACCCACTACATGGTTCCCCCTAACTTTGGTTCCCCCCATCTCCTCTATCCTGGGCCGGGGCTGCACCCTGGTACCTTTAGGCCCCCTACAGGACAGGAGTGGTGTAGTGTTGAGTGTAAAGTAGGGTCCTGTATGGTGCTCCATCCTTACCTGTGAGAGGAGATACCACACCTCATCTGAGGTGCAGTACCCCTGTGGCGACTGAACCCTCAGGGGCGCCACACTGCCTAGGACACAAGAACTTCGAAACTGTCCTGCTGTACCTGGACGACGTAATTGTGTACTCGAAAACATATGAAGAACACTTGGAGCACCTGGCCGAGGTGTTCGAAGCCCTATCTGGTTTTGGCCTGAAGGTAAAGCCGTCCAAATGCCACCTGTTCAAGCCCAAGGTGCAGTACCTAGGTCATGTGGTAAGCGCCGAAGGTGTAGCGCCAGACCCTGAAAAAGTCACCGTGATCAAGGACTGGCCAAGACCCTCCACTATCAAGGAAGTGCGGCAGTTCCTCGGGCTGGTAGGCTACTACAGAAGATTTATCAAGGGTTTCACGAAGATAGCAGCACCCATGCAGGACCTCCTGGTAGGCCAGTCCAAGAAGGCCAAGAACCCGAAACCTCCGTTCAAATGGGGTAAACCAGAAGACGAATCCTTCACCCGACTGAAGATGGCTCTGACCAGAGACGAAGTCCTGGCCTACCCCGACTATGGCCAACCCTTCATACTCCATACAGATGCCAGCAACGTGGGACTGGGAGCGGTGCTGTCCCAGGTACAGCAAGGCAGAGAGCGAGTGATTGCATACGCCAGCAGAAAGCTCCGGCCCACGGAAAGGAACCCCGACAACTACAGTTCCCTCAAGTTGGAGTTTCTCGGCATAGTCTGGGCTGTAACGGAGTGCTTCAAGCACTATCTCGCCTCCTCCAAATTTACAGTCTTCACAGATAATAACCCTCTGACGCACCTGGAGACTGCGAAGCTTGGTGCCCTAGAGCAATGATGGATGGCCCGACTGTCTAACTACGAGTTCACCATCAAGTATCGGGCGGGGCATAAAAATGTAAATGCTGATGCACTGTCCAGAATGCCCAACTTGCCAGATGGGGGAGAAGACCCGGAAGAGCTGGAAGAGATAGAGATACCCGCTTTCCATCGTCATGGGGTGACCCAGTGCTCCCACTGCATGAGGGACAAGCGCTCCGCCAACAGAGGCCACGTTCAACCCATTGCCCCACCATCTATTTCTGGATGGGCAGAAACGCAGGATAGCGACCCGGATGTCCGCCTAGTCAAGGAGTTGCTGACGCAAGCTGACTCGTACCCTGATCCAGATGCTCCACAGGAGACCCAACAGTTGTGGAAAGAGAAGGGCAAACTGTTCATCTACGAAGGGAAGCTGTGTCGAAGAAGCATCAACTCCCGGACACATGAACTGGTCTGGCAGGTGGTAGTCCCGAGGCGGGATGCGTCAATGGTCTTAGAAGCGTACCACGATGGAGCAGGACACTTCGGGTGGAAGAAGTTGAAAGTCCTGCTACGTGAGCGATTCTACTGGGTTGGCATGAGGAAAGCAATCGAGAGATGGTGTCGAGAATGTGGTCCATGCAACCTGAGACGAAAAGACCGTGACAGCCAGAGGGCTCCCCTGCAGCCCATCATCACCAAACAGCCACTAGAACTGGTAGCCTTGGACCACGTGAAGCTAGCCCCAAGCAGGTCAGGCTTTGTCTACGCTCTAACCATAGTAGACCACTACTCCCGGTTCCTGGTAGTAGTGCCAGTAAAAGACCAGACAGCTCAGACGGCAGCCAAAGCGTTCCAACAGCACTTTTGTCGCCCGCACGGTTACCCTGAACAGGTGCTTACCGACCAAGGTCCAGCCTTTGAAGCAGAGGTGTTCCAGGAATTCTGTAACTTGTACGGCTGCAAGAAAATCAGGACAACGCCGTATCATCCCCAGACCAACGGGTTGTGTGAAAAGATGAACCAGGTGGTGATAGACCTGTTGAAGACATTGCCCCTTGAAGAGCGCAGCCTGTGGCCAGAGAAGTTACCAGATTTGGTGGACCTGTATAACCACATCCCGGTGAACTCCACCAACTGTACACCCGCTTATTTGATGAGAGCAAGACCTGGCAAACTACCCATTGACTTGGACATGGGAGTCCTAACACCAGAGATGACTTCACCAGATGCGGATTGGGATACCGAGCGGCAGCAACAATACCGCAAAGTGCAAGAGTGTGTTGAAAGAAGTTTGTCCCAGGCGAGACAGAAGCAAAAGAAAACTTATAATCAGCACACTCCTGCCGTTCCCATATCACCTGGAGAACAGGTACTTAAGAGAAAGAGACGAGTCCATAAATTAGATGACCAGTGAGAGGTAGAGCCATACACCGTCTTACCCTCGAATTACGATAACACCAAAGTGTGCCTCATCAGTAAAGATGGAGGGGAAACTTCAGCGGCAGTCTCAAGAGACCACTTGAAGATATGTCCTGAACAGTTAAAACACACAGAAGAGGATCAAGACAACCCTCAGCCCACAGAAGGAGTGGAGGAAGTGGTCTAAACAGTACTCGGAAAATTTCCCCGGTCTTGGACGCAGGTGAACAATGCTATTGTAGTAGCGGTCCTTACCTTTCTCCAAGCGGCCTCACCAGAAGCTGCAGAAGTCCCAGAACAGCTGGAAGACCAGTCGGCCCCAGAGACAGAGGTTTCATCATCAGCAGACCAGGAGAATCGACCCTCTCCTAGCAGTGAACCTGTCGTATCCATGGTGAGCCAAAGAATTCGTAGGAGGTTACCCAGCCTACCAGTGTTACCTCAGACTACCCGTAGAGTAGTTCACACTGAACCCACCACACCAGGGGTAGACACAAGGGACCAGGGTAGAGCAGTGACTACCAATGTACTGCGTAGATCGACCAGGAGTACAAAAGGTCAGCTCCCTGCCCGTTGGAGAAACTAAAATGTAAAGAATTAAAGTATAAGAGAACTAAAATGTATGCTGTATATAGTTACCCGTAAGGGTAAAGCAGAAAAGTTGTGTTTTCAAAGTGAATTGCAAAAGTTGGTCATGTGTGCATTTAGTTACCCGGTAAGAGTATAAAAACTTGTAGGTTATGGACGGTGAATAACCAAAGAACTTTCCATTGTAAATAGTTGCACTTATTAGAGTGCCCCTTATTGGTTTTGTGGTTACAACAAATGACCTCAGAACAAAAACCCGTTTGGCGTGGCTGAAGACGTGGTCCAATACCTGGATCATCTATGCCCTGCAGCCACGCCCAGGGCCTACGTTGAGGGTTTTCGGGCGGGTCCCTCATGTTCACTGGATAGCACCCGGTTACAGATCGTGCTGTAACCTGTTACAGAATGTTATATTTATAATCTTGTAATGTGAATTGTTATTGTTATTTGTTAATTTTGAAAAGTATCCTCAGTCCGGGAGTACTGAAGTTAACTAGGGGGGAATGTGGCACCCCAGGGGTCCGGTTGCCACAGTGGCATTGCCTCCCTCAAAAGAGGTAATGCCATGCCTGGAAGCAAGCAGGGATCCCCTAGTCATGTATACTAAACATGCAACACTTTCCTGGCTCCAGACCAGCAAGGGGAGCTCCTCCCCTTAGCAACTGGGATCTGAGGGCAGGGTTAGTGAGTCTTAGTGTGAGGAGTTGAAGAGAGGACGTCAAAGAGAGAGGAGCTGGGGACTGGAGCTGCGCGGCAGCTCACCCCAGACGTACCGCACAGAAGAACTGGACACCGGAGTCCGAGGCTGTGGGGCACTGAAGGCCCAGCCGCAGAAACCAGAGGGTAGGAGATTGTAGGTCTCCTTGCCCCATCAGATGCCCGGAGGCTCAGCAGCACCGCAGGGTCCAGCACCGCCACGTAGGAGCGACGCACGAGCAAGGCCCGAGCAGCCTGCCATACGGGTGAGCACAGAAACGCCGCACTCAGGGACGAGGGCCACCGCACAGCTACAAGCAGCAGGGCCAAAGAGTTTAGTGGAAAGGGAAGGCCTCCAACTTCACCTGGCAAGGAGGATTCTTTACTTGCTTCCAGGCTGCCCGGACTTCCACTTCTAGCCAGTACTCTAGTCCAGGCTTGTCTAATCAGCACCAGTAAAGACCCTGGGACTGCACTTCCTTGTCTCTGTGTTTCTTGCTGCGCCATCAACCCCTGCACTACAGCACCCAGCACAACCTGCAACATCATCTACACTGCCCTGGAGCTAGCTCTTCCTATGGAGAGCCACACCATCCCTGCTGCAGTATCATCAGCTTCAGAGGACTGCTCCGCAGCGGCGACTCCCGTTAGCCGCATTCCACAGGTGGCGTCACAAACTCTATAAAAACTCTATAAATCCCCTATACATAACCCCTTTTATTGACCGCTCTGGGTCATGGACCGGGTCACCGCCACTGTGACATTCCCCCAGCATCTACCGGCCCGGCACCGGGTACCCCACGGCCCAGGGGGCACGTCAAACACCCCACAAGAGCCACCGTATACCGGGAATACCCCACAAGACCCGCCATATACGGGGAACACCCCACAACCCCACCCGTATACCGAGAACACCTCACAAAACCCATCGTATACCAGGAACACCCCACAAGACCTGATGTATACCGGGAACACCCCGCAAGACACGCCGTATATCGGGAACACTCCACAAGACCTACTGTATACCAGGAACACTCCACAAGACCTGCCGTATACCGGGAATTCACCACAAGACCCGCCATATACAGGGAACACCCCACAAGACCTGGCGTATACCGGGAACACCCCACAAGACACACTGTATACCGAGACCACCCCACAAGACCTGACGTATACTGGGAACACACCACAAGACACGCTGTATACTGGGAACACCCCACAAAACAGGCAGTATACCGGAAACACCCCACAAGACCTGGCGTATACCGGGAACATCCCACAAGACCTGCCATATACCAAGAACACCCCACAAGACCCATTGTATACCGAGAACATCCCACAAGACCCGCCGTATACCAAGAACACCCCACAAGACCCATTGTATACCGGGAACACCACCTCACAAGACCTGCCGTATACCAAGAACACCCCACAAGACCCATTGTATACCGGGAACACCACCTCACAAGACCTGCCGTATACCAAGAACACCCCACAAGACCCATTGTATACCGGGAACACCCCACAAGACCTGGCGTATACCGGGAACACCCCACAAGACCTGCCGTATACCAGAAACACCCCACAAGACCTGCCGTATACCAAGAACACCCCACAAGACCAGTCTTGGTGCTGCCTGTTCCATGTGCAACATATATTGGAGACTGACTGCATTATTGCAACTGTGTATATTTTTCAGTCGTGCTGCTGCGACATTCCAGAATAAATATACAGTACTTTGAAAAGCTAATCCAAGAGCGGATTTCTTTAAGGGAACGCATGTGAATAACAGGGACATGTACAGACTCCTATTTATGAAATTTAAGTGAGTCCTTAAAGTGGAGCCTCCTAATCACCTGCTCCCGCACTCTCCACTGTCCCCCATGCCAGAGAGAACAAAAAAAAGAAATACATTATGACCGTTATTACCAAAAGCTACAACTTATGACAGTCTCACAAAATTTTTCAAGCGGAATTTATTTTTTCAAAAACACTGCCTGCTTTAGCTGAGGCATTTTTATCTATTCTTCTATAAACTTCCATTATTTATTTCACTTAATTAATGATTAATTTTTTTTTTATTTTGATTTTTTGTTGCATTTTTCACCTGACAACTGATTTGATTCTGTGGGAAATCTTGTGATCCATGAAGAAGTCGTAAGACAAACACATGATAGGAGATGAAAAAAAAAATGCAACAAAAAAAGAAACAAGCACTAAAACACTTTAGTTAATCATAAGCAGGCAACATGAAATACAGAAAAAATATAATGAAAAATTAATGTAAAAAAAACATTAGGAGAAAAAAAGTTTACACTTTTATTTAGAAAAGTAGCAGAACTTTATAGCTGGTGTAAAGCAAAGAGTTTTATATAGTTTTTCATTATAACAGCTACAGCTGGTCCTCCCCAGGCAATATTTCCCACGCTCTTTGGTCCATACAGGTGGCTACCAAGCAGATGGCAGTGGCTAATACTATGGTGTATTACTAGGTTATAGTATTTCTAGACCTGTGTCACCGGCTGGTAATGTCTGTCCTACGGCTTCTACGTGCTAAGATTTACTCCACATACAAGATAGTTAGAGTCATTTCCCATCGCTCATCTCTATACAGAACATAAAGGAACATTTCGCAGTACAGCAAACTGATAGTAAATGTATAAAAACTAAGCCTAAATATTAATTTGAAGAAATACTTACAAGAATTAATAAGGCACATTAGTAGCAATAGAAGCAGCATCTTTAGTCTTACGCATCCTGATAAAATAGAGAAGGATGTGGTGTGAGCTTCCGTTAACGAGCACACTGATATGTCACACAATGCGTGTGACAATGATGCACTTTTGAATAGATTGGATGCACACGCTGAACGGCCACTTCATTCATTCTCTATGGGGCTGCCAGAAAAAGTCGAGCGCAGAGCACTGCAGCCCCAATCAGGGGAGCGCTGCTCCATTCTAATGGAGATAGAAGCGCTCCGCTCTGTCTATTATACAGGTGCATCTCACAAAATTAGAATATCATCAAAAAGTTAACCTACACCAGCAGATGACATGACTCCCCAAACCATCACTGATTGTGGAGACTTCACACTAGACCTCCAGCAGTTTGGATTGTGGCCTCTCCACTCTTCCTCCAGACTCTGGGACCTTGTGGAGTGTGTCAATGACTGCCTTCTGGACATCTGTCAAGTCAGCAGTCTTCCCCATGATTGTGGAGCCTACTGAAACAGACTAAGGGACCTTTTTAAACGCTTAGGAAGCATTTGCAGGTGATTTTTGCTAATTATTCTAATTTGCTGAGATAATGACTTTTGTGTTTTCATTGGCTGTAAGCCATAATCATCAACATTAACAGAAATAAACACGTGAAATAGATCACTCTGTAATGACTCTATATAATATATGAGTGTCACTTTTTATATGGAACTGAAATAAATTAACTTTTTGATGATATTCTAATTTAGTGAGAAGCACCTGTACATGGTTAGGAAATTGAAGGAGTATGACCTTTTCTATCAGAGATGAGCGAATTGATCGATAATGATTTCCTGAAAAAACTTATATTAATACCCAATATTCTATGATTTCCCACATCCAGTTAAATGGAGCCTCGCTTAATAATAATTAATCAGACTTGTACCTCCCAACTTTTGAAGAATAGAAAGAGGGGTAGATCATGCAAGCAAATTTTGGCCACACCCCAATCCACGCCCATTTGCCATTTCTTTCTCCCCTGACAAGAGGAGTTGTCAGAGGGGCGGTGGCAATGAGGGAAATTCAGGAGAAACCCAGGACTGCAGGGCGCAGACAGGATGGAGGAAAAGTGAATAATTTAATTTATGCACTGAGCAGTAAGAAGTGGCCCCGTCCCCCACGAGCAGATGGAACAATGAAGACGTCGAGAGTGGTGAGTATATAGAAGCCGGGACAAAAGCTCTGATGTGTCAAGATACGGGACAGTCCCGCTGATTCCGGGACGGTCGGGAGCTATGAAGACCTGATGTATTGTGACGGGTCCAAATGGCCGTCTACATTTCCAGTAGCCATTCACACTTCTGTTTATCAATGGTGACTTCAGTACATGGAGGAACGGTCTGCAGGAATCATTTATGAATCCATTTCCTGGGGCTTCTCTTAGTTCTCTGCTGGACATCTGGAACAATAACTGGTTGTCTATTTTTTAGGCATCGGCCACTTCCGCGCCAAACCAAGCTGTAAGCTGGAGAGGGAAGGTCCGGGTATTGAGCAGCAGAACAGTCGTGTGTCCGTGAATGATCCTGTGGACAACGGCCTCCAGTCCCACAATACGCCATATTGGAAGGATAAGCTGGGTAATTTAATGCTGAGCCTCCATTGTTACATAGCATACATATATCACATACACATATGATCACACCTGATCTGGATAGGAAAGCGCAGGTGAATGAGCCTTTCACTCAGAAAGGAGAAAATTGATCCACAACGAATCAAATTCAGTAGTTTTCCCACAATATGTAGAAACTGAATTTTTCGCGATTCAATGCGTATGACTTCGAGCATAATGGCGACCAGTTGGCTGCAACTTTGCTTTATCTGAGGCCTTCCCCGTCATCAGCGGACTCCTGCCTCCCACTTCTGCCTCTTTCCAGGCCTCCAGTGCCGCCGCTCTCGCCTAGGCCCGGCATGTCAGTGATGTTAGTCGATGTGTCGCGCCTCTCGTGATCTCTGCAGCTCAATAGATATTGCCCCAATTATTAGATCAAATTTAGGTTGGAGTCGCCCCATAAAGGAATCCTGTCATGTCCAATAATACTATTAACCTGCAATTATAGGGTTAACCTCCAGGTGAACAGCATTAGGCAGTGATGAAAGTTCGGCATGGAGAATATGGACTTTACTTCTTTCAGTACTGTGGCCGGGTACTCTCCTAACCATGTTAACCTGCAGAGTAACCCTTTATAAGCTGGTTAATAGAGTTATCGGACCTGACAGAAAATGTCTAAAGCGATAGGAGAACTTGTGGTATTTTAGTGCCTCGTAGTGGCTAAAAAGTAAATTGAGATGAGACAGCTGTGTTCACATTTGTAAAAAAGAAACATGACAAAGGAGCTGCAATATCTAGGGATTATTGCAGAACATTTCAGATATGTACCTGCAGTGACCAGCTGATGGCGCCACAACCTCTCTGTAGTACTCAGGAACCTAGGAACTTTTCCTCCAGGGAAGATTTTGTAAGGTGCGCAGGTCAAAGTGAGTGTCCTGGGGAACAGTCAGAGAGAATAGCTGGCTGCATGATAGTGACTGGTGGGGACGGCTGTACAGAGTTGTAGAGGCAGGAGATGGACAGAGAGAGGCGCTGGCTGCATGATAGTGACTGGTGGGGACGGCAGTACAGAGCTGTAGGGGCAGGAGATGGACAGAGAGAGGGACTGGCTGCATGATAGTGACTGGTGAGGACTGCAGTACAGAGCTGTAGAGGCAGGAGATGGACAGAGAGAGGCACTGGCTGCATGATAGTGACTGGTGGGGACGGCTGTACAGAGCTGTGGAGGCAGGAGATGGACAGAGAGGCGCTGGCTGCATGATAGTGACTGGTGGGGACGGCAGTACAGAGCTGTAGGGGCAGGAGATGGACAGAGAGAGGGACTGGCTGCATGATAGTGACTGGTGAGGACTGCAGTACAGAGCTGTAGAGGCAGGAGATGGACAGAGAGAGGCACTGGCTGCATGATAGTGACTGGTGGGGACGGCTGTACAGAGCTGTGGAGGCAGGAGATGGACAGAGAGAGGCGCTGGCTGCATGACAGTGGCTGGTGGGGACGGCTGTACAGAGCTGTGGAGGCAGGAGATGGACAGAGAGAGGCGCTGGCTGCATGATAGTGACTGGTGGGGACGGCAGTACAGAGCTTTGGAGGCAGGAGATGGACAGAGAGAGGCACTGGCTGCATGATAGTGACTGGTGGGGACAGCAGTACAGAGGTGTAGAGGCAGGAGATGGACAGAGAACGGTGCTGGCTGCATGATGGTGACTGGTGGGGACGGCAGTACAGAGCTGTAGAGGCAGGAGACTGACAGAGAGAGGCGCTGGCTGCATGATAGTGACTGGTGGGGACGGCAGTACAGAGCTGTAGAGGCAGGAGATGGACAAAGAGAGGCACTGGCTGCATGATAGTGACTGGCGGGGACGGCAGCACAGGGCTTAGGGGCAGGAGACGGACAGAGAGAGGCGCTGGCTGCATGATGGTGACTGGTGGGGACGGCAGTACAGAGCTGTAGAGGCAGGAGATGGACAAAGAGAGGCACTGGCTGCATGATAGTGACTGGTGGGGACGGCAGCACAGGGCTTAGGGGCAGGAGACGGACAGAGAGAGACGCTGGTTGCATGATAGTAACTGGTGGGGACGGCTGTACAGAGCTGTAGAGGCAGGAGATGGACAGAGAGAGGCACTGGCTGCATGATAGTGACTGCTGGGGATGGCAGTACAGAGCTGCAGGGACAGGAGATGGATAGAGAGAGGCACTGGCTGCATGATAGTAACTGGTGGGGATGGCATTACAGAGTTGTAGAGACAGGAAATGTACAGAGAGAGGCGCTGGCTGCATGATAGTGACTGGTAGGGATGGCAGCACAGAGCTGTAGAGGCAGGAGATGGACAGAGAGCTGTGCTGGCTGCATGATAGTGACTGGTGGGGATGGCAGTACATAGCTGTAAAGGCAGGAGATGGACAGAGAGAGGCACTGGCTGCATAATAGTGACTGGTGGGTGTCAGGCAAAATGTATTTTTGTCCTAGTTTTAAAAATGAGAGATGTCTTAAATCTCCACCCCCCCTGCTCATTTGGAAGAGGCTATATAGAACTCACTCTTGCTTTCCCCCTAACAAGGAATTTTTATTACCGCCATAAAACGTCAGCAAGCATACTGGTATACCCTGGATTTTCCCTCCAATCCTATTGTTTAACTGTACGAACTTTTAATGTCGAGTTTAATAATGCACATGACTGTCACAAACACAGGGGCCACAATTTTGGAATGCTCACCTTTTTCCAATTATAATAGTATATCTTGCCTAACTGAGAAACCACCGGAAACCCGGGAAATG
This sequence comes from Phyllobates terribilis, assembly GCF_046119375.1. NCBI lineage: Eukaryota > Metazoa > Chordata > Amphibia > Anura > Dendrobatidae > Phyllobates > Phyllobates terribilis. Next base: position 151,960,364 of record NW_027362767.1, read on the forward strand.
GATTCTGAGCTTCTGAGCGTCATAGAGATATCATATTTGATATCCATCTTCAGGAATATTGGTGACGGCAAACATGATGTCTCCATCTTGGATGTGGGACCCCCCCCCCCCATACCAAGATATGAAATCTGAAGGATTTTTATGTCTTGTGCAGCTGGGTGGGTTCACAAAACTGAGCCCCCGTGTGAGGTAAGCAACATGGGTGTCTCTTAGTGTTTTGGCCCCTTACTAAAAACCAGAACGGCCATTTTACTTCATTCTTACCCCGGGATGTCAGACGCATGCACTGCTTGCTGCGTGGAGGAATCACATCTAATTTCCGGGGAGCCGTCCCCCCCACAGAATCTGAGACCATCACCTCGTGGCGCAGGTTTTGCTATTATTTACCCCTTTTATTTTAATAACTGTTTTATGCATATATGTAAACTGTCTCTTTTATAATATCTTGTATATCTTTTGCAAACACTGCCCACTCTCGGGAGTAAATCATTATTATTTACCAGCTTCGTTCTTCTTGTCCTATGTCGAGCAAACACGTTCCTCACCCGCTAATTCACGTTACCTAACGGGTACCCGATCCACCTGTTAAGCGATCGGTGGTGGCAGTATACCAATATTTATGTGATATTGTGGTTTGAGGGTGGCTGGACGGTGGTATATATACGTTCCTGGAAGGAAATGGTGGTATATATACGTCCTGTCACATCACGTGCCACAATAGTCGACATAAATTAGAGCCGCTGCGCCCTGTTGCTTATCGTTGGTCAATACCGTGTTTGACCAGCAGGATAAGGGGGCGCCAGAGGGCTGCAAGGTCTGACCAACTGTGTTTTCGTGACAGTGGGGACAGCAGTACAGAGCTGTAAAGGCAAGAGACGGACATAGAGAGGCGCTGGCTGCATGATAGTGACAGGTGGGAACAGCAGTACAGAGGTGTAGAGGCAGGAGATTGGCAGAGAATGGTGCTGGCTGCATGATAGTGACTGGTGGGGATGGCAGTACAGAGCTGTAGAGGCAAGAGACGGACATAGAGAGGCGCTGGCTGCATGATAGTGACTGGTGGGGACAGCAGTACAGAGGTGTACAGGCAGGAGATTGGCAGAGAATGGTGCTGGCTGCATGATAGTGGCTGGTGGGGATGGCAGTACAGAGCTGTAGAGGCAGGAGATGGACAGAGAGCGGTGCTGGCTGAATGATAGTGACTGGTGGGGACAGCAGTACAGAGGTGTAGAGGCAGGAGATGGACAGAGAGGCGCTGGCTGCATGATAGTGACTGGTGGGGACAGCAGTACAGAGGTGTAGAGGCAGGAGATGGACAGAGAGAGGCACTGGCTGCATGATAGTGACTGGTGGGGATGGCAGTACCGAGCTGTAGAGGCAGGAGATGGACAGAGAGAGGCGCTGGCTGCATTATAGTGACTGGTGGGGATGGCAGTACAGAGCTGTAGAGGCAGGAGATGGACAGAGAGAGGCGCTGGCTGCATGATAGTGACTGGTGGGGACAGCAGTACAGAGGTGTAGAGGCAGGAGATGGACAGAGAGAGGCACTGGCTGCATGATAGTGACTGGTGGGGATGGCTGTACAGAGCTGTAGAGGCAGGAGGTGGACAGAGAAAGGCACTGGCTGCATGATAGTGACTGGTGGGGATGGCAGTACAGAGCTGTAGAGGCAGGAGGTGGACAGAGAGGCGCTGGCTGCATGATAGTGACTGGTGGGGATGGCAGTACAGAGCTGTAGAGGCAGGAGGTGGACAGAGAAAGGCACTGGCTGCATGATAGTGACTGGTGGGGATGGCTGTACAGAGCTGTAGAGGCAGGAGATGGACAGAGAGCAGTGCTGGCTGAATGATAGTGACTGGTGGGGACAGCAGTACAGAGGTGTAGAGGCAGGAGATGGACAGAGAGAGGCGCTGGCTGCATGATAGTGACTGGTGGGGACAGCAGTACAGAGGTGTAGAGGCAGGAGATGGACAGAGAGAGGCACTGGCTGCATGATAGTGACTGGTGGGGATGGCAGTACCGAGCTGTAGAGGCAGGAGATGGACAGAGAGAGGCGCTGGCTGCATTATAGTGACTGGTGGGGACAGCAGTACAGAGGTGTAGAGGCAGGAGATGGACAGAGAGAGGCACTGGCTGCATGATAGTGACTGGTGGGGATGGCTGTACAGAGCTGTAGAGGCAGGAGGTGGACAGAGAAAGGCACTGGCTGCATGATAGTGACTGGTGGGGATGGCAGTACAGAGCTGTAGAGGCAGGAGGTGGACAGAGAGAGGCGCTGGCTGCATGATAGTGAATGGTGCAGAATGAGACAGCACAGGACAACGTGAATCCGGCACCAGGACCTTCCCCATAAAGAGAGCAAACTGCAGTGCAGGACAAGATGGTGGCTCTATCAGACACCATAGTTTCAAGTCCCGGGGGCCACCATATGTGACTGCCATTGTGGCCCGTTGCCCCTGATGAGAACCCGTCCAGTTATAGCAACATTGATCTTACACTTGTTATTTCCTTATTGCCTATGATTACTGCAGTTTTCACTGGGGTTGTCCACTACTTATTATCCTCTCCCCAATGTATCCCCCCGAGGCCCATAAGTGTTTTTGTAAATACCTTCTGTTGCACATAATGCCTGTGAGGGGCGCTATCACTGGCCGCTCACAGGCAGCACGTGACCCCCAGCTGCAGCCAGCTCTGACATCCACTGACGTCACGATAAGTCCAGGCTTCAACTGAGCATCCCTCTTCCGCGTCTCACGGTGGCTGCTGGGTTGTGGGCGGGGTTTCACCGTGCGTCACACCCGACATCCATCGCGCACTCTGCCTCTCCTCATTCTTCGGCAAAGCGCGCAGTGGATGCTGGGTGTGACGCGCGGGGAAACCCCGCCCACAACCCAGCAGTCACCGCGGAGACCCCAGCGCTGGGTCACGCCTCACTTGTCGTGACGTCAGCGCGGGGTCACATGATGCCTGTGAGCGGCCAGTGATAGCGCCACTCACAGGCTGAGCCTGCAACAGAAGGTATTTACAAAGACACCTATGGGCCCCGGGGGGATACATTGGGGGCATAATAAAAAGTTGTGGCCAACTTCTTTAATCTGTGTTAAAAGCAAATGAAGTTCTGATGTCAGTGTCACCGTTCACCTGCATCTCACATACCCCCCATCCTCTTGCCCTTACAAGCAAAGAACGAGGGACACATATTGTGACGCGGTAATTTTAGGTTTACTGTAAACCACTTCCATAACCTCGCACCGTCCTCTATATGTGTCCACCCAGAACTATTACTCCTAGTGAGGCCTATTATGGTCTGTGCACACGTTGCAGTTTTGTTACTTTTTCTTGGTGCAGTTTTGTCACAAAACCTGAAGGATTTCCTAGTACCAGCAAAATGAATGAGATTCCTGAGGTCTCATGCACATGTTGCTTAGTTTTTCCTTGCAGATTTAAATTTCAATTCTTTCAGCATTTTTTGCAGCACATTTCACCCATATTAATGAGTGGGAAAAACGCATCAAAAACACATGTAGTTTATGCTATGTTTTTCCTGCTAACACATCGTTATTTGCAACAGATTTTTCTGCTTCAAATACTGAAGGAGTGCACATAACCAAAAGGCATTGTACCTTTTCAATAATCTCCAACACACAGTATGATGCCCCAACAAACAGTAGGATGCCCCCACACACAGTAGGATGTCCCTACAGTACATTGCCCCACACGTAATATGATGACACACCGACACAGTATGATTCCGCCACTGTAGATTCACTCGCATCATCCCACACAGATACGGTTGAAGTCAGGACATGCCCCCGACCTCCCAGGATGGCTCTCAATATTTGAAACTGTCTCTCTTAATCAGGGACATTTGGGAGTTATGCGTGTACCCAAAAAAGCGCACTAAGCATATGTCAGTACTAGTGTTGAGCGAACATGCTCGACACTGCTCGGTACTCGCCCGAGCATCAAGCTACTCGGGATGTTCGGCGAGCACCGAGCATTTCCGGGTTACTCGGGCGGGATCTCGGGTCTCCGCCCTGAATGTTTGGCGCTTTTTACAGAGCCAATGAACATTCAGGGATTGCCAGCCAGTCACTGTAATGCTGCAGCCATGTTGGTTGTGGGCATTACAGTGATTGGCTGGCTGCACAGTGTCACCTCGAGTATTTAAAACCAGGTGCCGCCATCTTGGACACAGTCGCTCCGGATTAGACAGTGTAGGGACAGCGCTGCTGATTTAGGGAGAGATATAAACTGCGAAATAGTTAGTGTAGGGTCTGTAAAGGCTGCCAGAACAAACAAACAGTCCTTTTCAGGACTAATATCCATCCCAGATACCAGGCAGGCAGGCTGTATAGGAGACACAGTGGTTATACCAGCAAACGCTGCATTACAGTCCTGTGTGCTCCTGTTGCTGAAATTGCTGGACTTAGCACCAGGTGTCGGGGGCCAGGAAAAATCCTTTTTTTTTCATCTAAATCCTCCTTTTTTTTTCCTCCTTCACACTGTACAAATACCCATCTTATTAACCTTTTGGTGTGTCCCCCCACCCCCACCCAAAAAAAAGCGTGTCTCTGATTTTTCAGACACAAATATAACTGTTGAAAATAGTCTGGTGTAGGCTAGAGAAACAGAAGTGTTGTTTTGGGCCATTTGTATCCAAAAAAAAAACAGTTTGAGTGTGTCACTCACTGTTCAGCCGCAAATCTATATATTTAAAAAAGTCTGGTATACCCCAGTAAACAATAACTGTGGTTTTGCCATCCCACGGTAAAATATCTCTATTATTCAGGTTTTGGTAGTTTTTTCCGTAAAGAAAAACAGTAGTGTCTCCTGACTGTTGTGACACAAAAATATATCTGTTGAAAATAGTCTTGTGAAGGCCCGACATCCCAGTCTGGTTTCGCAGTTCCACGGGTCAAATCGCTGTACTATCCAGTTTTGGGCCTTTGGTATCTAAAAAAAAAAGCAGTTTGAGTGTGTCGCTCACTGTTCAACCGCAAATATCTCTATTTAAAAAAGTGTGGTATACCCCAGTAAACAATAACTGTGGTTTTGCCATCCCACGGTAAAAATCTCTATTATTCAGCTTTTGGTAGTTTTTTCCGTAAAGAAAAACAGTAGTGTCTCCTGACTGTTGTGACACAAAAATATATCTGTTGAAAATAGTCTTGTGGAGGCCCGACATCCCAGTGTGGTTTCGCAGTTCCACGGGTCAAATCGCTGTACTATCAAGTTTTGGGCCTTTGGTATCTAAAAAAAAAGCAGTTTGAGTGTGTCGCTCTCTGTTCAGCCGCAAATATCTCTATTTAAAAAAAGTGTGGGATACCCCAGTAAACAATAACTGTGGTTTTGCCATCTCACGTTAAAAAATCTCTATTATTCAGCTTTTGGTAGTTTTTTCCGTAAAGAAAAACAGTAGTGTCTCCTGACTGTTGTGACACAAAAATATATCTGTTGAAAATAGTCTTGTGGAGGCCCGACATCCCAGTGTGGTTTCGCAGTTCCACGGGTCAAATCGCTGTACTATCCAGTTTTGGGCCTTTGGTATCTAAAAAAAAAGCAGTTTGAGTGTGTTGCTCACTGTTCAGCTGTAAATATCTCTATTTAAAAAAGTGTGGTATACCCCAGTAAACAATAACTGTGGTTTTGCCATCCCACGGTAAAAAATCTCTATTATTCAGGTTTTGGTATATTTTCCGTAAAGGAAAACAGTAGTGTCTCCTGACTGTTGTGACACAAAAATATATCTGCTGAAAATAGTCTTGTGTAGGCCCGACATCCCAGTGTGGTTTCGCAGTTCCATGGGTCAAATCGCTGTACTATCCAGTTTTGGGCCTTTGGTATCTAAAAAAAAAGCAGTTTGAGTGTGTCGCTCACTGTTCAGCTGCAAATATCTCTATTTAAAAAAGTGTGGTATACCCCAGTAAACAATAACTGTGGTTTTGCCATCCCACGTTAAAAAATCTCTATTATTCAGCTTTTGGTAGTTTTTTACGTAAATAAAAACAGTAGTGTCTCCTGACTGTTGTGACACAAAAATATATCTGTTGAAAATAGTCTTGTGGAGGCCCGACATCCCAGTGTGGTTTCGCAGTTCCACGGGTCAAATCGCTGTACTATCCAGTTTTGGGCCTTTGGTATCTAAAAAAAAAGCAGTTTGAGTGTGTCGCTCACTGTTCAGCCGCAAATATCTCTATTTAAAAAAGTGTGGTATACCCCAGTAAACAATAACTGTGGTTTTGCCATCCCACGGTAAAAAATCACTATTGTTCAGGTTTTGGTATATTTTCCGTAAAGAAAAACAGTAGTGTCTCCTGACTGTTGTGACACAAAAATATATCTGTTGAAAATAGTCTTGTGTAGGCCCGACATCCCAGTGTGGTTTCGCAGTTCCACGGGTCAAATCGCTGTACTATTCAGTTTTGGGCCTTTGGTATCTAAAAAAAAAGCAGTTTGAGTGTGTCGCTTACTGTTCAGCCGCAAATATCTCTATTTAAAAAAGTGTGGTATACCCCAGTAAACAATAACTGTGGTTTTGCCATCCCACGGTAAAAAATCTCTATTATTCAGCTTTTGGTATATTTTCCGTAAAGGAAAACAGTAGTGTCTCCTGACTGTTGTGACACAAAAATATATCTGTTGAAAATAGTCTTGTGTAGGCCCGACATCCCAGTGTGGTTTCGCAGTTCCACGGGTCAAATCGCTGTACTATCCAGTTTTGGGCCTTTGGTATCTAAAAAAAAAAGCAGTTTGAGTGTGTCGCTCACTGTTCAGCCGCAAATATCTCTATTTAAAAAAGTGTGGTATACACCAGTAAACAATAACTGTGGTTTTGCCATCCCACGTTAAAAAATCTCTATTATTCAGCTTTTGGTAGTTTTTTCCGTAAATAAAAACAGTAGTGTCTCCTGACTGTTGTGACACAAAAATATATCTGTTGAAAATAGTCTTGTGTAGGCCCGACATCCCAGTGTGGTTTCGCAGTTCCACGGGTCAAATCGCTGTACTATTCAGTTTTGGGCCTTTGGTATCTAAAAAAAAAAGCAGTTTGAGTGTGTCGCTTACTGTTCAGCCGCAAATATCTCTATTTAAAAAAGTGTGGTATACCCCAGTAAACAATAACTGTGGTTTTGCCATCACACAGTAAAAAATCTCTATTATTCAGGTTTTGGTATATTTTCCGTAAAGAAAAACAGTAGTGTCTCCTGACTGTTGTGACACAAAAATATATCTGTTGAAAATAGTCTTGTGTAGGCCCGACATCCCAGTGTGGTTTCGCAGTTCCAAGGGTCAAATCGCTGTACTCTCCAGTTTTGGGCCTTTGGTATTTAAAAAAAAAGCAGTTTGAGTGTGTCGCTCACTGTTCAGCCGCAAATATCTCTATTTAAAAAAGTGTGGTATACCCCAGTAAACAATAACTGTGGTTTTGCCATCCCACGTTAAAAAATCTCTATTATTCAGCTTTTGGTAGTTTTTTCCGTAAAGAAAAACAGTAGTGTCTCCTGACCGTTGTGACACAAAAATAAATCTGTTGAAAATAGTCTTGTGTAGGCCCGACATCCCAGTGTGGTTTCGCAGTTCCACGGGTCAAATCGCTGTACTATCCAGTTTTGGGCCTTTGGTATCTAAAAAAAAAAGCAGTTTGAGTGTGTCGCTCACTGTTCAGCCGCAAATATCTCTATTTAAAAAAGTGTGGTATACCCCAGTAAACAATAACTGTGGTTTTGCCATCCCACGTTAAAAAATCTCTATTATTCAGCTTTTGGTAGTTTTTTCCGTAAATAAAAACAGTAGTGTCTCCTGACTGTTGTGACACAAAAATATATCTGTTGAAAATAGTCTTGTGGAGGCCCGACATCCCAGTGTGGTTTCGCAGTTCCACGGGTCAAATCGCTGTACTATCCAGTTTTGGGCCTTTGGTATCTAAAAAAAAGTAGTTTGAGTTTGTCGCTCACTGTTCAGCCGCAAATATCTCTATTTAAAATAGTGTGGTATACCCCAGTAAACAATAACTGTGGTTTTCCCATCCCACGGTAAAAAATCACTATTATTCAGGTTTTGGTATATTTTCCGTAAAGAAAAACAGTAGTGTCTCCTGACTGTTGTGACACAAAAATATATCTGTTGAAAATAGTCTTGTGTAGGCCCGACATCCCAGTGTGGTTTCGCAGTTCCACGGGTCAAATCGCTGTACTATTCAGTTTTGGGCCTTTGGTATCTAAAAAAAAAAGCAGTTTGAGTGTGTCGCTTACTGTTCAGCCGCAAATATCTCTATTTAAAAAAGTGTGGTATACCCCAGTAAACAATAACTGTGGTTTTGCCATCACACAGTAAAAAATCTCTATTATTCAGGTTTTGGTATATTTTCCGTAAAGAAAAACAGTAGTGTCTCCTGACTGTTGTGACACAAAAATATATCTGTTGAAAATAGTCTTGTGTAGGCCCGACATCCCAGTGTGGTTTCGCAGTTCCACGGGTCAAATCGCTGTACTTTCCAGTTTTGGGCCTTTGGTATTTAAAAAAAAAGCAGTTTGAGTGTGTCGCTCACTGTTCAGCCGCAAATATCTCTATTTAAAAAAGTGTGGTATACCCCAGTAAACAATAACTGTGGTTTTGCCATCCCACGTTAAAAAATCTCTATTATTCAGCTTTTGGTAGTTTTTTCCGTAAAGAAAAACAGTAGTGTCTCCTGACCGTTGTGACACAAAAATAAATCTGTTGAAAATAGTCTTGTGTAGGCCCGATATCCCAGTGTGGTTTCGCAGTTCCACGGGTCAAATCGCTGTACTATCCAGTTTTGGGCCTTTGGTATCTAAAAAAAAAGCAGTTTGAGTGTGTCGCTCACTGTTCAGCCGCAAATATCTCTATTTAAAAAAGTGTGGTATACCCCAGTAAACAATAACTGTGGTTTTGCCATCCCACGTTAAAAAATCTCTATTATTCAGCTTTTGGTAGTTTTTTCCGTAAATAAAAACAGTAGTGTCTCCTGACTGTTGTGACACAAAAATATATCTGTTGAAAATAGTCTTGTGGAGGCCCGACATCCCAGTGTGGTTTCGCAGTTCCACGGGTCAAATCGCTGTACTATCCAGTTTTGGGCCTTTGGTATCTAAAAAAAAGCAGTTTGAGTGTGTCGCTCACTGTTCAGCCGCAAATATCTCTATTTAAAATAGTGTGGTATACCCCAGTAAACAATAACTGTGGTTTTCCCATCCCACGGTAAAAAATCACTATTATTCAGGTTTTGGTATATTTTCCGTAAAGAAAAACAGTAGTGTCTCCTGACTGTTGTGACACAAAAATATATCTGTTGAAAATAGTCTTGTGTAGGCCCGACATCCCAGTGTGGTTTCGCAGTTCCACGGGTCAAATCGCTGTACTCTCCAGTTTTGGGCCTTTGGTATTTAAAAAAAAAGCAGTTTGAGTGTGTCGCTCACTGTTCAGCCGCAAATATCTCTATTTAAAAAAGTGTGGTATACCCCAGTAAACAATAACTGTGGTTTTGCCATCCCACGTTAAAAAATCTCTATTATTCAGCTTTTAGTAGTTTTTTCCGTAAAGAAAAACAGTAGTGTCTCCTGACCGCTGTGACACAAAAATAAATCTGTTGAAAATAGTCTTGTGTAGGCCCGACATCCCAGTGTGGTTTCGCAGTTCCACGGGTCAAATCGCTGTACTATCCAGTTTTGGGCCTTTGGTATCTAAAAAAAAAGCAGTTTGAGTGTGTCGCTCACTGTTCAGCCGCAAATATCTCTATTTAAAAAAGTGTGGTATACCCCAGTAAACAATAACTGTGGTTTTGCCATCCCACGGTAAAAAATCTCTATTATTCAGGTTTTGGTATATTTTCCGTAAAGAAAAACAGTAGTGTCTCCTGACTGTTGTGACACAAAAATATATCTGTTGAAAATAGTCTTGTGTAGGCCCGACATCCCAGTGTGGTTTCGCAGTTCCACGGGTCAAATCGCTGTGCTATCCAGTTTTGGGCCTTTGGTATCTTAAAAAAAAGCAGTTTGAGTGTGTCGCTCACTGTTCAGCCGCAAATATCTCTATTTAAAAAAGTGTGGTATACCCCAGTAAACAATAACTGTGGTTTTGCCATCCCACGTTAAAAAATCTCTATTATTCAGCTTTTTGTAGTTTTTTCCGTAAAGAAAAACAGTAGTGTCTCCTGACTGTTGTGACACAAAAATATATCTGTTGAAAATAGTATTGTGGAGGCCCGACATCCCAGTGTGGTTTCGCAGTTCCACGGGTCAAATCGCTGTACTATCCAGTTTTGGGCCTTTGGTATCTAAAATAAAAGCAGTTTGAGTGTGTCGCTCACTGTTCAGCTGTAAATATCTCTATTTAAAAAAGTGTGGTATACCCCAGTAAACAATAACTGTGTTTTTGCCATCCCATGGTAAAAAATCTCTATTATTCAGGTTTTGGTATATTTTCCGTAAAGAAAAACAGTAGTGTCTCCTGACTGTTGTGACACAAAAATATATCTGTTGAAAATAGTCTTGTGTAGGCCCGACATCCCAGTGTGGTTTCGCAGTTCCACGGGTCAAATCGCTGTGCTATCCAGTTTTGGGCCTTTGGTATCTTAAAAAAAAGCAGTTTGAGTGTGTCGCTCACTGTTCAGCCGCAAATATCTCTATTTAAAAAAGTGTAGTATACCCCAGTAAACAATAACTGTGGTTTTGCCATCCCACGTTAAAAAATCTCTATTATTCAGCTTTTGGTAGTTTTTTCCGTAAAGAAAAACAGTAGTGTCTCCTGACTGTTGTGACACAAAAATATATCTGTTGAAAATAGTCTTGTGGAGGCCCGACATCCCAGTGTGGTTTCGCAGTTCCACGGGTCAAATCGCTGTACTATCCAGTTTTGGGTCTTTGGTATCTAAAAAAAAAAGCAGTTTGAGTGTGTCGCTCACTGTTCAGCTGTAAATATCTCTATTTCAAAAAGTGTGGTATACCCCAGTAAACAATAACTGTGGTTTTGCCATCCCACGGTAAAAAATCTCTATTATTCAGGTTTTGGTATATTTTCCGTAAAGGAAAACAGTAGTGTCTCCTGACTGTTGTGACACAAAAATATATCTGTTGAAAATAGTCTTGTGTAGGCCCGACATCCCAGTGTGGTTTCGCAGTTCCACGGGTCAAATCGCTGTACTATCCAGTTTTGGGCCTTTGGTATCTAAAAAAAAAAGCAGTTTGAGTGTGTCGCTCACTGTTCAGCCGCAAATATCTCTATTTAAAAAAGTGTGGTATACACCAGTAAACAATAACTGTGGTTTTGCCATCCCACGTTAAAAAATCTCTATTATTCAGCTTTTGGTAGTTTTTTCCGTAAATAAAAACAGTAGTGTCTCCTGACTGTTGTGACACAAAAATATATCTGTTGAAAATAGTCTTGTGTAGGCCCGACATCCCAGTGTGGTTTCGCAGTTCCACGGGTCAAATCGCTGTACTATTCAGTTTTGGGCCTTTGGTATCTAAAAAAAAAAGCAGTTTGAGTGTGTCGCTTACTGTTCAGCCGCAAATATCTCTATTTAAAAAAGTGTGGTATACCCCAGTAAACAATAACTGTGGTTTTGCCATCACACAGTAAAAAATCTCTATTATTCAGGTTTTGGTATATTTTCCGTAAAGAAAAACAGTAGTGTCTCCTGACTGTTGTGACACAAAAATATATCTGTTGAAAATAGTCTTGTGTAGGCCCGACATCCCAGTGTGGTTTCGCAGTTCCAAGGGTCAAATCGCTGTACTCTCCAGTTTTGGGCCTTTGGTATTTAAAAAAAAAGCAGTTTGAGTGTGTCGCTCACTGTTCAGCCGCAAATATCTCTATTTAAAAAAGTGTGGTATACCCCAGTAAACAATAACTGTGGTTTTGCCATCCCACGTTAAAAAATCTCTATTATTCAGCTTTTGGTAGTTTTTTCCGTAAAGAAAAACAGTAGTGTCTCCTGACCGTTGTGACACAAAAATAAATCTGTTGAAAATAGTCTTGTGTAGGCCCGACATCCCAGTGTGGTTTCGCAGTTCCACGGGTCAAATCGCTGTACTATCCAGTTTTGGGCCTTTGGTATCTAAAAAAAAAAGCAGTTTGAGTGTGTCGCTCACTGTTCAGCCGCAAATATCTCTATTTAAAAAAGTGTGGTATACCCCAGTAAACAATAACTGTGGTTTTGCCATCCCACGTTAAAAAATCTCTATTATTCAGCTTTTGGTAGTTTTTTCCGTAAATAAAAACAGTAGTGTCTCCTGACTGTTGTGACACAAAAATATATCTGTTGAAAATAGTCTTGTGGAGGCCCGACATCCCAGTGTGGTTTCGCAGTTCCACGGGTCAAATCGCTGTACTATTCAGTTTTGGGCCTTTGGTATCTAAAAAAAAGTAGTTTGAGTTTGTCGCTCACTGTTCAGCCGCAAATATCTCTATTTAAAATAGTGTGGTATACCCCAGTAAACAATAACTGTGGTTTTCCCATCCCACGGTAAAAAATCACTATTATTCAGGTTTTGGTATATTTTCCGTAAAGAAAAACAGTAGTGTCTCCTGACTGTTGTGACACAAAAATATATCTGTTGAAAATAGTCTTGTGTAGGCCCGACATCCCAGTGTGGTTTCGCAGTTCCACGGGTCAAATCGCTGTACTATTCAGTTTTGGGCCTTTGGTATCTAAAAAAAAAAGCAGTTTGAGTGTGTCGCTTACTGTTCAGCCGCAAATATCTCTATTTAAAAAAGTGTGGTATACCCCAGTAAACAATAACTGTGGTTTTGCCATCACACAGTAAAAAATCTCTATTATTCAGGTTTTGGTATATTTTCCGTAAAGAAAAACAGTAGTGTCTCCTGACTGTTGTGACACAAAAATATATCTGTTGAAAATAGTCTTGTGTAGGCCCGACATCCCAGTGTGGTTTCGCAGTTCCACGGGTCAAATCGCTGTACTTTCCAGTTTTGGGCCTTTGGTATTTAAAAAAAAAGCAGTTTGAGTGTGTCGCTCACTGTTCAGCCGCAAATATCTCTATTTAAAAAAGTGTGGTATACCCCAGTAAACAATAACTGTGGTTTTGCCATCCCACGTTAAAAAATCTCTATTATTCAGCTTTTGGTAGTTTTTTCCGTAAAGAAAAACAGTAGTGTCTCCTGACCGTTGTGACACAAAAATAAATCTGTTGAAAATAGTCTTGTGTAGGCCCGATATCCCAGTGTGGTTTCGCAGTTCCACGGGTCAAATCGCTGTACTATCCAGTTTTGGGCCTTTGGTATCTAAAAAAAAAGCAGTTTGAGTGTGTCGCTCACTGTTCAGCCGCAAATATCTCTATTTAAAAAAGTGTGGTATACCCCAGTAAACAATAACTGTGGTTTTGCCATCCCACGGTAAAAAATCTCTATTATTCAGGTTTTGGTATATTTTCCGTAAAGGAAAACAGTAGTGTCTCCTGACTGCTGTGACACAAAAATATATCTGTTGAAAATAGTCTTGTGGAGGCCCGACATCCCAGTGTGGTTTTGCAGTTCCACGGGTCAAATCGCTGTACTATTCAGTTTTGGGCCTTTGGTATCTAAAAAAAAAGCAGTTTGAGTGTGTCGCTTACTGTTCAGCCGCAAATATCTCTATTTAAAAAAGTGTGGTATACCCCAGTAAACAATAACTGTGGTTTTGCCATCCCACAGTAAAAAATCTCTATTATTCAGCTTTTGGTAGTTTTTTCCGTAAAGAAAAACAGTAGTGTCTCCTGACTGTTGTGACACAAAAATATATCTGTTGAAAATAGTCTTGTGTAGGCCCGACATCCCAGTGTGGTTTCGCAGTTCCACGGGTCAAATCGCTGTACTATCCAGTTTTGGGCCTTTGGTATCTAAAAAAAAAGCAGTTTGAGTGTGTCGCTCACTGTTCAGCCGCAAATATCTCTATTTAAAAAAGTGTGGTATACCCCAGTAAACAATAACTGTGGTTTTGCCATCCCATGGTAAAACATCTCTATTATTCAGGTTTTGGTATATTTTCCGTAAAGAAAAACAGTAGTGTCTCCTGACTGTTGTGATACAAAAATATATCTGTTGAAAATAGTCTTGTGTAGTCCCGACATCCCAGTGTGGTTTCGCAGTTCCACGGGTCAAATCGCTGTACTATCCAGTTTTGGGCCTTTGGTATCTAAAAAAAAAGTAGTTTGAGTGTGTCGCTCACTGTTCAGCCGCAAATATCTCTGTTTAAAAAAGTGTGGTATACCCCAGTAAACAATAACTGTGGTTTTGCAATCCCACGTTAAAAAATCTCTATTATTCAGCTTTTGGTAGTTTTTTCCATAAAGAAAAACAGTAGTGTCTCCTGACCGTTGTGACACAAAAATAAATCTGTTGAAAATAGTCTTGTGTAGGCCCGACATCCCAGTGTGGTTTCGCAGTTCCACGGGTCAAATCGCTGTACTATCCAGTTTTGGGCCTTTGGTATCTAAAAAAAAAGCAGTTTGAGTGTGTCGCTCACTGTTCAGCCGCAAATATCTCTATTTAAAAAAGTGTGGTATACCCCAGTAAACAATAACTGTGGTTTTGCCATCCCACGGTAAAAAATCTCTATTATTCAGGTTTTGGTATATTTTCCGTAAAGAAAAACAGTAGTGTCTCCTGACTGTTGTGACACAAAAATATATCTGTTGAAAATAGTCTTGTGTAGGCCCGACATCCCAGTGTGGTTTCGCAGTTCCACGGGTCAAATCGCTGTGCTATCCAGTTTTGGGCCTTTGGTATCTTAAAAAAAAGCAGTTTGAGTGTGTCGCTCACTGTTCAGCCGCAAATATCTCTATTTAAAAAAGTGTGGTATACCCCAGTAAACAATAACTGTGGTTTTGCCATCCCACGTTAAAAAATCTCTATTATTCAGCTTTTTGTAGTTTTTTCCGTAAAGAAAAACAGTAGTGTCTCCTGACTGTTGTGACACAAAAATATATCTGTTGAAAATAGTATTGTGGAGGCCCGACATCCCAGTGTGGTTTCGCAGTTCCACGGGTCAAATCGCTGTACTATCCAGTTTTGGGCCTTTGGTATCTAAAATAAAAGCAGTTTGAGTGTGTCGCTCACTGTTCAGCTGTAAATATCTCTATTTAAAAAAGTGTGGTATACCCCAGTAAACAATAACTGTGTTTTTGCCATCCCATGGTAAAAAATCTCTATTATTCAGGTTTAGGTATATTTTCCGTAAAGAAAAACAGTAGTGTCTCCTGACTGTTGTGACACAAAAATATATCTGTTGAAAATAGTCTTGTGTAGGCCCGACATCCCAGTGTGGTTTCGCAGTTCCACGGGTCAAATCGCTGTGCTATCCAGTTTTGGGCCTTTGGTATCTTAAAAAAAAGCAGTTTGAGTGTGTCGCTCACTGTTCAGCCGCAAATATCTCTATTTAAAAAAGTGTAGTATACCCCAGTAAACAATAACTGTGGTTTTGCCATCCCACGTTAAAAAATCTCTATTATTCAGCTTTTGGTAGTTTTTTCCGTAAAGAAAAACAGTAGTGTCTCCTGACTGTTGTGACACAAAAATATATCTGTTGAAAATAGTCTTGTGGAGGCCCGACATCCCAGTGTGGTTTCGCAGTTCCACGGGTCAAATCGCTGTACTATCCAGTTTTGGGCCTTTGGTATCTAAAAAAAAAAGCAGTTTGAGTGTGTCGCTCACTGTTCAGCTGTAAATATCTCTATTTCAAAAAGTGTGGTATACCCCAGTAAACAATAACTGTGGTTTTGCCATCCCACGGTAAAAAATCTCTATTATTCAGGTTTTGGTATATTTTCCGTAAAGGAAAACAGTAGTGTCTCCTGACTGTTGTGACACAAAAATATATCTGTTGAAAATAGTCTTGTGTAGGCCCGACATCCCAGTGTGGTTTCGCAGTTCCACGGGTCAAATCGCTGTACTATCCAGTTTTGGGCCTTTGGTATCTAAAAAAAAAAGCAGTTTGAGTGTGTCGCTCACTGTTCAGCCGCAAATATCTCTATTTAAAAAAGTGTGGTATACCCCAGTAAACAATAACTGTGGTTTTGCCATCCCACGTTAAAAAATCTCTATTATTCAGCTTTTGGTAGTTTTTTCCGTAAATAAAAACAGTAGTGTCTCCTGACTGTTGTGACACAAAAATATATCTGTTGAAAATAGTCTTGTGTAGGCCCGACATCCCAGTGTGGTTTCGCAGTTCCACGGGTCAAATCGCTGTACTATTCAGTTTTGGGCCTTTGGTATCTAAAAAAAAAAGCAGTTTGAGTGTGTCGCTTACTGTTCAGCCGCAAATATCTCTATTTAAAAAAGTGTGGTATACCCCAGTAAACAATAACTGTGGTTTTGCCATCACACAGTAAAAAATCTCTATTATTCAGGTTTTGGTATATTTTCCGTAAAGAAAAACAGTAGTGTCTCCTGACTGTTGTGACACAAAAATATATCTGTTGAAAATAGTCTTGTGTAGGCCCGACATCCCAGTGTGGTTTCGCAGTTCCAAGGGTCAAATCGCTGTACTCTCCAGTTTTGGGCCTTTGGTATTTAAAAAAAAAGCAGTTTGAGTGTGTCGCTCACTGTTCAGCCGCAAATATCTCTATTTAAAAAAGTGTGGTATACCCCAGTAAACAATAACTGTGGTTTTGCCATCCCACGTTAAAAAATCTCTATTATTCAGCTTTTGGTAGTTTTTTCCGTAAAGAAAAACAGTAGTGTCTCCTGACCGTTGTGACACAAAAATAAATCTGTTGAAAATAGTCTTGTGTAGGCCCGACATCCCAGTGTGGTTTCGCAGTTCCACGGGTCAAATCGCTGTACTATCCAGTTTTGGGCCTTTGGTATCTAAAAAAAAAAGCAGTTTGAGTGTGTCGCTCACTGTTCAGCCGCAAATATCTCTATTTAAAAAAGTGTGGTATACCCCAGTAAACAATAACTGTGGTTTTGCCATCCCACGTTAAAAAATCTCTATTATTCAGCTTTTGGTAGTTTTTTCCGTAAATAAAAACAGTAGTGTCTCCTGACTGTTGTGACACAAAAATATATCTGTTGAAAATAGTCTTGTGGAGGCCCGACATCCCAGTGTGGTTTCGCAGTTCCACGGGTCAAATCGCTGTACTATCCAGTTTTGGGCCTTTGGTATCTAAAAAAAAGTAGTTTGAGTTTGTCGCTCACTGTTCAGCCGCAAATATCTCTATTTAAAATAGTGTGGTATACCCCAGTAAACAATAACTGTGGTTTTCCCATCCCACGGTAAAAAATCACTATTATTCAGGTTTTGGTATATTTTCCGTAAAGAAAAACAGTAGTGTCTCCTGACTGTTGTGACACAAAAATATATCTGTTGAAAATAGTCTTGTGTAGGCCCGACATCCCAGTGTGGTTTCGCAGTTCCACGGGTCAAATCGCTGTACTATTCAGTTTTGGGCCTTTGGTATCTAAAAAAAAAAGCAGTTTGAGTGTGTCGCTTACTGTTCAGCCGCAAATATCTCTATTTAAAAAAGTGTGGTATACCCCAGTAAACAATAACTGTGGTTTTGCCATCACACAGTAAAAAATCTCTATTATTCAGGTTTTGGTATATTTTCCGTAAAGAAAAACAGTAGTGTCTCCTGACTGTTGTGACACAAAAATATATCTGTTGAAAATAGTCTTGTGTAGGCCCGACATCCCAGTGTGGTTTCGCAGTTCCACGGGTCAAATCGCTGTACTTTCCAGTTTTGGGCCTTTGGTATTTAAAAAAAAAGCAGTTTGAGTGTGTCACTCACTGTTCAGCCGCAAATATCTCTATTTAAAAAAGTGTGGTATACCCCAGTAAACAATAACTGTGGTTTTGCCATCCCACGTTAAAAAATCTCTATTATTCAGCTTTTGGTAGTTTTTTCCGTAAAGAAAAACAGTAGTGTCTCCTGACCGTTGTGACACAAAAATAAATCTGTTGAAAATAGTCTTGTGTAGGCCCGATATCCCAGTGTGGTTTCGCAGTTCCACGGGTCAAATCGCTGTACTATCCAGTTTTGGGCCTTTGGTATCTAAAAAAAAAGCAGTTTGAGTGTGTCGCTCACTGTTCAGCCGCAAATATCTCTATTTAAAAAAGTGTGGTATACCCCAGTAAACAATAACTGTGGTTTTGCCATCCCACGGTAAAAAATCTCTATTATTCAGGTTTTGGTATATTTTCCGTAAAGGAAAACAGTAGTGTCTCCTGACTGCTGTGACACAAAAATATATCTGTTGAAAATAGTCTTGTGGAGGCCCGACATCCCAGTGTGGTTTTGCAGTTCCACGGGTCAAATCGCTGTACTATTCAGTTTTGGGCCTTTGGTATCTAAAAAAAAAGCAGTTTGAGTGTGTCGCTTACTGTTCAGCCGCAAATATCTCTATTTAAAAAAGTGTGGTATACCCCAGTAAACAATAACTGTGGTTTTGCCATCCCACAGTAAAAAATGTCTATTATTCAGCTTTTGGTAGTTTTTTCCGTAAAGAAAAACAGTAGTGTCTCCTGACTGTTGTGACACAAAAATATATCTGTTGAAAATAGTCTTGTGTAGGCCCGACATCCCAGTGTGGTTTCGCAGTTCCACGGGTCAAATCGCTGTACTATCCAGTTTTGGGCCTTTGGTATCTAAAAAAAAAGCAGTTTGAGTGTGTCACTCACTGTTCAGCCGCAAATATCTCTATTTAAAAAAGTGTGGTATACCCCAGTAAACAATAACTGTGGTTTTGCCATCCCACGTTAAAAAATCTCTATTATTCAGCTTTTGGTAGTTTTTTCCGTAAAGAAAAACAGTAGTGTCTCCTGACCGTTGTGACACAAAAATAAATCTGTTGAAAATAGTCTTGTGTAGGCCCGATATCCCAGTGTGGTTTCGCAGTTCCACGGGTCAAATCGCTGTACTATCCAGTTTTGGGCCTTTGGTATCTAAAAAAAAAGCAGTTTGAGTGTGTCGCTCACTGTTCAGCCGCAAATATCTCTATTTAAAAAAGTGTGGTATACCCCAGTAAACAATAACTGTGGTTTTGCCATCCCACGGTAAAAAATCTCTATTATTCAGGTTTTGGTATATTTTCCGTAAAGGAAAACAGTAGTGTCTCCTGACTGCTGTGACACAAAAATATATCTGTTGAAAATAGTCTTGTGGAGGCCCGACATCCCAGTGTGGTTTTGCAGTTCCACGGGTCAAATCGCTGTACTATTCAGTTTTGGGCCTTTGGTATCTAAAAAAAAAGCAGTTTGAGTGTGTCGCTTACTGTTCAGCCGCAAATATCTCTATTTAAAAAAGTGTGGTATACCCCAGTAAACAATAACTGTGGTTTTGCCATCCCACAGTAAAAAATGTCTATTATTCAGCTTTTGGTAGTTTTTTCCGTAAAGAAAAACAGTAGTGTCTCCTGACTGTTGTGACACAAAAATATATCTGTTGAAAATAGTCTTGTGTAGGCCCGACATCCCAGTGTGGTTTCGCAGTTCCACGGGTCAAATCGCTGTACTATCCAGTTTTGGGCCTTTGGTATCTAAAAAAAAAGCAGTTTGAGTGTGTCGCTCACTGTTCAGCCGCAAATATCTCTATTTAAAAAAGTGTGGTATACCCCAGTAAACAATAACTGTGGTTTTGCCATCCCATGGTAAAACATCTCTATTATTCAGGTTTTGGTATATTTTCCGTAAAGAAAAACAGTAGTGTCTCCTGACTGTTGTGACACAAAAATATATCTGTTGAAAATAGTCTTGTGTAGTCCCGACATCCCAGTGTGGTTTCGCAGTTCCACGGGTCAAATCGCTGTACTATCCAGTTTTGGGCCTTTGGTATCTAAAAAAAAAGTAGTTTGAGTGTGTCGCTCACTGTTCAGCCGCAAATATCTCTGTTTAAAAAAGTGTGGTATACCCCAGTAAACAATAACTGTGGTTTTGCAATCCCACGTTAAAAAATCTCTATTATTCATCTTTTGGTAGTTTTTTCCGTAAAGAGAAACAGTAGTGTCTCCTGATTGTTGTGACACAAAAATATATCTGTTGAAAATAGTCTTGTGTAGGCCCGACATCCCAGTGTGGTTTCGCAGTTCCACGGGTTAAATCGCTGTACTCTCCAGTTTTGGGCCTTTGGTATCTTAAAAAAAAGCAGTTTGAGTGTGTCGCTCACTGTTCAGCCGCAAATATCTCTATTTAAAAAAGTGTGGTATACCCCTGTAAACAATAACTGTGGTTTTGCCATCCCACGGTAAAAAATCTCTATTATTCAGCTTTTCTTAGTTTTTTCCGGTTAAGAAAAACAGTAGTGTCTCCTGACTGTTGTGACACAAAAATCTATCTGTTGAAAATAGTCTTGTGTAGTCCCGACATCCCAGTGTGGTTTCGCAGTTCCACGGGTCAAATCGCTGTACTCTCCAGTTTTGGGCCTTTGGTATTTAAAAAAAAAGCAGTTTGAGTGTGTCGCTCACTGTTCAGCCGCAAATATCTCTATTTAAAAAAGTGTGGTATACCCCAGTAAACAATAACTGTGGTTTTGCCATCCCACGGTAAAAAATCTCTATTATTCAGGTTTTGGTATATTTTCCGTAAAGGAAAACAGTAGTGTCTCCTGACTGCTGTGACACAAAAATATATCTGTTGAAAATAGTCTTGTGGAGGCCCGACATCCCAGTGTGGTTTTGCAGTTCCACTTGTCAAATCGCTGTACTATTCAGTTTTGGGCCTTTGGTATCTAAAAAAAAAGCAGTTTGAGTGTGTCGCTTACTGTTCAGCCGCAAATATCTCTATTTAAAAAAGTGTGGTATACCCCAGTAAACAATAACTGTGGTTTTGCCATCCCATGGTAAAACATCTCTATTATTCAGGTTTTGGTATATTTTCCGTAAAGAAAAACAGTAGTGTCTCCTGACTGTTGTGACACAAAAATATATCTGTTGAAAATAGTCTTGTGTAGTCCCGACATCCCAGTGTGGTTTCGCAGTTCCACGGGTCAAATCGCTGTACTATCCAGTTTTGGGCCTTTGGTATCTAAAAAAAAAGTAGTTTGAGTGTGTCGCTCACTGTTCAGCCGCAAATATCTCTGTTTAAAAAAGTGTGGTATACCCCAGTAAACAATAACTGTGGTTTTGCAATCCCACGTTAAAAAATCTCTATTATTCAGCTTTTGGTAGTTTTTTCCGTAAAGAAAAACAGTAGTGTCTCCTGACTGTTGTGACACAAAAATATATCTGTTGAAAATAGTCTTGTGGAGGCCCGACATCCCAGTGTGGTTTCGCAGTTCCACGGGTCAAATCGCTGTACTATCCAGTTTTGGGCCTTTGGTATCTAAAAAAAAAAGCAGTTTGAGTGTGTCGCTCACTGTTCAGCTGTAAATATCTCTATTTCAAAAAGTGTGGTATACCCCAGTAAACAATAACTGTGGTTTTGCCATCCCACGGTAAAAAATCTCTATTATTCAGGTTTTGGTATATTTTCCGTAAAGGAAAACAGTAGTGTCTCCTGACTGTTGTGACACAAAAATATATCTGTTGAAAATAGTCTTGTGTAGGCCCGACATCCCAGTGTGGTTTCGCAGTTCCACGGGTCAAATCGCTGTACTATCCAGTTTTGGGCCTTTGGTATCTAAAAAAAAAAGCAGTTTGAGTGTGTCGCTCACTGTTCAGCCGCAAATATCTCTATTTAAAAAAGTGTGGTATACCCCAGTAAACAATAACTGTGGTTTTGCCATCCCACGTTAAAAAATCTCTATTATTCAGCTTTTGGTAGTTTTTTCCGTAAATAAAAACAGTAGTGTCTCCTGACTGTTGTGACACAAAAATATATCTGTTGAAAATAGTCTTGTGTAGGCCCGACATCCCAGTGTGGTTTCGCAGTTCCACGGGTCAAATCGCTGTACTATTCAGTTTTGGGCCTTTGGTATCTAAAAAAAAAAGCAGTTTGAGTGTGTCGCTTACTGTTCAGCCGCAAATATCTCTATTTAAAAAAGTGTGGTATACCCCAGTAAACAATAACTGTGGTTTTCCCATCACACAGTAAAAAATCTCTATTATTCAGGTTTTGGTATATTTTCCGTAAAGAAAAACAGTAGTGTCTCCTGACTGTTGTGACACAAAAATATATCTGTTGAAAATAGTCTTGTGTAGGCCCGACATCCCAGTGTGGTTTCGCAGTTCCAAGGGTCAAATCGCTGTACTCTCCAGTTTTGGGCCTTTGGTATTTAAAAAAAAAGCAGTTTGAGTGTGTCGCTCACTGTTCAGCCGCAAATATCTCTATTTAAAAAAGTGTGGTATACCCCAGTAAACAATAACTGTGGTTTTGCCATCCCACGTTAAAAAATCTCTATTATTCAGCTTTTGGTAATTTTTTCCGTAAAGAAAAACAGTAGTGTCTCCTGACCGTTGTGACACAAAAATAAATCTGTTGAAAATAGTCTTGTGTAGGCCCGACATCCCAGTGTGGTTTCGCAGTTCCACGGGTCAAATCGCTGTACTATCCAGTTTTGGGCCTTTGGTATCTAAAAAAAAAAGCAGTTTGAGTGTGTCGCTCACTGTTCAGCCGCAAATATCTCTATTTAAAAAAGTGTGGTATACCCCAGTAAACAATAACTGTGGTTTTGCCATCCCACGTTAAAAAATCTCTATTATTCAGCTTTTGGTAGTTTTTTCCGTAAATAAAAACAGTAGTGTCTCCTGACTGTTGTGACACAAAAATATATCTGTTGAAAATAGTCTTGTGGAGGCCCGACATCCCAGTGTGGTTTCGCAGTTCCACGGGTCAAATCGCTGTACTATCCAGTTTTGGGCCTTTGGTATCTAAAAAAAAGTAGTTTGAGTTTGTCGCTCACTGTTCAGCCGCAAATATCTCTATTTAAAATAGTGTGGTATACCCCAGTAAACAATAACTGTGATTTTCCCATCCCACGGTAAAAAATCACTATTATTCAGGTTTTGGTATATTTTCCGTAAAGAAAAACAGTAGTGTCTCCTGACTGTTGTGACACAAAAATATATCTGTTGAAAATAGTCTTGTGTAGGCCCGACATCCCAGTGTGGTTTCGCAGTTCCACGGGTCAAATCGCTGTACTATTCAGTTTTGGGCCTTTGGTATCTAAAAAAAAAAGCAGTTTGAGTGTGTCGCTTACTGTTCAGCCGCAAATATCTCTATTTAAAAAAGTGTGGTATACCCCAGTAAACAATAACTGTGGTTTTGCCATCACACAGTAAAAAATCTCTATTATTCAGGTTTTGGTATATTTTCCGTAAAGAAAAACAGTAGTGTCTCCTGACTGTTGTGACACAAAAATATATCTGTTGAAAATAGTCTTGTGTAGGCCCGACATCCCAGTGTGGTTTCGCAGTTCCACGGGTCAAATCGCTGTACTTTCCAGTTTTGGGCCTTTGGTATTTAAAAAAAAAGCAGTTTGAGTGTGTCGCTCACTGTTCAGCCGCAAATATCTCTATTTAAAAAAGTGTGGTATACCCCAGTAAACAATAACTGTGGTTTTGCCATCCCACGTTAAAAAATCTCTATTATTCAGCTTTTGGTAGTTTTTTCCGTAAAGAAAAACAGTAGTGTCTCCTGACCGTTGTGACACAAAAATAAATCTGTTGAAAATAGTCTTCTGTAGGCCCGATATCCCAGTGTGGTTTCGCAGTTCCACGGGTCAAATCGCTGTACTATCCAGTTTTGGGCCTTTGGTATCTAAAAAAAAAGCAGTTTGAGTGTGTCGCTCACTGTTCAGCCGCAAATATCTCTATTTAAAAAAGTGTGGTATACCCCAGTAAACAATAACTGTGGTTTTGCCATCCCACGGTAAAAAATCTCTATTATTCAGGTTTTGGTATATTTTCCGTAAAGGAAAACAGTAGTGTCTCCTGACTGCTGTGACACAAAAATATATCTGTTGAAAATAGTCTTGTGGAGGCCCGACATCCCAGTGTGGTTTTGCAGTTCCACGGGTCAAATCGCTGTACTATTCAGTTTTGGGCCTTTGGTATCTAAAAAAAAAGCAGTTTGAGTGTGTCGCTTACTGTTCAGCCGCAAATATCTCTATTTAAAAAAGTGTGGTATACCCCAGTAAACAATAACTGTGGTTTTGCCATCCCACAGTAAAAAATCTCTATTATTCAGCTTTTGGTAGTTTTTTCCGTAAAGAAAAACAGTAGTGTCTCCTGACTGTTGTGACACAAAAATATATCTGTTGAAAATAGTCTTGTGTAGGCCCGACATCCCAGTGTGGTTTCGCAGTTCCACGGGTCAAATCGCTGTACTATCCAGTTTTGGGCCTTTGGTATCTAAAAAAAAAGCAGTTTGAGTGTGTCGCTCACTGTTCAGCCGCAAATATCTCTATTTAAAAAAGTGTGGTATACCCCAGTAAACAATAACTGTGGTTTTGCCATCCCATGGTAAAACATCTCTATTATTCAGGTTTTGGTATATTTTCCGTAAAGAAAAACAGTAGTGTCTCCTGACTGTTGTGACACAAAAATATATCTGTTGAAAATAGTCTTGTGTAGTCCCGACATCCCAGTGTGGTTTCGCAGTTCCACGGGTCAAATCGCTGTACTATCCAGTTTTGGGCCTTTGGTATCTAAAAAAAAAGTAGTTTGAGTGTGTCGCTCACTGTTCAGCCGCAAATATCTCTGTTTAAAAAAGTGTGGTATACCCCAGTAAACAATAACTGTGGTTTTGCAATCCCACGTTAAAAAATCTCTATTATTCATCTTTTGGTAGTTTTTTCCGTAAAGAGAAACAGTAGTGTCTCCTGATTGTTGTGACACAAAAATGTATCTGTTGAAAATAGTCTTGTGTAGGCCCGACATCCCAGTGTGGTTTCGCAGTTCCACGGGTTAAATCGCTGTACTCTCCAGTTTTGGGCCTTTGGTATCTTAAAAAAAAGCAGTTTGAGTGTGTCGCTCACTGTTCAGCCGCAAATATCTCTATTTAAAAAAGTGTGGTATACCCCTGTAAACAATAACTGTGGTTTTGCCATCCCACGGTAAAAAATCTCTATTATTCAGCTTTTCTTAGTTTTTTCCGGTTAAGAAAAACAGTAGTGTCTCCTGACTGTTGTGACACAAAAATCTATCTGTTGAAAATAGTCTTGTGTAGTCCCGACATCCCAGTGTGGTTTCGCAGTTCCACGGGTCAAATCGCTGTACTCTCCAGTTTTGGGCCTTTGGTATTTAAAAAAAAAGCAGTTTGAGTGTGTCGCTCACTGTTCAGCCGCAAATATCTCTATTTAAAAAAGTGTGGTATACCCCAGTAAACAATAACTGTGGTTTTGCCATCCCACGGTAAAAAATCTCTATTATTCAGGTTTTGGTATATTTTCCGTAAAGGAAAACAGTAGTGTCTCCTGACTGCTGTGACACAAAAATATATCTGTTGAAAATAGTCTTGTGGAGGCCCGACATCCCAGTGTGGTTTTGCAGTTCCACGGGTCAAATCGCTGTACTATTCAGTTTTGGGCCTTTGGTATCTAAAAAAAAAGCAGTTTGAGTGTGTCGCTTACTGTTCAGCCGCAAATATCTCTATTTAAAAAAGTGTGGTATACCCCAGTAAACAATAACTGTGGTTTTGCCATCCCATGGTAAAACATCTCTATTATTCAGGTTTTGGTATATTTTCCGTAAAGAAAAACAGTAGTGTCTCCTGACTGTTGTGACACAAAAATATATCTGTTGAAAATAGTCTTGTGTAGTCCCGACATCCCAGTGTGGTTTCGCAGTTCCACGGGTCAAATCGCTGTACTATCCAGTTTTGGGCCTTTGGTATCTAAAAAAAAAGTAGTTTGAGTGTGTCGCTCACTGTTCAGCCGCAAATATCTCTGTTTAAAAAAGTGTGGTATACCCCAGTAAACAATAACTGTGGTTTTGCAATCCCACGTTAAAAAATCTCTATTATTCAGCTTTTGGTAGTTTTTTCCGTAAAGAGAAACAGTAGTGTCTCCTGATTGTTGTGACACAAAAATATATCTGTTGAAAATAGTCTTGCATAGGCCCGACATCCCAGTGTGGTTTCGCAGTTCCACGGGTTAAATCGCTGTACTCTCCAGTTTTGGGCCTTTGGTATCTTAAAAAAAAGCAGTTTGAGTGTGTCGCTCACTGTTCAGCCGCAAATATCTCTATTTAAAAAAGTGTGGTATACCCCAGTAAACAATAACTGTGGTTTTGCCATCCCACGTTAAAAAATCTCTATTATTCAGCTTTTGGTAGTTTTTTCCGTAAAGAAAAAGAGTAGTGTCTCCTGACTGTTGTGACACAAAAATATATCTGTTGAAAATAGTCTTGTGTAGGCCCGACATCCCAGTGTGGTTTCGCAGTTTCACGGGTCAAATCGCTGTACTATCCAGTTTTGGGCCTTTGGTATCTAAAAAAAAAGCAGTTTGAGTGTGTCGCTCTCTGTTCAGCCGCAAATATCTCTATTTAAAAAAGTGTGGTATACCCCAGTAAACAATAACTGTGGTTTTGCCATCCCACGGTAAAAAATCTCTATTATTCAGCTTTTGGTAGTTTTTTCCGTAAAGAAAAACAGTAGTATCTCCTGACTGTTGTGACACAAAAATATATCTGTTGAAAATAGTATTGTGTAGGCCCAACATCCCAGTGTGGTTTCACAGTTCCACGGGTCAAATCGCTGTACTATCCAGTTTTGGGCCTTTGGTATCTAAAAAAAAGCAGTTTGAGTGTGTCGCTCACTGTTCAGCCGCAAATATCTCTATTTAAAAAAGTGTGGTATACCCCTGTAAACAATAACTGTGGTTTTGCCATCCCACGGTAAAAAATCTCTATTATTCAGCTTTTGGTAGTTTTTTCCGGTTAAGAAAAACAGTAGTGTCTCCTGACTGTTGTGACACAAAAATCTATCTGTTGAAAATAGTCTTGTGTAGGCCCGACATCCCAGTGTGGTTTCGCAGTTCCACGGGTCAAATCGCTGTACTATCCAGTTTTGGGCCTTTGGTATCTAAAAAAAAAGCAGTTTGAGTGTGTCGCTCACTGTTCAGCCGCAAATATCTCTATTTAAAAAAGTGTGGTATACCCCAGTAAACAATAACTGTGGTTTAGCCATCCCACGGTAAAAAATCTTTATTATTCAGCTTTTGGTAGTTTTTTCCGTAAAGAAAAACAGTAGTGTCTCCTGACTGTTGTGACACAAAAATATATCTGTTGAAAATAGTCTTGTGTAGGCCCGACATCCCAGTGTGGTTTCGCAGTTCCACGGGTCAAATCGCTGTACTATCCAGTTTTGGGCCTTTGGTATCTAAAAAAAAAGCAGTTTGAGTGTGTCGCTCACTGTTCAGCCGCAAATATCTCTATTTAAAAAAGTGTGGTATTCCCCAGTAAACAATAACTGTGGTTTTGCCATCCCACGGTAAAAAATCTCTATTATTCAGCTTTTGGTAGTTTTTTCCGTAAAGAAAAACAGTAGTGTCTCCTGACTGTTGTGACACAAAAATCTATCTGTTGAAAATAGTCTTGTGTAGGCCCAACATCCCAGTGTGGTTTCGCAGTTCCATGGGTCAAATCGCTGTACTATCCAGTTTTGGGCCTTTGGTATCTAAAAAAAAGCAGTTTGAGTGTGTCGCTCACTGTTCAGCCGCAAATATCTCTATTTAAAAAAGTGTGGTATACCCCAGTAAACAATGACTGTGGTTTTCCTCTTCCACAGTTCTAATCTACTCTTTATTATTAGAGATGAGCGGTGTTCGACTTGAACTGTTCGCCAATCTCAAATTCGAGCTGTTTTGGGCTGTGTTCGAGCCGTTCGGCGAACACGAACGATTTGAAAAAAATTCGGCTGTTCGAGGTTATGTTCGATAACTGTTCGTGCACCAGAATCATAACTGGATTTTTTCTCAGTAATGATGAAAATTAATGTTAATACGCAGTTTGAGTGTACAGCGGGGCGGGGGAGGGGCAGGGGATGGATCTCTGCAGGAATAATGAAGATCTCCATTTTTTTTTCTCTTTCCCGTATTTACAGTGGGGAGGTGCAATCTGTCAGCCTATCAGCAGCGCACACACGGAGCGAAGTGCTTTTTTTCACACAAGCAAGGGCATGTGTCATTGGCAGTGTATGTCACATGTCCTTGCCCTATAAGACCCAGCCATTTTCCCCGTCGCCACCATTTTCTCACTGCTGCAGCTGCGTGTTAGACGGCACCGCTGTTGCTGTGTGCGCTATACCTTGTTAATTTCAAGCCAATTTTCGCACAAATCTACAGATAGCTTGGGAGTAGGGAATAGTTGTGATTGCAGTCCTTTTAAGGACTAGGTTACAGCATTTCCTACGACTTTTATCAGGCAGGTCTGTGCTCTTAAATAGATAGGTTGGGAGTAAAGACTAATTGTAATTGCTGTCCTTTTCAGGACTAAGTTAGATCAGTTCCTATGAGTTTCTGCCAGGCAGGTCTGTGCCAGTGCTGTGCAAGTCTTTTTCACAGCATTTGGCTAAATCTTGCAAAGCTAATCCTTTTTGGCCAATTGCAGAGTGTGTTAGTCAGTGGAGTAGCCTATCTGTGTTGCAAGCTACACCACATGTGTATAGAATACCAATTTTTTTACTGCACCTAGTGAAGTAAAACCTTTTGGGCATAGCATCATTCTATTAGTCCATCTATACTGACCTCCATCACGTTGCAAATTGAATATTATTTTTTTCTGCATCTACCTCTGAAAAAATATTTGGGCTTCTAGCTGTGTGTGGGACTTGTTCTATTAGTCCATCTATACTGACCTCCATCAGGTTGCAAATTGAATATAATATTTTTCTGCATCTAGCTCTGAAAAAATATTTGGGCTTCTAGCAATGTGTGGGACTTGTTCTATTAGTCCATCTATACTGACCTCCATCAGGTTGCAAATTGAATATAATTTTTTTCTGCATCTAGCTCTGAAAAAATATTTGAGCTTCTAGCTGTGTGTGGGACTTGTTCTATTAGTCCATCTATACTGACCTCCATCAGGTTGCAAATTGAATATAATTTTTTTCTGCATCTAACCCAGACAATAGTTTTGGCCTAATACCACAGTTTGGCCACTCAGCTCTGCTCGGTTCCCATCCATTGTTTTTTTGTGCAAACAACTCCAGAGTTGTGAATTAGTTAACCACCAAAATGAGTGGAAAAAGACCTGCTGCTGGTGGAAAGGGGAATAGGCGTGTTGGGAAGGGGAAAAAAGGTTGTGTCCGTGGAGTACGTGTTAAAGCAACAGTAACATCTGCAGAAGAAAGACCATCTTCCAGCCAAACTAAAATGTCTACTTCTTTTAGCGGACAATGTGATAAGATCCCTTTCTTACGGCCACGCCAATCGCTACAAATTCCAGATGAGGCACAAACACAGCAGGTGCTTCAACGGATATCAAGTGTTCCTTTAAGTGGGCTCTCCTCCACATCAACCTCAACATCACAAATACTCAAGTCCTCAAATGTGTCACCCAATCGCACTTGCTTCCTCACAGCTCCCAAATCTCCAGCTGCCCGTCTGAGTATGAGGTAGAACAGATGGTTGAGTCTGCAGAGCTGTTTACTCATACTATAGCCTGGGAATCAGAGGTCGGCTCCAGAGCTTCTGCACCGATCTGCACCGATGCCCAGAATCTTTATGAGTCGGATTCAGGACCAGACGCAGAAGGTTCTGACCATAATGTAGACCCTCATTCCCAAACTGTAACTCCTGTTGGTGGAGACAATGAGGAAGACGATGATGAGACTCAAATACCTGATTGGAGCGACAACTTTAGTTTTTTGTCAGGGCAGGAACAGGTTGGCTCTCAGGACGACGGGTGTGATAACACACAGGGTGATGATGATGAGGTTGGAGATCCCACTTACTGTCAACCCACAGTCAGCCAAGAGATGAGGTCAGCAGAGGAGGTGGAGGAGGATGCTAGTGACGACGAGGTCAGGTTGCGCCTTCCTGGACAGAGACGTAGTACTGGAAGCACGTCAACAACTGCATCCTCAAACACAACTCTGCCTCTGACCACAAGTCGTGGTGGCTCTTCAGGTCGCATGGGTGCTAAAGCTTTCATAGCCTGGGCATTTTTTCATATCGATAAAGATGACCCAACTCGTGTTATCTGTAACATTTGTCAACAAAAGCTAAGTAGAGGCCAAAAAATACATAGTTTGAGTACTTCATGCATGAACCGGCACATGGACATGAAGCATAAGTTGCAGTGGGAAGCTCACTGTGCTACAATGCGGCCTAGCCGGCCGGGCCAACCACCGTCTGCCCCATCTTGTGCATCTGCGGCCTCTTCATCCTCTGTGACTGGGGGGACAGCAGTCACACCTGTTTTGGGACGCAGACCTGCCACCTCTTTACCCGCAACAGCCAGCGTGATTGGCAGGTCATCATTTTCTTTGGAGGTGGTAACACCAGCTGGTGTTGAGCGCTGTCCGACATCGATAGCACCACCTTTGGATCAAGGCAACCTAACATGTCCGCCTGCATCTTCCTCACAGACCGGCAGTTTGCCGGGGACACCCTTATCAACCCCGTCTAAGCACAACAGCCAGCCCTCGGTCCCTCAGATGTGGACAAGTAAAAGACCATTTCCTCCTAGCCATGAGAAAGCTAAGAGGTTGAATTTCACCATCTGCAAGCTCTTGGCTACAGAAATGCTGCCTTTCCGCCTGGTGGACACAGAGGATTTTCGAGACCTTATGTCCGTCGCAGTGCCCCAGTACCAGATGCCCAGTCGGCACTACTTCTCAAAGAAAGGTGTGCCTGCGCTCCACCAGCATGTCGCATACAACATCACCGCTTCTTTGAGAAACTCTGTGTGTGACAGGGTGCATTTCACCACAGACACTTGGACGAGTAGGCATGGACAGGGGCGTTACATGTCGCTGACTGGGCACTGGGTAACTATGGTGACAGCAGGACAAGGGGCTGCTGTCCAAGTCTTGCCGTCCCCACGAGTTGTGCGTCAATCCTCTTTATGTCAAAGTTCCTCCACTGCTTCTGCCTCCTCAACCTCCTCTCAGTCCTCCGCCTGCACCCAAAGCCTGTCTGGTCATGCCACAAGCTTTCTAACTGCGCAGAAGGGATCCTGCACACCTCCTTACTATGCTCGCAGTAGGGCTCAACGTCATCAGGCGGTTTTTACTTTGAAATGTCTGGGAAATGTGAGTCACACAGCTGAGGAGTTGTGGTCAGCTCTGGAGAACCAATTTCATGAATGGTTGTCTCCACTGGACCTGAAACCAGGGAAGGCCGTGTGCGACAATGCTGCAAACCTGGGTGCGGCCCTTCACCGGGGCAATGTCACACACGTACCTTGTATGGCTCACGTGTTGA
This sequence comes from Phyllobates terribilis, assembly GCF_046119375.1. Taxonomy (NCBI): domain Eukaryota; kingdom Metazoa; phylum Chordata; class Amphibia; order Anura; family Dendrobatidae; genus Phyllobates; species Phyllobates terribilis. The sequence continues at coordinate 151,991,626 of NW_027362767.1, forward strand.
ACCTGGTTGTCCAGCAATTTTTAGCCCACTATCGCGGACTAGATGGCCTTCTGCAGAGGGCACGGTCGATGTGTGCTCACTTCCGCCGTTCGCATCCCGCAGCTCAGCGACTTACATCTCTACAGAAGTCGTTGGGGCTGCCACTTCACCGGCTAAAATGCGATGTGCCTACCCGGTGGAATTCAACTCTGCACATGTTGCAGCGACTGTGGCAGCACCGACAAGCCCTGGTGCAATACGTTCTGATGTATAGCCTGGGCCAACGGGATCCAGAGGTGGGGCAAATCACGCTGGAGGAGTGGTCTCAGATCAGGGACCTATGCACCCATCTGCACAGTTTTGAAATGGCGACGAAGATGTTTAGTGGTGACGATGCCATTATCAGCATGACTATTCCGGTGATTTACATGCTGGAGCACATGTTAAACAGAATTCGGAGTCAGGTGGTGGCACAAGAGGAGGTGGAGGAAGTAGAGGAGGAGTTGTATGCGGAAGGGCTAACATCTGCAAGGTCCAGACGGTCGGCAGCACCCAGGTGGCAGGCATGTGAGGGTGGGGGAGATGGTTTTACCATGGCGCATGGTAGCAGCCAAACTAGTGAGGAAGGTGCAGGAGCCCAGGAAGAAGTGGAGGACGAACTGATGGAAGACTCATCAGATGAGGGAGACCTTGATCACATTTCTGTTGTGCGAGGTTGGGGGGAGAGGACAGAGGAAGGAAGCATGATTGTTACCTCGCCACCAACACAACAGGGACTTGGTGCTCCTGGATGTGCAAGACACATGAGTGCCTTCTTGCTGCACTACCTGCAACATGACCCTCGAATTGGGAGAATTAGAAATAATCCTGACTACTGGGTTGCCACACTGTTAGATCCCCGGTACAAAAGTAAATTTGCAGAAATTATTCCTGCCATAGAAAGGGATGCACGCATGCAGGAGTATCAGCAGAGACTGTTGCAGAATCTTACATGTGCTTTTCCACAAAACACCAGTGGTGCACGTAGTGAATCTCACAGTTCCAACTTGCCAACCGTGGGACCGTCGAGTGTTCAGCACTCAAACCGTAACAGAACCACAGTATCTGCTGGTAACATCAATTTTGCGGAATCATTTCACCACTTTTTTAGCTCATCCTTTGCAAGGCCACAGGAGACAAGAAGTCTGACACATAGTCAACGCCTAGAGACGATGGTACAGGAGTATCTCCAAGTAAACATTGAAGCCACGACTGTGTCACTGGACCCTTGCTCTTTCTGGGCTTCCAATCTGGATAAATGGCCGGAGCTCGCCACTTACGCCTTGGAGATCTTGTCATGCCCCGCAGCCAGCGTTCTGTCTGAATGTGTGTTCAGCGCTGCTGGTGGTGTGCTGACAGATAAGCGCACGCGGCTCTCCACTGATAATGTAGACAGACTCACATTCATAAAGATGAACAAATCATGGATCCGAAACGACTTTTCTACCCCTGTGTCATCCTGGGGAGAGTAAAAGCTTGATGATTGGTTAAAATCACCCTACCAACCGTTTTAAGCTTTCAAATTACTAATCATGTTTATCTGTATCTTGGCTGGAAAATAATTTGGGCTTTGTAGCAGTGTGCAGTACTGATTCTATTAGGCCATCTATACTAAGCTCCACCAGATTTAAAATTAATAATAATTTTTAGCTGCATCTAGCCCGGAAAATAATTTTGGGGCTCCGAGATGCGCAAGACACATGAGTGCCTTCTTGCTGCACTATCTGCAACATGACCCTCAGATTGTCAGAATTCGAAGTAATCCTGACTACTGGGTTGCCACACTCTTAGATCCCCCACACTCTTCGATCAACCTTTTCATTTTAATAAAGAACAAAAAAATGGTCATTTTTGAAATTATAAGCATTAGCAGGTTATTAGAAACTGAAATCAAACAGTTTTCAACTCAAAACTTTATTCTAGGTGATGTTACATTTGCACATAGGACCCCTTGTTCGAAAGGAGCTTCTGAACTCTCTCGTCCATTGAATTTGTCAGGTTTTGGATGGTTTCTGCTTCAATTGTTTTGCATGAGGACAGAATACCCTCCCAGAGCTGTTGCTTAGATGTGAACTGCCTCCCGCCATCATAGACACTCCTTTTGATGATGCTCCAGAGGTTCTGAATGGGGTAGAGGTCAGGGGAGCATGGGGGTCACACCATAAGTTTGACCCCTTTTATGCCCATATCAGCCAGAGATGCAGATGTGTTATGTGCAGCATGAGACGGTGCATTATCATGCATGAAAATGATCTTGCTGCGGAATACACGGTTCTTCTTCTTGAACCATGGCAGGAAGTGCTGTTTGAGAAACTCCACATACATTATGGAGTTCATCTTTACCCCTTCAGGGATCCTAAAGGGGCTGACAATCTCTCTCCCCATGATTCCAGCCCAAAACATTACTCCACCTCCTCCTTGTTGGCGCTGTAGCCGTGTTTGCGTGGGGTGTCCATCAACCAGCCATCCTCCACTCCATTCATCTGGACCATCGAGCGTTGCGCGGCACTCATCCGTGAACAAAACAGTTTTGAAATCAGTCTTCATGTAATGTTTGGCCCACTGGAGCCGTTTCTGCTTGTGTGAAGTGGATAGAGGAGGTCGACAAGATGGCGTACGCACAGCTGCAAACCTCTGAAGGACCCTGCATCTTGTTGTTCGGGGGACGTTGGAGGCACCAGCAGCTTCAAAAACTTGTCTGCTGCTATGACAAGGCTTTTTTGCCGCTGCTCTTTTAACCTGACGTAATTGCCTGTAGGAAAGAGTCCTCAATTTGCCCTTATCAGCACGCACACGTGGGTACTGTGAATCAGCTACATACTTCTTGATTGCCAAGACACATCATCCTGATCATCGCACAATGTTGATTGTAGTCATGCCTTGACCTAAACACTCCACAATTTGTTGCTTCTCAGCAGCCGACACATCCTTTTTCTTTCCCATTTTGACAGAAAATGTAGGCTGCTTAATAATGTGGGACAGGCTTCTTAAGTAGTCTTGCCGTTCATTGGACACACCTGCCAAACTAATTAGCACAGGTGTCTGCAATTGCTTACAGTGATATAAAGAGCCCTGACACACATCACCATCAATGAGTTTAACTGACAAACAAACAAATTCTTCCCTTATCACTCCTAAACACTTTTTGCATAATAATTTGGAACACAGTGTACATGTGCTTTTCCACAAAACACCAGTGGTTCACGTAGTGAATCTTACAGTTCTAACTTGCCAACCGTGGTCTGTATGGAGTTGTTCAATAAAGGGCCCAGAATTAAGATAACATAGACGGGAGAGGTCTCTATGAATAGGAATTCCTAAGAATTTGATACCCTGTGAGGGCCAGGCAAAGGGAAAGTTGGACTGGATGGAATCCTGTATGGATTTGGGGAGGGAGACATCCAGGGCCTCAGACTTCGCTGTATTGATTTTAAAATTTGACCATGTAACAAAGTGATCTATTTCAGCCATAACAGCAGGGATGGATATATGTGATTGAGTGATATATACTAGGACATCATCAGCAAATGCAGAGCACTTGTACTCGGTGCCTCCCACCTCAATCCACCTAATATTGGGGTTATGGCGAATTGATGAGAGCAGGTGCTCCGTCACTAGGATGTATAAGAGAGGGGACAGAGGACATCCCTGCCTTGTCCCATTGGTGATTATGAAAGGTGATGAAAATGTTCTGACGCGCCCCCTGGGCCTTGGGACATCCGGAGCCGGACCCTTTTTGGTGGATGCTGGTGGTTGTAGTCTCCGTGGCGGCGACCCGGTTCCGTGGCTCAGGGCGGTCAAACCAGTGGCGGAACTATTTATGTGGTTTTGATGTTTAAATGTCCGACTACGCCACCCGTGGATTGCGGTCAGAGTGAACCGCCGCTGCAGGGCTGACCGCTGAGGCTGGTGTTGTGGGTGCAGCAGAGCGTAGCATAACTCCCCACGGGAGGAGTATAGCCTCAGGGCAGTGTATGCGGAGGATGGGGGTGATGGTGCAGGGCAGCAGCAGTAACGACACGGAGTCAGTGATGCAGTCCATGGCCTTTACTCACAGTTCTTATTATCCAGACCACTTCTGCAGGTAACGGCTGCCCACGTCGTACTGTGCTCACCAGGTGAGGGGCTCAGACAACTCCCAGATAACTTTGGAGTGCTTCACAGGATCCCCTTTGTGTGTCCTTTGTCTGGCCTTTCTTACCAACCCTTCTGTCCGGCTGCCTCGGGCCTCCTCTTGGTAAACTTGGCACCAGTTTCCCTGACCCTATGTGCTGCCCTCCTAGCGGGTGTAGCGAGGGGCTGCGCCACATAAAATGTCACAGCCTCCGGGTTCTAGCTGAGGGTCGTTTCCCGCCTCCACTAGTTTCAGGGACCGGTCTCCCCCTTTGGCCTGACCCCTCCACGCAGGTGGATTCGGGCGTGCGGTGGCGACTTGCCCGTCCTCACCCCTGGGATCCCTTCGTTCCTTGTTCCTGGAGCCTTCTCCGCTCCTCTTCCTTCCTTCTCCCTCTTCCAGGCCTGGGCCTCTGTTACTAGGCCCGCCTCTGGAGCAGAGCTCATGCAGAGCCCCTGCTCCCTGTCACTTCTGCTCAGACTTCTCTGCACTGAACTAAGATGGTGCCCACCTTTTATACTCCCTTCTCAATGCACCCAGGACCTGCTTCCTCCCTGCTCCTGCACTACAGGGTTCCCCTTCCTCAGTGTTCCCTCCCCCCACTCCAGCCAGGGACAGGGACTGTCATGCCCATCTCAGGGGCATATTGGTCGCCCTGCCCCAAGCCAATGTGGTGTAATGCATGCAGGTGTCGGGGTCCTGATCCACACTCCATCCTTACCTGAGAGTGAGATATCACACCTCTGGGTGAGGTGCAATACCTCTGCAGCAACCGAGCCCTCGGGGTGCTACAGTTCCATTTATCTTCAGCCTAGGTGACGCATTGCGATACAGGTCCGTGATTTTGGCTATAAAAGGGTCCCCTAGACCCCTACCCCAAGCTTTTAAGAGAATAATATATGGCGTGCCAGGAGACTCTATGGAATGCTTTCTCAGCATCCAACGAGAGTATCTAATTACAAATTTTTAACTGCATCTAGCCCAGGAAATACTTTGTGCCTAGTAGCAGTGTCTGCTAGTCAGCGGATTATCCCGGCTGTTAAGCAAGCTACACCACCTGTGGTTTTGACACTTAATTTTTTCAAAGGAAATGCTTCGGGACCACTGGATACTCAGTGAAGAGCATCAAGAGGCACCCCAAGGCATAGGGGCTGGGACTGGCGGTAGGACGCCTTGCGGTGGACAGCCGAGCTCGATCCTTATAAAAGCTTTTTAACTGCAGCAGCTTTAGTGGACGCTACTGGAGCTGGAATTACGCGGCTTCTGGCATGAGACTTGCCCTTCAATAGATCCTTGTAAAAGGATTTAAAGTGTATTCATTCAAATTAGAGAGACAATTTAAATTAAAAAGCTTAGACCTGCCTCCACCACAGGGGGGCTCGCTCGACCCACCAGCGGACAGGCACCAGTATTGGGAGAGGGGGGCTGGCCGTCAGGGTCCACCGCGGCTCTGGCACAAACGGAGGTGGCACGGGCAGGAACGGACTGGTCGAGTCGGCTTCTCACTTTTTGGATTTTAGAAGGGCATGACATGCCTATATCTGTGTCTCCCCCTCCTTTTACTCCTCTACCTCTTTTCTTTTCGCATGACTATATGTACTTGTCACTTTTCCATGTGTTAGTTATGTCTTCTGAGCAGTTTGTCAGCTTTTGGACACCTTTGAAGGTGTTTTCTATGTGTTTCTATGTGTTTTTGTTTGCCTGCCATTGGTTTTAACGGTGTTCGAAGGTGTTCGACGAACAGTTCGACGAACAGTTCGGCGAACACAAGGGTGTTCGATGAACCGAACCGAACTCGAACACTACGGGGGTGGCTCAACACTATTTATTACCCTTTTTCCATTGATAGTGCAAGTGTAAGCTATTTTACTTCATTTACAATGGGCAAGGCGCGTGGATAGGGACGTGGAAGTGGACGTTCTGGTGATGGTTCGTGCGGAGGACGGGGCCGTGGCCAAGGTGAAAATGTGCCACAACCAACAGCCACATCTTCTCGCTCCCACTTCTTGACCGAATTACTAGGGAAGCACAGAACAACACCAGTATTGAGAACTGATCAGTGTGAACAGGTTATTAATTGGATAGCAGATAATACTTCCAGTTACCTGGGCACCACCACCTCCGGTCTGTCTTCCACACGGTCAACTCTTAGTAGCCGTGAGTCTCGACCGCATACTCCTCCTCACCCTGATGCTCCTTCCTCCCACCATGCCGAGTGTCGTCAGACAGCAAGTGATCCCACACTTGGACACTCTGAAGAGCTGTTCACTGGTCCATTTCCATATTTGGGCCCCTCGCCTGATACGCTTGAAGTGGTGGAAGAGGAGATCCCATGTTGCGTTGCCCAAATATTTGAACAGCCACGGCGACAGGAAGTCGACGTTGGCAATCTGTCACAAGAGGTGGACGATGACGAGACACAATTGCCAGGAAGTGAGGAGGAGGATCGTGGTGCGCAAGTGGAAGAGGAGGAGGTGGTGGATGGTCTAGTAACTGACCCAACGTGGAAGGAGGACATGCAGAGTGAGTCCAGCAGCACACAGGGGGAGGGATGCAGAGTACCCCAACAGGCAGGAAGAAGCAGTGTGGTGGCCGCAGACAGAAGGCAGGCAACCGTTCCCCGTAACACCAACACGAGGGACGTTGCCAGTACAAGCGGTAGGTCTTCCAGAGTCTGGAATTTTTTTAAAGACTGTGCTGATAACCCCAAAAAGGCCATATGTTCCACCTGCCATGCCAGCATCAGCAGGGGTGACAAAACTACCAGCCTGACCACCACCAGCATGATCAGGCACATGGCAGCAAAGCACCCGACTTTGTGGGGCGAAACCCAGGGTCCACGACCAGTGTCAGCGGGTGTCACCACTGCTTCTTCCACTGTTGTGCGTGCAATAGAACTCCCTGTTGTGTGTGCCAGGCAATCCCCTGTCCATACTGCATGTAAAGATGCCCCCTCCTCTCAGTCTTCACTTGTTATGGCAGTTTCTCAAGAAACAGCATCAACGTCCACGTCCATGTCCCACCGCAGCGTTCAATTGTCCATATCCCAGACCTTTGAACGAAAGCGGAAATTCGTAGCTAACGCCCCACAGACCACAGTCCTAAATTTGCACATTTTACGACTGCTTGCGTTGGAAATGCTGCCTTTTAGGCTGGTGGAGACGGAATCCTTCCCCAATCTTATGGCGGTGGCCGTCCCTCGGTACTCGGTCCCCAGCCGACACTATTTTGCCCAGTGTGCCATCCCCGCACTACACAAGCACGTGTCCCAAAGCATCTGCCGTGCCCTCAACAACGCAGTTACTGGGAGAGTCCACCTGACAACGGACACGTGGACAAGTGCTTGCGGCCAGGGATGGTACATCTCTCTGATGGCACACTGGGTAAACATAGTGGAAGCCGGGACCCAGTCGGACCTTGGGACGGAACACATCCTCCCCACACCGAGGATTGCGGGCCCTATGTCAGTCAGAGTTGCCCCCACAGTGTACAGCTCCTGCGCATCCTCCTCCTCCTCCTCCTCATGTTCAGCCTCCATCTCAGATATCACCACATCAGTTACAAGCTGGAAGCATTGCAGTACTGCCTCCGCCAAGCGGCAACAGGCTGTGCTGAAACTCATAAGCTTTGGTGATAAACCTCACACTGCTTGTGAGTTGTGGACAGCTGTGAAAGAGCAGGCAGATCTGTGGCTGAGACCGCTGAACCTACATCCCGGCATGGTCGTGTGTGACAATGGCCGTAACCTGGTGGCGGCTCTGAGGCGAGGTGAGATCACACACGTACCATGCCTGGCTCATGTGCTTAACCTCGTGGTTCAGTGGTTTCTTAAATCGTACCCCGAGTTGCCAGATCTGCTCGTGAAAGTACGCCGCCTGTCAGCTCATTTTCGCAAGTCAGCTACAGCTTCCGCCGCCCTTGCTGTGTTGCAGCAGCGTTTGCAGCTTCCGGCACACCGACTGGTGTGTGATGTCCCCACACGTTGGAACTCTACCCTCCACATGTTGCAAAGGATTTGTGAGCAGAAGAGAGCAGTTGTGGAGTACCAGCTGCAACAAGGCAGTCGATATTCAGGTCAGACTCCACACATAAGACCTCAGGAGTGGACCTGGATGTCTGACATATGTACCATCCTGACAAACTTTGAAGAGGCCACCAAGATGGTGAGTGGCAATGACGCCATCATTAGTGTCAGCATCCCACTTGTCTGTCTTTTGCAACGCTCTCTGCAGAGAATTAAAGAGGAGGCATTGCAGCCAGAGTATGATGAGATGGATCAAGAAGCCGTAGCGGGCGATTACACACAGCCCAGCCTCATCTCATCCCAACGTGCATTGGGGGACAATGAGGGAGAGGAGGAGGAGGAAGAACAGGAGCTGCTATCATGCGTTGTAGACGGTAGTACCTGTACAAGTGTCATACCGTCGGTTCAGCGTGGGTGGCCTGAGGACAGGGGGGAGGAGGAAGAGGAGGAGGAGGAGAGCATGGTCAGTTGTCATCTTGGTGAGGACACGGAAATCTTGCCCATTACCAGTCTGGCACGCATGGCAGACTTTATGTTACGCTGCCTTAACCGTGACCCTCGCGTTGTCAAAATGTTTGGTGACAGTCATTACTGGTTGGTGACACTTGTAGACCCCCGCTACAAGGAGAACTTTCACTCTCTTATTCCTGAGGTGGAGAGGTCTACAAAAATGGGGCAGTACAAGAAGGCCCTTGCTGCCGCTGAACACGCTAGTGGCAGAGGTCACAGTTCGTTGCCCAACCAAGGCGTACAGGAGATGCAACTCCAATCCAGCAGAGGCAGGGGAACGCTGTCAACGTTCTGGGACAGTTTTCTGACACCCGCCCAGCTTACAGGCCCTGAGGCGCGGAGTACTCTCACAAGGAGTGGAAAATTTCAAAGGATGGTGAGGGAGTACCTTGCCGACCGTACCAGCGTCCTCCGTGATTCCTCTGTGCCTTTTAATTATTGGGTATCCAAGCTGGACACTTGGAATGAACTCGCTCTGTACGCCTTGGAGGTCCTGGCCTGCCCTGCCGCTAGCGTGTTATCGGAGCGTGTTTTTAGTGCCGCTGGGGGAATTATAACTGATAAGCGCACTCGCCTGTCAACTGACAATGCTGACAAGCTGACCCTTATCAAAATGAACAAGGGCTGGATTGGGCCAGACTTCTCATCACCACCAAATGACAGCAGAGTAACATAAAGTCATATCCACTGTGTTATTTCGGGAGGTGTGTTCACATGCACCGCTTCACACCCACACATGGGTATACGCTTCCTAGTTTGGCTGTTTTATCTTCTTCTCCTTATCCTCAGCCTCCACCACCACTATACCACCAGGGTGCCAGCATTGCAAGTTCCTCCGTCCTAATTTTTGGCAGCTTTTGCTTGCAAGGCATAAGCAAATACTATGGGAGACCCACTCCCCAATAATGGGACTTATGTTTGTAATATGCTGTACTGCATGGCTCTTGTAAGGGGCATTGCAAGTTGCTCCGTCCTAATTTTTGGCAGCTTTTGCTTGCAAGGCATAAGCAAATACTATGGGAGACCCACTCCCCAATAATGGGACTTATGTTTGTAATATGCTGTACTGCATGGCTCTTGTAAGGGGCATTGCAAGTTGCTCCGTCCTAATTTTTGGCAGCTTTTGCTTGGAAAGCATAAGCAAATACTATGGGAGACCCATTCCCCAATAATGGGACTTATGTTTGTAATATGCTGTACTGCATGTGACGCGCCCCCTGGGCCGTGTGTACACGTGTGTGGGATACCCGGTGCCGGGTCTCTGGGGTCTGTAGTCTCCGTGGCGGTGACCCGGTCCCGTGGCTCAGGCTGGTCAAACCAGTGGCAGTCTTTCTTAAGTTTTGAGGTTAATTGTCCGACTGCGCCACCCGTGGATTGCGGTCAGGGAGTACCACCGCTGCGAGGCAGACCGCTGAGGCTGGTGTTGTGTGCGCAGCAGAGAATGGGATAACTCCCCACGGGAGGAGTATAGCCTCAGTGCAGTGAGTGTGGATGATGGGGGTGATGGTGCACGAGCGCAACAGGAACGACTCAGAGTCTTTGCAGTGCAGTTCAGGGTCTTTACTGATGATTATAAGGTAGACCCTCCCGGGAGTACTGGCTAGCATAAGAGGCCTGGTCAGTCTGTGAGCAAGCAGGAGTTCCCCTGGCCAGGTGGAGTTGTAGGCCTCCCCGTCTGTCTGCACTCTTCCTGGCTACCTTGCTGTAAGCGGGTAGAAGTAGCCCACGTCCCTGAGTGTACCGTGTAGTGCTCACCCGTATGGCTGGTGACTTGGAGCCTTCTGTTAGCCTCCGCTCCACGACGGCGCTGCTGGTCCCTTGCTTGTGACTGAGCCTCCGTGCTTCTATGGCCAGAGGACCTTAAATCCCCTGCCGGCTGGTTTCTGCTGCTGGATATATAAGTCCTCACAGCCTCGGACTCCTGTGTCCGGTTCCTATTGTCTTCTGCCAGGGTGAGCTCTGCTCAGCTTCCAGCCCCTGGTCTTTAGCTCCTAGCTCCTACAGAGCTCCTTGCTGTTACTTTCCCTTGCTCTCACTCTGACTCTGACTGTTCTCTGTTCTCTGACTCACTCAACCCCGCCCCAGATCCAGTTTATAATGGCAGAATTCTCCCCTCCCAGGACTGGGGCAGGAGGATGTTGCATGTTTAAGGGATCCTGACCAGGAAACCTCCCACTTGCTCTCCGACGTAATATCTCTATTACTGTGGTGACTGGACCCCTGGGGTGCCACACATGGCTCTTGTAAGGGGCATTGCCGTTCCTCATAATTTTTGGAAAGCCTTCCATTCACTGCTTAGGCCAACAGTGCACAGGAGACCCAGTTGCTATAAATGGAAAAAAAGGTTTAGTTAACGCCCTCTGACCTCCATGTCATTTCCAAGGGGCATTGGAGTGCCTCGAAATTTTTGGTAGGCATTGCACTCACTGTATGCCCTATAACTGTGTAGCCGAACCGCTCCTTTTGTTACAGAAACATATCCTACAAGACATATCTGGTTGACTGGCCTGATATTGATGTGAATGGTCCCTGTTCCTCCTGCTCTTTCTCCTTTGCCACCACCTCATCCATCATTTATAACCTGAAGCTTTGTTTTAACGGGAGTCATAGAACTTGGATAGTAGCAGGAAAACATCCAGCAATCCTCGGAGGAGGCAGGATATGCGCCAAAACGCTGACCACCTCAGGCCTAGCCGCTACTACATACACGCGCTTGAATTACAACAAAACAAAGGAGATGCTAACTTCTATCATCCTCATCATGCTCCTCACCTTGGCACTCTCAACTCCCCTGATGGAGAAGCCAGGGCCCACCGGAGGAGTCTGATAGTCCGGTGGGCTCGGCCAATGCTGCCCTAAAGCAGGCAAGGCTAAGAAAAGTGTGGGAAAGGTTACCGGGACAAATAGGGGTGGCTGGGGACCGAGTATCGACACCCGGCCACCCCCTGGAGGCTGGGGAGCAAGTGGGGACACCCGGCCACCAGGCGGCTGGGGACTGAGTATGGATACCAGGCCGCCGACACAGCCATGGCGTGGTGGCCAGATTCCGCCTCCACATGCCTAAAAGGCCCAATTTAAAGTGCAAGCAAGCAAGCAGTATGGTATTGCAGCCTGGGGGTGGGTGGGTGGCAAGGAATGGGAGAGGTACAATTGAACACTGCCCTGGGACAAGGACTTGAATGGGGATAGTTGCAAGTCTGCAACGACAGGTGCAAGGTGGGAGGCATCTTCGCATGTACCATGAACAGGGGTTTGGCATGCACACACTACAGCGGAATAGGCTCTCCTTCCCACTAAATGCACTGGGGAGGGCACAGGTAATGTTTTGGTATACGCGCTTAATCTTATGTATAAGGCACACCAGGATAAATAGGGGCGGCTGGGGACTGAGTATGGATACCTCGCTGCCGAAGCAGCCATGAGGTAGTGGCCAGCTTCGGCCTCCTCCAAACTAAAAGGCCCCATTTCAAGTGCAAGCTAGCAGTATGGAATTGCAGTCTGGGGGTGGGTGGGTGGCAGGCTGCACACATACACTTGCATTAAAACAAAACATAGCAGATGCTAACTTCTGTCATCATCATCATGGATAAAACTAATATAATACAGATCTGTGTTGATCCAAATGATTTATGATCAGTGGACCACCACTTATACATCCTTTGGCCACCAAGGTAGATGGTCAACTGAAGACCAAACGGTGAGACAAGGACAAGGTAGACACCTCTGAAGATTTGAAATTAGCCGGATCAGTTTTGAAATGGTCCATAGTTATATAAAGATTGTGGTGTAAAGATGATTATATACTCCAACCAGTTCATAGAAACAAAATGTCACTCTGAGAGGAAAATGCCTTCACCACTTCTTCCTTGTAGTCCCCTTTCGTGATGAAGACTTCTTCGGTTTCGATGAGAAGATTGTATGACTTCACTCTTTATGTGATGAATGAAGATACCGCAGGTGATGAGTAACACAATCCCGGAAAAAATCAAACATAATGGGATGCTTCTCATCGTGAAAGAGTCTGAAAAATATGAAATTAGTAAGAAATGTTTTATTAATTGACAACTAAAACAGAACATTACCATAGTCCAAACTCATATCTGCAGCTTCATTGTTCCTAAGGCCGTAAGGTGATCATTCACTTTAGATGGACGATGCTAATTTTACCTGCACCAACCAATCATCTAATATGAATGAGGATGTCCCAACTAGAGATGAGCATTGTTCGACTAGAACTGTTCGCCAATCTCAAATTCAAGCTGTTTTGGGCGGTGTTCGAGTTGTTCGACGAACCCGAACGATTTGCAAAAAATTCGGCTGTTCGAGGTTATGTTCAATAACTGTTCGTGCACCAAAAGCGTGTCCTGCATGCCTGGCGCTATTTTGAGCACCAATCATGCAGGGATTGCCTGCCACTCACTGTAATGCCGCAGCCATGGTGGTTGTGGCATTACAGTGATTGTCCAAATCGATGGGAACAGTGCCAACAGTGAAACATGAAAAGCCGACAATTCAGCAGCAGCATACACCGGTACCCGACAATTTAGAACAGAAAGAATAGAGCATCACACATAGATTAGATAGATAGAAACAAGTCAGCCACATATATACGAAGTACAGTGACAGTGTTGCTTACTGTACTTGTCATTTAGTGTAAAGGATTTATCAAAAAAAATAATAGTGTTTTCATGCACTGTCTCTTTAAAAAAGCCGGCCGGCAATTCAGCAGCGGTACCCGACAATTTAGAATAGAAGGAATAGAGAATCACACATAGATTAGATAGATAGAAACATGTCAGTCACATATATAAGAAGTACAGTGATAGTGTTGCTTACTGTACTTGTCATTTAGTGTTAAAATAAAGGATTTATTTTAAAAAAAATTGGCGTGGGGTTCCCCATAATTTTAGTCTCTAGCGGAGGTTAAGCAGACGGCTGGGGCAGATGTTTGAAGCCTGGGAAGGGGGTAATACCCACGAAGCTTCCCAGGCTACTAATATCAGCCCCCAGCTGAATACCTAGCCTTTACTAGCTATTAAAATGGGGGACCCCCCCCCAAAAAAAATGACGTGGGGTCCCCCCTATTTTAATAGCTAGCAAAGGCTAGGCAGACAGCTGGGGGCTGATATTAATAGCCCAGGAAGGGTGCCATGAATATTGGCCCCCTCCTAGGATAGAAACACCAGCCGTCAGCCGCCCCAGAACTGGCGCATCCATAGGATGCGCTAATTCTGGCACTTAGCCTCGCTCTTCCCACTGCCCTGTAGCGGTGGCAGTGGGGTAATAGGGTTGGGGTTGATGTCAGCTTATAATGCCAGCTGACATCAAGCCCAGGTTAGTAATGGAGAGGCGTCTATAAGACACCCCCATTACTAACCCCATAGTCAAAGTTAAAGAAAAACACAAACACCCAGAATAAAGTCCTTTAATTGAAATAAAGACACATTCCTTTATTGTTCTAAATTAAACCATACTTACCATCACGCCCATTCCAGCTGAAGCCAACGATCTCCTGCAATAAAAGTAAAATAATAAAGCAACATCATCCTTACCTATCCATGGTTCCCACGACAGCTTCAGCTCTGCTACATCGAGATGACAGGCTGGACCGCAGGAGAACGCTGCCATCCAGCCTGTCATCCCGCAGACACTGAGAAGCGCAGGCATGCTTGCGCTCCTCAGTGTCTCGCTGTGACGGCATAAAGATGAGACGAGGTCATGTCCAATGAGCTCGGCTCACCTCATGCACGTCACTGACAGCGTGGGAGAATTCTCACGCTGAAGCGCTGAGTGCAGGAGAATTTTCCCACGCTGTCAGTGACGTGCATGAGGCTGATATTTAAATTTGGCGCACAAATCGGTGATTGGTCGCGGGCAGCGTCCGCGACCAATCAGCACAGTAGTGTTTAACTTTGGCGGCAAGATCAGTGATTGGTCGCGGTCAAGACGGCGACCAATCACCAATTTGTGCGGCACATTTAAATAGCGGCCGCGACCAATTGGATGTCCTCCCTTCACGCCCTAGCCGCATGGATGTCAGCAGCGCTGCCTGTGCGGATACTTCCGCTGCGAGAACCCGGGACATGAGCGGGCGCTCGGAGCAGAAGTATCCCGACCCGCAGCGCCGCTCCCCGGTCCTCCCTTCACACCCTAGCCGTTGATGTCCCCACAGTATCCGCATGGTGTTACAAAGGTCCCCAGCTGTCTGCCTAGCCTTTGCTAGCTATTAAAATAGGGGGGACCCCACGTCATTTTTTTTGGGTCCCCCATTTTAATAGCTAGTAAAGGCTAGGTATTCAGCTGGGGGCTGATATTAGTAGCCTGGGAAGCTCCGTGGGTATTACCCCCTTCCCAGGCTTCAAACATCTGCCCCAGCCATCTGCTTAACCTCCGCTAGAGACTAAAATTATGGGGAACCCCACGCCAATTTTTTTTTTAATAAATCCTTTATTTTAACACTAAATGACAAGTACAGTGATCAACACTATCACTGTACTTCAGATATATGTGACTGACATGTTTCTATCTATCTAATCTATGTGTGATGCTCTATCTTTCTATTCTAAATTGTCGGGTACAGATGCTGAATTGCCGGCCGGCTTTTTTAAAGAGACAGTGCATGAAAACACTATTATTTTTTTAAATAAATCCTTTACACTAAATGACAAGTACAGTAACCAACACTGTCACTGTACTTCATATATATGTGACTGACATGTTTCTATCTATCTAATCTATGTGTGATGCTCTATCTTTCTATTCTAAATTGTCGGGTACAGATGCTGAATTGCCGGCCGGCTTTTTTAAAGAGACAGTGCATGAAAACACTATTATTTTTTTAAATAAATCCTTTACACTAAATGACAAGTACAGTAACCAACACTGTCACTGTACTTCATATATATGTGACTGACATGTTTCTATCTAATCTATGTGTGAAGCTCTATTCTGTCTGTTATAAATTGTCGGGTACCGCTGCTGAATTGCCGGCCGGCTTTTTTAAAGAGACGGTGCATGAAAACACTATTATTTTTTTTAATAAATCCTTTACACTAAATGACAAGTACAGTAAGCAACACTGTCACTGTGCTTCTTATATGTGTGACTGACATGTTTCTATCTATCTAATCTATGTGTGAAGCTCTATTCTGTCTGTTATAAATTGTCGGGCACCGCTGCTGAATTGCCGGCCGGCTTTTTTAAAGAGACGGTGCATGAAAATGCTATTATTTTTTTAATAAATCCTTTACACTAAATGACAAGTACAGTAAGCAACACTGTCACTGTGCTTCTTATATGTGTGACTGACATGTTTCTATCTATCTAATCTATGTGTGAGGCTCTATTCCTTCTTGTCTAAATTGTCGGGTACCGGTGTATGCCGCTGCTGAATTGCCGGCCGGCTTTTTTAAAGAAAGCGTCTTCTGAGCAGTTTGTCAGCTTTTGGACACCTTTGAAGGTGTTTTCTATGTGTTTCTATGTGTTTTTGTTTGCCTGCCATTGGTTTTAACGGTGTTCGACGGTGTTCGACGAACAGTTCGACGAACAGTTCCTCGAACATCCCGGTGTTCGACTAACCGAACCGAACCCGAACACTACGGGGGTGGCTCAACACTAGTCCCAACCTACTCGAAAGGCAGATTTTTGGGAACAAAGGATCGGATATGCTGGATTTCAGCATAAACTATCCTTTGTTCTCACGAGAGATACATTTCCAGAGGTGTCTTATTCCCCCTCTCCCCATAAGAACACATGAATACTGAGCCAAGTAACGTGTACTTGTGTATGTCAGGGGTCAGGAGGAGAAGCTGAGAGTTATCTCGAGTGTATGGATATCTTAAGGATTCACCAGGAACACAAGGACGTGCTTGCTATCTTGAAGGATACAAGCTTCTGGATATCCCTAGGACAAAAACAAATGACAAACTTGACTCAATCCAATTTTTAAAAAAAACGTAACATCAAAAGTCAAAATTTACAAAAATCAAATTTTTCGCCTGAAGATATTATAGTTGACAAGATTGGTAATTGACAAGAAGCTTGGTAAGATCTGCCAATGGTAATCACATATACTTTATACAAGTATTACTCCAAATAGCATTACCTGTCTTACAGTAGTCCCCGGGGATCACAGTCTTGGAGACGTTACTGACAGGGTTACGTGCCGTGCAGATATAGGTGAAGTTCACATCACCGGGAGGTACATACAGGACACCTCGGGTCACATTGATATGACCGCCATGTAAATGACTCCATGTTACAGTCACATCTCGTTTGTCCACAGTGCACAACAGGCTCAGTGAGCAAGAGTCATTCCTGGTGAGGCTGCGGTTGATCTTGATGTCTGTATCTGATAATCTCTCTGTGCAAGAAATATTGAAACTAAGGTTTAAGAATATGTTGAGTTGACCAATTACTAGAATAGAGAAGGAAATAGTTGTAAAAATGAAACCAGTGGGAGGAAACATCAGATACAGATAGACAGTGAAATAGCTTTTGTTATCAATAATAGACAAAAATGTAGTAACCATGCACAAAGGGTTAAATTTCATAGATTAATTTAATTAAAGGCAAGAATAAAGCTTTTTACATCGCACCAAAAAGATCGGTGCTGGCCGTGACTGTGACGTAGAATCTAGCGAGCACATTGTCTTCATTTTGACCTCAAACAGAACTCGCAGCTCGTGGTCCTCAGGGGTTGGACATGTGCGGAGAGCTCATGGGATGGCAAATATTATTAAAGGTATGGAAGTCAGAAGATTGCAAGCAGAGATGGAAAGAAGTCAAGGTAAATGGTCATATGAAGATGGATAAAGTCATAGATAAAGTCATAGACAAAGTAGAAAAGAGCTGGGTTACACCAAAAATCTGTCGTAACCCCCGCTACCCGCTGTGTCCTAGAGACGCTGTGAGTGACAGCTCAGCCACTGTATGGATAGCAGGGGCGTGTCGGGCTGTCAGTGCTGTGAGTGACAGCTCAGACGCTGTATGGATAGCAGGAATGTGTCGGGCTGTCTGTGCTGTGAGTGACAGCTCAGATGCTGTATGGATAGCAGGGACGTGTCGGGCTGTCAGTGCTGTGAGTGACAGCTCAGATGCTGTATGGATAGCAGGGACGTGTCGGGCTGTCAGTGCTGTGAGTGACAGCTCAGATGCTGTATGGATAGCAGGGACGTGTCGGGCTGTCAGTGCTGTGAGTGACAGCTCAGATGCTGTATGGATAGCAGGGACTTGTCAGGGTGTCAGTGCAGTGAATAACAGCTCAGCCACCGTATGGATAGCAGGGACGTGTCGGGCTGTCAGTGCTGTGAGTGACAGCTCAGGCACCGTATGGATAGAAGGGACGTGTCGGGCTGTCAGTGCTGGGAGTGACAGCTCAGACGCTATATGGATAGCAGGGACGTGTCGGGCTGTCAGTGCTGTGAGTGACAGCTCAGACGCTGTATGGATAGCAGGGACCTGTCAGGCTGTCAGTGCTGTGAGTGACAGCTCAGCCACCGTATGGATAGCAGGGACGTGTCGGGCTGTCAGTGCTGTGAGTGACGGCTCAGCCACTGTATGGATAGCAGGGACGTGTCGGGCTGTCAGTGCTGTGAGTGACGGCTCAGCCACCGTATGGATAGCAGGGATGTGTCGGGCTGTCAGTGCTGTGAGTGACAGCTCAGATGCTGTATGGATAGCATGGGCGTGTCGGGCTGTCAGTGCTGTGAGTGACAGCTCAGCCACCGTATGGATAGCAGGGACGTGTCGGGCTGTCAGTGCTGTGAGTGACAGCTCAGATGCTGTATGGATAGCATGGGCGTGTCGGGCTGTCAGTGCTGTGAGTGACAGCTCAGACGCTGTATGGATAGCAGGGACGTGTCAGGCTGTCAGTGCTGTGAGTGACAGCTCAGCCGCCGTATGGATAGCAGGGACGTGTCGGGCTGTCAGTGCTGTGAGTGACAGCTCAGCCACTGTATGGATAGCAGGGACGTGTCGGGCTGTCAGTGCTGTGAGTGACAGCTCAGATGCTGTATGGATAGCAGGGACGTGTCGGGCTGTCAGTGCTGTGAGTGACAGCTCAGGCGCTGTATGGATAGCAGGGACGTGTCGGGCTGTCAGTGCTGTGAGTGACAGCTCAGATGCTGTATGGATAGCATGGGCGTGTCGGGCTGTCAGTGCTGTCAGTGACAGCTCATATGCTGTATGGATAGCAGGGACGTGTCGGGCTGTCAGTGCTGTGAGTGACAACTCAGCCACCGTATGGATAGCAGGGATGTGTTGGGCTGTCAGTGCTGTGAGTGACAGCTCAGCCACCGTATGTATACCAGGGGCGTGACGGGCTGTCAGTGCTGTGAGTGACAGCTCAGACGCTGTATGGATAGCAGGGACGTGTCGGGCTGTCAGTGCTGTGAGTGACAGCTCAGGCACTGTATGGATAGCAGGGACGTGTCGGGCTGTCAGTGCTGTGAGTGACAGCTAAGCCACCAAATGAATAGCAGGGGTATGCCAGGCTGTCAGGGCTGTGAATGACAGCTCAACCACCGTATGGATAGCAGAGGCGTGTAGGGCTGTCATTGCTGTGAGTGACAGCTCAGCCACCGTATGGATATCAGGGATGTGTCGGGCTGTCAGTGCTGTGAGTGACAGCTCAGCCACCATATGGATGGCAGGGACGTGTCGGGCTGTCAGTACTGTGAGTGACAGCTCAGCCACCATATGGGTAGCAGGGACATGTCAGGCTGTCAGTGCTGCGAGTGACAGCTCAGACGCTGTATGGATAGCAGGGACGTGTCGGGCTGTCAGTGCTGTGAGTGACAGCTCAGACGCTGTATGGATAGCAGGGATGTGTCGGGCTGTCGGTGCTGTGAGTGACAGCTCAGCCACCGCATGGATAGCAGGGATGTGTCGGGCTGTCAGTGCTGTGAGGGACAGCTCAGCCACCGTATGGATAGCAGGGACGTGTCGGGCTGTCAGTGCTGTGAGTGACAGCTCAGCCACCATATGGGTAGCAGGGACATGTCAGGCTGTCAGTGCTGCGAGTGACAGCTCAGACGCTGTATGGATAGCAGGGACGTGTCGGGCTGTCAGTGCTGTGAGTGACAGCTCAGACGCTGTATGGATAGCAGGGATGTGTCGGGCTGTCGGTGCTGTGAGTGACAGCTCAGCCACCGCATGGATAGCAGGGATGTGTCGGGCTGTCAGTGCTGTGAGGGACAGCTCAGCCACCGTATGGATAGCAGGGACGTGTCGGGCTGTCAGTGCTGTGAGTGACAGCTCAGATGCTGTATGGATAGCATGGGCGTGTCGGGCTGTCAGTGCTGTGAGTGACAGCTCAGACGCTGTATGGATAGCAGGGACGTGTCGGGCTGTCAGTGCTGTGAGTGACAGCTCAGATGCTGTATGGATAGCATGGGCGTGTTGGGCTGTCAGTGCTGTGAGTGACAGCTCAGACGCTGTATGGATAGCAGGGACGTGTCGGGCTGTCAGTGCTGTGAGTGACAGCTCAGCCACCGTATGGATAGCAGGGGCGTGTTGGGCTGTCAGTGCTGTGAGTGACAGCTCAGACGCTGTATGGATAGCAGGGACGTGTCGGGCTGTCAGTGCTGTGAGTGACAGCTCAGCCACCGTATGGATAGCAGGGGCGTGTCGGGCTGTCAGTGCTGTAAGTGACAGCTCAGCCATTGTATGGATAGCAGGGACGTGTCGGCTGTCAGTGCTGTGAGTGACAGCTCAGATGCTGTATGGATAGCAGGGACGTGTCGGGCTGTCAGTGCTGTGAGTGGCAGCTCAGCCACTGTATGGATAGCAGGGACGTGTCGGGCTGTCAGTGCTGTGAGTGACAGCTCAGCCACCAAATGGATAGCAGGGGCATGCCAGGCTGTCAGTGCTGTGAGTGACAGCTCAGCCACCGTATGGATAGCAGAGGCGTGTCGGGCTGTCATTGCTGTGAGTGACAGCTCAGCCACCGTATGGATAGCAGGGATGTGTCGGGCTGTCAGTGCTGGGAGTGACAGCTCAGCCACCATATGGATAGCAGGGACGTGTCGGGCTGTCAGTGCTGTGAGTGACAGCTCAGATGCTGTATGGATAGCATGGGCGTGTTGGGCTGTCAGTGCTGTGAGTGACAGCTCAGACGCTGTATGGATAGCAGGGACGTGTCGGGCTGTCAGTGCTGTGAGTGACAGCTCAGATGCTGTATGGATAGCATGGGCGTGTTGGGCTGTCAGTGCTGTGAGTGACAGCTCAGATGCTGTATGGATAGCAGGGACGTGTTGGGCTGTCAGTGCTGTGAGTGACAACTCAGCCACCGTATGGATAGCAGGGATGTGTTGGGCTGTCAGTGCTGTGAGTGACAGCTCAGCCACCGTATGTATAGCAGGGGCGTGTCGGGCTGTCAGTGCTGTGAGTGACAGCTCAGACGCTGTATGGATAGCAGGGACGTGTCAGGCTGTCAGTGCTGTGAGTGACAGCTCAGCCACCGTATGGATAGCAGGGACGTGTCGGGCTGTCAGTGCTGTGAGTGACAGCTCAGATGCTGTATGGATAGCATGGGCGTGTCAGGCTGTCAGTGCTGTGAGTGACAGCTTAGATGCTGTATGGATAGCAGGGACGTGTCGGGCTGTCAGTGCTGTGAGTGACAGCTCAGAAGCTTTATGGATAGCATGGGCGTGTCGGGCTGTCAGTGCTGTGAGTGACAGCTCAGAAGTTGTATGGATAGCAGGGACTTGTTGGGCTGTCAGTGCTGTGAGTGACAGCTCAGCCACCGTATGGATAGCAGGGACGTGTCGGGCTGTCAGTGCTGTGAGTGACAGCTCAGATGCTGTATGGATAGCAGGGACGTGTCGGGCAGTTAGTGCTGTGACAGCTCAGATGCTGTATGGATAGCAGGGACTTGTCAGGGTGTCAGTGTAGTGAATAACAGCTCAGCCACCGTACGGATAGCAGGGACGTGTCGGCCTGTCAGTGCTGTGAGTGACAGCTCAGGCACCGTATGGATAGAAGGGACGTGTCGGGCTGTCAGTGCTGGGAGTGACAGCTCAGACGCTATATGGATAGCAGGGACTTGTCGGGCTGTCAGTGCTGTGAGTGACAGCTCAGATGCTGTATGGATAGCAGGGACCTGTCAGGCTGTCAGTGCTGTGAGTGACAGCTCAGCCACCGTATGGATAGCAGGGACGTGTCGGGCTGTCAGTGCTGTGAGTGACGGCTCAGCCACCGTATGGATAGCAGGGATGTGTCGGGCTGTCAGTGCTGTGAGTGACAGCTCAGATGCTGTATGGATAGCATGGGCGTGTCGGGCTGTCAGTGCTGTGAGTGACAGCTCAGCCACCGTATGGATAGCAGGGACGTGTCGGGCTGTCAGTGCTGTGAGTGACAGCTCAGATGCTGTATGGATAGCATAGGCGTGTCGGGCTGTCAGTGCTGTGAGTGACAGCTCAGACGCTGTATGGATAGCAGGGACGTGTCAGGCTGTCAGTGCTGTGAGTGACAGCTCAGCCACCGTATGGATAGCAGGGACGTGTCGGGCTGTCAGTGCTGTGAGTGACAGCTCAGCCACCGCATGGATAGCAGGGGCGTGTTGGGCTGTCAGTGCTGTGAGTGACAGCTCAGATGCTGTATGGATAGCAGGGACGTGTCGGGCTGTCAGTGCTGTGAGTGACAGCTCAGGCGCTGTATGGATAGCAGGGACGTGTTGGGCTGTCAGTGCTGTGAGTGACAGCTCAGATGCTGTATGGATAGCATGGGCATGTCGGGCTGTCAGTGCTGTGAGTGACAGCTCAGATGCTGTATGGATAACAGGGACGTGTCGGGCTGTCAGTGCTGTGAGTGACAACTCAGCCTCCGTATGGATAGCAGGGATGTGTTGGGCTGTCAGTGCTGTGAGTGACAGCTCAGACGCTGTATGGATAGCAGGGACGTGTCAGGCTGTCAGTGCTGTGAGTGACAGCTCAGCCACCGTATGGATAGCAGGGACGTGTCGGGCTGTCAGTGCTGTGAGTGACAGCTCAGCCACCGTATGGATAGCAGGGACGTGTCGGGCTGTCAGTGCTGTGAGTGACAGCTCAGATGCTGTATGGATAGCATGGGCATGTCGGGCTGTCAGTGCTGTGAGTGACAGCTTAGACGCTGTATGGATAGCAGGGACGTGTCAGGCTGTCAGTGCTGTGAGTGACAGCTCAGATGCTATATGGATAGCATGGGCGTATCGGGCTGTCCGTGCTTTGAGTGACAGCTCAGACGCTGTATGGATAGCAGGGACGTGTCGGGCTGTCAGTGCTGTGAGTGACAGCTCAGCCACCGTATGGATAGCAGGGGCATGTCGGGCTCTTAGTGCTGTGACAGCTCAGCCACTGTATGGATAGCAGGGACGTGTCGGCTGTCAGTGCTGTGAGTGACAGCTCAGATGCTGTATGGATAGCAGGGACGTGTCGGGCTGTCAGTGCGGTGAGTGACAGCTCAGGCGCTTTATGGATAGCAGGGATGTGTCGGGCTGTCAGTGCTGTGAGTGACAGCTCAGCCACCAAATGAATAGCAGGGGCATGCCAGGCTGTCAGTGCTGTGAATGACAGCTCAGCCACCGTATGGATAGCAGAGGCGTGTAGGGCTGTCATTGCTGTGAGTGACAGCTCAGCCACCGTATGGATAGCAGGGATGTGTCGGGCTGTCAGTGCTGTGAGTGACAACTCAGCCACCATATGGATGGCAGGGACGTGTCGGGCTGTCAGTGCTGTGAGTGACAGCTCAGCCACCATATGGGTAG
This sequence comes from Phyllobates terribilis, assembly GCF_046119375.1. Classification (NCBI taxonomy): domain Eukaryota; kingdom Metazoa; phylum Chordata; class Amphibia; order Anura; family Dendrobatidae; genus Phyllobates; species Phyllobates terribilis. Next base: position 152,015,035 of record NW_027362767.1, read on the forward strand.
CAGGGACGTGTCAGGCTGTCAGTGCTGCGAGTGACAGCTCAGACGCTGTATGAATAGCAGGGACGTGTCGGGCTGTCAGTGCTGTGAGTGACAGCTCAGCCACCGCATGGATAGCAGGGATGTGTCGGGCTGTCAGTGCTGTGAGTGACAGCTCAGACACTGTATGGATAGCAGGGACGTGTCGCGCTGTCAGTGCTGTGAGTGACAGTTCAGCCACCGTATGGATAGCAGGGACGTGTCGGGCTGTCAGTGCTGTGAGTGACAGCTGAGACGCTGTATGGACAGCAGGGATGTGTCCGGCTGTCAGTGCTGCGAGTGACAGCTCAGCCACCGCATGGATAGCAGGGACGTGTTGGGCTGTCAGTGCTGTGAATGATAGCTCAGACACTGTTTGGATAGCAGGGACGTGTCGGGCTGTCAGTGCTGTGAGTGACAGCTCAGCCACCGTATGGATAGCAGGGACGTGTCGGGCTGTCAGTGCTGTGAGTGACAGCTCAGATGCTGTATGGATAGCATGGGCATGTCGGGCTGTCAGTGCTGTGAGTGACAGCTTAGACGCTGTATGGATAGCAGGGACGTGTCAGGCTGTCAGTGCTGTGAGTGACAGCTCAGATGCTATATGGATAGCATGGGCGTGTCGGGCTGTCCGTGCTGTGAGTGACAGCTCAGACGCTGTATGGATAGCAGGGACGTGTCGGGCTGTCAGTGCTGTGAGTGACAGCTCAGCCACCGTATGGATAGCAGGGGCATGTCGGGCTCTCAGTGCTGTGACAGCTCAGCCACTGTATGGATAGCAGGGACGTGTCGGCTGTCAGTGCTGTGAGTGACAGCTCAGATGCTGTATGGATAGCAGGGACGTGTCGGGCTGTCAGTGCGGTGAGTGACAGCTCAGGCGCTTTATGGATAGCAGGGACGTGTCGGGCTGTCAGTGCTGTGAGTGACAGCTCAGCCACCAAATGAATAGCAGGGGCATGCCAGGCTGTCAGTGCTGTGAATGACAGCTCAGCCACCGTATGGATAGCAGAGGCGTGTAGAGCTGTCATTGCTCTGAGTGACAGCTCAGCCACCGTATGGATAGCAGGGATGTGTCGGGCTGTCAGTGCTGTGAGTGACAACTCAGCCACCATATGGATGGCAGGGACGTGTCGGGCTGTCAGTGCTGTGAGTGACAGCTCAGCCACCATATGGGTAGCAGGGACGTGTCAGGCTGTCAGTGCTGCGAGTGACAGCTCAGACGCTGTATGAATAGCAGGGACGTGTCGGGCTGTCAGTGCTGTGAGTGACAGCTCAGCCACCATATGGGTAGCAGGGACGTGTCAGGCTGTCAGTGCTGTGAGTGACAGCTCAAACACTGTATGGATAGCAGGGACGTGTCGCGCTGTCAGTGCTGTGAGTGACAGTTCAGCCACCGTATGGATAGCAGGGACGTGTCGGGCTGTCAGTGCTGTGAGTGACAGCTCAGATGCTGTATGGATAGCATGGGCGTGTCGGGCTGTCAGTGCTGTGAGTGACAGCTCAGATGCTGTATGGATAGCATGGGCGTGTCGGGCTGTCAGTGCTGTGAGTGACAGCTCAGCCACCGTATGGATAGCAGGGGCGTGTTGGGCTGTCAGTGCTGTGAGTGACAGCTCAGACGCTGTATGGATAGCAGGGATGTGTCGGGCTGTCAGTGCTGTGAGTGACAGCTCAGCCACCGTATGGATAGCAGGGGCGTGTCGGGCTGTCAGTGCTGTGACAGCTCAGCCACTGTATGGATAGCAGGAACGTGTCGGCTTTCAGTGCTGTGAGTGACAGCTCAGATGCTGTATGGATAGCAGGGACGTGTCGGGCTGTCAGTGCTGTGAGTGACAGCTCAGCCACTGTATGGATAGCAGGGACGTGTCGGGCTGTCAGTGCTGTGAGTGACAGCTCAGCCACTAAATGGATAGCAGGGGCATGCCAGGCTGTCAGTGCTGTGAGTGACAGCTCAGCCACCGTATGGATAGCAGAGGCGTGTCGGGCTGTCATTGCTGTGAGTGACAGCTCAGCCACCGTATGGATAGCAGGGATGTGTCGGGCTGTCAGTGCTGTGAGTGACAGCTCAGCCACCATATGGATAGCAGGGACGTGTCGGGCTGTCAGTGCTGTGATTGACAGCTCAGCCACCATATGGGTAGCAGGGACGTGTCAGGCTGTCAGTGCTGCGAGTGACAGCTCAGACGCTGTACGGATAGCAGGGACGTGTCTGGCTGTCAGTGCTGTGAGTGACAGCTCAGACGCTGTATGGATAGCAGGGATGTGTCGGGCTGTCAGTGCTGTGAGTGACAGCTCTGCCACCGCATGGATAGCAGGGATGTGTCGGGCTGTCAGTGCTGTGAGTGACAGCTCAGCCACCGCATGCATAGCAGGGACGTGTCGGGCTGTCAGTGCTGTGAGTGACAGCTCAGACACTGTATGGATAGCAGGGACGTGTCAGGGTGTCCGTGCTGTGAGTGACAGCTCAGCCACCGCATGGATAGCAGGGACGTGTCGGGCAGTCAGTGCTGTGAGTGACAGCTCAGACGCTGTATGGATAGCAGGGACGTGTCGGGCTGTCAGTGCTGTGAGTGACAGCTCAGACGCTGTATGGATAGCAGGGACGTGTCGGGCTGTCAGTGCTGTGAGTGACAGCTGAGACGCTGTATGGACAGCAGGGATGTGTCCGGCTGTCAGTGCTGCGAGTGACAGCTCAGCCACCGCATGGATAGCAGGGACGTGTTGGGCTGTCAGTGCTGTGAATGATAGCTCAGACACTGTTTGGATAGCAGGGACATGTCGGGCTGTCTGTGCTGTGAGTGACAGCTCTCATGCTGTATGGATAGCAGGGACGTGTCGGGCTGTCAGTGCTGTGAGTGACAGCTCAGACACTGTATGGATAGCAGGGACGTGTCGGGCAGTCAGTGCTGTGAGTGACAGCTCAGACGCTGTATGGATAGCAGGGACGTGTCGGGCTGTCAGTGCTGTGAGTGACAGCTCAGACGCTGTATGGATAGCAGGGACGTGTCGGGCTGTCAGTGCTGTGAGTGACAGCTCTCATGCTGTATGGATAGCAGGGACGTGTCGGGCTGTCAGTGCTGTGAGTGACAGCTCAGACACTGTATGGATAGCAGGGACGTGTCGGGCAGTCAGTGCTGTGAGTGACAGCTCAGACGCTGTATGGATAGCAGGGACGTGTCGGGCTGTCAGTGCTGTGAGTGACAGCTCAGACGCTGTATGGATAGCAGGGACGTGTCAGGCTGTCAGTGCTGTGAGTGACAGCTCTCATGCTGTATGGATAGCAGGGACGTGTCGGGCTGTCAGTGCTGTGAGTGACAGCTCAGACACTGTATGGATAGCAGGGACGTGTCGGGCAGTCAGTGCTGTGAGTGACAGCTCAGACGCTGTATGGATAGCAGGGACGTGTCGGGCTGTCAGTGCTGTGAGTGACAGCTCAGACGCTGTATGGATAGCAGGGACGTGTCGGGCTGTCAGTGCTGTGAGTGACAGCTCTCATGCTGTATGGATAGCAGGACCATGTCAGGCTGTCAGTGCTGTGTTTGTGTTTCCTGCAGGTGTTTTCCTTTCCAGATAATTGCCAGACTATTTTCCTGGATGGAAAAACCTACAAAAGAATGGTGCCGCCACTACGAGTAAATATAAATATAAGTTTATTGAGGTAAATACATACAGTTAATAAATGACAAGTGTATTAAAACAGGGGGGAACACTAGAGGGCGACAAAGCACAGCAGAGGGGGGACATGGCAGATGATAATAGATATATAGAAAAGTACCTAACCTAACAACAGAAGGTGATAAATAAATGAAGAAGGAAAGAAAGAGGGGGATAGGTGGTCGATCAATCAATGTGATAAGGCTAAAATAAATAATTAGCACCAGATAAATCATATGCAGCCAATATATAAATGATGCAAGTGTTCAGCAAAGTAAAACCACATAGGGACGAGGTCAGTGAACAAATATTAAAGACCACCTTACCCAGAAATTCCACCTGTTGGAATGGTGTCAGCCCCAACATGCATTTTGACGCAAGCCTTCTTCAGGGGGTGGTGTCAAACTGACGGGGGGTGCCATTTACACTCCCCTGAGCCAATGAGAAGGGACCTGTCATAGTAATCCCCACCACTGATAGCGGAGCAGGCAGAGGACAATGTCATACGGGGGCGCATCAAGCTCCGCGTCATCGGTGGGTCATTATACACTTATAACTGGCAGCTAGTAGCACACTGCTGGGGGTTTAAATAGGGTACGGTCCCACCTAAGACTCACAGAGAGCTAATTACCACTGATGATCACTTCTCTTTATTGACCCACAGTCTTCCCGGTTGGGCGATAACTATCCTAATGCTTAAATGGACCAAGTTTACGTCGCTCTGCACTGTCTGCAGTGGAAAAGCGATGTCACCTAGTGATAGAGGCCGAAGCAGTAGAGGCGAGTTCAGACACAGATGTAACAGCAGACTGTTTGAATATAGTGCACGGATCTTGTTGAGCAGCAGATAAAAGCAGCTTCCACAGCGGCATTATCTGGGCACTGATACAGCACTGCAGCTTAGATTTTAGTAGAGCAAGAGGCAAAATGATGAAGTAACATATACAGGTGCATCTCACAAAATTAGAATATCATCAAAAAGTTAATCTATTTCAGTTCTTCAATACAAAAAGTGAACCTCATATATTATATAGAGTCATTACATACAGAGGGATCTATTATATAGAGTCATTACACACAGAGGGATCTATTATATAGAGTCATTACACACAGAGGGATCTATTATATAGAGTCATTACACACAGAGGGATCTATTATATAGAGTCATTACACACAGAGGGATCTATTATATAGAGTCATTACACACAGAGGGATCTATTATATAGAGTCATTACACACAGAGGGATCTATTATATAGAGTCATTACACACAGAGGGATCTATTATATAGAGTCATTACACACAGAGGGATCTATTATATAGAGTCATTACACACAGAGGGATCTATTATATAGAGTCATTACACACAGAGGGATCTATTATATAGAGTCATTACACACAGAGGGATCTATTTCACGTGTTTATTTCTGTTAATGTTGATGATTATGGCTTACAGCCAATGAAAACACAAAAGTCATTATCTCAGTAAATTAGAATACTTTATAACAACAGCTTGAAAAATGTTTTTAAAATCCGAAATGTTGTCCTACTGAAATGTCTGTTCAGTAAATGCCTCAATACTTGGTCGGCTCCTTTTGCATCAATTACTGCATCAATGCGGCAATGTGGCATGGAGGGATCAGCCTGTGGCTCTGCTGAGGTGTTATGGAAGCCCAGGTGGCTTTGATGGCAGCCTTCAGCTCGTCTGCATTGTTGGGTCTGGTGTCTCTCATCTTCCTCTTGACAATACCCCATAGATTCTCTATAATAGATCCTCTATGGGGTTAAGGTCAGGTGAGTTTGCTGCCAATCAAGCACAGTGATACTGTTGTGTGTAAACCAGGTATTGGTACTTTTGGCAGTGTGGACAGGGGCCAAGTCCTGCTGGAGAAGGACATTTCCATCTCCAAAAAGCTTGTCGGCAGAGGGAAGCATGAAGACTCAAAGTCACGTTAAATTCTTAGGAACTTGCCAAACATTGCAAATTTGAAAAATTTCCATTTCACGTGCGAATTTACTAATTTTACACATTGCAGAAGATTGCATCAGCTCAGGAAGGTTCAGATGACTTCAGGCATGCTTCCCCATAATACCTTGCAGCTATCACATCATTATAGCGCATTATATTATAGCACAACCAATCGTGGGGGACAATTATAGCCAGTATAAAAGCCATGGCAGGCAAAGCAGCGGCCATTTTGCGGTGAATCAGGAAAGTGAGAGAACTACACAGTGCAAAATTTAGGCATAGAAATAATGATAAAAGCCATAAAACACTGAAGAAATGGTACAGATAATGCGTGACAGCACAGCAGTGAAGAAAATGAGTGTGTGAGGATAGAAGAATAGTCACACGCATCTTTTCAGAGCAATTGGAGACTTGAGATTACTTTAGGTAAATAGAAAATTGATTTGCTGCAAGTCAATTGTAGCACCCTGAGGATTCGGCTGCTACAGGGGTATTGCACCTCAACCCAGAGGTGTGATATTCCACTCCCGGGTAAGGATGGAGTGTGGAACTGAGCTCAGTTAGCTGCATGCACTACACACATCCCATTTCCGGGGAACAGACCGATGGTACTCCCACTAGAGAAATGTGCAGGTACGACAGTGTCTGTTCCTGGCTGGAGTGGGAGGGGGGTGGAACATCCCAGTAGTGTAGGGGCAGATAGGGGGAGCAGCCTGGGTAAAGCTAGGAGCTCATTGGGTGCTGGTCACCTGAGCTCACACATAGAGGGAGTATATAAGGTGGGAACCATCTTAGATCAGGGTCAGTCTGTGAGACGTCAGTCGGTTGTCAGTCAGCCAGTCAGACAGTCTGTCTGAGAGCCTGAGAAGCAGAGCAGAGGAGAAGGAAGAGAGACCCAGAGGCGCAGAGGGGACCCCAAGATCCCAAAATAAGGACAAAAGGGTGAAGGGTCGGCAAAAGGGTACCGGATCCCAAGCTGGCAGAGGCTACAGCACACCTTAGCCAGGAACCGGAGGTCGTGGGCAGGATCTGCCACGACCACCCACTAAATCCACCCGGAAGGCAAACCAAGAATAGGGTCAGGGAACCCAGAGACAAGGGTTTACCAACAGGAGGCCCGAGGGAGCCGGACTTAGGTGGATCCCTGGTGGGGAAGGCCGGAGAGGAGGACAAGTCAGAAAGGGAGCTCAGGACCACACTCCGGAGTTGCCTGGGAGTTGACCGAGTCCAGGACCTGGTGGACGCAGCACGGCTCGGGTGGTCACTGCTGTACACAGTGACCCGAGCAACACCAGTAAGTAAAACCCTGGAACTGCATTTTATGCCTCTGAGTCTCTTTGCTGCACCTTCACAACCACCATCCTCCACGGCTGACCCCCTGAGGCTATACCCCTCCCGTTGGGGGTTATACTACCACAGCTGCACACACACCACCAGCCTCAGCGGACCATCCTGCAGCGGCGGCCTTTTGACCGCAAATCAACGGGTGGCGTAGTCGACACAAAGAACTCTAATAACATCTGTAGGACTGCCACACACTGAGCTTGACACCCTGGGCACGGACCGGGTCACAGCCACTCGGAGACTACAACCCCCATCTGATCCGGCTCCGGGTATTCCTAACAACATGGCCCAGGGGGCGCGTCACAATGGTTCCATGAAAATTAGAATTTCAAAAGATTCGCTCTTGTGTAATAGCGGGGGCAGGTCCCAGGCGACCTCGTGTCTGGCGGGAGTGATGCCACCAAGGCTATGGAGAGGAATCCTCTACCAGGGTGCGGCTACAAGTCACACACACAAATAGAAGGAGAACATGGAGGAAAGGGAAGAACACCGGACACAGGGCACTTACATTGGGGAGGAGGACACTTATCAGCACTGTAGATATACATTTAGCGATGCTGTAATATCATGGTGAGTCTTGTGTTTCAAAGAATAAGAGATGTTATGTTGGTGTAAAGATGAAGAAAGAAGCGCAAGGAAAGGATAAAAGTATTGGTTCAATGAAAGACAGAACAGAAGAAAATACGACCTACCGTATACAGTGAGATTGAATAGTTCACAGAAGGTCTCGTCGTCGTTTGTTCGTATTTCTGCTCTGTAGATTCTCTGATCTTGCAGTGATAAATTCTTGATCTGTAAGGATCCATCAGCGACACTTCTCACTCTTCCCCTATACTGAGGTAACACATCGTCATCATCATTGGATCTTCCAGGTTTAATTGTAACAATATTAGTTCCCTCTGGTAATAAAACCCAGTAGATGGCTCTGATCCCCGTCTGATGGACGCGTAGAACGACTTCTCCTCCCCCAGCACCAGATACGTTCTCCTGTGTACAGGGTTTATCACAGATGACACCTGATATAAAGTAATTGTGGTGGATTAATAAGGTGCAGGACAATATAAATAGAGGGATATTCCCATCTTAGACATAATGAAATATTCACAGCATATAGTATAAATGTCTATAAATATTGGTAACACCTCTGGGAAAATCACTCATCTGGACCCCAACTTCTACCCCTGAGATTGGAGAAGTGGCCGCACATGCGCAGATCTCTCCAGCCACTTCAGAGCGAGACTATGGAAGTAAATGCAGACCCTCAATCCGTCTGGTGAGGCAGCCGCTCCATTCAGGTGGAGAATGATGGAGAGATGGGCGTGCGCATGGACGCGGCTGTCTCCATACACGTGTATTGAAAAGAAGAAACGCAGAGCAAAAATGTATTGAGTCGTGGGAACCATCACCCAATGACATAAATGAGACCCTTGAGGGAAAGTTACTGGTCGCCATACTGGTTGTCATCAAGTTTTCTCCAAAATACTCATAACAGTTGCAAACTGTCGTGTTCATAAAAGAGAATTTATTTATATTAATAGCAATAAAAGTAGACGACTTACAGAACTGAAGAAGAAAGAAGAGCAGAAACCCAAGAAGCATCTTTGTGTCTTTGTATCCGATGAGAAATGAGAACTTCTGCAGCCCGAACAGTGTGACCACATTACATCCAGCAGGAAGTTACTAGAGAGCGCAGAATAATAATACTGCTCAGTGTTAGACGGAGAATATATAGTACAGATACACAAATGCTGAAAAAGCCGGTAAAGGATGGAGATAACAAGGGAGTGTGCACCAGGAGAAGCAGGTACAGGGGCTGCCATAGAGGTGCTCTGTGCCTTCATATAACCTTGATTTTATATGGAGGCATACTGAGGATTTTCCTCTCTGAATCTGACATGTTCCATCAGATGGGAGAACATATGTCCTTACATACACCGCATGCCAGAGGCTGCTTGCCAATGTGCAGAGGTCATGTACTCTGAGTACTGCCATATAGCATGCATACTATGCTGTACAGCCTGTTACGCTCGCGCCCGGACTGACTGGCGTGAGCGTGATTAGTGATCCCACTGTACCATGAACCGAGGAGTGCCTGGAGGGGCGTAACTAAGTATCAACCCGGTCCGACCAAGGTCGCACGGCGGCTAAGTCGACTCCATGAACCAGAGAGGAACCGAGCAGAGGGACCAGGTGCTACTCCAGGTCAGACCCCGGTCACAGCTGTTGACCCACACCGGGGAATGCAGGAACAGGCAGGTTAGCTGGTATGCAGACAGGTGGGTACTGGCAGGCACAGCTGGTATGACGGCAGGTGGGTACTTAGCAGGCACGGCTAGTATGTAGGCAGGTGGGTACTGGCAGGCACGGTTGGTATGCAGACAGGCGGGTGCTGACAGGCACGGCTGGAATGCAGACAGGCAGATACTGGCAGGTATGAACGCAGGCTGGATAGGGACCAGTACAGACTGGGATACAGGAACAGAGCCGCAGGTGCGGTGAACTAGCAGAGCAAAACCGCAGGAGCGGTGAGCAAGCAGAGCGGAGCAAAACCGCAGGTGCAGTGAACAAGCAGAGCGGAGCAAAACCGCAGGAGCGGTGAACAAGCAGAGCAGAGCAAAATCGCAGGTGCGGTGAGCAAGCAGAGCGTAGCAAAACCGCAGGTGCGGTGAACAAGCAGAGCGGAGCAAAACCGCAGGTGGGGAGAACAAGCAGAGCGGAGCAAAACCGCAGATGCGGAAAACAAGCAGAGTGGAGCAAAAAAGCAGGTGTGGTGAGCAAGCAGAGCGGAGCAAAACCGCAGGTGCGGTGAACAAGCAGAGCGGAGCAAAACCGCAGGTGCAGTGAACAAGCAGAGCGGAGCAAAACAGCAAGTGCAGTGAGCAAGCAGAGCGGAGAAAAACCGCAGGTGTGGTGAACAAGCAGAGCGGAGCAAAACCGCAGGTGCGGTGAGCAAGCAGAGCGGAGCAAAACCGCAGGTGCGGAGAGCAAGCAGAGCGGAGCAGAACCGCAGGTGCGGTAAACAAGCGAAGCAGAGCGGAACCGCCGGAGCGGTGATCAAGCAGAGCAGAACAGAACCGCAGGTGCGGTAAACAAGGGAAACGGAGTGGTGAACAAGCAGAGCAGAACAGAACTGCAGGTGCTGTAAACAAGCGGAGCAAAGCGGAACCGTCGGAGCGGTGAAAAAGCAGAGCAGAACAGAGCAGAAGGTGAAGGCAGACAGGACAGGGCTCTGTTCACATGGAACAGACTGGAAAATACAGGAAGATGGTTAGAACACAGGAGGTAGATACGGAGGCAGGAAAAGGGAACAAGCAGAACCAGATACACACAAGGTACTTACAATGAAGTAGCGAGTGGACACAAAACTCACAAACAGAAGTACAGAGAAAACGAGTTGGAGTTAGATGCAGGTTCAGACACTGCAGGCAAAGGGAAGGTACGGACATAGAGTGAAACAAGTAAGGGCTAGGACACTGTTCAGACAGGAACTGAACCGGAAACAAGATACAGGAACGAGCCTGGGAACTCAGCCCCCAGGGTGGCGGAAACAGACTAGAAGTCAGAGATACAGGTAGCGGCCCTGGGTACTCGGCCCCCAGGGTGGCGGAAACAGACTAGATGTCACAGGTACAGGAAAAGTCCCTGGGTACTCAGCCCCCAGGGTGGCGGACAGACTAGAGTCAGGACAGGACCTGGCACCTCAGTTGCAAAAGGCAAACTGAGTGAAAGTGTTGCTCAGGCTCCTCCTACTGGTTGGAGGGAGTTTAAGTATCCAGTGACTCACAGCAATAGGCTGGGGACGGATTAGGACTGTGCACACAGTAGCTATAAGAAACAAGCAGAAAGCCGCGCCGAAGCCCTAAGCAATCAGACAAGAGACATGGACACAGCAGGTACTGGAGCAAAGAGTGCAGCATGGACTGACAGGTAAGATTGCGGTCTTGCATGGTGGGAGGTGGTGCACTATGCAAGCACGCCACCAGGGATGTTACACAGCCTCTATATTCTGCCATACATACTTCATTCACTGCCAAACATCCTCCATGTATTACTCTACATCCGCCATATACTGCTATACATCCACCATGAGCTATCATACATTCTGCTGCCATACATCTCCACATACTGCCATACCTCATACATGTACTGCCATACATCCCCCATGCAATGCATATCTCCTTACATTTCCATACATCCTCCATGTATTGCTCTACATACTTTCTGTATTACTATACATCCACCATATACTGCTCTACATCCTCCATGTAATGCTATACATCCACCATGTGCTATCATACATTCTGCTACCATACATCTCCACATACTGCCATACCTCATACATGTACTGCCATACATCCCCCATGCACTGCATCTCTCCCTCCATTTCCATACATCCTCCCTGCACTTCCATGCACCTCATGCACTGCTATGCATCTGCTATGCACTGCCATGCATCCTCCATCTACTGCTATACACCCTCCCTACACTGCCACGCATCCTCCATGCCCTGCCATATATCCTCCTTCTACTGCTATACACCCTCCCTACACTGCCATGCATCTTCCATCTACTGCTATACACCCTCCCTACACTGCCATGCATCCTCCATCTACTGCTATACACCCTCCCTACACTGCCATGCATCTTCCATCTACGGCTATACACCCTCCCTACACTGCCATGCATCCTCCATCTACTGCTATACACCCTCCCTACACTGCCATGCATCTTCCATCTACGGCTATACACCCTCCCTACACTGCCATGCATCCTCCATGCCCTGCCATATATCCTCCTTCTACTGCTATACACCCTCCCTACACTGCCATGCATCCTCCATCTACTGCTATACACCCTCCCTACACTGCCATGCATCTTCCATCTACTGCTATACACCCTCCCTACACTGCCATGCATCTTCCATCTACGGCTATACACCCTCCCTACACTGCCATGCATCCTCCATGCCCTGCCATATATCCTCCATCTACTGGTATACACACTCATTTCTAGAAATATAAAAACAACAACAACGGCCGTCCAGAAGGGTGGCGCATAGCAATGTAGGTATTTTGCTCAGCATAGATTATGGGAATAGGTACTATAAATTATATCTAACTATACCCCATATATCAACATGTATCAAATAGACCCATTACATACCTCCCAGAGCGTTATATACACCAGACCATCGTGCTGAAGCCGTTCCCCAAAGCGCGTTTCGGCGCTTTTGCCTTTCTCAAGGGGTAATGATAATTGTCACATACCTGCTCTATATAGGGGCTAAATACTTCCTAATCAATGTGCATAGTTCGCCATAACCACGCCTCCTTACAAACATATGGTAGCGGCATCATCCTATACCGCTATGCGTACAGACAGATGACGTCAAACGTGTCACCCAATGGGGCGGAAATTATGTCAGACGCGTCACTGAGTAGGGCGGAAATGACGTCAATCGCGTCATCAGTTAGGGCAGAAGTATACTCAAACCAGTTATGCATGCCCAAAGATGACACAGAGGGTGTCACCATTACCAGGATACTCAGCGGCGGCGGCGTCCACGTCACAAAGACGCTAGGGATGTCGAGAGCCAGCGTATATACTAGGACCGTGGCAACACTGTGTACAGGCATCACATATAAAAAGGGTTAATGTCATAGTATCATACTGTGATCCACATATGAGAAAAGGGAATTCTTTATCTAGAATCTAGATACCCCTTGAAAAAAGCAAAAGCGTGGGAACGCGCGGGGGTGGTCTGGTGTATATAACGCTCTGGGAGGTATCGTTGTTTTTATATTTATGTATCCTATTTTTGTATCTTTCCCCGTTTCCATGATGCATGTGTAATAAAGCATTTTTAAATTTATAACATCACTAGTGATGAGCGAGCACTAAAATGCTCGGGTGCTCGAAGCTCGGGTCGAGCACATTGGAATACTCGGGTGCTCGACCGGAGCAACGAGCCCAATGTAAGTCTATGGGAAACTCGAGCATTTTTCTGGCGGTCCCCCCCGGCGGTCTGCAGAAGGTCAAAAATTGCCCAAATCGATGGGAATGGTGCTCAATTAAACGTCAGGCAGGCAGAATATATAGGCAGACAGGCAGGCTGGGTATATAGGAAGGTGCATGAAAAACATAGCAGGGCACTTGGAACGCACTAGTGCCCTCCGATTTTCATGCAGCCGTCTCTTTAAAAAAGCCGGCCGGCAATTCATCAGCGGCATACACCGGTACCCGACAATTTAGAACAGAAAGACTAGAGCATCACACATAGATTAGATAGATAGAAACATGTCAGTCACATATATAATAAGTACAGTGATAGTGTTGGTTACTGTACTTGTCATTTAGTGTTACAATAAAGGATTTATTAAAAAAAAATTGGCGTAGGGTTCCCCGTAATTTTAGTCTCTAGCGGAGGTTAAGCAGACGGCTGGGGCAGATGTTTGAAGCCTGGGAAGGGGTTAATACCCACGGAGCTTCCCAGGCTACTAATATCAGCCCCCAGCTATTAAAATGGGGGACCCAAAAAAAAATGACGTGGGGTCCCCCCTATTTTAATAGCTAGCAAAGGCTAGGCAGACAAAGGCTAGGCGGTCTCCTCCGCTCCGTCCGGTCTCCCCGGTGTCTCGTGGTGGTGTGAAGGACCTGCAATGATGTCATTGAGTCATGTGACAGGGCACGCGGCCGCCGATGCCAGCGGTCGCGTGCCCTGTCAGATGACTCAATTATGTCATGTCAGGTGCTCACACCACCGCGAGCCGCTCAACACACTGCACGCATCTCTGAGGAGGCCGGGGGACATCGGAAGGTAAGTATAATCTTTATTTTTTATTTTAAATTCTTCTTTTTTACAGTTTCTATGGTACCTGGGTCTGGAGGGGAGTCTCATTTTGTCCAGGCCTGGGTACCATCCGCACATTGAATCGCTTCATATGCACGTGTGCACATGTAGTGATGCGGATATGAAGCGTTTCAATGCATGTCAATGGCGGCGATTACGCTGAGTGTCCGCAAAATTAATGGACATGCTGCGTATTTTTCCGCAATGATAATCCACAGCATGTGCACATGCGGATTATCATTGGGGACCATGGGGCACATATTACCAAGCGTTTTTTAAGCGTTTTCGCTGCCGAAATTCCGCTGCAAAAACGCTTGAAAAACGCATAGTGGGCACACCGCCTCAGAGAACATAGTTGTGTTTGATGCACTAGAGAAAAGGAGAGACGTGTGTGTGTGGCGAATACTGGAGAATAGGAGCAAAGAGAACAAGCAGAGCAGACTTACCTGAAGAGGCCAATTTGGAGACTCCACAAATGTGCCGGGACTAGGACAGCCTTATCTGCAAGGTGGATCCAAGAAAGTCAAGTAGCGGGAACAGTAGGGTGGTAGCATGAGCTCCCTTACGTCTAGGATCCAGGAGAAATGGAGTTTCTCTTAGGGCTGAAGCATTCTGTGTTATTCTTCATTACAAGTTCTGTGTCTGTGTCCATCATCACTGGGAAAGTGCAGTTGTATGTGAAGAAACAGAAAGGAAACTGTGTCACATGCTATCCTCTGTATTTGACGGTTACTGTGAGTAAAGATGCTTTTTAGTTTTCAAGCTGGTGGGGTCTCCTCATTCTGAAGACCAAAAGAATTGGCGCCCAGGATGGTGGGTCAGTAGTGAGTATGGAGATCTCCTCAACACACACACCCAAGAACCCGAAGGTTCCCCTATTTCTGTAGTGGGCCGGGATGGAGAAGAGAACGTGACCCTCAGACATGACTGCCGCCCTGCCCCCCCGTTACAGGCTGTCAGTGCAGTAAGTGACAGCTCAGACACTGTATGGATAGCAGGACCATGTCGGGCTGTCAATGTTGTGTTTGAGTTTCCTCCAAGCGTTTTCCTTTCCAGATAATTGCCAGGCTATTTAACTGGCTAGAAAAACCTACAAAAGATTGGTGTAGCCACAACGAGTAAATATAGATATAAGTTTATTGAGGTAAATACATGCAGTTAATAAATGACAAGTGTATTAAATTAGGGGGAACACTAGAGGGCGACAAAGCACAGCAGGGGGGGGACATGGCAGAAGATAATAGATATTGTAGTCGGCAGACAGGGAAGATACTGGACGGAGTGTATATCTCTCCCAGAAAATTAAGCTGGGCGAGATATTAAAAGCTGGGTAGTACTGGCTGGTGCAGCAGCTTAGCTGCTGAGTCTTTTTATTTATGGTATTTTCGGGCCAGTATTTATTGGAGTGATGAGGAGGATTTGGCAGTGGGACTCATCACTCCTTCTCCAGCACAGATAGTACTGGAGGCTTAGCCAGCTCAGCTGAGAGAGGTTGTCTCATTACAGACACAAAAAGGCTGAAGGAAAAGCTTCATTAGAGTCAGAGCCTCCAGACTGAGATGGTGCCTGCACACATCCCTGGTAGCGTGAGTCAGAGGTATGGTATGTTACTTAGCGCCTGGTTTCTTTCCTATTTTTTACCTTTTGGCTGAAAATAAAGCCCCACTTTTTTATATGGACTGTGTCTGCCTGTGTCACTGCCACGATGCCCTACAACACGTTACAGTATGGTGGAGAATGCGGGCATCGGAGATTGCTGAGGGCAACGGTGTGACAAATAAAGGCTTTACCGGATAGTGAGAGTTGCCGTCTCCTGTTGATGTGAATCGGCAGGTTCACAAAGACTCCTGGAAGCGGGCGAAGCATTTGCGAGGAGTCGGCGGGATCCCGAAGGTCCGGCTGATGTCCTGAGTACAGTCTCTGAATACTATGTAGTCACAAGCCAGCACTATGGAGGAAGTCATTTAAACTCTGGCTCAGGCCCAGGAGCAAGCCTTGGAGCAGTAGCGCCAGGCCCAGGAGCTGACCACCCCCTGTTATTGGAGCAGATGGTATTACTGAAAGGTAGTTGTGGCTGCTCCGAGACAAGGCCAGCGAGGGGCCCGTGTTGTACCAACTCCCTGGCACCCCACAAAACTCCCTGTAAAAAATGAGTCCAGATGATGACGTGTAGACTTTGCTCACTATCTTTGAATGGGCGGCCCAAAGGGAGAAGCTCCCTACGGAAAAGTGGGTGGATATACTCGCCCCCTACTTGATAGGAGAGTTTCAAAAAGCCTATCATAACCTTAGTGAGCAAGACTATGCAAAACTGAAAGCTGAGATTCTTGCTCGCCTAAGGGTTACAGCTGCTGTGCGGGCTAGAAGGGCCTGGGCCTGGGAATACCGGTTAGATAGATCTCCCTGGTCCCAAATGTTTGATTTGTTTCATCTTGTAAAGAAATGGCTGGAACCCAATGTCTGTACGCCTGCAAAGATCGTGGAGCGGGTGGTCGTCGACCTTTTCCCCCGGGGTCTTCTCAGTAAACTGCAATGCTGGGTCGGGCATGGTGACCCTTAGAGTGTGTATCATTTAGTGGAGTTGGTGGAGAGATTTGTCGCTATGGAGGGAAACCTCCGTAGGGCAACGCCGACCAACTCACAGTCGGAAAAGTCCCATCATCCCAGGAAGGGAGAGGAGTTGAAGGAGCTATCAGGAAAAATGCTGGCCCTGGTGGGGACCCTATGTTTAACAAACCCATGATGGTCCAGTATTGGATGTTCCGTGAGTTCAGTCATGTCATGGCTCAGTGTCCATTAGGGTCAGAGCCTATGGAATGTGATGCCGGCCGGCGCTAGTCCCTGTTTGCTGCATCCTCCTGTGTGGCCACACCTGGACTAGAGACTGAGCCACAAGTATGTAAAATCTGGCTGCATGATTGTCTTGTCACCACCCTACTAGACTCAGGTAGTCTCGTGACACTAGTACATGACAGCCTCATACCCAGGAGTCATATATCCGACAGGTTCATGAGTGTGGTGTGTATCCATAGTTATACCCGAATGCATTCTGTCACCTTCGCAAAAATAGAGACATCACATATTATAATGGACTATGAAGTGGAGGTAGTAAAAGCTCTTATGCATAATGTAATCTTGGGCCATGATTTTCCCTTGTTTTGGAAGTTGTGGTGGAAAGGTACAGGTGCTGAGGGTACTCTCAGTACCAGCTCAGAGGAAGAGGGGGAAAATTTTCCCTTGCAGGTTTTCACTGGAAAAGGCAAAATTCTCCCTGATTCCCCAGTGATACTTGAGGTAGAGGAAACTGTTGCACAGCTTCTGGATCCCCACAGTTGCGGTAGAATCTTCACAGAGCAGATTACATGGGATAACAAGCTTTTACTTCTCAGAACATGAGGTGAAGGAAAAAAACGCACAGTCACACAGTACTGCACCGGGAAGTAAGAACAAAATAGAAAATACAAGAGAGATTTTTTTTTCTTTTACAAAGCAGTAAACAAGGAAACTTTATACAACATCGCCATCTACTGTCAGATCAGCATAAAGTCCTCCTTCACACAAAGAAGTCCACAACGGTTGCATATACTAACACCCTTTCTCAACAGTAAGGACTTATTCAGTCAAACCCAATTTCTTCATTAGTCTCTGATGTTTTTCAGTAATCAATGCCTTTGTGAAAATGTCTGCTGTCATATCTTCAGTTGAACAATATTCTAATTTCAGGATTCCTTTTTCCTGATGGTCCCTCAAGAAATGATACTTCACATCAATGTGCTTGGTTCTTGGGTTAACTCTTTCCATCTGCGCAAGAACAAGACATCACTGATTGTCCTCATTTATTTTTGTTGGTTCCAACTGTGCTTGTCCTAGGTCTGTTAGCAATTGTCTTAACCATAGAACTTCTTGACTCGCATGTGCTGCTGCAACATATTCTGCTTCTGTTGACGACAGCATTACTATTGATTGTTTTTTACTAGTCCAACTAATTGGTCCACCTGAGAGAAAGAAAAGATAGCCACTGGTAGATTTTCTGTCAGTTGGATCTCCAGCCCAATCTGCATCAACGTATCCAGTTAAAATGCATTTATCACTTGTAGGCAGTTTCAGTTTAACATTGCTGGTTCCTTTCAAATAACGTATTACTCTCTTCACAGCATTCCAATGTGCTTTATTTGGCTTGGACACTTTTCTACTCAGAATTCCTACTGCTGCTGCAATATCTGGCCTTGTAACAGTCGCTAGATACAGTAATTTTCCTATCGCCATTCTGTACTCTTCATTATTTGGTAACACATTTTTCTCGCTACTCATCTCTTTAAGATAATTAGTTTCCATTGGAGACTTTGCTGGTTTTGCATCCTTCAATCCAAATGTTTTGGTTATGTGATTTTGATTAAGTAGGAACTTCCATCTTCTTCTCTTTCTATCTGTATTCCTAAGTACTGTTTCACATTTCCCAAGACTTTGATCTTGAAATGTTGATTCAGAATTTTTAGTATGTCCTCTTTATCCCTTTCTTTTTCAAAACAAACTAAAATGTCATCAACATATATGAGTACATAGATCCATCTGTCCATTAGTCTTTTTGTGTACAGCCAAGGATCAGCTTTGCTTCTTTTAAATTTTTCATTTGTGAGCACCTCCGTGATTTTATCATTCCACGCTTTAGCAGCTTGTTTTAAACCGTATATACTTTTCTGCAATTTGCAAACCATGTTTGGGTTACTTTCGTCTTTGAATCCTGGAGGTTGTTCCATGTAAATATCTTCTGTTAAACTTCCATTCAAAAATGCTGTCTTTACATCCAGATGTCTCAGTTCCATTTGTTTCATTGCTGCAACTGCAAACAAAGTTCTTATTGTAGTATGTTTGACAACTGGAGCAAATGTTTCATCATAGTCTTCTCCATATTTTTGAGAATAACCTTTAGCTACGAGTCTTGCTTGGTATCGTTCAGCTGTGCCATCTGTTCGGTACTTTACTTTAAAAACCCATTTACATCCTATAGCTTTTCTTCCTTCTGGTAATTCTGTTAGTGTCCATGTTTTTGAGTCATGCATGGATTTTAATTCTATTTCTGTTGCCTCTATCCATTTATTGGCTTCTTCTTCAGGAAGTCGAGATATGTCTTCCCAAGAGGTAGGCTCATAAATTTTACTTGTACTTGCCTTGTATGAAAGGCGTATGCGTGGTTTTCCTTTGTTTTCTCTTTTTGAATGTCTTGGTTCTGTGTCTGTTTGCAGTTGTTTCTCTTCACTTTCAGTATTCTGTTTTTTATTAATTTCAACTTCTTTTTCATCAGATATTCCTTCAGCTATATCATTGCTGTTTTTCTCATTTTTTGTTTGCAGTGAAATCATAATGTCTCCATTTAGATCCTCAATGAATGTCACACTGTTACTCACCATAACTCTGTCTGTTTTGGGATCTAGGATTCTATATCCTTTGCAATTTTCACTTTATCCAACAAATATTCCTTCCATGGACCTATTATGAAGTTTGGAACGTTTTTCTCTTGGAATGAATACAAAAACTTTACAACCAAAAACTCTTAAATGATTTACACTTGGTTTCATACCTTGCCACAATTCATATGTTTTTTTTTTCAGTTTTCTAGAAAAAAGTCGGCTCTGTAGATATGTATGATGCTTCACCCCAATATTTCTCTGATAGTTTGGAATCTGTCAGCATACACCTTATCATTTCAGTCAGAGTTCTGTTTTTCCTTTCTGTTACTCCATTTTGTTCAGGTGTGTAAGGAACAGTCTTTACCATTTTTTCTTAAGTAGTTTTCTATTTGGTGTCCTGTGAATTCACCTCCATTATCACTGCTAATGACAATTGGCTTCCTCTGAAATTTGTTATTCGACTTTGTCACGTAGTCTACTAGTTTATTGAAAACTTTGATTTTGTTCTTGATCAAGTATGTGACTGTGTATCTAGATTAGTCATCTATAAAAGTCACCATATATCTATTGCCTCCTGATGTAGTCACTTTCATGGGTCCACATACGTCAGTATGAACCAAATCAAGTGGTCTTGTGCTTTTCGTTTCACTTTCTTTAGGAATAGATATCCTTGTGGCTTTTGATTTTATACAACATTCACATCTTACGGTAATTGAGCAATCAGATATCAATAGATCCTTTGTCAATTCTTTCCTTTGTAGCTCCATTACACTTTCAGGATGACTGTGTCCTAGACGTCTATACCACATGTGAATACAATTCTTGTGATCATGTGTACACAACTTCATCTGTTCCTTTAATGTGTCTAGATGATATAATTGTTCATCTGCTTTGACATTGGTTATTACTAGTGTTGAGCGAGCTTGCTCGACACTGCTCGGTACTCGCCCGAGCATCTCACTACTCGGGATGTTCGGCGAGCACCGAGCATTTCCAGGTTACTCGGGCGGGAGCTCGGGTCTCCACCCTGCATGTTTGGCATGAACATGCAGGGATTGCCAGCCAGTCACTGTAATGCCACAGCCATGTTGTTTGTGGGCATTACAGTGATTGGCTGGCTGCACAGCATCACCTCGAGTATTTAAAACCGGGCGCCGCCATCTTGAACACAGTTGCTCCGGATCAGACAGTGTAGAGAGGGTGCTGCTGAGTTAGGGAGAGATATATAGTGCGAAATAGGTAGTGTATGGTCTCTAAAGCCTGCAAAATCAAACAAACAGTCCTTCTCAGGACTAATATCCATCTCAGATATCAGGCAGGCAGGCAGGCTGTATAGGAGATGCAGTGGTTATACCAGCAAACGCTGCATTACAGTCCTGTGTGCTCTTGTTGGTCAAAGTGCTAGACTTATCACCCCGGTCTCAGGGGCCAGGAAAAATCCTTTTTTTTTTATCTAAATCCTGTATTTTTTTTCCTCAGTCAGACTGTACAAATACGCGTCTTATTAACCTTTTGGTATCCCCACCCCCCCCAAAAAAAAATTGAGTGTGTCTGTGACTGTTCAGACACCAATATATCTGTTTAAAAGAGTCTGGTGTAGGCCAGAAAAATAGAACTGTGGTTTTGCAGTTCCACAGGTCAAATCTCTGTATTATCCTGCTTTTGGCATTTTTTGCCGTAAAAAAAACCTGTAATAGTGTCTCCCTGACTGGTCAGACACCAATATATCTGTTTAAAAGAGTCTGGTGTACACCACATAACTATAACTGTGGTTTTGCAGTTCCATGGGTCAAATCTCTGTATTATCCAGCTTTTTGCATTTTTTGCCGTAAAATAAAACTGTAATAGTGTCTCCCTGACTGGTCAGACACCAATATATCTGTTTAAAAGAGTCTGGTGTAGGCCAGAGAAATAGAACTGTGGTTTTGCAGTTCCACGGGTCAAATCTCTGTATTATCCTGTTTTGGGCATTTTTTGCTGTAAAAAAAACTGTAATAGTGTCTCCCTGACTGGTCAGACACCAATATATCTGTCTAAAAGATTCTAGTGTACGCCACATAACTATAACTGTGGTTTTGCAGTTCCACGGGTCAAATCTCTGTATTATCCTGCTTTTGGCATTTTTTGCCGTTAAAAAAAAACAGTAATAGTGTCTCCCTGACTGTTCAATATGTAAAGAGAGGAGAGAACAAGGCGCTCTGTTATTGGCGCTCTGGTACCGCTATTCATATTCACTGATTGTCCCTGACTGTTCAGACACAAATATATCTGTTTGAAAGATTCTGGTGTAGGCCAGAGAAATAGAACTGTGGTTTTCCTCTTCCACGGTTCAAATCTCCTTTTTGTTACCCTTTTTCCATTGATAGTGCGAGTGTAAGCTATTTTACTTCATTTACAATGGGCAAGGCGCGTGGCAAGGGACGTGGAACTGGACGTTCTGGTGATGGTGCGTGTAGAGGACGGGGCCGTGGCCAAGGTGAAAATGTGCCACAACCAACAGCCACATCTTCTCACTCCCACTCCTTGACCGAATTACAAGGGAAGCACACTACAGCACCAGTATTGCGAACTGATCAGTGTGAACAGGTTATTAATTGGATAGCAGATAACACTTCCAGTTACCTGGGCACCACCACCTCCGGTCTGTCTTCCACACGGTCAAGTTTTACTAGCCGTGAGTCTCGACCGCATACTCCTCCTCACCCTGATGCTCCTTCCTCCCACCATGCCGAGTGTTGTCAGACAGCAACTGATCCCACACTTGGACACTCTGAAGAGCTGTTCACTGGTCCATTTCCATATTTGTGCCCCTCGCCTGCTCCGCTTGAAGTGGTGGAAGAGGAGATCACATGTAGTGATGCCCAAATATTTGAACAGCCACGGCGAGAGGAAGTCGACTCTGGCAATTTGTCACAAGAGGTGGACGATGACGAGACACAATTGCCACGAAGTGAGGAGGAGGATCGTGGTGCGCAAGTGGAAGAGGAGGAGGTGGTGGATGATCTAGTAACTGACCCAACGTGGCAGGAGGACACGCAGAGCAAGGCCAGCAGTACACTGGGGCAGGGAGGCAGAGTACCCCAACAGGCAGGAAGAAGCAGTGTGGTGGCCGCACACAGAAGGCGGGCAACAGTTCCCCGTAACACCAACACGAGGGACGTTGCCAGTACAACTGGTAGGTCTTCCAGAGTTTGGAGTTTATTTATAGACTCTGCTGATAACCCCAAAAAGGCCATTTGTACCACCTGCCATGCCAGCATCAGCAGGGGTGACAAAACTACCAGCCTGACCACCACCAGCATGATCAGGCACATGGCAGCATAGCACCCGACTTTGTGGGGCGAACCCCAGGGTCCACGACCAGTGTCAGCGGGTGTCACCACTGCTTCTTCCGCTGTTGTGCGTGTAATAGAACCCCCTGTTGTGCGTGCAAGGCAATCCCCTGTCCATACTGCATGCAAAGATGCCCCCTCCTCTCAGTCTTCACTTGTTATGGCAGTTTCTCAAGAAACAGCATCAACATCCACGTCCACGTCCCACCGCAGCGTTCAATTGTCCATATCCCAGAGCTTTGAACGAAAGCGCAAATTCGCAGCCAAAGCCCCACAGGCCACGGTCCTAAATTCGCACATTTCTCGACTGCTTGCATTGGAAATTCTGCCTTTTAGGCTGGTGGAGATGGAATCCTTCCGCAACCTTATGGCGGTGGCCGTCCCTCGGTACTCGATCCCCAGCCGACACTATTTTGCCTGGTGTGCCATCCCCGCACTACACAAGCACGTGTCCCAAAACTTCTGCCGTGCCCTCATCAACGCAGTTACTGGGAGAGTCCACCTGACAACGGACACATGGACAAGTGCTTGTGGCCAGGGATGGTATATCTCCCTGACGGCACCCTGGGTAAACATAGTGGAAGCCGGGACCCAGTCGGACCTTGGGACAGAACACATCCTCCCCACACCGAGGATTGCGGGCCCTATGTAAGTCAGAGTTGCCCCCACAGTGTACAGCTCCTGCGCATCATCCTCCTCCTCCTCCTCATGTTCAGCCTCCATCTCAGATATCACCACATCAGTTACAAGCTGGAAGCACTGCAGTACTGCCTCAGCCAAGCGGCAACAGGCTGTGCTGAAACTCATAAGCTTAGGTGATAAACCTCACACTGCTTGTGAGTTGTGGACAGCTGTGTAAGAGCAGGAAGATCTGTGGCTGAGACAGCTGAACCTACATCCAGGCATGGTCGTGTGTGACAATGGCCGTAACCTGGTGGCGGCTCTGAGGCGAGGCGAGATCACACACGTACCATGCCTGGCTCATGTGCTTAACCTCGTTGTTCAGCAGTTTCTTAAATCGTACCCCAAGTTGCCAGATCTGCTCGTCAAAGTACGCCGCCTGTCAGCTCATTTTTGCAAGTCGGCTACAGCTTCCGCTGCCCTTGCTGTGTTGCAGCAGCGTTTCCAGCCTCCGGCACACTGACTGGTGTGTGATGTCCCCACACGTTGGAACTCTACCCTCCACATGTTGCAAAGGATTTGTGAGCAGAAGAGAGCAGTTGTGGAGTACCAGCTGCAACAAGGCCGTCAATATTCAGGTCAGACTCCACACATAAGACCTCAGGAGTGGACCTGGATGTCTGACATATGTACCATCCTGACAAACTTTGATGGTGAGTGGCGATGACGCCATCATTAGCATCAGCATCCCACTTGTCTGCCTTTTGCAACGCTCTCTGCAGAGAATTAAAGAGGAGGCATTGCAGCCAGAGTATGATGAGATAGATCAAGAACCCATAATGGGCTATTACACACAGCCCAGCCTCATCTCATCCCAACGTGCGTTGAGGGACAATGAGGGAGAGGAGGAGGAGGAGGAAGAACAGGAGCTGGTATCATGCGCTGCAGACGGTAGTACCTGTACAACTGTCATACAGTCCGTTCAGAGAGGGTGACCTGAGGACAGGGGGAGGAGGAGGAGGAGGAGAGCATGGTCAGTCGTCATCTTGGTGAGGACACGGAAGTCTTGCCCGTTACCAGTCTGGCACGCATGGCTGACTTTATGTTACGCTGCCTTAACTGTGACCCTCACGTTGTCAAAATGTTGCTTGACAGTCATTACTGGTTTGTGACACTTTTAGACCCCCGCTACACGGAGAACTTTCACTCTCTTGTTCCTGAGGTGGAGAGGTCTACAAAAATGGGGCAGTACCAGAAGGCCCTTGCTGCAGAACTGTTAAAAAAATTCCCATCTGAACACGCTAGCGGCAGAGGTCACAGTTCGTTGACCAACCAAGGCGTACAGGCGAGAGAGACGCAACTCCAATCCAGCAAAGGCAGGGGAACACTGTCAACATTCTGGGACAGTTTTCTGACACCCGCCCAGCTTACAGGCCCTGAGGCGCGGGGTACTCTCAGAAACAGTGGAAAGTTTCAAAAGATGGTGAGGAAGTACCTTGCCGACCGTATCAGTGTCCTCCGTGATTCCTCTGTGCCTTTTAATTATTGGGTATCCAAGCTGGACACTTGGAATGAACTCGCTCTGTATGCCTTGGAGGTCCTGGCCTGCCCTGCCGCTAGCGTGTTATCGGAGAGTGTTTTTAGTGCCGCTGGGGGAATTATAACTGATAAATGCACTCGCCTGTCAACTGAAAATGCTGACAAGCTGACCCTTATCAAAATGAACAAGGGCTGGATTGGGCCAGACTTCTCATCACCACCAAATGACAGCAGAGGAACATAAAGTCAAATCCACTGTGTTATTTCGGGAGGTGTATTCCCATGCACCACTTCACACCCACACATGGGTATACGCTTCCTCATTTCGGCTGTATTTTGCTCTTCTCCTTATCCTCAGCCTCCACCACCACTATACCAGGGTGACCGTTGTCCGTGGTGCCTGCATTGCAAGTTCCTCCGTCCTAATTTTTGGCAGCTTTTGCTTGCAAGGCATAGGCAAAGACTATGAGAGACTCACTCCCCAATAATGGGAATAATGTTTTTAATATGCTGTACTGCATGGCTCTTGTAAGGGGCATGAAAACTGTCTTGTTAAGCTACTGCAACCTCCACCACTTTTCCCAGGGGCATTGATATTGTCTTTTTATTCCACTGCGACCTCCACCATTCTTCCAAGGGGCATTAAAACCGGCTTGTTAAGCTACTGCAACCTCCACCACTTTTCCCAGGGGCATTAAAACCGTCTTGTTAAGCTATTGTGACCTCCACCACGTTACCCAGGGGCATTAAAACTGGCTTGTTAACCTACTGCGACCTCCACAACTTTTCCCAGGGGCAATAAAACCGTCTTGTTAAGCTTCTGCGACCTCCACCACTTTTTCAAGGGGCATTGATATTGTCTTTTTATTCCACTGCGAACTCCACCATTCTTCCAACGGGCATTGCATTTCCTCCTAATTTTAGTCAGCTTTTCCTTTTCAATGCATAGGCGAACACTAAGGGAGACCCACTCCCCAATAATGGGTAGAAGGTTTTTAGTATGCTGTCATCCACATCTGTTTCAAGGGGCATTGCAGTTCCTCATAATTTTTGGAAAGCCTTCCATTCACTGCTTAGGCCAACAGTGCACAGGAGACCCAGTTGCTATAAATGGAAAAAACAGTTTAGCTAAGGCCCTCTGACCTCCATGTCACTTCCAAGGGGCATTGGAGTGCCTCGAAATTTTTGGTAGGCATTGCACTCACTGCATGCCCTATAACTGTGTAGCGAACCACTCCTTTTGGTACAGAAACACATCCTACAAGAGATGTGTGGTTGACTGGCCTGATATTGATGTGAATGGTCCCTGTTCCTCCTGCTCTTACTCCTTTGCCACCACCTCATCCATCATTCATCACCTGAAGCTTTGTTTTAATGGGAGTCATAGAACTGGAATAGTAGCAGGAAAACATCCAGCAATCCTCAGAGGAGGTAGGATATGCGCCAAAACGCTGACCACCTCAGGCCTAGCCGCTACTACATATACATAATACCAACGCAACGGGTGAATAACTCACATGTTATCCCATTCATGGGAAAAAAGGGATTTTACCACATCATAATATATGTAAACCTATAAAGAGAATGGCGTATCCCAAAAATGCAACTCAGTACTAGAGAATCGATTAAAAGATATACATTTTTATTTAGTTATAATTAAAACCAGAGTCACTACAAAAATGTGTAAAAATAGATCAATAGGTATGAGGTGAAAGATACATGAAAAAGATCACAGGGGGGCACATGGGCAATGCATAAGGGTCCTTAGTGCTAATAAATGCCAACAAGGCAGTATTCATAGTTTAAACCACATATATGCATAGACTCATAGAGCAAAACCAGTGCCATGCGCACAATTCAAATAACGACCTAGTGCATAATGTATATATGTATGTGCGCTCGCCATTTAGCATAAGTCAGGCTTACCCATGTGTATCCCGCTGTAAACACACCCCGACGTGCGTTTCGCGTGGTGGGCTTCCTCGGGGCGAAACGCGCGTCGGGGCGTGCTCACAGCACTTTTGGGATATGCCATTCTCTTTATAGGTTTACATACATACATGCGCTTGCATTCCAAGAAAACAAAGCAGATGCTAACTTCTATCATCATCATCATGCTCCTCACCTTGGCACTCTCAACTCTCCTGATGGAGAAGCCAGGGTTCACCGGAGGAGTCTGGTTCTCTGGTGGGCTTGTCCAATGCTGCCCTAAAGCAGGCCGGCCTAAGAAAAGTGTGGGGGGAAGTTCCAAGGAGAAATAGGGGCGGCTGGGGACCGTTTATGGACACCCGGCCGCCCCCAGGCGGCTGGGGACCGTGTGTGGACACCCGGCCGCGGGGTGGCTCGGGACAGAGTATGGACACCCGGCCGCCCCCTGGCGGCTGGGGACCGAGCGTTGACACCCGGCCGCCGGGCAGCTGGGGACTGAGTATGAATACCTCGCTGCCAAAGCAGCGATGAGGTAGTGGCCAGCATCGGCCTCCTCCAAACTAAAAGGCCCCATTTCAAGTGTAAGCAAGCAGTATGGTATTGCAGCCTGGGGGTGGGTGGGTGGCAGGCTGCATACTTGCGCTTGCATTGCAAGGAATGGGGGAGGTACAATTGAACACTGCCCTGGGAGAAGGACTTGCACGGGGATAGTTGCAAGTCTGCATCTTCTGATGCGGCAAGGATCACTTCTGACGGGCACACTTTTAGGCAGTGACCTGGGTGTCAGAGATGCTTCTGTGGCACCCCAGGGGTCTGGTTACCACAGTAATAGAAATATCTGAGAGCAAGTGGCAGGTTTCTCTGGTCAGGAGCCCTTAAGCATGCAACACTTCCTGCCCAGACCTGGGAGGGGAGGAATCTGCCCTTATAAACTGGGTCTGGGGCGGGATTAGTGGAGTCAGAGCCTGGAGAGGGAAAGTTACAGCAGGAGCTCTGTAGGAGCTAGGAGCAGAAGACTAGGGGCTGGAAGCTAAGCAGAGATATAGCTCGCCCTGGCAGAAGAATCTGATAACCGGACACCGGAGTCCGAGGCTGTGGGGACTGATATCCACCCAGCAGCAGAAACCAGCCAGCAGGGGATTCCAGGTCCTCTGGCCATAGAAGCCCGGAGGCTCAGTCACAAGGAAGGGACCAGCACCGCCATCCAGGAGCGGAGGCTAACAGAAGGCCCCAAGTCACCAGCCATATGGGTGAGCACCACACGGTATACTCAGGGACGTGGGCTACTTCTACCCGCTTACAGCAAGGTAGCCAGAAAGAGTGCAGATAGACGGGGAGGCCTACAACTCCACCTGGCCAGGGAAACTCCTGTTTGCTCGCAGACTGACCAGGCCCCTTATGCTAGCCAGTACTCCCGGGAGGATCTGCCTTCATATCACCAGTAAAGACCCTGAACTGCACTGCAAAGACTCTGAGTTGTTCCTGCTCATCGCCGCACCAGCACTACTAGTGCTGGGACTCCCGTGCACTATCACCCCCACCATCAACTACACTGCCCTGGGGCTGCACTCGTCCCGTGGGGAGTCACACTACCTCAGCTGCATACACCATTAGCCCCAGCGGTCGGCCTTGCAGCGGCGGTCCACACTGACCGCAATCCACGGGTGGCGTAGTCGGACAATTAACCTAAAACCCCCCATAAAAGACTGCCATCGGCCTGACCACCCTGAGCCACGGGACCGGGTCACCGCCACGGAGACTACAACCCCCCAGAGACCCGGCTCCGGGTAACCCACACATGTCCACACTAGGCCCAGGGGGCGCGTCACTTCCAGGGGTCTTCCCAATGCTCTTCCCATGTCTTTTCAGCACTGTATGCATGTGTTACACAGCACATGGCCAGATAAGATTGTAAAATGTTAAAATGACATTTCCCGGTGAATGCATTTGTCACGGTTGAAAGCAATACAAAAGTTCAAAAACGCATAAAAAATGCTACTTGTGAACATAGCCCAAGGTGTGGAGGAGTATTTTTGTTTTTGGTTATTTATTTTACGTTATACACAAGTCTTTACCCTGGAAAGGAAGTTCCTTAACATATTTCACAGGAAAACCGTTTCAGTTTAGTTTTTGAACGTTTTATTGTGAGCCCGTAAAAGTGGCTTAATATCTCTGACCACGTTGTTGACAGCAGTGACCTGGGGGTCAGAAATGCTTCCTGGGGCGATGCCCATGCTGTCCCCATGTCTTTTGAGCACTGTCACTATCGTTTTGGGCACTTTTTAGGCTTTCTACAGACTGCCGGGGGTGCAGCCGCAAAAATGCTCCGGTCTCCCATAGACTAACATTGGGCTCGTTGCTCGGGTCGAGCACCCGAGTATCACGGTGAGATCGGCCCGAGCTTCGAGCACCCGAGCATTTTAGTGCTCGCTCAACACTAGTTATTACCTTGTTTCCTGCTAGGATTGTACAATCATCATCTTTGAATTTTACAGTAAGTCCTTTAGCTGTTAGATGTTTTACAGGTAACAATCCTCCTTTTAATCCTGGAACATATAACACATCCTGTACAAGTATTTTTGAATCATGCACAAACTTGTTAGAACAGTTTAGCATTCCTTGTCCAATACCTTCTGCAGTTATTTTGCTTCCATCTGAGAGATAAATGGCTTCCTTCTTATTTAAATTAAGTTCAGTAAAGAAATTTTTATTACTTGTCATGTGACTTGTTGCTCCTGAGTCAATAAACCAACCCAACGATGATTTCTTATCAGTCACTTTAAATGTGCCATTACAATTATTTTCACATGAATCAGAAATTGTGTTTTTCACCTTCTGTGTATTCTCTTTATGATGTAATTTCTGTTGTTCTGCTTTCCATATAGTACAGTCTTTCTTTAAATGTCCTTTTTTCTTACATCTGAAACATTCTCTTGTCTCTTTATTATAGGGTCTTTTCTGATTCTGTAGCTTTAAGAGCATTTCCATTATCTTTTTCAGTAGAAGAATCATTTGTTTGTTCTTTCCTTCTTTGATATTCATCTAGGAGTCTGGTCTTTACAAACTCTAATGTAATGTCTGTTTCAGGTCTTGTCTCTAGTGCATTTATCAAAGCTGTATATGAATCCGGTAAACTGCACAATAATATTGCTGCTACATGGCTTTCCTTAATATCTTCACCAATTGATCTCAGCTGTGATATCACTTCCATAATAGATAATATATGCTTCTGCATGTCATTGTCTGCACTTAGTCTCATACTGTAAAGCTTTCTTAGCAGAAATAACTTGTGATTTAAGCTGGGTCTTTCATGTAGCTTTCTTAGTGCTTCCAATATTCCCTTTGCTGTATCCTCATTCCTTATGTGGATTAATTGAGCATCATCCACTAATAGGCTGATGGTAGCTCTTGCTTGTCTATTTTTCTTATCCCATGTCTGATTATCCTCATCAGGTCTATCTGTAGTGATTACTTCCCATAAATCATCTTTAGACAATAACATTTCTACTTTGAACTTCCATAACTGATAATTCTCATTACTCAGCTTAGCTACTGTGGGT
Organism: Phyllobates terribilis; assembly: GCF_046119375.1. Lineage (NCBI taxonomy): Eukaryota > Metazoa > Chordata > Amphibia > Anura > Dendrobatidae > Phyllobates > Phyllobates terribilis. The sequence goes on from NW_027362767.1 coordinate 152,045,255, forward strand.
TTTAGCTCTGTGCTACTTGTCATCTTTAACTTGTCTTACTTGTTTGGAGAGAATTGTACTGAAGAATTCTTCTGCATTCACCAGGGTCTTGCTGAGAGTTACGGTGTCCTGGGTGTCTGGGATCCTTGGTGCCTGGGCCCATAACCTGTTGCACAGCTTCTGGATCCCCACAGTTGCGGTAGAAACTTCACAGAGCAGATTAAATGGGATAACAAGCTTTTATTTCTCAGAACATGAGGTAAAGGAAAAAACGCTCAGTCACACAGTACTGCACCAGGAAGTAAGAACAAAACAGAAAAAACAAGAGAGACTTTTTTTTCTTTTACAATACAGTAAACAAGGAAACTTTATACAACATCGCCATCTACTGTCAGATCAGCATAAAGTCCTCCTTCACACAAACAAAGAAGTCCACAACTGTTGCATATACCAACAAAAACACGGGATAAGTTTGGTACGGCTCATTTGAAGGATAACTCCCTTAGATATACAAGGGAGAATGTCGTCGTCATTAATGGAGTTTCCCAATATCCTGGAGCTGGTCAACGGTTTCCCCACTTTGCTATGAATAACGAGCTATTGTATAGAGTGATCAAGAAATATCTGAAAATTGTTGAGCAATTGCAGGTCCCTAAGGCTTATCGGTGCAGGGGCTTGATATGGCTCATAGTCATGTTCTAGGGCAGGGGTCTCAAACTCAGCTAAGTATATGGGCCGCACATAGAAAAAATGTGACTTTGAAGGGTCGCATTCTTTGCAGGATGATATGAAATTTTTTATGATACCATATTATTGTTTCTATACACCTTTTTGATCATTTTTTGAATATTTTTGGCTTTTTTATTTTATTCTTTTACATTGCATTCATTTTGTGGGCTATGGTACAGTTTTATAGTGTTTACAATTTTTATTTCCTTTTTGTGTCCCCTTAATTGGCCACATACAGTGAATTTTTCTTGCAATTTGCACCATATAGTAATTCTGACCAACTTCTTATAGTAATGTCCCCATCTTGTAGTAGTTTCCCCATCTCGTGGTAATGTCCCCATCCTTGTCCTCATCTTGTAGTAATGTCCCCCATCTTGTAGTAATGTCACCATCCTGGTCCTCATCTTGTAGTAATGTCCCTCATCTTGGTCCCCATCTTGTAGTAATGTGCCCATCCTGGTCCCCATCTTGTAGTAATGTGCCCATCCTGGTCCCCATCTTGTAGTAATGTGCACATCCTGGTCCCCATCTTGTAGTAATGTGCCCCATCTTGGTCCTCATCTTGTAGCAATGTGCCCATCCTGGTCCCCATCTTGTAGTAATGTGGCCATCCTGGGCCCCATCTTGTAGTAATGTGCCCCATCTTGGTCCTCATCTTGTAGTAATGTGCCCATCCTGGTCCCCATCTTGCAGTAATGTGCCCATCCTGGTCCCCATCTTGTAGTAATATGCCCATCCTGGTCCCCATCTTGAAGTATTGTGACCATCCTGTTCCCCATCTTGTAGTAATGTGCCCCATCTTGGTCCTCAACTTGTAGTAATGTTCCCATCTTGATCCCCATCTTGTAGTAATGTGCCCATCCTGGTCCTCATCTTGTAGTAATGTCCCCATCCTTGTCCGCATCTTGTAGTAATGTCCTCCATATTGGTCCCAATCTTGTAGTAATGTGCCCATCCTGGTCCCCATCTTGTAATAATGTGCCCATTCTAGTTCCCATCTTGTAGTAATGTGCCCATCCTGGTCCCCATCTTGTAGTAATGTGCCCATCCTGGTCCCCATCTTGTAGTAATGTGCACATCCCGGTCCCCATCTTGTAGTAATGTGCCCATCCTGGTCCCCATCTTGTAGTAATGTGCCCTTCCTGGTCCCCATCTTGTAGTAATGTGCCCCATCTTGGTCATCATCTTGTAGCAATGTGCCCATCCTGGTCCCCATCTTATAGTAATGTGCCCATCCTGGTCCCCATCTTGTAGTAATGTGCTCATCCCGGTCCCCATCTTGTAGTAATGTCTCATTCTGGTCCCTAACTTGTAGAACATTAAACTGAAAAGAATCACTGACTTTGGCGGCCCTCAGGACCAGGCAGCAACCATTACGGGGGCTTTGGTGCCTGCGGGCCACATTAAGCAGCCTCAGGGACCGCATGTGGCCCAAGGGCCGTGTGTTTGAGACCACTGTTCTAGGGGGGCACTTGGGGACCAAAAAGACCCATCGGAGGATTCTCCGGATATTCTTCTGGATAGGGATGTACTTGAGGATTATTGTTATTTGTCCTACCCCATATGCCAAATAACTGCGCCGTTACCCATTTTCGCAGCCCACTGTTACCGCTCCCCATCATTGAAATACCCTTTGAGAAAATTGGGATGGATTTTGTGGGGCCAAGTGTAAAATCAGCTCGGGGCACCAGTAAATCCTTGTCGTAGTAGATTATGCCACTCACTATCCTGAAGTGGTTCCCCTAGGAAATACTGAATTCAAAAGTATCGCCCGTGAGTTATTTTTTATGTTTTCTCAGATGGGGATTCCGAAGGAAATCCTTACTGACCAAGGCATACCCTTCATGTCAAAGGTAGTGAAGGAGCTCTGCCGAATGCTGAAAATAGCGCACATACGTACTTCGGTATATCATCCTCAAACGGATAGACTAGTTGAAAGGTTCAATAAGACGCTGAAGCACATGCTAAAAAGCTAGTGGATTGGGATTATCTTATACCATATTTAATGTTCTCTGTGAGAGAAGTACCGCAGGCCTCTACTGGTTTCTCGCCCTTCGAGTTTGTGTATGGGAGGCATCCAAGAGGTTTACTGGACATAGCGAAGGAAACATGGGAAGCTGAGGCTACCCCTCATAGAAGTGTTATTGAACACGATTGCAGATGCAGGACCGAATCGAAAAAGTGTTACCTATTGTCAGAGAGCACATGCAGAAGACCCAAGAGGCCCAAAGTTGAGTCTACAATAGGGCGGGTAAAATCAGAAGCTTTAACCCAGGAGATAGGGTCTTGGTCTTAGTGCCGACAGTTGAAAGCAAGTTTTTGTCGAAGTGGCAGGGTCCTTATAAGGTAGTAGAAAATGGTTGAAGAAGTAGATTATAAGGTACATCAACCAGGACAACGTAAACCGTACAAGCTGTATCATGTGAATCTACTTAAACCTTGGAAAGACAGGGAATCATTGGGCCCTGCCGGTCTGAAACGTAGTATGTCACCACAACCGATTCCAGCAGTGAAATTAAGGGATGTCTGTTCGACTGTCCAACGACAGGAAGCGCAACAATTCCTCCAGAGGAGCAAAACAAAGTTTTCTGACTTGCCTTGAAATGTCCATCTAATAAAACATGATATAGCTATTGAACCGGGTAAGAATATAAACCTTAAGCCCTATAGAATACCAGAGGCATGCCGAGAACCAATCTCGATTGAAGTCAAATGCATGTTGGAGCTGGAAGTGATCGAAGAGTCCCGAAGTGAATGGTCTAGCCCGGTTGTGTTGATTCCCAAACCAAACGGGAACTGAAGGTTTTGCAATGATTTTTTGAAAGTTAAACAAAATCTCTAAATTGTATCCCATGCCCAGGGTAGATGAATTAATTGACAAACTAGGTAATGCCAGATACATAATGACTCTGAATCCTACCAAGGGTTATTGGCAAATTCCGTTAACCAAGAGGGCCAAAGTAAAAACAGCATTTTCCCCCAAAGAGAGTTTGTAACAGTACAAGAACATGCCGTTTGGTCTACACGGAGCGCCTCCAACCTTTCAGAGATTGATGGATCTAATTTTGAGGCCACATAATAGTTACGCAGCATCAGCTTACCTAGATGATGTGGTTATCTTAAGTGCAGACTGGGGAAGTCATCTGTGTAAAGTGCAAGCCGTGCTAGATGCGATCAGTGGGGCAGGTCTCACAGTAAATCCAGAAAAATGCACTTTAAGGCTAGAGGAGGCAAAGTACCTGGGGTTTGTTATTGGCAGGGGCTTAATTAAACCTCAAATTAATAAAGATGAGGCCATACAGAGTGGCCTAGGTTGGTAACTAAGAAACAAGTGCAGGCCTTTTTCAGGATCACCTGCTATCATCAGAGGTTCGTAGCAAATTTTGCCTCAAAGACATCGCCATTGACGGCCCTGACAGGAGGAGGGAAATCTGTAATGGTGTCATGGTCGCCGGAAGCAGAACAAGCCTTTCAGTGTCTCAAGTCAGCGCTGTGTGAACAACTAGTGCTAATTACACCAGATTTTAAAAACTAATTATTGGTTCAGACAGACATCTTGGACACGGGATTGGGAGCAGTCCTGTCTCAAACTGTAAATGGAGAAGAACACCCAGTACTATATTTGGGCAGAAAGTTGACTCCGGCGGAAAAAAACCTATGCGATCATACAGCGAGAAATGCTTAGCTGTAAAGTGGGCACTAGAATTTTTGAAATATTACCTCTTGGGTAGGAGATTTAAGCTTGTGTCAGATCATACCTCGCTGACGTGGATGAAACATAATAAGGAAAAAAACGCTAGGGTTGCAAGGTGGTTTCCCTCTCTGCAGAATTTTAATTTCTCTATAGAACATAGACCAGGGAAATCACAGGGAAATGCAGACGCATTATCAAGAATTCATTGTATGATAGCTCAAAATACCCAGACCTCTGGTCTGGACTAGAAGGGGGGGATATGTAAGTGGCTGACAGTGAGGATACTGGACAGAGTGTATATATCTCCCAGAAAGTTAAGCTGGGGGCGGAATATTAAAAGCCAGGTAGTACTGGTTGGTGCAACAGCTTAGCTGCTGAGCCATTTTATTTATGGCAGTTTCAGGCCAGTTTTTATTGGAGTGATGAGTAGGATCTGGTAGTGGGACTCATCACTCCCACTCTTGCTCCAGTACGAGTAGTACTGAAGGCTTAACCAGCTCAGTGGAGAGAGGTTGTCTCATTACAGACACAGAAAAGGCTGATGAAGGAAAAGCTTCATTAGAGTCACAACCTCCAGACTGAGATGGTGTGTTCCTGTGGAGGATATGTACAGCGATTAATTAATGTGCTAAATGCTAAGTGACTGGAGTTCCAAGCCTGCACACATCCCTGGTAGTGTGAGTCAGAGGTATGGTATGTTAGCGCCTAGCTGGGCAAGTTTTTCTTGTTTTTGGTTTCTTTCCTATTTGTTACCTTTTGGCTGAAAATAAAGCCCCATGTTTTCTTTATATTGACTGAGTCTGCCTATGTCACTGCCACTATGCCCTACACCCGAGTGTGTTACAATATATATAAAAGTACCTAACAGTAGGTGATAAATGAAGAAAGAAAGAGGGGCATAGGTGGTAGATCAATCAATGTGATATGACTAAAAAAAAATAATTATTACCAGATAAATCACAAGCAGGAAATACATAAATGGAACAAGTGTTCAGCAAAGTAAAACCACATAGGTAGGTCAGTGAACAAATATAAAAGACCACCTTAACCATAAATTCCTTCTGCTGGAACATCGCCAACCCCAACATGCGTTTCAGTGCAAGCCTTCGTCGGAGGTGGTGTCAGACCAGCGGGGGAAGCTATTTAAAGTCCCCTGAGCTAATGAGAAGGGACCTGTCATATTTATCCCCACCGCTGATAGTGGCGCAGACAGTGGACGACATCACGCGCCATGTAATTGATGGCAGGACGAGTCACGTGAGTTGAACTCCAATCGCGTCACAGAGTTTTGGGGAGAGCAAGAGGCAAAATAACAAAGTAATGGAAATTACAAAGATAACTATATATATAACTCTACTCATTCTTTAAGGGGTCTTTATGCATCAAAGAGGGAGACTTTGTGGTCTAGAAACCACGTATGAAGAAGCGGTCGCCCGTTTACTTCAGACAAGAGAACATCAGGTCTCTTGGAAGAAAGAGTCTCATAAAAAGGTCTAATAGGATCCTTCAACCAGCGAGACGGTTATCACAGGTCACCATCCAGGACCTATTAGACATGTCTGAGGAAGCAAGAAATGCCAACTGTGGAGACTCCTCCTGCATCACTGCACTGCTAACATGCAACTGGACTGCTTAGAGAGCAACTAGAAATGAGTGAATCAATTTGACATGAATCAAATTCACGTAAATTGTTTAGAAACTTGCTAAACCTTGCAAATTTGAACAATTTCCATTTCACGTTGAGTGAATTGATTAATTTTACACATTGCAGAAGATTATATCAGCCCAGGAAGGTTCAGATTATTTCAGGCATGCTTCCCCATAATACCTTGCAACCATCACATATTATAGCACAGCCAATAGTGGGGGACTATTATAGCCAGTATAAAAGCCATGGCAGGGAGAGCAGCAGTCCCCAACCAAAAGGGTGTCACTATCACTACCAGGCCCATCAGCATTGTCACTCTCTAGGCAACACAGAACATTACACAGGCCCTAACCGGGGTTGACAATACTACCGTCTAGGCCGCAAGTTCCAGATTGGTGGGTTACTCTGCACACTGGTCGCCTTCATTCCCTGAAGTGTGACCCCAGTCCCCACTTTGTACCATATGTATACACTGGAAGTGACGACTCACACGAACATCTGTCCGCTGCGGCCTAGTTGTCTGTCTTGGCCCTGACTCTACTCAACTCTCCTGTCTCTGGTCTCTCTCAGGTAGGGCCAGCGTTAGGGGCAGTCAGACTAGGAATTTGCCTAGGGCCCCCACACTCCCAGAGGCACTCAGCCAGTGGCACACCACAAAGGCCACTATGGCCCGTGAGTCAGGGGGGCCCGGTGCTAGTGCCCTCCCCCTTTTTCCCCCGCATTGTGCATTCAATTGTATCGGCATCATAGATTAAAGCAATGATGGAGGAGGGTGAGTCATGTGATACTCCCTCTCCCATCATTTCCCCTCTGCCTCTGACACAGCAGGCGCGATGACGTCACTTCATCGTGCTCCACGCTGTGCAGAGCAGTGGAGCTGCTGAGAAATGCTGCAGAGACCGGAGCAGTGGGGGAACAGGGAGAGGTAAGTATTGTATTTATTTATTTTTTAAATCAGTGAGTACGTGGTGGCCATAATACTGGAGAATTGTGGGGCTGCATTATTTTATATGGGAGATACATTATGTTATATGGGGGCTGCATTATATTATATGGGGCTACGTTACACTCTATGAGCGCTGCCCTATACTCTATGGGGGCTGCATTATACTATATGGGGCTACATTATACTCTTATGGGGCTACATTATACTTTATGGGGCTACATTATACTCTATGGGCTGCATTATACTCTATGGGGGCTGCATTATACTCTATGGAGGGGTCTGCATTAAACTCTGTGGGGGTTCTGCATTTACTCTATGGGGGGGTCTGCATTATACTCTATAGGGGGCTGCATTATACTCTATGGGGGCTGCATAGTACTCTATGGGGGCTGCATAGTACTCTATGGGGGCTGCATTATATGTCACTACATTATACTCTATGGAGACTGCATTACACTTTATTGGGGCTGCATTATACTTTATGGGGCTGAATTATACTTTATGTGGGCTGCATTATACTCTATGGGGCTGCATTATACTTTATGGGGGCTGCATTATACTTTATGGGGGCTGCATTATACTCTATGGAGGCCGCATTATTCTCTGTGGGTATCCAGGGACCATGGGCTCCTTCTCTGTCCCTAATGATAGGGGATGCCCTAGCTATCCTTGTTCCACGGATTACTTCTGAAGTTGAAGACGCCAGGGTCACGTACCTTGCTGAGCTCCTGAATCTGTCCTCAGTCTGTTCCCTCCCGCCACTCAGGGAAAAGGGGAGTAGTAGTGTATCGCAATACACCAACCAGACTAACAAGGTAATACTAACAAGGATAAAGGAAAATACCGATCATATAAATATGCACACATAAACAATAGTGGAAAACATTGGGGAGTGGAGGATGGGGTAAAAACCAAAGTAGGAGAAGGAGAGGATTTGCACTCAACCAAAACCACACAACAGTCTCAGATAAATCCACCACGCCTTCTCAAACAACAACTCTCCACCAACTTCTGAAACCATGCAGCAATGAAGCTAGCTCTGGCAACGACTGCTAGTCAGAGTCCAGTATATATAAGAGCAGTGAGTGGCTAACTGTAAACAGCTTAGAGCAAAGGCAGGTAAGCTTCCAGGAGCTCTCAATTGAGCAGATTAACCCCTGCACTGCTATAAGAAACCTGTAACATTTAATATGAAGATGAAGTGCTTCTAGTCAGTGCAGGAGTAGGAGAAATCAGACAGCGCGGTCTTCTGGCTCCTCTCTATTGTGGTAAACCACTGACAGAAATCTTATATACAGATATAGATAGAATATATAAATGTCCTTTAGATATATAATGTACAAACCACCTACATATCATAAACTTGCACCCTTTAGTGTCTTTCATGCGGCACTAAAGGGTGTTTCGCCTTATTTAAAGCGCTTCTGTCAAGAGGATTGTGCTCAGTAAACCACATACACTGTCAGGTGGGCGACATTACACAGATTAAAATGATACCTGGGTTGATGAAATCCGTCCTGTGGTTCTTTTTTAATCTTTATTTTCATTCCGGAGATAATGATATGCTCGTGCTTCGGGGCAGCCTGTGGGCGGCGCTCTATCTGGTTCTCTGATTATGTATTCTTATGTCTGCCTTCTGACAGGTCACTGTGCCTTCAGTGACCTGCCTACTATTTTAAATACTGCCTGTGTAATTGTGGTACAAATCCAGAAATTTACATGCAGCAAAATGGTCCCTCTGCTCGCGCATGCGAAGTAGCATCACTCATTTGGCAAGAATTTTTTTTTTCCTCCAGCAAAATGACGCTCGTGCGTTCGCAGTAGCATCTATCGCTTGCAGATAGCGGCGCCGAGTATGACAACGCTCATCAGAACCACCGGGTCTAAAGGGTGCAAGTTTATTACACACGTGGTCAAAATTGTTGGTACCCCTCGTTTAATGAAAGAAAAACCTACAATGGTCACAGAAATAACTTGAGTCTGACAAAAGTAATAATAAATTAAAAATCTATGAAAATGAACATATGAAAGTCAGACATTGCTTTTCTGCTTCCTCAGAATTAAAAAAAAAATTAAACTCATGAAATCGGCCTGGACAGAAATGATGGTTCTTCTTAACTTAATATTTTGTTGAACAACCTTTTGAGGCAATCACTGCAATCAAACGATTCCTGTAACTATCAGTGAGACTTCGGCACCTCTCGACAGGTATTTTGGCCCACTCCTCATGAGCAAACTGCTCCAGCTGTCTCGTGTTCGAAGGTTGCCTTTTCCAGACGGCATGTTTCAGCTCTTTCCAAAGATGCTCAATAGGATTTAGGTCGCGGCTCATAGAAGGCCACTTCAGAATAGTCCAATGTTTTCCTCTTAGTCATTCTTGGGTGTTTTTAGCTGTGTGTTTTGGGTCATTATCCTGTTGCAAGACCCATGAGCTGCAACTGAGACCAAGCTTTCTGACACTGGGCAGCTCATTTCTCTCTAGAATCCCTTGATAGCCTTGAGATTTCATTGTACCCTGCACAGATACAAGACACCCTGTGCCAGATGCAGAAGAGCAGCCCCAGAACATCACAGAGCCTCCTCCATGTTTCACAGTAGGGACAGTGTTCTTTTCTTGATATGTTTCATTTTTCCGTCTGTGAACATAGAGCTGATGTGCCTTGCCAAAAACTTCCATTTTTGTCTCATCTGTCCATAGGACATTCTCCCAAAAGCTTTGAGGCTTGTCAACATTTAGTTTGACAAATTCCAGTCTGGCTTTTTTATGATTTTGTTTCAACAATGGTGTTCTCCTTGTCGTCTCCCATGAAGTCCACTTTGGATCAAACAGCGACGGATGGTGCAATCTGACACTAATGTTACTTGAGCTTGAAGTTCACCTTTAATCTCTTTAGAAGTTATCCTGGGCTCTTTTGTTACAATTCATATTATCTGTCTCTTGGATTTGTCATCAATTTTCCTCCTGCGGGGTTGGCTACAGTCCCATGGATCTTAAATTTCTGAATAATATGTGCAACTGTAGTCACAGGAACATCAAGCTGCTTGGAGATGGTCTTGTAACCTTTACATTTAACATGCTTGTCTATAATTTTCTCTCTAATCTCCTGAGACAACTCTTTCCTTTGCTTCCCCTGGTCCATGTTGAGTGTGGTGCACACCATGTCACCAAACAACACAGTGAGTATCTGTAGCCCTATATACAGGCCCACTGACTGATTACAAGATTGTAGACACCTGTGATGCTAATTAGTGGACACAACTTGATTTAACATGTCCCTTTTGTCACATTATTTTCAGGGGTACCATCATTTCTGTCCAGGCCTGTTTCATGAGTTTAATTTTTTTTAAAATGCTGTGGAAGCAGAAAAGCAATGTCTGACTTTCAGTTGTTCATTTTCATAGATTTTTAATTTATTATTACTTTTGTCAGATACAAGTTATTTTTGTGACCATTGTGGGTTTTTCTTTCATTAAACGAGGGGTACCAACAATTTTGACCACATGTGTATATGTAGGGAGCTTTTGAAATTATATATATACAGGACATCTGTTCTATCTTGCATTGGCGAGTCTCGTCCGATATATGCAGCCATGCGCAGCATGCTGAGATTTCTTCCTCAGTCCGATTGGAGCTGAGTAAAAACTGGCAGATCAGCACTGACTGATTTAATAACATTGGTCAGAGTGCAATGCGATTTCTACGCTCTTGTGAGTGAGGCCTAAGGGTGAGTATACAGTACACTGGCCGATTATCGTGAACGAGCTCCTAGGAACGCTCATCTCCTGATAGTCATGCAGGCTGCTGATCACACGAAGAAGGGGCAAAACTCTCGTTCATTTGAAGAAGTTATTTTAAGATTACTTAGATATCATCTTTCTAATAGTCCATGTCGCCAGTCAACATCACTATCCAAATGGTGGAGGGATAGACCAGAACTCACTACTTACAGAGATTGATCATGTAATAATTATAATGGATACCACAGGAGTCTTTTTGCGTGGAACAAAGATACAACAGAACACAACTTATAGGTGTCAAAGTGTATATTATAAACACACGGTGTTTCAAACAAGTGCAGACGAAAACACAAAGTCCATAAACACTCAGGGGAAAATGCAAATAGCAGAGCAGTTTGTAAAGCACTGTTCACACTAGAGGATGCTAGAAAACAAGGAAGTCTTTATCAAGTCCAAACAATATATATTATATAATCCAGGGAGGCCTGGGTAGGAAGTCCCAGATAATGCAGCACAGTCTCTTGCTCTAAATGTAATCAGCAAAGCAATCTGTAAAGGACAATTCACACTAGAGGATGCTAGAAAACAAGGAAGTCCTTATCAAGTTCATGCAAGGAAGTCCATACAATATTTAGATAATCCAGGGAGGCCTGGGTAGGAAGTCCCTGATAGCTGCAGAGCATGGGACTATGCTGCACTATCTAATGCAGGTGAGTCAGAGGAGAAACCAGCTTACTTGTTAGCAGAATGCAGGTGAAGACTGAGGCTCAGAGGTAACAGCAGGAGCAGCCAGGAGAAGGAGGAATACTGGTAACAACTGAATGCAGCAGAGTCTCTGAGAGCAGGTAACAGAAGATCCAAACAAGTCTGCAGGGCAGAGCAGGAAACTAGGAAATCACCTGGAACAGATCACAGGCAGAATACTCTAGCACTGATTACAGGCTGGGGTGGAGTTATAAAGCAGGAAGACAAGGGGCACATGAGACAAAAGACACCATCTTGAAAGAGGGCTAAAAGGGCCAAAATGTAATTAAAAATATTTGCAGTCCTGACTAGAGATGAGCGTTGTTCTACTCGAACTGTTCGCCAATCTCAAATTCGAGCTGTTTTGGGCGGTGTTCGAGCCGGTCGGCGAACACGAACAATTTGAGAAAAATTCGGCTGTTCGAGGTTATGTTCGATAACTGTTCGTGCACCAAAATCATAACTGGATTTTTTCTCAGTAATGATGAAAATTAATGTTAATACGCAGTTTGAGTGTACAGCGGGGTGGGGGGAGGGGCAGGGGATGGATCTCTGCAGGAACAATGAAGATCTCCATTTTTTTTTTCTCTTTCCCGCATTTACAGTGGGGAGGTGCAGTCTGTCAGCCTATCAGCAGCGCACACATGGAGCGAAGTGCTTTTTTTCACACAAGCAAGGGCATGTGTCATTGGCAGTGTATGTCACATGTCCTTGCCCTATAAGACCAAGCCATTTTCCCCGTCGCCACCATTTTCTCACTGCTGCAGCTGCGTGTTAGACGGCACCGCTGTTGCTGTGTGCGCTATACCTTGTTAATTTCAAGCCAATTTTCGCACAAATCTACAGATAGCTTGGGAGTAGGGAATAGTTGTGATTGCAGTCCTTTTAAGGACTAGGTTACAGCATTTCCTACGACTTTTATCAGGCAGGTCTGTGCTCTTAAATAGATAGATTGTGGGAGTAAAGACTAATTGTAATTGGAGTCCTTTTCAGGACTAGGTTACATCAGTTCCTATCAGTTTTTGCCAGGCAGGTCTGTGCCAGTGCTGTGCAAGTTTATTTCACAGCATTTGGCTGAATCTAGCAAAGCTAATCCTTTTTGCCCTATTGCAGAGTGTGCTAGTCAGTGGAGTAGCCTATCTGTGTTGCAAGATATACCACCTGTGTATAGAATACCAATTTTTTTACTGCACCTAGTGAAGTAAAATCTTTTGGGCATAGCATCATTCTATTAGTCCATCTATACTGACCTCCATCAGGTTGCAAATTGAATATAATTTTTTTCTGCATCTAGCTCTGAAAAAATATTGGGCTTCTAGCTGTGTGTGGGACTTGTTGTATTAGTCCATCTATACTGACCTCCATCAGGTTGCAAACTGAATATATTTTTTCTGCATCTACCTCTGAAAAAATATTGGGCTTCTAGCTGTGTGTGGGACTTGTTCTATTAATCCATCTATACTGACCTCCATCAGGTTGCAAACTGAATATATTTTTTTCTGCATCTACCTCTGAAAAAATATTGGGCTTCTAGCTGTGTGTGGGACTTGTTGTATTAGTCCATCTATACTGACCTCCATCAGGTTGCAAACTGAATATATTTTTTTCTGCATCTACCTCTGAAAAAATATTGGGCTTCTAGCTGTGTGTGGGACTTGTTCTATTAATCCATCTATACAGACCTCCATCAGGTTGCAAACTGAATATATTTTTTTCTGCATCTACCTCTGAAAAAATATTGGGCTTCTAGCTGTGTGTGGGACTTGTTCTATTAATCCATCTATACAGACCTCCATCAGGTTGCAAACTGAATATATTTTTTTCTGCATCTACCTCTGAAAAAATATGTGGCCTTCTAGCAGTGTGTGGGACTTTCTCTATTAGTCCATCTATACTGACCTCCATCAGGTTGCAAACTGAATATAATTTTTTTCTGCATCTAGCTCTGAAAAAATATTTGGCCTTCTATCAGTGTGTGGGACTTTCTCTATTAGTCCATCTATACTGACCTCCATCAGGTTGCAAATTAAAAATAATTTTTATCTGCATCTACAGTACCTCTGAAAAAATATTTGGGCTTCTAGCTGTGTGTGGGACTTGTTCTATTAGTCCATCTATACTGACCTCCATCAGGTTGCAAATTGAATATAATTTTTATCTGCATCTAGCTCTGAAAAAATATTTGACCTTCTAGCAGTGTGTGGGACTTTCTCTATTAGTCCATCTATACTGACCTCCATCAGGTTGCAAATTGAATATAATTTTTATCTGCATCTAGCTCTGAAAAAATATTTGGCCTTCTAGCAGTGTGTGGGACTTTCTCTATTAGTCCATCTATACTGACCTCCATCAGGTTGCAAATTAAAAATAATTTTTATCTGCATCTACCTCTGAAAAAATATTTGGGCTTCTAGCTGTGTGTGGGACTTGTTCTATTACTCCATCTATACTGACCTCCATCAGGTTGCAAACTGAATATATTTTTTTCTGCATCTACCTCTGAAAAAATATTGGGCTTCTAGCTGTGTGTGGGACTTGTTGTATTAGTCCATCTATACTGACCTCCATCAGGTTGCAAATTAAAAATAATTTTTATCTGCATCTACAGTACCTCTGAAAAAATATTTGGGCTTCTAGCTGTGTGTGGGAATGGTTCTATTAGTCCATCTATACTGACCTCCATCAGGTTGCAAATTGAATATAATTTTTATCTGCATCTAGCTCTGAAAAAATATTTGGCCTTCTAGCAGTGTGTGGGACTTTCTCTATTAGTCCATCTATACTGACCTCCATCAGGTTGCAAATTAAAAATAATTTTTATCTGCATCTATCTCTGAAAAAATATTTGGGCTTCTAGCTGTGTGTGGGACTTGTTCTATTACTCCATCTATACTGACCTCCATCAGGTTGCAAACTGAATATATTTTTTTCTGCATCTACCTCTGAAAAAATATTGGGCTTCTAGCTGTGTGTGGGACTTGTTGTATTAGTCCATCTATACTGACCTCCATCAGGTTGCAAATTAAAAATAATTTTTATCTGCATCTACAGTACCTCTGAAAAAATATTTGGGCTTCTAGCTGTGTGTGGAAATGGTTCTATTAGTCCATCTATACTGACCTCCATCAGGTTGCAAATTGAATATAATTTTTATCTGCATCTAGCTCTGAAAAAATATTTGGCCTTCTAGCAGTGTGTGGGACTTTCTCTATTAGTCCATCTATACTGACCTCCATCAGGTTGCAAATTAAAAATAATTTTTATCTGCATCTAGCTCTGAAAAAATATTTGGCCTTCTAGCAGTGTGTGGGACTTTCTCTATTAGTCCATCTATACTGACCTCCATCAGGTTGCAAATTAAAAATAATTTTTGTCTGCATCTACCTCTGAAAAAATATTTGGGCTTCTAGCTGTGTGTGGGACTTGTTCTATTAATCCATCTATACAGACCTCCATCAGGTTGCAAACTGAATATAATTTTTTTCTGCATCTAGCTCTGAAAAAATATTTGGCCTTCTAGCAGTGTGTGGGACTTGTTCTATTAGTCCACCTATACTGACCTCCATCAGGTTGCAAATTCAAAATAATTTTTTGTCTGCATCTAGCTCTGAAAAAATATTTGGCCTTCTAGCAGTGTGTGGGACTTTCTCTATTAATCCATCTATACTGACCTCCATCAGGTTGCAAACTGAATATATATTTTTTCTGCATCTACCTCTGAAAAAATATTGGGCTTGTAGCTGTGTGTGGGACTTGTTCTATTAATCCATCTATACAGACCTCCATCAGGTTGCAAACTGAATAAAAAATTTTTCTGCATCTAGCTCTGAAAAAATATTTGGCCTTCTAGCAGTGTGTGGGACTTTCTCTATTAGTCCATCTATACTGACCTCCATCAGGTTGCAAATTAAAAATAATTTTTATCTGCATCTACAGTACCTCTGAAAAAATATTTGGGCTTCTAGCTGTGTGTGGGACTTGTTCTATTAGTCCATCTATACTGACCTCCATCAGGTTGCAAATTGAATATAATTTTTATCTGCATCTAGCTCTGAAAAAATATTTGACCTTCTAGCAGTGTGTGGGACTTTCTCTATTAGTCCATCTATACTGACCTCCATCAGGTTGCAAATTGAATATAATTTTTATCTGCATCTAGCTCTGAAAAAATATTTGGCCTTCTAGCAGCGTGTGGGACTTTCTCTATTAGTCCATCTATACTGACCTCCATCAGGTTGCAAATTAAAAATAATTTTTATCTGCATCTACAGTACCTCTGAAAAAATATTTGGGCTTCTAGCTGTGTGTGGGACTTGTTGTATTAGTCCATCTATACTGACCTCCATCAGGTTGCAAATTGAATATAATTTTTATCTGCATCTAGCTCTGAAAAAATATTTGACCTTCTAGCAGTGTGTGGGACTTTCTCTATTAGTCCATCTATACTGACCTCCATCAGGTTGCAAATTGAATATAATTTTTATCTGCATCTAGCTCTGAAAAAAATATTTGGCCTTCTAGCAGTGTGTGGGACTTTCTCTATTAGTCCATCTATACTGACCTCCATCAGGTTGCAAATTAAAAATAATTTTTATCTGCATCTACCTCTGAAAAAATATTTGGGCTTCTAGCTGTGTGTGGGACTTGTTCTATTACTCCATCTATACTGACCTCCATCAGGTTGCAAACTTAATATATTTTTTTCTGCATCTACCTCTGAAAAAATATTGGGCTTCTAGCTGTGTGTGGGACTTGTTGTATTAATCCATCTATACTGACCTCCATCAGGTTGCAAATTAAAAATAATTTTTATCTGCATCTACAGTACCTCTGAAAAAATATTTGGGCTTCTAGCTGTGTGTGGGAATGGTTCTATTAGTCCATCTATACTGACCTCCATCAGGTTGCAAATTGAATATAATTTTTATCTGCATCTAGCTCTGAAAAAATATTTGGCCTTCTAGCAGTGTGTGGGACTTTCTCTATTAGTCCATCTATACTGACCTCCATCAGGTTGCAAATTAAAAATAATTTTTATCTGCATCTACCTCTTAAAAAATATTTGGGCTTCTAGCTGTGTGTGGGACTTGTTCTATTACTCCATCTATACTGACCTCCATCAGGTTGCAAACTGAATATATTTTTTTCTGCATCTACCTCTGAAAAAATATTGGGCTTCTAGCTGTGTGTGGGACTTGTTGTATTAGTCCATCTATACTGACCTCCATCAGGTTGCAAATTAAAAATAATTTTTATCTGCATCTACAATACCTCTGAAAAAATATTTGGGCTTCTAGCTGTGTGTGGGAATGGTTCTATTAGTCCATCTATACTGACCTCCATCAGGTTGCAAATTGAATATAATTTTTATCTGCATCTAGCTCTGAAAAAATATTTGGCCTTATAGCAGTGTGTGGGACTTTCTCTATTAATCCATCTATACTGACCTCCATCAGGTTGCAAACTGAATATATATTTTTTCTGCATCTACCTCTGAAAAAATATTGGGCTTGTAGCTGTGTGTGGGACTTGTTCTATTAATCCATCTATACAGACCTCCATCAGGTTGCAAACTGAATAAAAAATTTTTCTGCATCTAGCTCTGAAAAAATATTTGGCCTTCTAGCAGTGTGTGGGACTTTCTCTATTAGTCCATCTATACTGACCTCCATCAGGTTGCAAATTAAAAATAATTTTTATCTACATCTACAGTACCTCTGAAAAAATATTTGGGCTTCTAGCTGTGTGTGGGACTTGTTCTATTAGTCCATCTATACTGACCTCCATCAGGTTGCAAATTGAATATAATTTTTATCTGCATCTAGCTCTGAAAAAATATTTGACCTTCTAGCAGTGTGTGGGACTTTCTCTATTAGTCCATCTATACTGACCTCCATCAGGTTGCAAATTGAATATAATTCTTATCTGCATCTAGCTCTGAAAAAATATTTGGCCTTCTAGCAGTGTGTGGGACTTTCTCTATTAGTCCATCTATACTGACCTCCATCAGGTTGCAAATTAAAAATAATTTTTATCTGCATCTACCTCTGAAAAAATATTTGGGCTTCTAGCTGTGTGTGGGACTTGTTCTATTACTCCATCTATACTGACCTCCATCAGGTTGCAAACTGAATATATTTTTTTCTGCATCTACCTCTGAAAAAATATTGGGCTTCTAGCTGTGTGTGGGACTTGTTGTATTAGTCCATCTATACTGACCTCCATCAGGTTGCAAATTAAAAATAATTTTTATCTGCATCTACAGTACCTCTGAAAAAATATTTGGGCTTCTAGCTGTGTGTGGGAATGGTTCTATTAGTCCATCTATACTGACCTCCATCAGGTTGCAAATTGAATATAATTTTTATCTGCATCTAGCTCTGAAAAAATATTTGGCCTTCTAGCAGTGTGTGGGACTTTCTCTATTAGTCCATCTATACTGACCTCCATCAGGTTGCAAATTAAAAATAATTTTTATCTGCATCTACCACTGAAAAAATATTTGGGCTTCTAGCTGTGTGTGGGACTTGTTCTATTACTCCATCTATACTGACCTCCATCAGGTTGCAAACTGAATATATTTTTTTCTGCATCTACCTCTGAAAAAATATTGGGCTTCTAGCTGTGTGTGGGACTTGCTGTATTAGTCCATCTATACTGACCTCCATCAGGTTGCAAATTAAAAATAATTTTTATCTGCATCTACAATACCTCTGAAAAAATATTTGGGCTTCTAGCTGTGTGTGGGAATGGTTCTATTAGTCCATCTATACTGACCTCCATCAGGTTGCAAATTGAATATAATTTTTATCTGCATCTATCTCTGAAAAAATATTTGGCCTTCTAGCAGTGTGTGGGACTTTCTCTATTAGTCCATCTATACTGACCTCCATCAGGTTGCAAATTAAAAATAATTTTTATCTGCATCTAGCTCTGAAAAAATATTTGGCCTTCTAGCAGTGTGTGGGACTTTCTCTATTAGTCCATCTATACTGACCTCCATCAGGTTGCAAATTAAAAATAATTTTTATCTGCATCTACAGTACCTCTGAAAAAATATTTGGGCTTCTAGCTGTGTGTGGGACTTGTTCTATTAGTCCATCTATACTGACCTCCATCAGGTTGCAAATTGAATATAATTTTTATCTGCATCTAGCTCTGAAAAAATAATTGGCCTTCTAGCAGTGTGTGGGACTTTCTCTATTAGTCCATCTATACTGACCTCCATCAGGTTGCAAATTGAATATAATTTTTATCTGCATCTAGCTCTGAAAAAATATTTGGCCTTCTAGCAGTGTGTGGGACTTTCTCTATTAGTCCATCTATACTGACCTCCATCAGGTTGCAAATTAAAAATAATTTTTATCTGCATCTACCTCTGAAAAAATATTTGGGCTTCTAGCTGTGTGTGGGACTTGTTCTATTACTCCATCTATACTGACCTCCATCAGGTTGCAAACTGAATATATTTTTTTCTGCATCTACCTCTGAAAAAATATTGGGCTTCTAGCTGTGTGTGGGACTTGTTGTATTAGTCCATCTATACTGACCTCCATCAGGTTGCAAATTAAAAATAATTTTTATCTGCATCTACAGTACCTCTGAAAAAATATTTGGGTTTCTAGCTGTGTGTGGGACTTGTTCTATTAGTCCATCTATACTGACCTCCATCAGGTTGCAAATTGAATATAATTTTTATCTGCATCTAGCTCTGAAAAAATATTTGGCCTTCTAGCAGTGTGTGGGACTTTCTCTATTAGTCCATCTATACTGACCTCCATCAGGTTGCAAATTAAAAATAATTTTTATCTGCATCTAGCTCTGAATAATATTTGGCCTTCTAGCAGTGTGTGGGACTTTCTCTATTAGTCCATCTATACTGACCTCCATCAGGTTGCAAATTAAAAATAATTTTTGTCTGCATCTACCTCTGAAAAAATATTTGGGCTTCTAGCTGTGTGTGGTGACGCGCCCCCTGGGACATATTCCTTTTTGAGGGGAATACCCGGCACCGGATCAGATGGGGGGTTGTAGTCTCCGAGCGGCTGTGACCCGGCCCCGTGCCCAGGGCGTCAAGCTCAGTGTTATGTGGCAGTCCTACAGATGTTATTAAGAGTTCTTTTGTGTCGACTACGCCACCCGTTGTGATGCGGTCACTGTGGCCGCCGCTGCAGCAGGGTCCGCTGAGGCTGATGGTGGGTGCGCAGCTTGGTGGTATAACCCCCAACGGGTGGGGTATAGCCTCAGAGGGGACAGGTGCAGAGGATGGGGGTTGTGGTGGTGCAGTGCAGACGGCAGTGAAGACAGAGTCGGGTTGTGCAGTTAAGGGTGTTTACTTACTGCAGATGTTGTACTGGTCACTCCAGCTCCGAGTGACCACCCGAGCCGTGCTGCGTCCACCAGGTCCTGGATCCAGCCAACCCCAAAACAAGTCCGGAGCGTGGCCCTGAGCTCTCCTTCTGTCCCGTTCTCTGGCCGTCCCCACCAGTGATCCACCTAGGTCCAGCTCCCTCGGGCCTTCTGTTGGGACACCCTTGGCCTTGGGCTCCCTGACCCTTCATGTGGTGTGCCTTCGGGGTGGATGTGGTGGGTGACCGTGGCAAACGCTGCCCACGGTCTCCGGTCTCTGGCTGGGGAATGTTTTTACCCCCACCAGCTTGGGTTCCGGTACCCTGTGCCGACTCTTCACCCGGGGTTTTAATTTGGGATCTTAGAGTCCTATTCTTCTGTGCCTCTGGGTCTCTCTCTCTCCTCTCTCACTCTGGGTCTTTCCTTCTCCTCTGCTCCTGACTTGTTCTCTGCATCTCACTTGTTCTCTGCATCTGACCCTGTTCTTAGTTGGTGCCCACCTTATATACACCCTCTATGTGTGAGCTCAGGTGACCAGCACCCAATGAGCTCCTAACTTTACCCAGGCTGCTCCCCCTATCTGCCCCTACACTACTTGGGATGTACCACCCCCCTCCCACTCCAGCCAGGAACAGACTCGGTCGTACCTGCACATTTCTAAGTGGGAGTACCGTCGGTCTGCTCCTCGGAAATGGGATGTGTGTAGTGCATGCAGCCTACCGAGCTCAGTTCCACACTCCATCCTTACCCGGGAGTGGAATATCACACCTCTGGGTTGAGGTGCAATACCCCTGTAGCAGCCGAATCCTCAGGGTGCTACATTCCCCCCTGGTAAATCACAGCACGTCCTCGGGCTGTAAGACATAAAACATCACCAAAACATACAAATTTTTCATATGAACATATAAAACATATAAAACATTATATAAATAACATATCTTAGCAGATAAAACTTTCTCGTCGTCTCTTGTTTCTGGTTCCTCCTCCTCCGGACACTGTGCAACGTGTGTCCGGGAAAAGTGCGACAGTCTCTTAGAAAAACTGGTTTTCTATAAAACCGGTAGGGGGCGCTTTAGGAAGCGCAACTATATACAGGGGAAGTTGGCCGCTCTCAGTCCTCGGCCAGGCAAGGAGGGAAAGGGAATGGCTTCTCACAGTCCTCAGCCTGTGGGATTAAGGGGTTAACGGGTAAACAGTTCACTCAGCTGGTCCCAACGGGGACTATATATATGTAGCAACAGTTTCAGTTTCTTTATACCCCGATCGGGTAACTATTTACAGCACCTGCTCTGCCGCACTCAACGGCGTCTTCCTCCTGCTCGTTGCTTGTAGCTGTTGGTAACTTCAGACCCGTCCGGGTCCTCTTGCTCCTCCTCCTCGCACCGCAACTCCTCCTCCGTCAGGCGGTGTACGTGGAGGGCGTAAGGTCCTTTGGCACACTTGTGCCGGGTGAAGGTGACCTCGTCTCCGATGTAGAGGTCACGACCTCTGTGCCCCTCCGGCAGATGGGACTCAACGTCTCTGCGCGTTACAAAAACGTCGCCGGGGGTGTTGTGGTCTCTGATGAAGCCCCACCCATGCTGCTGGTTGAACTTGATCACTGTCCCGATGGTGCGGGGACAATGCGCTGCACGGGGGTCCCTCCTGGTCCGGCTCTTCTGCTCGGCGCTCCGTACTTGGGCCTGTTGCTCCCGGACCCGCCTCTCTCTCCGCTCCCTCGCAAACTCTTCGAGCTGCTGTCGGCAACACTCAGCACGCTCCGCTGCAGCTGCCCTGGTTTCCTGAGTGAACCCCATTAGGTCTTCTCCGGTGGGGTCCCACTCAAATTGGGCTTCTTCCAGAGGAGGCGAGATCCTAATCACGGGCTTCGGAGCCGGAATCAGGGGTGCACACATGGCCCCAACCCTCCTCTGGTGCTCCAGTTCGTAATACTTCTGGGGCCAGATGAAAGGCTGCCCGTCCGGCCACGTGTGCTGGGCAAACAAGTCCTCTCCCAGACGCGGCACCCTTGGTTTTACGGGTGCGGGCGCGGTGGTGGTGGCGCCCGGGTTGCCCAGGCTTTGCGGCCAGGCCTGGGGCACCTGGAAGGTGAAGGGCACCGTTAGGACGGCGGCACCCTGGGCTACCTGACCTTGCGGCCAGGCCGGAGGCTCCGCGGAGGTAGGGGGCGCTGTTGGTGATGCGGCGCCCGGGGGTACTAGGCCTTGCGACCAGGCTGGTGGTACTTCCTGCTTGGTCACGCTCGGGGTCGAGGCATGTGACGTCACAGGGGTCGCGGCGGCGGCTTCCGGTTGGGGCCTAGTCTGCGTCGGTGACATGGCGTTTTCGGGCACAGCAGGGGGACTTTCGGGCTCTGCGACGGGGAGCTGGGGCAGGTGGGCGGTGTCCCGGCTTGGGGTATAGACGTCCCCTTTACCTGCCTCCATGCGTTCGGCTCCCTTCTCGGCGCCGTCTCCGGCCTTCGGTCCTCCCGCGCCATCCTCAGAGGCGGTCTGTCTCCTCATCTTGGCTGGCGTGCTCCGGGTCTTGGTTTCAGCTTGCTGGGCCATCTCCCGGCTCCATTCCGCCAATATCTCGCGCTGTACCCGGGCCATCCTCCGTGCGAGGCCCTCCAGGGCAGTCTGTGCACACTCCCGGTCTCGGGGGAGCTGTGCAAGGACCTCCACTAGGCCTAGTGGGGTCGTGGTGTCTAGCAGGCTCCTGACCAACGGGTCGGTGCTGCTCTGCTCTTCTTCCAGCAGGCTCCTGGCCAGCGGGCCGGTGCTGCTCTGCTCTCTGGACATCTCCGGGTGAGCTTTTCTGCTGCTCCTCTCCAGGCTTCCTGCCTCCGGGTGCGCTCGCTCCAGACTGCTCCAGGCAGCACCCATCTTCGTTCTTTTCTTTCGTCTCCTCCCACTTCGAGGGCGGTCCCGGGGCAACTCGGTGACTGTCGGCTCCAGGGGTAGTTCTTTCACGCTGACAGACACCTCTAGCATCACAGTCTCCGTTGGTGGGGGCGGTTTCCACTTTTGGCGCCATTTTCTGTCCCGGCCCACGATGGGAGGCGGCCTCTCGCCCTCCTTTGGCACGCCCATAATGGCGTCCGCTGCTCTTCCAAGGCGGGAAATCTTCGGATTTGGCGGGAAGCGTCGCCCAGTGGCGGGAAACTCTGCAGATGGCGGGAACAAGCTGGAAATGGCGGACAATCGTCGGGAAACGACCTGTGATGGGGTCCGATGGCGTGGACCCTCCGGAACCGGCGGGAGACTTCTTTCTGAGGTAAACTTGCACTTTTCTTCAGGCACGCAGTACCCGGTTGTTGTGGGCACGTAATCCTGCCGACTACGCCAAAGTTGACGCGCCCCCTGGGACATATTCCTTTTTGAGGGGAATACCCGGCACCGGATCAGATGGGGGGTTGTAGTCTCCGAG
The DNA here is from genome assembly GCF_046119375.1 of Phyllobates terribilis. Classification (NCBI taxonomy): domain Eukaryota; kingdom Metazoa; phylum Chordata; class Amphibia; order Anura; family Dendrobatidae; genus Phyllobates; species Phyllobates terribilis. The sequence goes on from NW_027362767.1 coordinate 152,068,493, forward strand.
CGGCTGTGACCCGGCCCCGTGCCCAGGGCGTCAAGCTCAGTGTTATGTGGCAGTCCTACAGATGTTATTAAGAGTTCTTTTGTGTCGACTACGCCACCCGTTGTGATGCGGTCACTGTGGCCGCCGCTGCAGCAGGGTCCGCTGAGGCTGATGGTGGGTGCGCAGCTTGGTGGTATAACCCCCAACGGGTGGGGTATAGCCTCAGAGGGGACAGGTGCAGAGGATGGGGGTTGTGGTGGTGCAGTGCAGACGGCAGTGAAGACAGAGTCGGGTTGTGCAGTTAAGGGTGTTTACTTACTGCAGATGTTGTACTGGTCACTCCAGCTCCGAGTGACCACCCGAGCCGTGCTGCGTCCACCAGGTCCTGGATCCAGCCAACCCCCAAACAAGTCCGGAGCGTGGCCCTGAGCTCTCCTTCTGTCCCGTTCTCTGGCCGTCCCCACCAGTGATCCACCTAGGTCCAGCTCCCTCGGGCCTTCTGTTGGGACACCCTTGGCCTTGGGCTCCCTGACCCTTCATGTGGTGTGCCTTCGGGGTGGATGTGGTGGGTGACCGTGGCAAACGCTGCCCACGGTCTCCGGTCTCTGGCTGGGGAATGTTTTTACCCCCACCAGCTTGGGTTCCGGTACCCTGTGCCGACTCTTCACCCGGGGTTTTAATTTGGGATCTTAGAGTCCTATTCTTCTGTGCCTCTGGGTCTCTCTCTCTCCTCTCTCACTCTGGGTCTTTCCTTCTCCTCTGCTCCTGACTTGTTCTCTGCATCTCACTTGTTCTCTGCATCTGACCCTGTTCTTAGTTGGTGCCCACCTTATATACACCCTCTATGTGTGAGCTCAGGTGACCAGCACCCAATGAGCTCCTAACTTTACCCAGGCTGCTCCCCCTATCTGCCCCTACACTACTTGGGATGTACCACCCCCCTCCCACTCCAGCCAGGAACAGACTCGGTCGTACCTGCACATTTCTAAGTGGGAGTACCGTCGGTCTGCTCCTCGGAAATGGGATGTGTGTAGTGCATGCAGCCTACCGAGCTCAGTTCCACACTCCATCCTTACCCGGGAGTGGAATATCACACCTCTGGGTTGAGGTGCAATACCCCTGTAGCAGCCGAATCCTCAGGGTGCTACATGTGGGACTTGTTCTATTAATCCATCTATACAGACCTCCATCAGGTTGCAAACTGAATATAATTTTTTTCTGCATCTAGTTCTGAAAAAATATTTGGCCTTCTAGCAGTGTGTGGGACTTGTTCTATTAGTCCACCTATTCTGACCTCCATCAGGTTGCAAATTCAAAATAATTTTTTGTCTGCATCTAGCTCTGAAAAAATATTTGGCCTTCTAGCAGTGTGTGGGACTTTCTCTATTAGTCCATCTATACTGACCTCCATCAGGTTGCAAACTGAATATTTATTTTTTCTGCATCTACCTCTGAAAAAATATTGGGCTTGTAGCTGTGTGTGGGACTTGTTCTATTAATCCATCTATACAGACCTCCATCAGGTTGCAAACTGAATAAAAAAAATTTCTGCATCTACCTCTGAAAAAATATTTGGGCTTCTAGCTGTGTGTGGGACTTGTTCTATTAGTCCATCTATACTGACCTCCATCAGGTTGCAAATTGAATATAATTTTTTTCTGCATCTAACCCAGCCAATAGTTTTGGCCTAATACCACAGTTTGGCCACTCAGCTCTGCTCGGTTCCCATCCATTGTTTTTTTGTGCAAACAACTCCAGAGTTGTGAATTAGTTAACCACCAAAATGAGTGGAAAAAGGCCTGCTGCTGGTGGAAAGGGGAATAGACGTGTTGGGAAGGGGAAAAAAGGTTGTGTCCGTGGGGTAGGTGTTAAAGCAGCAGTAACATCTGCAGAAGAAAGACCATCTTCCAGCCAAACTAAAATGTCTACTTCTTTTAGCGGACAATGTGATAAGATCCCTTTCTTACAGCCACGCCAATCGCTACAAATTCCAGATGAGGCACAAAAACAGCAGGTGCTTCAACGGATATCAAGTGCTCCTTTAAGTGGGCTCTCCTCCACATCAACTTCAACATCACAAGTACTCCAGTCCTCAAAGGTGTCACCCCAATCGCACTTGCTTCCTCACAGCTCCCAAATCTCCAGCTGCCCGTCTGAGTATGAGGTAGAACAGATGGTTGAGTCTGCAGAGCTGTTTACTCATACTATAGCCTGGGAATCAGAGGTCGACTCCAGCGCTTCTGTGAATCCAGACGAGGAAATGATCTGCACTGATGCCCAGAATCTTTATGAGTCGGATCCAGGACCAGACGCAGAAGGTTCTGACCATAATGTAGACCCTTATTCCCAAACTGTAACTCCTGTTGGTGGAGACAATGAGGAAGACGATGATAAGACTCAAATACCTGATTGGAGCGACAGCTTTAGTTTTTTGTCAGGGCAGGAACAGGTTGGCTCTGAGGACGACGGGTGTGATAACGCACAGGGTGATGATGATGAGGTTGGAGATCCCACTTACTGTCAACCCACAGTCAGCCAAGAGATGAGGTCAGCAGAGGAGGTGGAGGAAGATGCTAGTGACGACGAGGTCAGGTTGCGCCTTCCTGGACAGAGACGTAGTACTGGAAGCACGTCAACAACTGCATCCTCAAACACAACTCTGCCTCTCACCACAAGTCGTGGTGGCTCTTCAGGTCGCATGGGTGCTAAGCCTTGCATAGCCTGGGCATTTTTTCAGATCGATAAAGATGACCCAACTCGTGTTATCTGTAACATTTGTCAGCAAAAGCTAAGTAGAGGCCAAAAAATACATAGTTTGAGTACTTCATGCATGAACCGGCACATGGACATGAAGCATAAGTTGCAGTGGGAAGCTCAGTGTGCTACAATGCGGCCTAGCCGGCCGGGCCAACCACCGTCTGCCATATCTTGTGCATCCGCGGCCTCTTCATCCTCTGTGACTGGGGGGACAGCAGTCACACCTGTTTTGGGGCGCAGACCTGCCACCTCTTTACCCGCAACAGCCAGCGTGATTGGCAGGTCATCATTTTCTTTGGAGGTGGTAACACCAGCTGGTGTTGAGCGCTGTCCGACATCGATAGCACCACCTTTGGATCAAGGCAACCTAACATGTCCGCCTGCATCTTCCTCACAGACCGGCAGTTTGCCGGGGACACCCTTATCAACCCCGTCTAAGCACAATAGCCAGCCCTCGGTCCCTCAGATGTGGACAAGTAAAAGACCATTTCGTCCTAGCCATGAGAAAGCTAAGAGGTTGAATTTCACCATCTGCAAGGTCTTGGCTACAGAAATGCTGCCTTTCCGCCTGGTGGACACAGAGGATTTTCGAGACCTTATGTCCGTCGCAGTGCCCCAGTACCAGATGCCCAGTCGGCACTACTTCTCAAAGAAAGGTGTGCCTGCGCTCCACCAGCATGTCGCACACAACATCACCGCTTCTTTGAGAAACTCTGTGTGTGACAGGGTGCATTTCACCACAGACACTTGGACGAGTAGGCATGGACAGGGGCGTTACATGTCGCTGACTGGGCACTGGGTAACTATGGTGACAGCAGGACAAGGGGCTGCTGTCCAAGTCTTGCCGTCCCCACGAGTTGTGCGTCAATCCTCTTTATGTCATTTTTCCTCCACTGCTTCTGCCTCCTCAACCTCCTCTCGGTCTTCCACCTGCACCCAAAGCCTGTCTGGTCATGCCACAAGCTTTCTAACTGTGCAGAAGGGATCCTGCACACCTCCTTACTATGCTGGCAGTAGGGCTCAACGTCATCAGGCGGTTTTTACATTGAAATGTCTGGGAAATGTGAGTCACACAGCTGAGGAGTTGTGGTCAGCTCTGGAGAACCAATTTCATGAATGGTTGTCTCCACTGGACCTGAAACCAGGGAAGGCCGTGTGCGACAATGCTGCAAACCTGGGTGCTTCCCTTCGCCGGGGCAATGTCACACACGTGCCTTGTATGGCTCACGTGTTGAACCTGGTTGTCCAGCAATTTTTAGCCCACTATCCCAGACTAGATGGCCTTCTGCAGAGGGCACGGTCGCTGTGTGCTCACTTCCGCCGTTCGCATCCCGCAGCTCAGCGACTTACATCTCTACAGAAGTCGTTGGGCCTGCCACTTCACCGGCTAAAATGCGATGTGCCTACCCGGTGGAATTCAACTCTGCACATGTTGCAGCGACTGTGGCAGCACCGACAAGCCCTGGTGCAATACGTTCTGACGTATAGCCTGGGCCAACGAGATCCAGAGGTGGGGCAAATCACGCTGGAGGAGTGGTCTCAGATCAGGGACCTATGCACCCTTCTGCACAGTTTTGAAATGGCGACGAAGATGTTTAGTGCTGACGATGCCATTATCAGCATGACTATTCCGGTGATTTACATGCTGGAGCACATGTTAAACAGAATTCGGAGTCAGGTGGTGGCACAAGAGGAGGTGGAGGAAGTAGAGGAGGAGGAGTTGTATGCGGAAGGGCTAACATCTGCAAGGTCCAGACGGTCGGCAGCACCAAGGCGGCAGGCATGTGAGGGTGGGGGAGATGGTTTTACCAGGGCGCATGGTAGCAGCCAAACTAGTGAGGAAGATGCAGGAGCCCAGGAAGAAGTGGAGGACGAACTGATGGAAGACTCATCAGATGAGGGAGACCTTGATCACATTTCTGTTGTGCGAGGTTGGGTGGAGAGGACAGAGGAAGGAAGCATGATTGTTACCTCGCCACCAACACAACAGGGACTTGGTGCTCCTGGATGCGCAACACACATGAGTGCCTTCTTGCTGCACTACCTGCAACATGACCCTCGAATTGTGAGAATTAGAAATAATCCTGACTACTGGGTTGCCACACTGTTAGATCCCCGGTACAAAAGTAAATTTGCAGAAATTATTCCTGCCATAGAAAGGGATGCACGCATGCAGGAGTATCAGCAGAGACTGTTGCAGAATCTTACATGTGCTTTTCCACAAAATACCAGTGGTGCACGTAGTGAATCTCACAGTTCCAACTTGCCAACCGTGGGACCGTCAAGTGTTCAGCACTCAAACCGTAACAGAACCACAGTATCTGCTGGTAACATCAATTTTGCGGAATCATTTCACCACTTTTTTAGCCCATCCTTTGCAAGGCCACAGGAGACAAGAAGTCTGACACATAGTCAACGCCTAGAGACGATGGTACAGGAGTATCTCCAAGTAAACATTGAAGCCATGACTGTGTCACTGGACCCTTGCTCTTTTTGGGCTTCCAATCTGGATAAATGGCCGGAGCTAGCCACTTACGCCTTGGAGATCTTGTCATGCCCCGCAGCCAGCGTTCTGTCTGAACGTCTTTTCAGCGCTGCTGGTGGTGTGCTGACAGATAAGCGCACGCGGCTCTCCACTGATAATGTAGACAGACTCACGTTCATAAAGATGAACAAATCATGGATCCGAAACGACTTTTCTACCCCTGTGTCATCCTGGGGAGAGTAAAAGCTTGATGATTGGTTAAAATCACCCTACCAACCGTTTTAAGCTTTCAAATTACTAATCATGTTTATCTGTATCTTGGCTGGAAAATAATTTGGGCTTTGTAGTGTAGCACCCTGAGGATTCGGCTGCTACAGGGGTATTGCACCTCAACCCAGAGGTGTGATATCCCACTCCCGGGTAAGGATGGAGTGTGGATCTGAGCTCGGTAGGCTGCATGCACTACACACATCCCATTTCCGAGGAGCAGACCGACGGTACTCCCACTTAGAAATGTGCAGGTACAACCGAGTCTGTTCCTGGCTGGAGTGGGAGGGGGGTGGAACATCCCAAGTAGTGTAGGGGCAGATAGGGGGAGCAGCCTGGGTAAAGATAGGAGCTCATTGGGTGCTGGTCACCTGAGCTCACACATAGAGGGTGTATATAAGGTGGGCACCAACTAAGAACAGGGTCAGTTGCAGAGAGAAAGTCAGCGAGCGGAGGAGAAGAGAGACCCAGAGTGAGAGAGAAGAAAGAGAGACCCAGAGGGGGAAGCAGAAGAGAGGACTCTAAGACCCCAAATCCAATCCCCGGGTGAAGAGTCGGCACAGGGTACCGGAACCCAAGCTGGTGGGGGCAAAAACACACCCCAGCCAGAGACCGGAGGCCGTGGGCAGCGTTTGCCACGGCCACCCACCACATCCACCACGAAGGCACACCACGTGGAGGGTCAGGGAACCCAAGGCCAAGGGTCTCCCAACAGAAGGCCCGAGGGAGCTGGACCTGGGTGGATCTCTAGTGGGGACGGCCAGAGGAAAGGACAGAAGGAGAGCTCAGGGTCACGCTCCGGACTTATTTGGGGGTTGGCTGGATCCAGAACCTGGTGGACGCAGCACGGCTCGGGAGGTCACTCGAAGCTGGAGTGACCGGAACATCAGCAGTGAGTAAACATCCTAAACTGCATAACCCGACTCTGTCTCTGATTGCCGTCTACACTGCATCACCACAACCCCCATCCTCTGCACCTGATCCCCCTGAGGCTATACCCCACCCGTTGGGGGTTATATCATCACAAGCTGCACCTGCACCATCAGCCTCAGCGGACCCTGCTGCAGCGGCGGCCATAGTGACCGCAACACAACGGGTGGCGTAGTCGACATTAAGAACTTAGTAACATCTGTAGGACTGCCACATACAACTCAGTTTGACACCCTGGGCACGGACCGGGTCACAGCCACTCGGAAGACTACAACTCCCATCTGATCCGGCTCCGGATATTCCCCCTAAAAGAATATGGCCCAGGGGGCGCGTCAGTAGCAGTGTGCAGCACTGATTCTATTAGGCCATCTATAATAAGCTCCACCAGATTTAAAATTACTAATCATGTTTATCTGTATCTTGACTGGAAAATAATTTGGGCTTTGTAGCAGTGTGCAGCACTGATCCTATTAGGCCATCTATACTAAAGCTTCACCAGATTTAAAATTAATAATAATTTTTAGCTGCATCTAGCCCGGAAAATAATTTTGGGGCTCCGAGATGCGCAAGACACATAAGTGCCTTCTTGCTGCACTACCTGCAGCATGACCCTCATATTGTCAGAATTCGAAGTAATCATGACTACTGGGTTGCCACACTCTTAGATCCCCCAAACTTTTCGATCAACCTTTTCATTTTAATAAAGACCAAAAAAATGGTCATTTTTGAAATTATAAGCATTAGCAGGTTGTTAGAAACTGAAATCAAACAGTTTTCAACTCAAAACTTTATTCTAGGTGATGTTACACTTTCACATAGGACCCCTTGTTCGAAAGGAGCTTCTGAACTCTCTCGTCCATTGAATTTGTCAGGTTTTGGATGGTTTCTGCTTCAATTGTTTTGCATGAGGACAGAATACCCTCCCAGAGCTGTTGCTTAGATGTGAACTGCCTCCCGCCATCATAGACACTCCTTTTAATGATGCTCCAAAGGTTCTGAATGGGGTAGAGGTCAGGGGAGCATGGGGGTCACACCATAAGTTTGTCCCCTTTTATGCCCATATCAGCCAGAGATGCAGATGTTTTATGTGCAGCATGAGATGGTGCATTATCATGCAGAAAAATGATCTTGCTGTGAAATACACGGTTCTTCTTCTTGAACCATGGCAGGAAGTGCTGTTTGAGAAAATCCACATACATTATGGAGTTCATCTTTAGCGCCTTCAGGGATCCTAAAGGGGCCGACAATCTCTCTCCCCATGATTCCAGCCCAAAACATTACTCCACCTCCTCCTTGTTGGCGCTGTAGCCGTGTTTGCGTGGGGTGTCCATCAACCAGCCATCCTCCACTCCATCCATCTGGACCATCGAGCGCTGCACGGCACTCATCCGTGAACAAAACAGTTTTGAAATCAGTCTTCATGTAATGTTTGGCCCACTGGAGCCGTTTCTGCTTGTGTGAAGTGGATAGAGGAGGTCGACAGGATGGCGTATGCACAGCTGCAAACCTCTGAAGGACCCTGCATCTTGTTGTTCGGGGGACGTTGGAGGCACAAGCAGCTTCAAAAACTTGTCTGCTGCTATGACAAGGCTTTTTTGCCGCTGCTCTTTCAACCTGACGTAATTGCCTGTAGGAAAGAGTCCTCAATTTGCCCTTATCAGCATGCACACGTGTGTACTGTGAATCAGCTACATACTTCTTGATTGCCAAGACACTTCATCCTGATCATCGCACAATGTTGATTGTAGTCATGCCTTGACCTAAACACTCCACAATTTGTTGCTTCTCAGCAGCCGACACATCCTTTTTCTTTCCCATTTTGGCAGAAAATGTAGGCTGCTTAATAATGTGAGAGAGCCTTCTTAAGTAGTCTTGCCTTTCATTGGACACACCTGCCAAACTAATTAGCACAGGTGTCTGCAATTGCTTACAGTGATATAAAGAGCCCTGACACACATCACCATCAATGAGTTTAACTGACAAACAAACAAATTCTTCCCTTATCACTCCTAAACACTTTTTGTATAATAATTTGGAACACAGTGTACATGTGCTTTTCCACAAAACACCAGTGGTTCACGTAGTGAATCTTACAGTTCTAACTTGCCAACCGTGGTCTGTATGGAGTTGTTCAATAAAGGGCCCAAAATTAAGATAACATAGATGGGAGAGGTCTCTATGAATAGGAATTCCTAAGTATTTGATACCCTGTGAGGGCCAGGCAAAGGGAAAGTTGGACTGGATGGAATCCTATATGGATTTGGGGAGGGAGACATCGAGGGCCTCAGACTTCGCTGCATTGATTTTAAAATTTGACCATGTAACAAAGTGATCTATTTCAGCCATAACAGCAGGGATGGATATATGTGATTGAGTGATATATACTAGGACATCATCAGCAAATAGAGAGCACTTGTACTCGGTGCCTCCCACCTCAATCCACCTAATATTGGGGTTATGGCGAATTGATGAGAGCAGGTGCTCCGTCACTAGGATGTATAAGAGAGGGGACAGAGAACATCCCTGCCTTGTCCCATTGGTGATTGTGAAAGGTGATGAAAATGTTCTGACGCGCCCCCTGGGCCTTGGGACACCCGGAGCCGGACCCTTTTTGGTGGATGCTGGTGGTTGTAGTCTCCGTGACGGCAACCCGGTTCCGTGGCTCAGGGCGGTCAAACCAGTGGCGGAACTATTTATGTGGTTTTGATGTTTAAATGTCCGACTACGCCACCCGTGGATTGCGGTCAGAGTGAACCGCCGCTCCAGGGCAGACCGCTGAGGCTGGTGTTGTGGGTGCAGCAGAGCGTAGCATAACTCCCCACGGGAGGAGTATAGCCTCAGGGCAGTGTATGCGGAGGATGGGGGTGATGGTGCAGGGCAGCAGCAGTAATGACACGGAGTCAGTGATGCAGTCCAGGGCCTTTACTCACAGTTCTTATTATCCAGACCACGTCTGCAGGTAACGGCTGCCCACGTCGTACTGTGCTCACCAGGTGAGGGGCTCAGACAACTCCCAGATAACTTTGGAGCGCTTCACAGGACCCCCTTTGTGTGTCCTTTGTCTGGCCTTTCTTACCAACCCTTCTGTCCGGCTGCCTCGGGCCTCCTCTTGGTAAACTTGGCGCCAGTTTCCCTGACCCTATGTGGTGCCTTCCTAGCGGGTGTAGCGAGGGGCTGCGCCACATAAAATGTCACAGCCTCCTGTTTCTAGCTGAGGGTCGTTTCCTGCCTCCACTAGTTTCGGGGACCGGTCTCCCCCTTTGGCCTGACCCCTCCACGCAGGTGGATTCTGGCGTGCGGTGGCGACTCGCCCGTCCGCACCCCTGAGATCCCTTCGTTCCTCGTTCCTGGAGCCTTCTCCGCTCCTCTTCCTTCCTTCTCCCTCTTCCAGGCCTGGGTCTCTGTTACTAGGCCCGCCTCCGGAGCAGAGCTCATGCAGAGCCCCTGCTCCCTGCCACTTCTGCTCAGACTTCTCTGCACTGAACTAAGATGGTGCCCACCTTTTATACTCCCTTCTCAATGCACCCAGGAACTGCTTCCTCCCTGCTCCTGCACTACAGGGTTCCCCTTCCTCAGTGTTCCCTCCCCCCACTCCAGCCAGGGACAGGGACTGTCGTGCCCATCTCAGGGGCATATTGGTCGCCCTGCCCCACGGCAATGTGGTGTAATTCATGCAGGTGTCGGGTCCTGATCCACACTACATCCTTACCTGAGAGTGAGATATCACACCTCTGGGTGAGGTGCAATACCTCTGTAGCAACCGAGCCCTCAGGGTGCTACAGTTCCATTTATCTTCAGCCTAGGTGACGTATTGCGATACAGGGCCGTGATTTTGGCTATAAAAGGGTCCCCTAGACCCCTACCCCAAGCTTTTTAAGAGAATCATATATGGCGTGCCAGGAGACTCTATGGAATGCTTTCTCAGCATCCAACGAGAGTATCTAATTACAAATTTTTAACTGCATCTAGCCCAGGAAATACTTTGTGCCTAGTAGCAGGGTCTGCTAGTCAGCGGATTATCCCGGCTGTTAAGCAAGCTACACCACCTGTAGTTTGGACACTTCATTTTTTCAAAGGAAATGCTTCGGGACCACGGGATACTCAGTGAAGAGCATCAGGAGGCACCCCAAGGCATAGGGGCTGGGACTGGCAGTAGGATGCCTTGCGGTGGACAGCCGAGCTCGATCCTTATAAAAGCTTTTTAACTGCAGCAGCTTTAGTGGACGCTACTGGAGCTGGAATTACGCGGCTGCTGGCATGAGACTTGCCCTCCAATAGATCCTTGTAAATGGATTTAAAGTGTATTCATTCAAATTAGAGAGACAATTTAAATTAAAAAGCTTAGAGCTGCCTCCACCACAGGGGGGCTCGCTCGACCCACCAGCGGACAGGCACCAGTATTGGGAGAGGGGGGCTGGCCATCAGGGTTCACCGCGGCTCTGGCACAAACCCGGCGACACGGAGGTGGCACGGGCAGGAGCGGACTGGCCGTGTCGGCTTCTCACTTTTTGGATTTTAGAAGGGCATGACATGCCTATATCTGTGTCTCCCCCTCCTTTTACTCCTCCACCTCTTTTATTTTCGCATGACTATATGTACTTGTCACTTTTCCATGTGTTAGTTATGTCTTCTGAGCAGTTTGTCAGCTTTTGGACACCTTTGAAGGTGTTTTCTATGTGTTTCTATGTGTTTTTGTTTGCCTGCCATTGGTTTTAACGGTGTTCGAAGGTGTTCGTCGAACAGTTCGACGAACAGTTCGGCGAACACACGGGTGTTCGACGAACCGAACCGAACTCGAACACTACGGGGGTGGCTCAACACTAATAATAAGTTCAAACAGGTGCCAGTACTACAGGTAATGAGTGGAGGACAGAGGAGCCTCTTAAAGAAGAAGTTACAGGTCTGTGACAGACAGAGATCTTGCTTGTTTGTAATTGACCAAATACTTATTTTCCACCAAAATTTGAAAAAAACTTCTTTCCAAATCAGACAATGTGATTTTCAGGATTTGTTTTCTCATTTTGTCTCTCATAGTTGAGGTCTATGTGGCGCCCCTGAGGGTTCGGTTGCCACAGGGGGGTACTACATCTTGTGAAAGAGGTGTGGTATCTCCTCTCCCAGGTAAGGAAGGAGCACCTGTCAGGACCCCTTCTCATCACTCAACACTACACACTCCTGTCCTATGGGGGGCTAGTATGCACCATAGTGCTGACCCAGCAGGATAGTGGAGATGGGGGAACCAAAGATAGGGGGAACCATGTAGTGGGTGAGGGTGGAGGACGCACTTTTAGGTTACACTTGTAGATACATATTTAATAGCCAGCCATCTTAAGTTCAAGGTTCTTTGATTGTGGTCTTCATCGCTGACAGTAGCTCTATGCTGGGACCTGCAGCCCATTGGAGATACACGATCCTCGTGCTCTGGCCTTGAGGCGAGGAACGGGCTAGAGTTAACGGTTGTCTCTACCCGGTCAAGGTTCCTACCTAAGAAGGCCTGGAGGGGAGAAAAGGAGGAGAGCTCCGCAGGCAAAAGGATCCCAGGGAATACGGACAGAGCGGCATACGCCACCTGTACTCTCCATTCTGGCCTAGTCAGAGGGACTCCTGCTGCAAAAGGGGTACCAGCCCCCGATATCTGACTTTGTTACTTCACGTCTCAGTCGGAAAAGCCCGGAGGCTAAGTGGATCCCACCGGGTAAAGGACGGAGCGGAGTCGCCACCCGTACCCTTGTTCTGTGTATAGCCAGAGGGAGACCCAGCCTTGCAACATGCACAGCACACGGACAGGAGAGGTCCAAGGGGGAGATTCTAGGAACATGCTGGTGCAGGGGTCCTGATAGATGCACCTGAACTACCGGGGTGTGCCGAACTCCCTTCTCTGGTGGCCGCAGCGCGCCGTGAGGAGCAAGGAGAAGCCTTGCAGCTGACCTCTAGCAACGTGAGTAAAGCTTGGAAGACTGCATCTGTGGTACCCCGGAGGGTCTGGTTGCCACAGTAGTAGTAATACTATGTCTGGGAGCAAAACAGGGGTTTCCTGGTCAGGAACACACAACATGCAACACCTCCTGCCCCAGACCAGAAAGGGGAGGATCCTGCCCTTTATTACTGGATCTGGGGGCGGGGTTAGTCAGTCTAGTGTCTACAGTTAGAGCCTGTAGTCGAGTTGAGGACACAGGAGCAAGAAGCCAGGGACTGGAGCTGGAGAGAGCTCGTCCTGGATAGTTCACACAGAGGACCGGACACCGGAGTCCGAGGCTGTGGGGATTGTATACCCAGCAGCAGACACTGCAAGGCAGGAGATTGCAGGTCTCCTGGCCCACCAGAAGCCTGGAGGCTCAGCCACACGGAAGGACCAGTACCACCACAGAGGAGCGAGGAATACACAGGGTCCGAGTCGCCAGCCATAGGGGTGAGCACAGCACGTTACACTCAGGGAATTGGGCTGCAACACGACTATAAGCAGGGTAGCCAAAGAGTACAGTCAGAACGGCAGGCCTACAACTCTACCCGGCCAGGAGGACTCTAGGATTGCCCCCAGACTGACCAGGCCTTCATCGCTAGCCGGTACTCCCGTTGGTGCCTATATCATTGCCAACAGTAAAGACCCTGGGACTGCATTGCAAAGACTCCGTGTTGTTATTACTGCTACCCTGTACTACTACCATCATCATCCCTCCACGCTGCACTGAAGCTACACTCCTCCTGTGGGGAGTCACATTACCTAGCTGCACATACCACCAGCTTCAGCGGACTGCTCCGCAGCGGCGGTTACTAATAACCGCAATCCACAGGTGGCGTAGTCGGACATTAACCTATACACATATAGTATGCCCGTGGTTTGACCGCCCTGGGTCACGGACCGGGTCACCGCCACGGTGACTACAACCCCCAGCATCTATACAAGGCCCGTCTCCGGGTACCCCACGGCCCAGGGGGCACGTCAACTTTGGCGTAGTCGGCAGGATTTCGTGCCCGTTGCCACCGGGTACTGTGTGCCTTCACGAACTGTGTTGCATACCGTGGTGAAGATTTCCCGCCATTTGCCGCCGTTTTCCCGCCATTGTCCGCCATTTTCGGGTCGCCGCGCGGGAAGAAGAGGGGCGTGATCGCTGGAAACGTGCGAAGTCCAAAGCCCCGCCTCGCGCACCGACGCAATGCCAGGTCCTGGAAGGAGCCCAGTGAGCGCTGACGTCAGACGCGTGCGACGCCAGGTCCTCGACGGAGATCATCACCTGCGGGACTGCGGCCTACGGAAGAAAAGAGAAGGAAGGTAGGCCACGGTTCACTAGGGGGGAGGAAGACGCCTGAAATGGAGGGAACTTCAACCACCAGCGCGGCTGCTGCCGCAGTAATGCCATTTACCATGCCTTATATACCGGGGGCAGCGTGGTTGCCCCAGTACTCGGGATAGTCGCACACCCTGAGTGACTTCAAGGAGAGACTAAGCAGTTTATTTAAAGTATACCCCCTGTCCGAGGAGCAGAAAGTGAGCATCCTCATAGGCCAGTTGATTGGTGCAGCCCAGAGAGAAGTAAAATCCTGGTCAGCCTGAGAAAAAGGGACTGTAAAGGAGATACTGGCCAGCCTAAAGGACACTTTTGACACCCGCACTACAGCAGAGATCAAAATGAAGTTTTATGGGTGTAAAACAACGGGCACAGGACAGTGTACGGGACTATGCTTTAAACCTGCAGGAGGCACTGAGGGCCATCAAACAGGTGGACCCTGACAGTGTGCGTGATGAAAACAGACTGTTAACCAAACAATTTATTGAGGGTTTACTGTCCAGCGACCACCGAACTCAGCTGCGCATAATGGCTCTGCAAAACCCTGACTTGAACTTTGCACAATTTAAGGACAGAGCCATCCGGGTGCTACGGGAACCAACACCAGGTGGCGCTACCACTCACCGGCGCCCAGCTATCACCTATCACCAGGAGGTGGCGCCCGTTTCCCCAGAGCCTGTAAGAGCTGAGGCACAGACTCTGGTCAATATCCCATCTACAGACCTGCACCATCAGGTCCAGGAACTAACTAAAAGTGTAGCAGCGCTAACCAAAACTGTACAGTCCTTGCAGGTGTCTCCCAAAGGAAAGATTCAGTTGGCTTCCAGTCCGGAGGACGTCCCGTGGCACAGACAGCGGAGGATTCCACCATCCAGAGGGAGGAACAGCGACCGCTACAACCAGGATGGACAACCCATCTGCCGCCACTGCAACCAACCAGGACATTATGCAAGGTACTGTTATTTAAACAAGCAAAACCTGGGGCAGAGGGCCAACCCCCAGGCATAAGACCACCAGGCCCATCAAGCTGGCGAGACAAATATGTGGGAGGACGACCGGTCCTACCTGTTGTGCTGGACGGCTTTCCAATGAGCGCGTTGCTGGACACTGGATCTCAGGTGACCACCATTCCCTACATTTTTTTCAAACGTTACTGGACTGATTCGGACATTACCCGCCGTCCAGATGAACATTTGAGTATTTATGCTAGTAATAGTCAACCCGTACCCCAGGTTGGGTTTAAAGAAGTGACCATAAAAGTTGGCAAAGTCGAGCTGCCAGCACAGGGACTGATAATTGTCGACATTGATCGCCGAGAAAGTCATCCCATGATAACTTTAGGCACTAATGTTATTGAAAATTGTCTTGCAGAAATAATTGTCTTGTTACAGCAGGTTGCGGAGACCGCCAGTTCCAGCATGCAGCGGGTTCTACAAAGGGAGATCCGAGCCCTGATGAAAAGCCAACAGGTAGAACTGTCTGGTAGTGAGATTGGCAGTGTTAGGATGAGTGACCCATTCCCTATTGCCATGCCCCCAAAAAGTGAAATGCTGATATGGTGCCGGGCAGCCATTGGTCTAAGGGGTAGAGATTACCAGGCCCTGGTAGAGCCCGTCTACTCAGATAGTAGGCCCACCATTTTGACGGCAAGGGGGGTGGTTGATGTTCGCCATGGGAGAGTGCCCGTCCGCATCCTGAACATTGGGGAAAAAGAAGTCCATTTGGCCCAGTATGCAACCCTGGCTAAACTATTCACCGTTAGCCAAAATGCTATAAAGGCAGTGGAACCCTTACCTCCATCCCAACAGGCGGAGGGTAATGGCTCCAAGGGACAGTTGGGGGACTGGTGCCAGAAGCTGCATGTGGGCACCGACTCCACCCCTCAACACCAAAAACAAGGAGTATACCTGGTGGTACAAGAGTATGAAAGGGTCTTCAGTAAACACCCACTCGACTTCAGGCAGGTAAAAGGGGTTCAACACCATATCCACACGGTAGACCATCCACCCATTAAAGAAAGGTATCGGCCTGTCCCGCCAGCACACTACCAAAACGCCAAAGGGATGTTACGAGAGATGAAGGAGGCTGGGGTAATAAGAGACAGTTGTAGCCCCTGGGCAGCTCCATTAGTTCTTGAAAGGAAAAAGGATGGCACGATGAGAATGTGTGTAGACTACAGGCAAATTAACCGCATAACCCATAAAGATGCATACCCGCTACCCAGGATAGAGGAGTCACTGGCTGCCTTGAAATCTTCTAACTACTTCTCTACTTTGGATCTTACTAGTGGATACTGGCAGGTTCCTGTAGCAGAGACGGATAAGGAAAAGACCGCATTCACCACCCCGATGGGCCTCAGCGAGTTCAACTGCATGCCATTCGGGCTCTGCAACGCCCCAGGAACCTTTCAGCAGTTGATGGAGTGCTGTCTGGGACATAAGAATTTTGAGACGGTCCTGCTGTACCTGGATGACGTCATAGTGTACTCCAAGACGTATGAAGATCATCTGGAGCACCTGGCGGAAGTGTTTGAAGCCCTGGCTGGCTTTGGCCTCAAGGTGAAGCCGTCAAAGTGCCACCTGCTGAAGCCCAGAGTACAGTATTTGGGACATGTGGTAAGCGCTGACGGTGTAGCGCCGGACCCCGACAAGATCACCGTAATCAAGGACAGGCCGAGACCCTCCACCATCAAATAAGTGCGGCAGTTCCTGGGGTTAGTAGGCTACTACCGAAGGTTTATACCAGGCTTCACCAAGATGGTGGCACCCATGCAGGATCTCCTGATAGGCCAATCCAGGAAGGCCAAGAGCCAGAAACCACCATTCAAATGGGACAAGCTGGAAGATGAGTCCTTCACCAGGTTGAAGATGGCTCTCACCGGAGACGAGGTCCTGGTGTACCCTGATTACGGCCAACCCTTCATCCTTCACACGGACGCGAGCAACATGGGACTAGGAGCGGTTGTGTCCCAGATCCAACAAGGCAGAGAAAGGGTGGTAGCCTACGCCAGTAGGAAGCTCCGGCCTACAGAAAGGAACCCAGAAAACTACAGCTCCTTCAAGTTGGAGTTCCTTGCCATCGTCTGGGCCGTGACAGAACGATTCAAACATTATCTTGCCTCCTCAAAATTTACCGTGTTCATGGATAATAACCCGCTGACACACCTGGACACTGCAAAACTTGGTGCCCTGGAACAAAGATGGATGGCCCGGCTGTCTAACTACGAATTCACCATCAAGTACCGGGCTGGGCACAAGAATGCAAACGCAGATGCGCTGTCCAGGATGCCTAACCTACCAGATGGGGGAGAAGACCCAGAAGAATTGGAAGAGATAGAGATCCCCGCTTTCCACCGCCATGGAATAAAGCAGTGCTCCCATTGTGTGAAGAACCGGTGCTCTGCCAACAGGGAGGTCACCTTCAATCCACTGCCACACCACGGATGGGCAGAAAAGCAAGACAGTGACCCGGCTGTCCTCCTAGTCAAAGAGTTGCTGACATAAGCGGACTCATACCCTGATTCAGATGCCCCTGAAGAGACCAAACAGCTGTGGAAAGAAAAGAGCAAGCTGTTCATCTATGAAAGGAAGCTGTGTCGAAGAACTGTCAACTCCCGGACACATGAACTGGTCTGGCAGGTGGTAATCCCGGGGAGAGATGCGTTTTAGGTGGAAGAAGCTGGAAGTCCTGCTACGTAAACGGTTCTATTGGGTTGGCATGAGGACAGCAATCGAGAGGTGGTGTAGAGAATGGGGACCATGCAACCTGAGAAGAAAAGACCGTGATAACCAGAGGGCTCCCCTGCAGCCCATCATCACTAAGCAGCCACTCGAACTGGTAGCCCTGGACCATGTGAAGCTAACCCCAAGCAGGTCAGGCTATGTCTACGCTCTCACCATCGTAGATCACTACTCCCGGTTCCTGGTAGTAGTGCCAGTCAAGGACCAAACGGCTCAGACAGCAGCCAGAGCTTTCCAACAGCACTTCTGCCGCCCGCATGGTTACCCAGAACATGTGCTAACTGACCAGGGTCCAGCCTTCGAGGCGGAGGTATTCCAGGAGTTCTGCAACCTGTACTGCTGCAAGAAGATCAGGACAACGCCTTACCACCCCCAAACCAATGGGATGTGTGAAAAGATGAATCAGGTGGTGATAGACTTACTGAAGACGTTGCCCCTGGAGGAACGCAGCCTATGGCCAGAAAAGTTGCCAGACCTGGTGGATCTCTACAATCACATCCTGGTGAATTCCACTAACTGCACCCCAGCTTACCTGATGCGAGCAAGACCTGGTAAGCTGCCCATCGACCTGGATATGGGAGTCCTGACCCCAGAGGACGCCTCACCAGATGCAGACTGGGATACTGAGCGGTAGCAGCAATACTGTAAGGTACAGGAAAGTGTTGAAAGAAGTCTGTCCCAAACAAGAGAAAGGCAATAGAGGACTTACAATCAACGTGCACCTGCTGTCCCCCTGTCACCTGAAGAGCAAGTCCTAAAGAGGAAGAGGCGACTCCATAAGTTGGATGAAAAGTGGGAGAAAGAGCCGTACACCATCCTACCCTCAAACCATGACAACACCAAGGTGTACCTCATAAGTAAGGACGGAGGAGAAACAACAGCTACAGTTTCCAGAGACCACCTAAAGAAATGTCCCGAGCAGCTGCAGCATGCTAAAGAAGACCAAGATATCCCTCAACCCGCAGAGGAAGTGGAAGAAATGGTCAGCACAGTACTCGGAGAGTTTCCACGGTCATGGACACAAGTGAATAACGCCATAGTTGTACCAGTCCTTACATTCCTCCAACCAGCCCCCCGAGTAGCTGAAGAAGTTCCAGTAGAGTTGGAAGAATCATTGGCCCTGGAGACAGAAGATTCCTCATCTGCAGACCAGGAGAACCTACCCTCTGCTAGTAGCGAACCTGTCATGCCCACGGTAAGCCAAAGGATCCGTAGGAAGCTGCCCAACCTACCAGAAATGCCCCCGAACACCTGTAGTGTAGTGAACATAGAACCCACCACACCAGGGGTAAATGCCGGGGACCAAGGTAGAACACAGTTAGACAGTGTGTAACGCAGGTCTACCAGGAGCACCAGAGGTCAAATTCCTGCTCGTTGGAGAATTTAAATGTAACTGTAATATTGAAATGTTTTTATGTGTGTATTAAATATGTTTTTCTAGTTATCCGGCAGGTTTCAAAGACTTTCAGGTTATGGACGATGAGTAACCAAAAACTTATCTTGTAAATAGTTGCACCTGTGAGGTGCCCCTTTGCAGCAGACCACGGAACAAAAACCTGTCTGGCGTGGCCCCCTTGTGGTCCAACGGGACTGCCTAAGCCTTGCAGCCACGCCCAAGGCCAACATTCGGGGTTTGCTTTGGACAGGTCCCCATATCTACCAAGTACTGTACCAAGGAAAATGGACACCTGGTTGCGGATGATATCGTGACCTATAAAGACTCTAATGATTGTAAATATGTTAATGTATTATTACCTGTTATGTTTTTGCAAAATATGCTCAGTCCCGGAGTACTGAGATTTACTAGGGGGGAATGTGGCACCCCGGAGGGTCTGGTTGCCACAGTAGTAGTAATACTATGTCTGGGAGCAAAACAGGGGTTTCCTGGTCAGAAACACAGTACATGCAACACCTCCTGCCCCAGACCAGAAAGGGGAGGATCCTGCCCTTTATAACTGGATCTGGGGGCGGGGTTAGTCAGTCTAGTGTCTACAGTTAGAGCCGGTAGTCGAGTTGAGGACACAGGAGCAAGAAGCCAGGGACTGGAGCTGGAGAGAGCTCGTCCTGGATAGTTCACACAGAGGACCGGACACCGGAGTCCGAGCCTGTGGGGATTGTATACCCAGCAACAGACACCGCAAGGCAGAAGATTGCAGGTCTCCTGGCCCACCAGAAGCCTGGAGGCTCAGGCACACGGAAGGACCAGTACCACCACAGAGGAGCGAGGAATACACAGGGTCTGAGTCGCCAGCCATACGGGTGAGTACAGCACGTTACACTCAGGGACATGGGCTGCAACACGACTATAAGCAGGGTAGCCAAAGAGTACAGTCAGAACGGCAGGCCTACAACTCTACCCGGCCAGGAGGACTCTAGGATTGCCCCCAGACTGACCAGGCCTTCATCGCTAGCCGGTACTCCCGTTGGTGCCTATATCATTGCCAACAGTAAAGACCCTGGGACTGCATTGCAAAGACTCCGTGTTGTTATTACTGCTACCCTGTACTACTACCATCATCATCCCTTCACGCTGCCCTGAAGCTACACTCCTCCTGTGGGGAGTCACATCACCTAGCTGCACATACCACCAGCTTCAGCGGACTGCACCGCAGCGGCGGTTACTAATAACCGCAATCCACAGGTGGCGTAGTCGGACATTAACCTATACACATATAGTACACCCGTGGTTTGACCGCCCTGGGTCACGGACCGGGTCACTGCCACGGTGACTACAACCCCCAGCATCTATACAAGGCCCTGCTTCCGGTCCATTATTGCAGCGCGACACCACACCACACCTCTGCACCTGCTACTACTCCCCTCATCCTCCTGCTTCCTCTGCCCTGAGGCCCTGCTCCGCCTGTGGGGAGTAGTACTACCGTCGGCTGCCACAACATCCCGCCTCAGAGGACTGCAGCAGCGCTGATGGCGCATCTCCAGACACCACAGGTGGCGTAGTCGTTTGTCCGCTCATAATTGCCACTCATCAACTAGCCCATATTTTTAATGTGTGCGCCCTGGGCACGGACCGGGCCAAGGCCGCGACTGCATCCCCTTCTACCACCGGCCCGCCGTCCGAGTACACCCCTTTCCCAGGGAGGGCTAGCCGGTACTTAGCAGTGGCGGGTCACACATCACTGGCGTAGTCGGCAGGATTGCGTGCCCGCAGCAACGGAAGAAGTGATCCCCATTGCCAGCGGGTACTGCGCGCCTTTACAACAAACTGTCTTTAACACTTAAGATGGCGCCCGCACAAGAAGAACGGACGCCATTGTGTGCAAAAAGAACAACCACCCAGCAACTCCCATCGTGGGCCTGGCTTTCCCCATGGCTCCAAAAGCTAAGACCGCCCCTTGTATTAGAGACTGTCCACGTGGTAGTGTTCGTCAAGACGGATGGGACGTCCCAAGGAGTGTCAGTCAGCCAGCCGCCCTGGAGCCGCCCCAAAAGAAGGAGGAGGAAGCAACAACAAGGTGTGGCCGCAACAATCCCAGACTCTCCACACCCAGCAGTAAGAATGGAAGCAGCGCAGGAGAGTTGCTCCGATGCCGCCCCACGAGCTACTGCCCCGCTCGGAATACGGGGACTTCGCTTAACCCCGGAGGAGGCCGAGTTCCTCTGAGTGGAGTCACAGGACCTGACCTGGAGGGTCGCGGAGGCCCAGCGTTCGGTGTCCGCAGCATGGAGAGAGGAGGTGCTGCAGAAGATCCGGTCCCGTCGCCAAGGTGCTGCAAGCCAAGACAGCGGAGCAGCAACCGAGGAGGAGGAAAGCACAGAGGCCGCGTGCAACCCAGGACCGGGTAAGCTACACGCCCCTGTCCCGGGCGCTGGATGCACGGAGGCCCTAGTGGATCTAATGCCGGCACCCCTGTCCCCGGGCGCCGTCGTCTGGGAGCAGCTCTTCGCTCCGGAGCTGGAGGCCCACGTATCGGTCACTGCCGGAGGCCTGCAATGCCTCCCGATTCCCGGTCCAGAGGAGCCTGTGTCTAGTGGGGATTCCCCTAACCCGGACTACTCCGTGTCACCTGAGGACCTGCAGCAGCCCCTGCTGTCGCCGCTGCCAGCGCCTTCGGTCACCTGCCCGGCGGCGGAGGAGATGGCCTGGGACAACCAGGGGGGGGACCTAATGGGCTTCCCCCAGGAGACCCGGGCGGAAGCACGGAGGCGTGAGGACTTCTGCCGCAAGGAGCTCCTCCAGGTGGACAAGGAGCGGCGGGAGAGGCGGGTACGCTGTGAGCGCCTCGAGGTGCGCGCGAAGGCCGCAAAGTCCAAGGCCCGCCAGGAGGAGGCAGCCCATCCAAGCCCCCGGAAGGAAGGGCTAATTGTCCGCTTCCACCAGGAGGCGGGGTGGGGTTTCATCGGAAGCCCCCAGTTTGCTCAGGACGTATTTGTGTCACATCAAGACGTCGAGCCACAACTGAGGAGGGATCACCCTGGCCAGAATCTCTACCCGGGTGACTTGGTGTCGTACACCCGCCACCACAGGGAGCGTGGGTGGTACGCCCTGGATGTACACAGAGTGTTCGAGTGTTCCAGGGTGATGCCCCTGCGCACCTGCCGGTAGGGGACCGGTCTGGCTCCGTGAGAAAAATGAGCCTTTCCCTAGGTGGAGGTACCTGGACTAAGCGGCCCCGGAGGCTGTACCTTTTCAGTTGACTTGTTTAGTGTTTATGGTTATTACCATGTTTTCCTCCCGGTATAGAGAGACATTTGTCCCTGCGGACTGGCAGTAGACAGACTCACTTCTTGTAAATAATTATGCATCTATTTAGGTGCTCCCTATTGGTTTTATGCAAAACCCACTTCTACTTCTATCTCAGACCTCAGAAGCAAAACCTGTCTGGAGTGGCTCTCCTGGGGGTCCAACACAGGATCTCCATGCCCTGCAGCCACCCCAGGGCCTACGTTGAGGGTTTGGGACAGGTCCCTCTTGCTGCTGAACTGCCTCTTTTTCTATTTTCTTACCAAGCTGTCTACATGCATAATGTCTCTTTGATGTTTTATACTTTTGTACTATTTATCTGCAACGTTTAAGAATCAGAGCCTCACATAAAGGGAAGATTGTTGAACTGTTATAAAAGCATATAAAAAGTCTGTACAAATGCTATGCTCTCTTTGCAGCCCGCGGACGTGCTGTGTTTCAACAGGGGGGAATGTGGCGCCCCTGAGGGTTCGGTCGCCACAGGGGGGTACTGCATCTTGTGAAAGAGGTGTGGTATCTCCTCTCCCAGGTAAGGAAGGAGCACCTGTCAGGACCCCTTCTCATCACTCAACACTACACACTCCTGTCCTATGGGGGGCTAGTATGCACCATAGTGCTGCCCCAGCAGGATAATGGAGATGGGGAAACCAAAGATAGGGGGAAACATGTAGTGGGTGAGGGTGGAGGACGCACTTTTAGGTTACACTTGTAGATACATATTTAATAGCCGGCCATCTTAATTTCAAGGTTCTTTGATTGTGGTCTTCATCGCTGACAGTAGCTCTATGCTGGGACCTGCAGCCCATTGGAGATACACGATCCTCGTGCTCTGGCCTTGAGGCGAGGAATGGGCTAGAGTTAACGGTTGTCTCTAACCGGTCAAGGTTCCTACCTAAGAAGGCCTGGAGGGGAGAAAAGGAGGAGAGCTCCGCAGGCAAAAGGATCCCAGGGAATACGGACGGAGCGGCATACGCCACCTGTACTCTCCATTCTGGCCTAGTCAGAGGGACTCCTGCTGCAAAAGGGGTACCGGCCCCCGATATCTGACTTTGTTACTTCACGTCTCAGTCGGAAAAGCCCGGAGGCTAAGTGGATCCCACCGGGTAAAGGACGGAGCGGAGTCGCCACCCGTACCCTTGTTCTGTGTATAGCCAGAGGGAGACCCAGCCTTGAAACACGCACCGCACACGGACAGGAGAGGTCCAAGGGGGAGATTCTAGGAACATGCTGGTGCGGGGGTCCTGATAGATGCACCTGAACTACCGGGGTGTGCCGAACCCCCTTATCTGGTGGCCTCAGCGTGCCGTGAGGAGCAAGGAGAAGCCTTGCAGCTGACCTCTAACAGCATGAGTAAAGCTTGGAAGACTGCATCCATTGCCTCCGGTCCATTATTGCAGCGCGACACCACACCACACCTCTGCACCTGCTACTACTCCCCACATCCTCCTGCTTCCTCTGCTCTGAGGCCCTGCTCCGCCTGTGGGGAGTAGTACTACCGTTGGCTGCCACAACATCCTGCCTCAGAGGACTGCAGCAGCGCTGGTGGCGCATCACCAGACACCACAGGTGGCGTAGTCGTTTGTCCACTCATAATTGCCACTCAGCAACTAGCCCATATTTTTAATGTGCGCGCCCTGGGCACGGACAGGGCCACGGCCGCGACTGCATCCCCTTCTACCACCGGCCCGCCGTCCGAGTACACCCCTTTCCCAGGGAGGGCTAGCCGCTACTTAGCAGCGGCGGGTCACACATCTACCTATGATGTCAATTACAGGCCTCTCTCATCTTTTTAAGTGGGAGAACTTGCACAATTAGTGGCTGACTAAATACTTTTTGTCCCCACTGTATCTACCATTATTGGGGTATATTTCAGGCAGTATGCGACTGGTCCTCAGGAGATCCAGACAATCCACTGGTGGGCCCTTGTGCAAGAGTGGACAACCACTACATGAGCAATGTTTAATTCAGTACACTTAATTCAACATGGTCAGACAATTCAATATCTCAACATTCATTTAACAAACTACCCAGACTATTATATAGAGCCATAGGCAAATTTGTAAACAAGGGTCAGGTAATATTGCATAAAGCTGAACAGTGGCCCCCCAGGATCAATGTCACAAGTGGGTCTTTGATACCCCAGTCCAACACTGAGTTCAGGTCGTAATTGTATGAACATAAACTCATAAACTCTGGGTGACAAAAGGGTTCTAAAACTTTCAATGTGGTTTCTTATGTCTTCACTAAACTGTACAGAACAAAGTTTCACTACATGCACAGCGCGCTTCTTACCGGCAGAATCACAGACTGTTCACAACAATTCTGAGGTTTCAACATCATTTATCAGTGACACAGGAAGGTGAAGCATCTGGGGGTGATGGAGAAGCTCTTCGTTTGCATCGGGTTTCTTCATTTTCATACTGGTAAGTAATATCATGTTGTACTCATGAAAATGTGACTTTCTGTGATCCAGATGAAGACTTCTTCGGAGGACTTCATAAAGAGTAAAGAGCTTAACAGTTTTAACTTAATTTCTCACTATCCAGATTCGCCACAAAATGGTTGCTGCATTCCCTGTCTCTGCTTTTAAACTGACTGATACATTTGTTGCTCTGCTTTTACCCTCGCAACCGCCTTCCCTGCCTCTGCTTTTATACTGGCTGATATATTAATTGCCTCTGCTTTTACTCTGGCTTCTGCATTCCCTGCATCTGTTTTTATACTTGCTTTGATATTCCTTTCTGATTTTCTGCACTATACCATGTGATGTGGATATGGATGCCCGGGCAGCATTTTAGGTGATTCGCTTATATCAAATAGTAAAGGGTTTGAATTCAATAGGTTCGCTAAATTCCTAAAATTCAATTCACTAATCTCTATTATTCTTCGAATTCCCTGATGCACCAGCTCTACCGCTCCTGTACTGAAAGGGATTAAGTCCTATTTGATCAGTCAACTAAACGCTGCATCCAATCACTGGCCTAAGCAGTGATGTTTGCTTGTATGGCTTGGGTCTCTTACACTCAGACTCATAGTGGTCTAAATGTTTAAATAATTAATATTCACAATGTGACTTCCGCTGCTCCTTAGTGGTGCTGCCCTGGTTCCTGCTGATCTATTTGCCTCCTCTTGGGGCGGAGCTGGTCGGTGCAGCCACTGATTGGCTGAAACAATCAAATGCCGTTCCTGCTAGAAAAGGGAAAAAAGACCAATGGGAGAACGGGGGTAGCGCTACAGAGGAGCACAGGAAGATCAATCGGTAAATTGAGAATTTTTTAATTATTTTTAGACCAAAGAAATAAAAAAAGGTGAACAACTCCTGTAAGGTTTTAATTGATTTAAAAAAAAATACATATGAAAAAAAAAATCACCGAAACTAAGTAGTAACAGTGATTAAAATCCCTCTTTTCTTTTAGGTGTGAGAACTGAATCATTTTGTGGAGAGAGTAAGAACATGACTGGTGTGGAGGGAGGAGAAGTGACACTACAAGTGGACCACACTGAGTTCAATGACGCCATCTGGGTAAATCAAAGTAACTTGTCGCCAATTGCTAAAACAAAACCAGGGAAAGTCATTGAAGATATAATAGGATCATATAAGGGACGACTGAAAGCTACAAGTAACGGCTCCTTAGTAATTACCAATCTGACCAGAGAAGACCAGGGATCCTATGAGGCAAATATATGGATATCCAAACAATGTACTCAGATGTATTATCTTACAGTGTACGGTGAGTTAAATTAACATTTTTAACATTTCTTCTTAAAGGGGGTTTTAAGCAAAAAAAAAAGACAACATTCTTTCAGGGCTCAGAACAGTAAAAAAAGTTACAGATAAGAAAAGGCATTTGATTAGCCCGTACCAAGACTACACAAATCCTGTTGCAGCATACACTTCCTCCTTGCTATTCTTTACTTCCAGGTTCTCGCCCACTCAGCCAATCATTAGCTGCAGTGGTGATCCACCCCTGCCTGTGATTGGCTGAGAGAGCATTCCTGACCATTTCTGCTGTGTTAAGGATCAGACCAGGAAGTAGAGATCAGCAAAGGTCAGGTAAGCGAAGGAACTGGAACTGCAGGACGTTGCAGTCGATTCAATGCTCTTTTTAAAAAGTAGTTCTTTTTTAATAGTTTTTCAGATTTTTAAATAGAGAATTATCTAATGAAAAAGAAATAAGCAATAATAACCCTTTAAATACCCCGCTGCTCAGGGTTCCCTGTAGTACAGGAAGTGATGATGTCTCACCCATCAGTCACTGACCTCTGCAGCCAATCACTGGCCTGAGTGGTGACTTCAGAATGTAAGCCTGGTTGGTTCTCTTTAAAAACACTTTTTAAGGCTTTGAATAATATATAGAAATTAAAGTCTAGATGTAACCTTAGCCGAAATTGTAGTAATAATGGAAACCCCTCCTCAGATGTGGCACCTGAATCATATTGTGGAGAGAGCAGGAACGTGGCCGGTGTGGACGGAGAAGAGGTGACTCTTCAGGTGGACCTTACTGAGATCAACGACATCACCTGGGTAACTCGAAACAACTTGGATCCAATTGCTAAAACAAAACCAGGGAATGTCATCGAAGATATAATAAGCTCTTATAGAGGACGACTGAACGCTACAAGTAACGGCTCCTTAGTAATTACCAATCTGACCAGAGATGACCAAGGATCTTATATAGCAAATCTAAAGAGATCCAGTCAATGTACTCAGGAGTATAATCTTACTGTGTACGGTGAGTTTTATTTATGTTCTTAACACTTATTTCTTAAGGGTTTGTTTTTTATGTTAACAAAAATTATTAATAAAAGGGAACAGAACGGTTAAAAATAACAAAACAGGTTATAGACATCGGCACGGATCCTCTGCTCCAGCTTTTGCCTGGTTCCTAACAATCTCTACTTGATGGTCTCGTCCATAACACACCAGATGTGCCCTTTCAGCCAATCACTGGCCGCAGCAGTGACCCGCCTCAGCCACTGATTGGATGAACAACTTTTTGTGATGCGTCTTGGACAGAACCAGGAAGAGAAACCAGCAGAGATCCGGTAAATGCTGGAGAAGAGACCTGTGTCATATCGGTGAATCTGTGTAACATCGTTGTGGGTGAATATTGCGTCTTTTATTACTTTTCACTGGTCTGTATCATTTGGAGAATAATTTTTGTCACTTGAAAATCCCCTTTAAAGTTATCTATTTATCATATATCCAGTTAGAAGTAAAGTGACTCAAATGGGTCAAGTTATTTATCTACATTTTTGCATCTGATTTATTGTAGATAAGCTGCAGAACAGCACTTCAAATAGCAGCACAACGTCGACCTCTGACGGCTCAAGCTCAGTGTCTACAGGTGAGAAAACCACAGACAAATAAGTGCAAAGAGTTTCTCAAGTATGTTTTAAAGCTAAAATGACTTTTTGTTTGCAAAGCTTATGGGATAATTCGTGACGCCACCTGTGGTGTCTCGTGAGGTTCACCAGCGCTGCGCAGTCCACTGAGGCCGGTGATAAGGCAGCTCGGTGGTATTGCTCCCCACAGGTGGAGCTAGGCCTCAGGGCAGCGTTGAAGGAAAGATGCAGGACGGGAAGGCCCAGCCAGGCCTGAAGAAGGATAGGCAGACACACACAGTTCTCTTCAGTACCTTTTACTGGTGGAAATTTAGGCACATCCTGGAGCACTGTAGAGTGAAGGGTGCATATCAGGATCCTCCCCAGAGAACGGTTGTAAAGCCTCCTGTTTCTTGCCCTTGTGTAGTGAGTTTCTGACCAGCCTGGAGCTAGGCCTAACTCTATTTTCCTTCCTGCACCGGCTGACCTTGTGGTAGAGCCTTCTCTTGGAGTACAAGCTCCCAGTTTACGGGGCTTCCGTGTCTCCTGACTCTGGTACGTATCAGCTTCCAGGTGATCCTGGGACATGTAGTTCGCCAGGGGTTCCGGTTGTCTCTGCTGGAAATGAGGAATCCTTGCAGACGCAGACCTGGTGTCCGGTATTTAGTGTTGGGGTGAGCGGGTAAAGCTCCTCTGCCACCTATGTAGCTCTCTCTTCTTGCCTTCGGCCCCGCTCGAGGCCCTGACTAAGCTATGCACACTAACGGCAGCTTGCCATGCTTCACCGCTCTTATGGCGTCGGCACGCCTAAAGCTCACTAACCTGAGCGCTTGATGAGTCTGGCCAGCGCTCCACTGCAGGATAACATCCACTGCAGGAGCTGCTCTCAACAGACTGGACTCCTCACAGACTGCTTCCAGTTCAGTAACTGACCAACTGACTCTAAACTCAAACTCCAACTGCCACTGCCTGGCTCCACCTTCCCTATTTATATCCCTAACGGGCTCCCTCTGGTGGTCTGAGGTGGAAGGTGGAGGTGTGTGAATGCTTAAAGGGGCCCTCTGGTGGTGGAATCCATTCTTGCACCCCTCTGTGATCTGTGGTACCAAGCGCAGCTGGGCGCCACACTATCCTGATGTATCGATGCCATCAAAAATTAAGTCTACAACATATGTGTAAGTCTGGCAATCCTCCAATCAATATTAAGTGAGCCGTTATTATTTATTATATTTTTATCATTTATATACGTGATTTATTTAGATTTTTTAATATTATATTTTACTTGATAATGCTGATGGTGAAGACTAAAACTAGGGGACCTCCATAGTGAAAGCAAAATAGTCTCTGAGCCAAAAACTCCATTACTTCTCCCTCCTCAGACGCATAAATGACAGCTTTAAAAAAAAAAAATTGTTTGGGTTTCTGCAGGTAAACATAGTGGAAAAAAGCAAATAAATGATCATTATTGGCCACAAGGGGATGGGAATAAAAATATACTTACCTTATGGAATAGCAGCATTCCTCCATCTCTCTGCCATTGAGCAGCTACTGATTGGCTGCAGGAGTCACATGACGTCCACTGCCAGCAATGACGCAATGTTGAATATGGAAGAGCAGTGCCAGCAGGTTTGGACTGGCCCATAGGAGAACAGGAGAATCCTCCAGTGGGCCACCACCCTCTTATATTAGCAGTACTTGGCACAATACACATGAATCACTATGCACAGACAAAAGGTGGCATCTTATTCATGTAACAATCTGCCCAGTTCATTGTTATATGAATTTGCGATTGAAGATAATGTCACATTTGCATGTAGCTGAAAAGTGGGTCCTGGAGTTGGTTACAGGTGGGCCCTTGGCACCCCACTCCGACACTGAGTGCAGGTGCAGGAGGTGAGTATTGATTTGGTTTTCTTTTGACCACCCTACTGGGGACAATAATGAGTTATTGTACAGTAGTGAACAACCCCATTAAATTTATTTCTTGTGTTCATCAATAGCTAAGAGCTTCACTGTTGGTAAATGCATGAAGAAGGTACCCCCAAAATAGCCAGAATTCAAAAAAACAATATGAAGGTACATATTCCACCCCT
This sequence comes from Phyllobates terribilis, assembly GCF_046119375.1. NCBI lineage: Eukaryota > Metazoa > Chordata > Amphibia > Anura > Dendrobatidae > Phyllobates > Phyllobates terribilis. The sequence goes on from NW_027362767.1 coordinate 152,098,057, forward strand.
GGACTCCAACAAGGGCAAATCCAGGGAGAAGTAGCTCGTCTCAATAAGCCAAAAATGGCAGATTAAGCTCTGCTGCAGTGAAAAGAACAATCAGCATCAAGCAGAGCTAGAGACCCGCCAGCCTCACCTAAGCCCATGGCCATCTGACTCGCCCCCTGGGCCGTGGCGCACTCGGGACCGGTCTTCAGGGCAATGCTGGGAGTAGTAGTGGCGACCCGGTCCCGTGGCTCAGTGTGGTCAGACGAGTGGTAGTCTATGATGTGCTGTAGGTAATGTCCGACTACGCCACCCGTGGATTGCGGTCAGGGAGGACCGCCGCTGCAAGGCAGACCACTGAGGCTGGTGTTGGAGATGTAGCAGGGAATAGTACAACTCCCCACGGGAGGAGCGTAGCCTCAGGGCAGTGTAATAGGATGCTGGGGGTGATGGTGCAGGCGCGGCAGTAACCACACAGAGTCCAATAATGCAGTCCAGGGTCTTTTACTGATCTTATCATAAACCCAACAGGAGTACAGGGTAGGAATGGACCTGGGTGTCTGAGGGCATTCAGGCGAGCTCCGCTGGTCAGGGTGAGTGGTTAGGCCTACCGTTCTCTCTCTGCCCTTGCTGACTATCTCCCCCTTTAGTGGTATGATAGCCCACGTCCCTGAGCTTGCCGTGTACTACGCCTGTATGGCTTGCGACTCGGGCCTTAGGTACCTGTTGCTTCTCCGTGCTGTACCGGTCCTTCTGTGTAGCGGAACCTCCAGGCTTCTTGGCCAAGGGACCTGAAATCCCTTGCGGGTTGGTTATCTGCTGCAGGGCTTGCAACCCTGACAGCCTCGGACCCCAGTGTCCGGTTGTGTAGTCTCTCTCTGCCAGGACCGGCTCTCGTCGCCTCTGTCCCTGGCTTTCTGTTCCTCCTTTGCCTCCTGGACTCCTCAGCTGCGGCTGACCTGTCCCTCTCTTCTGGGAACCCTTCTGGATACTTCAGAAGTGGGTCCTGGTCTCCCTAACCCTGCCCTCAGTACCAGTTTTTATAGGGGCAGCCTGTTCCCCCTACTGGCCTGGGACAGGAGGTGCTGCATGCAAGTGTTCATGACCAGAGAACCTCCCTCCTGCTCTCAGACACAGCCTTACAAATTTGTGGCATCCAGGCCTGGGGTGACACAAATCCCCTTGCTGACGCATGAGAAAAGGGCTTGGCTCAAAGAGCCAATAGTGGCGGGACATGCCTTTCCGTAGCAGCCAGCTGTAGATGCTGGGCTGCCACAAGTAATTTCCGGGCCCCATACTGGCAAAATTTTCAGGTCCCCTTGAGACTCCGCCCAGGCTCCACCCCTCGAACCTTCCCAAATCCCACCGCTCACTTTTGGAAAAACTCAATTTCTTCACCACGTCTTCACCAATCACATATTAACAGCTCCAATCAACACCAGATCACATACATAGCCATCAGCTTTTGTTTTGACCAAAAGATTTTCTAAGCAGCCACCAAGACAAGGAGTCTCTTCTGGCCAGGCCCTGCTCTACTCTAACCTATTAAACATTTCTTAACAAATGTAATACTCTTTTTAGGCATATTTTTCTTTATTTTTCTTTAAGGGAATGAGTCACATACATTTTTTTAAAACAACCAATAATACCACATACAAGAGACAAATACTGCCACACCACGACAAGATCACATATTACCACCACATAGCGACCGAATAATACCACATACAAGGGACAAATACCGCCACACCATGACCAAATCACATATTACCACCACATAATGACCTAATAATACCAAATACAAGGGACAAATATCGTCACACCATGACCGGACCACATATAATTACCACATAGTGACCAAATAATATCACGTACAGGGGATGAATACCGCCACACCATGACCAGATAACATATTAGGGCAGCACGGTGGCTCAGTGGATAACACTGCAGCCTTGCAGCACTGGGGTCCTGGGTTAAAATCCCACCAAGGACAACATCTGCAAGGAGTTTGTATGTTCTCCCTGTGTTTGCATGGGTTTTCTCCGGGTTCTCCGGTTTCCTCCCACACTCCAAAGACAGACTGATAGGGAATCTAGATTGTGAGCCCCAGTGGGGACAGCGATGATAATGTATGTAACAATAAACAATGAGAGGGAAAATAGAAAACCCTAAAGCTGCCGTGTCACTGGTATTGGTGCCTTTACATTAATTTAGTATGGAAACACATTTGACTCGCCTGTGGTAAATCACAAAAGAGATTCACCTGTGATTAATTGTCGGTGCCCATGTGACATGAATTAGCCAATGAATGATGACTTCGGTGTTTTAAAAAGTCACATGGTAGGCCCTGTTCCTTTATCACAATGGTGAAGACAAAGGCGCTGTCTGAGGACATCAGATCTGCTATTATTACTATTAGCAAACACAAGACTTCCAAAGGGCATAAGGCCATCTCCAAAGACCTTGGTATCTCAGTGTCAACAGTGTGCAATGGTATTAAGAAGTTTAAGAAGCATGGAACCGTCAAGAACTTCCCTGGATGTGGGGGAAAGAAGAAAATATACAAGAGATGTCTTTGAAGGTTGGTGCGAATGGTGGAAAAAACACCATGTCAAACATCCAAAGACCTGAAGGCCAACCTGGAACAATCTGGGGTCATAGTAACATGCGCCGCACACTAAACCAAGCAGAGCTTTATGGGCAAACGCAAAGGAAGAAACCATTGCTGAATAAAAGACATAAAAAGGAATGACTGACCTTTGCCAAAGAGTACCTTGACAAACCACAATCCACAAATAGAGCTTTTTGGCAATGGAAAGCAACAGTTTGTTTACAGACGGCACAATGAAGCTTATAAGGAAAAGAACACCTTACCAACAGTTAAGCACAGTGGAGGATCCATAATGCTGTGGGGTTGCTTTGCTGCATCCGGCACTGGAGGCCTTGACCGTATTACAGGAATCATGAAATCAGAGAATTACAGTGAAATGTCCTACCCAGTGTAAGAAAACTTGGTTTGAGTCGAAGATCATGGGTTTTCCAGCAAGACAATGACACAAAGCACACATCCAAAAGTATACAGGAATGATTGAAAAAGAAAAAAATGGACTGTTTTAAAATGGCCAGCAATGAGTCCTGACCTCAACCCCACTGAAAATCTTTGGGGTGAGCTGAAATCTGCCATTGGGAAAAAGAACCCTGGAAACATTCAAGAGCTTGAACAAACTGCAAAGGAAGAGCGGGGAAAAATTCCAGCTGAGGAGTGCAAGAAGCTTATAGATGGCTACAAAAAAAGTTTGGAGGCCGTCATCAATGCCAAAGGGTGTGCAGCCAAGTATTAATTAGGGGGGTCTTTATTGCTGCACATGCTGTTTACTCTGTTTCTTTTTTGAAATTGCAACATGGAAATTGAAAAAACAATGTTTTATTGTTATATTATTTTGGACCATTAATTAAAAAATCCTGAGGATATAACTTTGGTACATTTCCATTTATTTCTGAAGATATTGTACATTCTATGAAAAAAAAATGAAGGGGTGCCAATAATGGTGAGTAGCACTGTAGTGTACAGTTAATACGGGGATCACCAGTGACATTATACACAGGAGCTCTGTGTATAGTGTACAGATAATACAGAGACTCACTAGTGACATTATACACATGAGTTCTGTATATAGTGTCAGTGTACAGGTAATACAGGAATCACCAGTGACATTATATACAGGAGCTCTGTATGTAGTGTATAGTGTACAGGTAATACAGGGATCACCAGTGACATTACACAAAGGAGCTCTGTACATAGTATACAGTGTATAGTGTCAGTCTGTACAGATAATACACTGACTCATTGGTGACGTCTCTAGGTGAAGTCTTTCATCTTCACTTTTCTTTTTCATCCAGCACAGACCACCATCACTTCTTCCAGCCAGGACTCGTCTCTGCATAAAATAACACAGCTATCTAGACCACCGCTTCCTGAGCGCATTCCCCAATTTTTCCCCAACTTCTACACTACACCAGATGAAGAAAATAAAAGCAACATAGTGTCACCCTGCACAGTAACAGGACCCCCCTCCACTAAAAACAGTATAGTCAAAAATAAAATACATCACAGCAATAGTAATATCCATAATTATCCCATACAGTAATAATATCCTACATTATGGCCCCTTGTGTCTCATTCCTGGCCCCATATGTTCTCCTATCCTGCCCCATATGTTCTCCCATCCTGCCCTCATATTGCGGCTTTCAGTACAAGAAAAAGTTTCTCCTTACCTGGCCGTGGTCCAGCAGCGTCCTCTCCCTCATTCATTAGAGGTGCGGATGCACAGGCGCGTGACAGTGATGTCATACGCCGGCGACGTGTGCACCGACGTCAGCTGCCGGCTTGTGATTGGCTGGCGGCTTTTTACTATTGCTGTGCAGGGAGCCGATGGCTTTCTGTACTGCAACTGAATGTTAGTTATTGGATGCATATTCAGTTGAAAATTGTGGGCCAGGTAACCGGATGGGAGCACCGGTTCTTGCCGATTCGGGTAACCGCCTGCTATTATAACAAGCGGTTCCATCAAACCGGGGAGAGCCCCCTGAATCCCACCACTGCAGCCAGTGTCTTATATATAACCTTCTCACCTATATCTCTCTGATGTCTTTTGCCTCTCTCTGTCATGTTTCCTGTCTCTCTCTCTTCTCAATTCTTCCATCTTTTCTCTCTCCCGCTCTTTTCTTTCTTTCTCCCTGGTTGTATGTGGCTCCACCCCCACCATTTAGCCCCACCCCTCCATGTTCTACAGTCTGACTGCAGACTGGAGGGTGAGCATTGCTGTCACAGCGCGTCCCTCCACTGCAGCTGGCAATTCTCTGCACGGCCGCGTGCACCGCCCGCGCTCTGCTCCTCACTATGCAGAGAGTGAAGGAGCAGAGAACAAGTGAGCATGGCTCCGCGGATACCCGGCATTACAGCGCCCCGGCTTAGTACCAGGTGAGCAGAAGCAAAAAGAGGGTTCAGGTCCCCTCTGTTCATCAGGCCACATACGCCAGTGAGGGCAGTAATGTCCTGATGGCAGTCCTGCGTAGATGAGGGCAGTCCGACTGTCCATCAACAGCAAACATTGAGTTTTTGTTACACCCAAAGTTTCGTTCCTTGGGAGGAATAAACATAACCTAGGTTGTCTGTAAGTGGTTAGTCTCCCTCTCAGGGGTGTACATAGAAATCATGGGGCCCCATAGCAGAAGCTCTAATTGGGCCCCCCTGCCCCAAAAATAAAAAATATATATATTTGTCTGTGTCACTGAAGAGCAGATCTCACAACTTTCCAGCCTTTACATAGCAATTCTCCTCCTGCTGAAGCCCTAGATTCCTCTTTCATTGCCATTGCACCCACAAAGTATGATGCCAATAAACGTGCCCCCCAAACACAGTATGATACCCCAGGGTGCATTCCTCCACATGCACAGTATAATGACCCTATTGTACCCCACCTCAACTCCCAAGGCAATGTATGGTGACCCTAACACAGTACGATCCCCCAACTGTGACTCCCACAGAGTCCTTCATACCGTATAATGGGCCTACATATAGTATAATGGCCTGCACTAGCCCTCCAAACAGTATAATGGCCCCACACAGCCCTCCAAACAGTATGATGGACCCCACACAAACCTTCACACCATATAATTGCTTTCATACAGTATAATGGCCCTCCACATAGGCCTCAAAATATTATAATGGCCCCACATAGCCTAACATAGTATAATGCGCCCCCCATAATCCTCCATATAGTATAATGAACTTCCCATGGTCCTCCATAGAATATAATGCACTCCCCATAGTCCTCCATACAGTCTGTTACACACCCCAAAGGGTAAAATGCAGCCCCCAAATAGTATAATACACCCCACAGTCCTGCAGTATTATGGTCACCACGTACTCAGTGATTTTAAAATATCGTAAATTTCCCTATCTTAGTACGCATTGCTCCCTCATCACCCAATCCTGGTACGCATGGCCTCCTCATCCCCTAATCCTGATAATCATGGCACCCCTCATCCCGCAATCCTGGAACGTATGGCATCCCACATCCCCCAATCCTGGTACGTATGGCACCCCTCATCCCCCAATCCTGGTACATTTGGCACCCCTCATCCCCCAATCCTGGTACGTATGGCACCCCTTATCTCCCAATCCTGGTACGTATGGCACTCCTCATCCCCGTTCCTGGTATGCATGGCCCCCTCATCCCCCAATCCTGGCAAGCATGGCCCCCTCATCCCCCAATCCTGGTATGCATGGCACCCCTCACCCCCAATTCTGGTATGCATGGTACCCTTCATCCCCAATCCTGGTATGCATGGCCTCCTCATCCCCAAATCCTGGTATGTATGGCCCCCTCATTCCCCAATCCTGGTATGCATGGCCAGCTTATCCCCAATCCTGGTATGAATGGCCTCTTCATTCCCCAATCCTGGTATGTGTGGCCCCCTCATCCCGCAATCCTGGTACGTATGGCATCCCACATCCCCCAATCCTGGTACGTATGGCACCCCTCATCCCCCAATCCTGGTACATTTGGCACCCCTCATCCCCCAATCCTGGTACGTATAGCACCCCTTATCTCCCAATCCTGGTACGTATGGCACTCCTCATCCCCGTTCCTGGTATGCATGGCCCCCTCATCCCCCAATCCTGGCAAGCATGGCCCCCTCATCCCCCAATCCTGGTATGCATGGCACCCCTCACCCCCAATCCTGGTATGCATGGTACCCTTCATCCCCAATCCTGGTATGCATGGCCTCCTCATCCCCAAATCCTGGTATGTATGGCCCCCTCATTCCCCAATCCTGGTATGCATGGCCAGCTTATCCCCAATCCTGGTATGAATGGCCTCCTCATTCCCCAATCCTGGTATGTGTGGCCCCCTCATCCCCCAATCCTGGTAGGCATGGCCCCATCACTGCACACACACAAAAAAACACTTATACTCACCTTTGTTTCCCCCCCTCACCCCCAATCCTAGTATGCATGGTACCCCTCATCCCCAATCCTGGTATGTATGGCCCTCTCATTCCACAATCCTGTTATACATGGCCACCTCATCCCCAATCCTGGTATGCATGGCCTCCTCATTCCCCAATCCTGGTATGCATAGCCTCCTCAGCCCCTAATCCTGGTATGTATGGGTCCTCTTCCCCCAATCCTGGTATGTATGGCACCCCTTATTCCCATTCCTGGTAGGCATGGCCCCATCACTGCACACACGAAAAAAACACTTATACTCACCTTCCTTCTTCCCCTCACCCCAAATCCTGATAAGCATGATACCTCTCATCCCCAATCCTGGTATGCATGGCCTCCTCATCCCTCAATCCTGGTATGTGTGGCCCCCTCATCCCCCAATCCTAGTATGCATGGCCACCTCATTCCCAATCCTGGTATGCATGGCCTCCTCAGCCCCCAATCCTGGTATGTATGGGTCCTCTTCCCCCAGTCCTGGTATGTATGGCACCCCTTATTCCCAATCCTGGTATGCATGGACTCCTCATCCTCCAATCCTGGTATGTATGGCCCCCTCATCCCCAATCCTGGTATGTATGACCCCCTCATCCCCAATGCTGGTATGCATGGCACCCCTCACCCCCAATCCTGGTATGTATGGGCCCTCTTCCCCCAATCCTGGTATGTATGGCTCCCTCACCCCCAATCCTGGTATGCATAGACTCCTCATCCTCCAATACTGGTATGTATGGACTCCTCATAGCCCAATCCTGGTATGTGTGGCCCCCTCATCCCCCAATCCTGGTATGTGTGGCCCCCTCATCCCCCAATCCTGATATGTGTGGCCACCTCATCCCCCAATCCTGGTATGCGTGGCCCCCTCATCCACCAGTACTGGTATGCATGGCCCCCTCATCCCCCAATCCTGGTATTGCTTGGCCCCCTCATCCCCCAATCCTGGCATGTGTGGCCCCCTCATCCCCCAATCCTGGTATGTGTGGTCCCCTCATCCCTAAATCCTGACATATGGGACCATCACTGCACACACAAAAAAAACCCACTTATACTCACCTTCCTTCCTGCCCTCTGCTCCAGCGCTGTGTCCTGTCTGCCAGCAGCGCATGTCGGCATCTGAGCAGCGCGCGCTCTCAGACGCCGAGGTGAGTTGCTGCTGTCAGCATATTCACTCCTCTCCACGCCAGGATTATGGGTGTGGAGAAGAGTGAATATGCATTCTCTTTAGCAGCTGGCACTATCAGCAGGAGCTGCGGCTCAGAGCTTCTCCGTGCTATTAAAGAGAATGAATATTCATTCTTCTCCACGCCCATGGGAGTGGAGAAGAGGGAATATTCATTTCCCTTTAGAAGCCGGCACACGTGGTAGCTGCTGCAGTGGCTACTGCGTGTGTCCCACTCCACCGCCGCAACCTCCCCCGGTAAATACAATACTCACCTATCCTCCTTGTTCCCCCGCTGCTTTGGGGCCCCCCGGCTCACAGGCCCACCCCGGCTCATGGGCCCCATAGCAGTGGGGTGGCCTGCCACCATTGGCGGTACACCACTGCTCCCTCTTCCTACTGCTCATCTCTGTGCTTCTTTATGGGCAGTCAGGTTATGTAAGAAAAAGTAAGAAAAAAAATTGTTTTCCTTCATTTTCAAGGATTTTTTTGGAAACTCAATGACATTTACAACATTGATACTGTCACATACAGGTCGGTTATCCACTATATTAGCAAACATGTTCTTCATTTATGCTGAAAACAATGACAAAGACACTCGGGGTACAGGACAATGACACCGACACTCGGGGTACAGGACAATGACTCCGACACTTGGGTACAGGACAATGACGCCGACACTCGGGGTACAGGATAATGACACTGACACTCGGGGTACAGGATAATGACGCCGACAGTCGGGGTACAGGACAATGACGCCGACACTCGGGGTGCAAGGCAATGACGCCGACACTCGGGTACAAGACAATGACGCCGACACTCGGGGTATAGGACAATGATGCCGACACTTGGGGTACAGGACAATGACACAGACACTCGGGGTACAGGATGATGACACTGACACTCAGGGTACAGGATGATGACACGGACACTCGGGGTACAGGATGATGACACTGACACTCAGGGTACAGGATGATGACACTGACACTCGGGGTACAGGATGATGACACGGACACTCGGGGTACAGGATGATGACACTGGCACTTGGGGTACAGGATAATGACATTGACACTCAGGGTACAGGATGATGACACTGACACTCGGGGTACAGGATAATGACACTGACACTTGGTTATGGTATAATGACACTGACACTCGGGGTACAGGATAATGACACTGACACTTGGTTATGGTATAATGACACTGACACTTGGTTATGGTATAATGACAGTTTTATTATTACAAGCTCATCATTCCCTATCTTTGTATGCAGGACTGAAGACACATCCGTGCACTAAAGAATATCTCCAACTCCCTAATTGTTATGCAAGAACAGAAATGAAGGAATAACAATGATAGGAACCTAATATTTTTGGAACCCCGTAAGAATTTTTTTTTAATTCATAGACACAGGTGCAGCATAAAGAGCTGCAGAGGAATCAGTTCCCACATCGTGTTGGAGCCTTGAACACGTTCCGGGTCACGTATTTTGTACTCTGGCCAAGAGATCAGCCAGTCGCTCCAGGTCATAAACCAGTGATAATGACATGGTTATATATTGTTTTATTGTAATTTATATATATTTTATATACATGTTTTATACATATACAGTACAGACCAAAAGTTTGGACACACCTTCTCATTTAAAGATTTTTCTGTATTTTCTTGACTATGAAAATTGTGCATTCACACTGAAGGCATCAAAACTATGAATTAACACATGTGGAATTATATACTTAACAAAAAAGTGTGAAACAACTGAAAATATGTCTTATATTCTAGGTTCTTCAAAGTAGCTACCTTTTGCTTTGATGACTGCTTTGCACACTCTTAGCATTCTCTTGATGAGCTTCAAGAGGTAGTCACCGGAAATGGTCTTCCAACAATCTTGAAGGAGTTCCCAGAGATGCTTAGCACTTGTTGGCCCTTTTGCCTTCACTCTGCGGTCCAGCTCACTCCAAACCATCTCGACTGGGTTCAGGTCTGGTGACTGTGGAGGCCAGGTCATCTGGCGTAGCACCCCATCACTCTCCTTCTTGGTCAAATAGCCCTTACACAGCCTGGAGGTGTGTTTGGGGTCATTGTCCTGTTGAAAAATAAATGATGGTCCAACTAAACGCAAACCGGATGGAATAGCATGCCGCTGCAAGATGCTGTGGTAGCCATGCTGGTTCAGTATGCCTTCAATTTTGAATAAATCCCCAACAGTGTCACCAGCAAAGCCCCCCCACACCATCACACCTCCTCCTCCATGCTTCACGGTGGGAACCAGGCATGTAGAGTCTATCCGTTCACTTTTTCTGCGTCGCACAAAGACACGGTGGTTGGAACCAAAGATCTCAAATTTGGACTCATCAGACCAAAGCACAGATTTCCACTGGTCTAATGTCCATTGCTTGTGTTCTTCAGCCCAAACAAGTCTCTTCTGCTTGTTGCCTGTCCTTAGCAGTGGTTTCCTAGCAGCTATTTTACCATGAAGGCCTGCTGCACAAAGTCTCCTCTTAACAGTTGTTGAAGAGATGTGTCTGCTGCTAGAACTCTGTGTGGGATTGACCTGGTCTCTAATCTGAACTGCTGTTAACCTGCCATTTCTGAGGCTGGTGACTCGGATAAACTTATCCTCAGAAGCAGAGGTGACTCTTGGTCTTCCTTTCCTGGGGCGGTCCTCATGTGAGCCAGTTTCTTTGTAGCGCTTGATGGTTTTTGCAACTGCACTTGGGGACACTTTCAAAGTTTTCCCAATTTTTCGCACTGACTGACCTTCATTTCTTAAAGTAATGATGGCCACTCGTTTTTCTTTACTTAGCTGCTTTTTTCTTGCCATAATACAAATTCTAACAGTCTATTCAGTAGAACTATCAGCTGTGTATCCACCAGACTTCTGCACAAGACAACTGATGGTCCCAACCCCATTTATAAGGCAAGAAATCCCACTTGTTAAACCTGACAGGGCACACCTGTGAAGTGAAAACCATTTCCGGTGACTACCTCTTGAAGCTCATCAAGAGAATGCCAAGAGTGTGCAGAGCAGTCATCAAAGCAAAAGGTGGCTACTTTGAAGAACCTAGAATATAAGACATATTTCAGTTGTTTCACACTTTTTTGTTAAGTATATAATTCCACATGTGTTAATTCATAGTTTTGATGCCTATACAATACAATATACAATACAAAACTCTAGACATTTCATCCCCACCACCAGGTCCACCTTGGAAAGCCCCCGTAACACCTTCTTTGCTGTGGTTTTGCTACGCGCTGCCCTTTCTGGTCTGGTTCACAGTCCAAGGATGACTCTTTTGCCAAATTACCATTTATCTACATGGATTGGACCTTTGAGTCACCCAAATTTTTGCACCTACAGCTAACGCACGTTAGAAGATGAAAGTATTGGCGCTCCAAACTGATCAAAACTAGTGAAATATTTGGATAAAAGATCTCAATTTTATTAAAGGTGCTACTACGTACAATAGGATATGAAATAAAGAAACATGTTTTGCTAAGTCTAGGTCCTGCTAAACATTAGTTACAGAGTGCATAAAGGATGTGGTCACTCTTCTCCTTTCATATATTTTGTGGGTAAAACTAGAATTGGTAAATATTACCAGTAAACATAGTAAGCGGTGGAAAACAAATTCTTAAAGGGGTTGTCGAGACACTATAAACTGATGACCTATCCACAGGATAAGTCATCAATATGGCATTGGTAAGGGTCTTTCACCCAGCACCCCCACCAATCAACTATTAATTTGCAAAGTGCAGCGCTATTGAATATGTAGCTGCAGCTGCTGAGTGCTACAGAACAGCTTTGTCTAAGGTGCTGAAGTCTCTGGAACAGATAACAGCTGATCGGTGAGGGTAGCCCTCCAACAATCCTGTATTTATTATCTTTTGTACAGATTGGTCATCAATAGTGATGAGCGAGCACTAAAATGCTCGGGTACTCGATGCCCGGGTAGAGCACATTGGAATACTCGGGTGCTCTCAATGTAAGTCTATGGGAAAGTCGAGCATTTTTCACTGGTTCCCTCTTCCCTCTTACGGTCTGCAGGGGGCTTAAAATTGCCCAAATCGATGGGATCAGTGTTAAAATGACATGGGAACAGCATGGGGAAGACCCCTGGAAGCATCTCTGACTCCCAGATCACTGCTTTCAGCAACGTGGTCAGAGTATTACGCCACTTTTATGGACTCACAATAAAACATACAAAAACGAAACCAAAATGGATTTTCCTGGGAAATATGTTAAGGAACATCCTTTCCAGGGTAATGACTTGTATATAAAGCAAAATAATTAACCAAAAACAAAAATGCTCCTCCACAACTTGGGCTATGTTCACACGTAGCCTTTTTGACACGTTTTTGCACTTTTGCATTGCTTTCAATGGTGAAAAATACATTCACCAGTAAATGTAATTTTAACATTTTACAACCTCATCTGGCCATGTGGTGTGTGACACATCATCAGACTCATGCATACAGTGCTGAAAAGACATGGGAACAGCATGGGGAAGTCCTCTGGAAGCATCTCTGACTCCCAGGTCACTGCCTAAAAGTGTGGTCATCAGACGTGATCCTAGTGCGATAATAATACAGACATTTTTGGCAATGACGCGCCCCCTGGGCCGTGGGGGATACCCGGAGCCGGGCCTTCTGTAGACGTTGGGGGTTGTAGTCACCGTGGCGGTGACCCGGTCCGTGCCCAGGGTGGTCAAACCAGGGGCAGTCTATTTGTGTGATGTTGTTTATAAGGTTAAATGTCCGACTACGCCACCTGTGGATTGCGGTTATGAGGAACCGCAGCTGCGGGGCAGACCGCTTAAGCTGATGGTGCGTGCAGCAAGTCTAGTATGACTCCCCACAGGAAGAGTGTAGCTTCAGGGCAGCGCAAGTGAATGATGGTGGTGGTTGTATAAGGGCGTCCCAGTGCAGTTAGTGCTGGCGCGGTAAGAAACACGGAGACAAGGTGTTGCAGTCCCAGGGTCTTTACTCACAGTTGTTAATCCACGTTACTTCAGCTGATCATAACTTCCTGCGCTGCGCTGCGTTCACCAGGTGAGGGGCCCGGTCAACCCCCAGGTAGCTTTGGAGTACTTATCAGGACCCCCTTTATGTGTCCTTTCTCTGGCCTTCTCGTGCCTCACACCTTACAACGCTTGTGTACGGCTTCCGCGGGCCTTGGCGGGCGATGTGTGTTCCGTCCCCTGGGCCCTATGTGGCTGCCTTCCTTACGTGGGATGTGAGTGGCCGGTGGCACATGCAATGCCACAGCCTCCGGTGACTAGCTGAGCGTGGTTTCTGCCTCCACTAGTTAAGGGATCCGGTTCCCTGTCTTGGCCTGACCCCCCTACCTCCTGGTAGCGGAGGGCGCACGGGTGGCGTTCTGCACTGCCCATACCCCTAGGGTCCCTTCTGTGTTCCTCAGAGCCTTCCTGCTCCTTCTCCTCTCCTTCAGGCCCAGGCCTCTCGACTCGGCCTGCCTGCGGAGCAGAGCTCATACAGAGCCTCTGCTCCCTGACTGAACTCCAATCCCTAAGATGGCTACTCTCTTTATATTTCCCGCTATGTGCTCCCCTTAACTACTTCCTCCACCCATCCACCACTTGGTTTCCCCTAACTAGGTGGTTCCCTCCCCCCACTCCAGCCAGGGATCAGGGACAGTTGTGCTTCCCCACAGGAGCATTGTCGCCCTGTCCCCCGGAAATGTGGTGTAGTGGATGCAGTGCTAGGGTCCTGAGCCGTACTCCTTCCTTACCTGAGAGTGAGATATCACACCTCTGGGTGAGGTGCAGTACCTCTGTGGCGACCGAACCCTCAGGGGCGCCACAGCAACGTGACAAATATTAAACTTCAACACGACTATTTAGAAGTAGTATAGTATATTTATAATGGGTTATTCATTAATTTTAAATACAAGACCCACTCAGATAAACAATGAACAACCACACAATCATTTTAAAATTATTCATTTAATAAATGTATATTAAAAATACATACATATATAAATCAAAAAACATGATTATTATAATAAATACCCAATAATTAATTTGCTGTGGGGCATAGATCAATAAAAAGAAGAATATAAATGGCAAATCCAGACTATGTGTTAAAGTGCATAGTGCAATAAATACATATAGCAGAAACTCAAAAATATAAATAAATTAATTTACAGTGCATGTATATAAATTAGAGTGCTAAATTAAATGCATTAAAGGTAACCAAATAAACACATAGGGAGGAATAAATACTATATAAATACCATGTAGCTAGGCCCCACCACAAAATATTAAATTAAATATTGAACTTCATTTAAAATGGGCAAGGTTTCTGACAAGGGACGGGGAATGGGAATGGCGTAATGGTGATGGTGATAGTGCACGCAGAGGCCGTGGGCAAGATGAAACTGTGCCTGCTGAGGGAGCACAGCAAACACCCACGTCATGTCAAACTACCTTCCTGTCCCAATTACTAGGGGGCGGCGGAACACCATTATTGAACCCAGAGCAGTGTGAAAAGATTGTAGGTTGGATAGCAGATAATGCTTCCAGTCAGTTTGCCACCACCACCCTGTCTTCCACACGGTCCAGTCTCAGTATCTGTGAGTCTGGACAATATTATTATTATTACTATAGCGCCATTTATTCCATGGCGCTTTACATGTGAAAAAGGGGTATACATAGCAAAAACAATTACAATAATCTTGAACAAAAATGTGACAGTGGCTGGTACAGGAGAGGACCCTGCCAGCGAGGGCTTACAGTCTATAAGCGATGGATGAGGATACAGTACGTGAGGGTAGAGCTGGTCATGCAGCGGTATAAAGGAGCGAGGGGTTGTACACTTGTCGGAAGAGGTAGGTCTTCAGGTTCCTTTTAAAGGTTTCAACAGTAGGCGAGAGTCTGATGTGTTGGGGTACAGAGTTCCAGAGTAGGGGTGATGCACGGGAGAAATCTTGTATGCAATTCTGGGAAGAGGAGATAAGAGGGGAGTAGAGAAGGAGATCTTATGAGGATCGGAGGTTGCGTGCAGGTATGTACCGGGAGACTAGGTCACAGATGTATGGATGAGACAGGTTGTGGATGGCTTTGTATACCATGGTTAGGGTTTTGAACTGGAGTCTTTGGGCAATGGGAAGCCAGTGAAGGGATTGACAGAGAGGAAAGGCCGGGGAATAGCGGGGGGACAGGTGGATTAGTCGGGCAGCAAAGTTTAGGATAGATTAGAGGGGTGCGAGAGTGTTAGAGGGGAGGCCACAGAGCAGGAGGTTACAGTAATCGAGGAGGAAGATGATGAGGGCGTGCACTAGTGTATTTGCAGATTCTTGTTTAAAGAATGTGTGGATCCGGAAGATTTTTTTTACTTGGAGTTGGCATATTCCTCACCCTGATCCTCCTTCCTCCCACCATTCCGAGTGCCCTCAGACAACTGATCTCACACTTGGACACTCCGAAGAGCTGTTATGTTCATCTTTCCATTTATAGATTCTGGCCTCTCGCTCAGTCCGCTTCAACCAGGGCAACAGGAGATCGCATGTAGCGATGCCCAAATGTTTCAGCAGCCATGGTCACATGCAGGTGACGCTGGGAAAGTTCAATTACTGTCGCAAAAGGTGGATGATTATGAGACACAATGGACAGAAAGTCAAGAGGAGGACCAGGGTGCAGAAGTGTAAGACAAGGTGGTGGACGATGAAGTCACTGACCCAACCTGGCAAGGTGACATGCGGAGCGAGGACAGCAGCACATAGGGGGAGGGAGGGTAGCACCACAACAGGCAGGAAGAAATAGTGGGGAGGCCACAGACACAAGGCGGGCAATTGTTCCCCAAAACACCAATACCAGGGAAGTTGCCAGTACAACTGTTAGGTCTTCCAGAGTCTGGCTCTTTTTTAAAGACTGTCCAGTTAACCCCAAAAAGGCTATTTCCAACATCTGCCATGCCAGCATCAGCAGGGGCAGCAAAACTACCAGCCTGACCACCACCAGCATGCTCAGGCACATGACCGCAAAGCACCCGACTACTTTGGCCGAACACCAGGGTCCAGAAACAGTGTCTGCGGGTGACACCACTGCCTGTTCCGCTCTTGCGCATGCACGCCAATCCCCTGTCCATGGCGTTGGAGAAGATGCCTCCCACCCTGCACCTGTCATTGCACACTTGCAACTGTCACCATCCACATCCTTGTCCCAACGCAGCGTTCAGTTGTCCCTACCCCAGTCCTTGGAATGCAAGCGCAAATATGCAGCCAGCCATCCACCCACCCACCCACAGGCCACAATACTAAACTGCCACATTTCTCGACTGCTTGCACTAGAAATTTAGCCTTTTAGGCTCATGGAGGCGGAAGCCTTCTGCAACCTCATGGCGGCAACTGGCCCTCGGTCCCCAGCCGCCACTATTTCTCCCGGTGTGGTGTCCCCACCTTACACAAGCACATGTCCCAGAACATTTCCCGTGCCCTCACCAACACAGTTATTGGGAAGGACCGCCTAACCACAAACAAGTGGACAAGTACTTGTGGCCAGGGACGGTACATCTCACTGATGCATCACTTGGTTAATATTGTGAAAGCCGCGACCCAGACCCTGTCGGACCCACCCTGGGACAGGACATGTCCTTCCGACACAGAAGATTGTGGGTCCTGGGTCAATCAGGGTTGCCCTCACATTCTACAGCTCCTGCACCTCCTCCACTTCAGCCTCCATCTCCATCACTTGATTCATTTTTTTCAGGAGATATTCCAGATTATGTCATTAAACTTCATGGGTGCTGTCATGAAAGTCAGTCGCCATCTTAGGAATGATATGTCATACCTGAAGATATTCCCTATTGTCATTTCTAAAAATCCCTCATACCATGTCACATTTCTCCAGCCCTTGGTAAACAGAGCAATTCTCCCCCACCTCTGGAGATCAGTCTCCAGGAACTTCTTTCATATGGTAAATAGATGGGCCAGCTTTGTATCATGACAGAGTCAGCTAGGCCCCAGGGGGGTAATTAAAATCTGAAACCTTTCCATTGTCTGAAGAAACCATGTGCTTTCCTTGTGTAAAATGGCTGCCAACAGCTACAGATATACTATCCATTCATAACCACACGATACAAGTTAGGGAACCCGGATAAAATGTATCCTTTACTCTGCATATACGAATCCATTGGTCCGGAAACGCTTGGCTGAAACGCTACTGGGTTGGTTCCTGACCATACAAGTCTATTA
Organism: Phyllobates terribilis; assembly: GCF_046119375.1. Classification (NCBI taxonomy): domain Eukaryota; kingdom Metazoa; phylum Chordata; class Amphibia; order Anura; family Dendrobatidae; genus Phyllobates; species Phyllobates terribilis. Next base: position 152,115,418 of record NW_027362767.1, read on the forward strand.
ACGGACCAGGCTTGACTGACCTGAGAGGTAAGGGGCGCCGGAGAGTTGTGCCTGTATCGTGGCGTCACGGATTGGTGACGTGAAAGGGACAACACACCACCGTGTTTTCCCCCGCTGGTAGCAGCTTCCTGGCACCACTTACTCTAGGTGCAGTACCTTGACTCACCTGAGAGGTAAGGGGGCGCCAGAGAGCTGCACCCACCGGCCGGATTTCATCACATTGGTGGCAGAGCAGTGGGATTTCCGAGTATAGTGTACATGCATCCCTACTCACAGACACTAAAGACTGCCAGTGGTAATTTCCACTGCTGGAGTCTTAAGGTCAGCCCAACACTAGACTGTCAGAGTAAAGTTATAACAAGGTGTGTGCAAACTCAGGGTTGCAGCGGTGTCAGTGACCCAAGGTTACCAAGATGGCGGAAGGCACCAGGAACAAGTTGAAGGAGAAGACCAATGCTTTGGTCAGTGAGCAGGCAGGGGAGGACAATGTTACTCATGGCGGGGAGGAGCTTAGCTCGGGCACCTCAAGGAGCCAGACCCCAGTACTCGGTCCCGCAGTGGACTGCCCACCACAGCATGGATGCCCTCCTGCAATCGGCCCTGGCCAGTCAGCGGTCTGGGGACACCGCCACTTTTCGGCTCCTCATGGATGAACGCCGGCGAATAGAAGAGGCGGAGCATGCAGAACGAGCTGCGGAGCGTGCAGAACAAGCTGTGGAGTGCAAGCATCAACTGGACCTGGCTCAGCATGGATTCCTTCCAGCACCTCCAGCACAGCAGGAGGCGAATACCTGTAAAGTCTGAGCCGAGAACTTCCCCCTGCTTGAGAAAGATGGAGACCTGGACTCCTTTCTGGTGGCATTCAAAAGGACCTGCCTTCAGCACCATCTGGCCCGGGATCAGTGGGCAAGATACCTGACCCCCCGTTTGAGGGGTAAGTCCCTGGATGCCTTGGGGGACTTACCTGCCAGGGAGGTACAGGACTACGACAGCATCAAGCGGGCCCTGATCCTGTAGTACAACCTCACTCCGGAGTCTTACCGCCAGAAGTTCCGGAGCCTGCTGCGTGGCCCCAAGGACACCTGGACCGATCATATGCGGGCGCTGTTGAGAGCCGCAGAGCACTGGACCTCGGGTCTAGCGCTTACTACCCGCCAGGAGGTCCAGGAACTATTCATCACGGAGCAGTTCTTGTGGAACTCGCGTTCTTCTTTAGAGCGTAGAGCGTGTGAAGCGACAGCCAACTGTCTTGGTAGTTGCACCGCTTCCATCAATTGTCTGACGCTTTCAGCATTTTTCACAGGAGAACCTGCAGTCAGAGCTTTGAGCTCTGCTTCCTGTGCTGACATACTGGGAGGTAAGATTGCAGCCTCTACCAATGTATCTTCAGTTGTGACAGCATATCCAGTATGAAACCTGCCAGAGGTGTCAGCATATCTGGATCCATCCGTATATAACGTAAGTTCTGGGTCATCCAAGGGTACTTCCCCCACTAGAACAAGTGGAGTTGACTCCGCAGTAATTTGTTCTGGACAATCATGCGGTGGAGCCTCTTTCCCCTCTCCTTCAGGTGCTGGTAGCAGGGTGGCTGGGTTGATGGTGGTGCACCAGTGTAATTTCACATTGGCAACATCAACGAACACTGCAGCCGTAGACAGATGTTTAGGTTGCTGTGTGACGTGAACCGCGCGTAGACAGCTGGGGAAGGCCCTGGCTACCGGGTCCAGATGCGCTGAGTAATACCCGACTGGGCGCTGCTCTGTACAGTGTCTCTGTGTGAGTACCCCGGGCTGCATGTCCTCCTGTCTCAGAGACATACAAATGGAAAGAGATTCCAAGGGTAGGGGCTGTCATTATCCTTGACTTTAATTGCTCAAAGGCTTGTTGCAACAGTTCTTGGTGCTCCTTGTTGTTTACATCAGCCAGAGTGTCTTATTTTAATGCGTCATATAAGGGCTGCATCTGCATCAGACATGAGGCGTCTGGGATCCATTGTCTGCAATATGTACATAGTCCGAGGAACCGTTGCAGCTCTATGGGGTCTTTTGGGAATGGTAGTGCATAGATGGCCATCTTCCTTTCTTCTGTGAGATGTCTGGCACCCTGAGTAAGGCAGTGGCCTAAGAAGACCACTTGACCGAGGCAGGACTGAAATTTCGAGCCTGAGACTCGACAATTCAGTTTTGCTAGATGCTTGAGGAGGCTAACACTGGCCCTGATGGACACTTGCTCCGTGGGGGCACACAAAAGAAGGTCATCCACGTATTGTAAAAGTACTATCACAGAGTTGTCCAGCTGCCACGGCAGCAGACAGCTAGACATGTTCTTTGCAAACTGATTAGGGCTATTCTGCGCATTCTGCGGCATGACCGCACCGTCCAAGTAATTTGCCTGCCCTGATATGTAAATGCAAACAGAAACTGACAGTCTTTGTGTAGTGGAATGCTAAAAAACAAAAACAAAAACGTTTGCTAAATCAATTACTGTAAACCAGACAACGTGTATGTGCATCTATTAGAAGCTTAAGGATATATGACCATCTAGAAAATTAATTTACATAAACACATATAATGCTCTGTCATACACTGATCATGATGATCTTCCTCATACACATTCTGGGATTCTGGGTGTAGTGTGTATTGCGGCCTGTATTCCGGGTGTTCTAAGATGGCTACCACCAGAAGGAAGCATACTACAGGAAGGGTGCACCAAGATGGCCACCACCAAAGGGACATGTGGTCAGAGGCTGGAGGTGATGCAATGGGTGTAGCAACATGGCCGCTGCAGAAAGGGTTGGAACTTTGGGCGGACATAGGTATAACAGATGAGGATGGGGCACTAGGAGTGGCTTGGGTAGTGGCAAGGGGTGGGTCTCCTGGACAGGGCACGTGACATGCAACACAATAATCTGCTGACAATGGATTCTGCTGACCACAATTAGAACATTTCCAACAATTCATTACTCCGCCATTATCGGAGAGCAGTATCTTTGTAATACACATAACATAGCGTCTTTCCCTTATTGTCTGTATTTTCTTCCTCCATTCACCTTTTTTCCCTCTCTGCTCTGTACCAAGCCAAGGCCGTTTTGCTATGCTAGCAGCTGTAACTGGGCGCTTATCTGGCAGCGCGCATATTTCAGTTAACCATTTAAGTTCCTCCACATATCTACATACTTTTTCCTTCGGTCAACAAACTCAGCGCAACCTTCAGCGCAACTTTTCCCTCACATGCATTCACTTTTCAACATTTCAACATTCCATTATCTTCCTTGCTGCATTTAGCATCTTGTATTGTAATCTTACACAATGACATTACTCTTTTTCCTCTACATGTATAACAAACTGACATGATAGCTGTCCTGCTCTTGTAGCTATCACCTCTCCTTCCCTTAACGGACCATGGTCACGGATGTAATCATTAGATGCAGCTAGTATTGTAGGTCCCCCAATACGACATATCTCTGCAGCTAGCCCCCACCCATGCTGCAGTTTCGCATTTGCTGCGTTTACAATGATCCCAACCTGCTGTTGTGGTATACTCCCCATGCCTATTCTCAGTATAGTGGAGAAATTTGAAAGACTATTCAGTAAAACAGACGCCACTTCCTAATACTCGTGTCCATGTTCTATTTCCCCAGTTTGGGAGAGGGTGAATAGGGAAGAGCTCAGAGGACCCTGGGTCTCTCTGAATGGAGTATGGACCATAACAGGGGCAGGTGCGGGTGATGGTTTATAATACCCCCCGTCAGCGTTAAGTAATGGGCAGGTTGGTGCTACAACACTGGGTTTACGTGCTCCACAATTATAGCACGTCTTACAGAGCCTTCCCCAGCTGTCTACGTGCGGTTCACGCCACACAGCAACCTAAACATCTGTCTACGGCTGCAATGTTCGTTGATGTTGCCAATGTGAAATTACACCGGTGCACCACCATCAACCCAGCCAGCTGCTAGCATAGCAAAATGGCCTTGGCTTGGTACAGAGCAGAGAGGGAAAAAAGGTGAATGGAGGAAGAAAATACAGACAATAAGGGAAAGACGCAATGTTATGTGTATTACAAAGATACTGCTCTCCGATAATGGCGGAGTAATGAATTGTTGGAAATGTTCTAATTGTGGTCAGCAGAATCCATTGTCAGCAGATTATTGTGTTGCATGTCACGTGCCCTGTCCAGGAGACCCACCCCTTGCCACTACCCAAGGCACTCCTAGTGCCCCATCCTCATCTGTTATACCTATGTCCGCCCAAAGTTCCAACCCTTCCTGCAGCGGCCATGTTGCTACACCCATTGCATCACCTCCAGCCTCTGACCACATGTCCCTTTGGTGGTGGCCATCTTGCCGCCACCCATATTCTATGCTGGTATTGATACATAGACCATATCCTTTTTTTGTGGAGGGGTACACCGCAGCAGCTCAAGAGGTTTATGAGTGAGATTAATAACAACAATTTAAATATCCGCTTAACATATAAAGCAAATGCAGCTAAAGTTGACTTCCTTGACGTCAGCCTGGAGGTGGACGATGATTTCTCCATCAGGACTGACGTATACAGGAAGTCAACAGCCGTAAACTCACTCATTCATGCCTCTTCTGCACATAACCCCGCAACAATTGGGGCCGTCCCGGTTGGACAGTATCTGAGGGCGAGACGGATCTGCTCCTCTTTGGAGGCATTTGAAGATCAGGCCAGATCCCTAAAGTCAAGATTCCTCCAACGCGGTTATAGTAAGCGGTCGATTAAAAGAGGATATAATAGAGCCAAGGCAACATCTCGCTCCCAATTATTATACGGTCAGAGAAATATTAAATCAGTTGATAATCAGACCCGCTTTATCTCTACATATAATACCAAGTGGAATGAGATGAGTATCATCCTTAAGAGACACTGGCCGATTCTGTTGACAGAACCCGCCTTAGCGGATACTCTTGGAGACTCTCCATCCATGACTTCTAGGAGAGCCAAAAATCTCAGTGATATGATAGTCAAGAGCCATTATGTTCCTCCTAACAAGACGTTTTCTCAGCATTTCAACCCACTCTGGGGTGCTTCCCATGCGGCCACTGCCTGGCGTGCAGCAATGTCCTACGTACCCAGACTTTTGACTCGGCAGCAGGTGATAAACAATACGTTATTAAACATCGTATCTCCTGCAGTTCCACTAATGTCATTTATTACGCCACTTGCGGCTGCCCACTTATCTATGTTGGCCTTACATCTAGGGAACTCAGAGTCAGAATCCGGGAACACGTTAGGGACATAGCTGCTGCCAGGTCAGTGACTGACCCTTCTGAGTTAAAAACTCTTCACCGACACTTTCGCCTCTTTCATAACTGTGATCCATCATCACTTTCTATCCGGGGCATAGATGTAGTTCATCTTGGGGCAAGAGGGGGTAAAGTGAAGCGCCTCTTGGCACAGAGAGAAACTAAGTGGATAGTCACACTGGATACATTGTCCCCAAAGGGTTTAAACGAGACCCTTAGTTTTGCTTCATTTTTATGAATTACCACGTGCGTTCCTTCTCCTGATGAAACTTTGTTTATGGTCTGTACCGATTATCCGTTGAGTGATATGTTAGCAGTAGTGTTGAGCGATACCTTCCGATATCAGGAAATATCGTATCGGATTGGATCGGACCGATACCCAAAAAGTATCGGATATCGCCGATTCCGATACCGGAAACCAATGCAAGTCAATGGGACACAAATATCGGAATGAAAATAAACCCTTTCTTTCCTTGTAGGTTAATTCTACATGAAGGAAAACGACTAAGAATAATGTAGAATGTATTACGCGAAAAGCCGGCAATTCATCAGCGGCATACACCGGTACCCGACAATTTATAACAGACAGAATAGAGCTTCACACATAGATTAGATAGATAGAAACATGTCAGTCACATATATATGAAGTACAGTGACAGTGTTGATTACTGTACTTGTCATTTAGTGTAAAGGATTTATTTAAAAAAATAATAGTGTTTTCATGCACAGTCTCTTTAAAAAAGCCGGCCGGCAATTCAGCATCTGTACCCGACAATTTAGAATAGAAGGAATAGACAATCACACATAGATTAGATAGATAGAAACATGTCAGTCACATATATAAGAAGTACAGTGACAGTGTTGATTACTGTACATGTCATTTAGTGTTAAAATAAAGGATTTATTTAAAAAAAAATTGGCGTGGGGTTCCCCTTAATTTTAGTCTCTAGCGGAGGTTAAGCAGACGGCTGGGGCAGATGTTTGAAGCCTGGGAGCGGGGTAATACCCACGGAGCTTCCCAGGCTACTAATATCAGCCCCCAGCTGAATACTTAGCCTTTACTAGCTATTAAAATGGGGGACCTCCCCAAAAAAATGACGTGGGGTCCCCCCTAATTTAATAGCTAGCAAAGGCTAGGCAGACAGCTGGGGGCTGATATTAATAGCCCAGAAAGGGTGCCATGAATATTGGCCCCCTCCCAGGCTAGAAACACCAGCCGTTAGCCGCCCCAGAAATGGCGCATCCATAGGATGCGCCAATTCTGGCACTTAGCCTCGCTCTTCCCACTGCCCTGTAGCGGTGGCAGTGGGGTAATAGGGTTGGGGTTGATGTCAGCTTATAATGCCAGCTGACATCAAGCCCAGGTTAGTAATGGAGAGGCGTCTATAAGACACCCCCATTACTAACCCCATAGTCAAAGTTAAAGAAAAACACAAACACCCAGAATAAAGTCCTTTAATTGAAATAAACACACAATTCTTTATTGTTCTAAATTAAACCATACTTACCATCACGCCCATTCCAGCTGAAGCCAACGATCTCCTGCAATAAAAGAAAAATAATAAAGCAACATCATCCTTACCTTTCCATGGTTCCCACAACAGCTTCAGCTCTGCTACATCGAGATGACAGGCTGGACCGCAGCAGAAAGCTGCCATCCAGCCTGTCATCCCGCAGACACTGAGAAGCGCAGGCATGCTTGCGCTCCTCAGTGTCTCGCTGTGACGGCATAAAGATGAGCCGAGGTCATGTCCAATGAACTCGGCTCACCTCATGAACGTCACTGACAGCGTGGGAAAATTCTCCTGCACTCAGCGCTTCAGCGTGAGAATTTTCCCACGCTGTCAGTGACGTACATGAGGTGAGTTCATGTCCAATGATTTCAGCTGACCTCATGTACGTCACTGACAGCGTGAGAGAATTCTCACGCTGAAGCGCTGAGTGCAGGAGAATTTTCCCACGCTGTCAGTGACGTGCATGAGGTGAGCCGAGTTCATTGGACATGAACTCGGCTCATCTGGATGCCGTCACAGAGAGACACTGAGGAGCGCAAGCATGCCTGCGCTTCTCAGTGTCTGCGGGATGACAGGCTGGATGGCAGCGTTCTGCTGCGGTCCAGCCTGTCATCTCCATGTAGCAGAGCTGAAGCTGTCGTGGGAACCATGGAAAGGTAAGGATGAGGTTGGTTTATTATTTTTCTTTTATTGCAGGAGATCGTTGGCTTCAGCTGGAATGGGCGTGACGGTAAGTATGGTTTAATTTAGAGCAATAAAGAATTGTGTGTTTATTTCAATTAAAGGACTTTTTTTCTGGGTGTTTGTGTTTTTTTTAAATACTTTACTAGAAATTCATGGTGGTCATGTCTAATATTGGCGTGACCCCATGAATTTCGGGCTTAGGGCCAGCTGATAATGCCAAGCTGGCCTTAACCCCTTTATTACCCAGTGAGCCACCGCACCAGGGCCCTAGATGAGTTGGGTACAGCGCCAGAAGATGGCGCTTCTATGAACGCGCCATTTTCCGGGGTGGCTGCGGACTGCAATTTGCAGCTGGTGGGGCCCAGAAAGCTTGGGCCTCCCTGCGCTGCAGATTCCAGCCCCCAGCTGCCTAGATGTACCTGGCTGGACACAAAAATAGGGCGAAGCTCTACGTATTTTTTTTTTTAATTATTACATGAAATTCATGAAATAATTAAGAAAAAAAGGGCTTCCCTATATTGTTGTGTCCGGCCAGGTACAAATAGGCAGCTGGTGGTTGGGGGCAGCCCGTTCCTGCCTGCTGTACCTGGCTGGACACAAATATAGTGCGAAGCCCCACGTCAATTTTTTTTTAATTATTTCATGAAATAATTTTTTTAAAAAAGGGCTTCCCTATATTGTTGTGTCCGGCCAGGTACAAATAGGCAGCTGGTGGTTGGGCGCAGCCCGTTCCTGCCTGCTGTACCTGGCTGGACACAAATATAGGGCGAAGCCCCACATCAATTTTTTTTTAATTATTTCATGAATTTCCTGAAATAATTTAAAAAAAAATTGACGTGGGGCTTCTCCCTATTTTTGTGTCCAGCCAGGTACAACTAGGCAGCTGGGGGATGGAATCTGCAGCGCAGGGAGGCCCAAGCTTTCTGCCCCCCCTGCCGCTGCAAATTGCAGTCCGCAGCCACCCCGGAAAATGGCGCGTTCATAGAGGCTGGATGCTGTACCTGGCTGGCATACAAAAATATGTCAAAGCCCACGAAAAAATTTTGGGGAAAAATTAATTAAAAAATAAATAATAATTTAGGGACTGCATCTTTATTAACTCCTCAAATGTCATTTAGTGTTAAAATAAAGGATTTATTTAAAAAAAAATTGGCGTGGGATCCCCCATAATTTTAGTCTCTAGCGGAGGTTAAGCAGACGGCTGGGGCAGATGTTTGAAGCCTGGGAAGGGGGTAATACCCACGGAGCTTCCCAGGCTACTAATATCAGCCCCCAGCGGAATACCTAGCCTTTACTAGCTATTAAACTGGGAGACCCCCCCAAAAAAATGACGTGGGGTACCCCCCTATTTTAATAGCTAGCAAAGGCTAGGCAGACAGCTGGGGGCTGATATTAATAGCCCAGGAAGGGTGCCATGAATAATGGCCCCCTCCCAGGCTAGAAACACCAGCCGTCAGCCGCCCCAGAAATGGCGCATCCATAGGATGCGCCAATTCTGGCACTTAGCCTCGCTCTTCCATGCTGCCCTGGTGCGGTAGCAGGGGGTAATAGTGGTGGGGTTCATGTCAGCGCCAGCTGCCATGAAGCCCAGGTTAGTAATGATGGGCGTCTATAAGACACCCCCATTACTAACCTACAAAGTGTTAAAAAGAAAAAACACACACTACACCCAGAAAAAAATAATTTATTTGAAATAAAACACACAATTTTATTTAATTCTTAGTTTACTAAAAAAAATAGTTACCTCTCCACGTTCCTGCGCTGATCTCCCATGCACAGCTGTCACATCTGGAGATGGTGACAGCTGTGCATGGCTGCTGTAAGCTCACGCTGCCGGGAACACGTCCGCTCCCGGCAGCGGGAGCCACTGACTGAGGTCACCGGAGTGCATTCAGTCAGCGCAGCTCCGGAGACCTCCTTTACGGCACTGCTGTACCGTGGGAATTTCTCACGATACAGCAGGGCCGTAAAGCAGCTAACCGGAGCAGCGCTGCCTGAACTCCGGCGAACTCGCTTATGCAATGACGGGGCTGCTTTACGGCCCCATCATTCTAGCGGCGGCAGCGGTTCAGAGCGGTCACATTCTATGTGGCTGCTCTAAACTGGAGATCATCGTGGGACACTCGTGGACTACTACGGAGGGGTAAGGATAAGGTTGTGATTTATTATTTTATATTTTATTACAGGAGATCGATGGCTTCGGGGAATTAGGTGTCTAGGTGAGTATAGGTGTAGTTTTTTATTTTTTACTTTATTTTAGGTGGCGATCGGCGGGGACAGGTAATGTATGAACTAATTTATTGTAGGTAACCACTGGCCACCAATGACATGTATTTAAAATTTATTGGGGACCAAAAAAAACATGTATAGGGGCAAAAATAGCACATGGAGCAGTTTAAATAGCAGGATCAGGCTGATGGGAACTACTGCTCCCATCGAGCTGATCCTGCTGGCACGAGTGGACGGGGGACAGACATAGGCCGATGGGAGTAGTAGTGTCACATCGGCCTATGTCTGCCTGCACGCACACACCCGCAGACATCGCACAGACACCGCGCACACCCGCACACACCCCCAGACACCGTGCACACCCGCACACATCGCACAGACATCGCACACACTCGCAGACATCGCACAGACACCGCACACACCCGCACACATCGCACAGACACCCGCACACACCAATCATGACAGGCTGATGGTCTGGGAGGTGAGGCTGACCTGTGCGGCCATGGGAAAGTTCATGTGAGTTCATGCAATGCAGTCAAGCATGAACTCACATGAACCCTCCGAGGGCACCGCGGCTACTTCAAATGAACAGCTGATCGGCATCACCTGATACCTCAGCTGTTCATTTGAAATAACCGGCGGGAAAGCGCAGCACAGAACGGGAAAGCCGGCGGTGAAGTCTTTTCACTGCCGGCTTCCCCGCCCGGGTCCTTTGCTCCCCGCTCCTTGGTGCTGCGCTCCCCGCCCGGTCCTAACTTACGATCGGGATGTGAGGTGGCGAGGGGAGCGGAGGATCGGGGTGGGAGGCTGTGGGGAAGCAGTATGGGGCTGTGTGATTGTTTAAAAGCCGGCGGCTTCTTACCGCCCGCCGGCTTTTAAACAATCAGGAGAATTTTCTCACACTGGGATGACATTCTGATGACAGGCTGGATCGCAGCTGAGCGCTGCCATCCAGCTTGTCATCCTTCAGAGACCCTGCAGAGCGCAGGCATTATGGGAACTTCTGATTCCGGTATTCGATATTGTAAAAGTATCGGAATTAAGTATCGGAATTCCGATACCGCGAATATCAGCCGATACCCGATATTTCAGTATCGGAATGCTCAACACTAGTTAGCAGCTTTTACTTCTATATTTTTTTATTATCTCTTTTCGTGTGGTGCTTATGGTGTTTTCTAATTTCTGTATCTCTTTGTTTATTATTGTCTGTCCAGGTGTTCTCCATCATCTCAAGATATGCGGTTATGCACCTGTCTTACTTCAGAATCTATCATTATTTGTTCATTCTTTGTATGCATTATTGCCATGTATGGATATTTATAAACGTGTTGATATGTTTCAATTACATGCATGCAATTTACCTATGGAGCGATATGGTGCCCTGTCGCTTTAAAACACTGTGTGTATACCTTGCTATCTTCATCCTGTGCGCGTGCGCTTGGCGCGGCCATGCCCCGAACTGCAGCGCCCGGCGTCTTCCCCTCTGTGACCACGCAGCCCCTCGCTGCGTGCTCCCGGAAGTGACCGCCGTGTAGCTGCTGCGGGACCTGCCTGTTCCATTGCGCATGCGCCGTACTACGGATGCTATTGGTGGTTTGACGGTCACATGGTGAACCACGTGACCGCCCACCTGATGTATTTTAAGGTCCTTTTGCCACACTAATCTACCTTCCCTTGAGAAAGCCGATTAGATTATACGCGAAACGCGCGTTGGGAAGCGGCTCACATCTTCTATCTTTTGGCACATTGGCCTGGGGTAATCGTTGTTAACCTTCATCCACCTTTTGCTGTGGCTACTGAATGCTCCAACGGTTTTTTAGTATATTACTTAATTTATTATGGCTGATACATCTGTCAGTTACTGAATAATTATAACATTGCCATACTTAATACTTAACCTGCAGAGTTTAACTCAGCGGAGCTAATCTGCTACAGCAATATGATTATGGGATTCATGGGTGTTATTTGTACTATTCTATGTATGACTGTAATTATAACATATAACTCCCTGTAACCCTCCCCCAGTATTGCCTGTGCCTTGCTGCTATTCATTCCAGCCCTCTTGCACATGTCCTTTCTTTTATGATGTATTTTGTCTTGCCTTAAACTTCCTGCTAATAAAATTTATACAATTTTTATCTTCATAAAAAAAACTCCCACTTTCTCTTTTTGTGTTATGCAGTTTGTTATACATGTAGAGGAAAAAGAGTACTGTCATTGTGTAAGATTACAGTACAAGATGTTAAATGCAGCAAGGAAGATAATGGAATGATTTTAAAGCGAGTAGACAAAATGGAGTTGCTCTAGCATGAGTATCAATATGTCCTCTACACCCTTACCACAGAACAAGCTTCAGGCAGCCTGGGAAGGTCCATACCTCGTGCACCAGAAACTCAACGCCGTCACCTATCTGGTCACCCTGGACCACGCCCGTGGAAGGAGGAAGGTCTTCCACGTGAGCATGATGAAGGCTCATCATGAGCGGGAAGCGTATGCCCACCCAGTGTGCAACCTTCCCGAGGAGGGAGAGGTAGAAACCCTCCTGGATCTGCTCGCCCAAGCCAAGGCGGGTGGATCCATCGAGGATGTGAGGGTTGGCCACCAGCTCACGGGGGACCAACATTCCCAGCTGGAGGCCACCCTGCACTCCTTCTGGGGGCTGTTCAGCAGCCTGCCCGGAAGGACTGAGATGGCTGTCCACGACGTGTTCAACGGCGATCACCCCCCGATCCGGCATTCAGCATATCGGGTCTCTTTCGAGGTGCAGGAAAACCTGCCCCAAGAGATAGACGAGATGCTGAGGCTGAGGGTGATCCAGGCATCCAACAGCGCGTGGGCCTGACCTGTAGTCCTCGTTCCAAAGAAGGACCGAACTACGCGGTTCTGCATGGACTAGGGGGGGCTCAACGCGGTGACGGTCCCCGATGCATTTCCCATGCCACGCATCGATGACCTGCTCGATTATATGGCCGGGGCCAAGTACCTGACCATCATGGATCTGAGCCGGGGATACTGGCAGATTCCCCTGACCCCCACGGCAAGGGAATGCTCTGCCTTTATCACCCCTTTTGGACTATACGAGACCACGGTGGTGCCATTCGGCATGAGGAATGCCCCTGCCACTTTTCAGCGGATGGTCAATACGCTGCTTGAGGGACTTGGAGGGTACGCGGCTGCGTACTTGGACGATATTGCAGTCTTCAGTCCCACCTGGGAGGATCACCTAGAGCACCTGCGGCAGGTGCTCGGTTGGATCCACCGGGCAGGCTTGACCATCAAGCCGGAAAAGTGCCAGCTGGGCATGAGTGAAGTCCTCTACCTGGGTCACCGGGTAGGCGGGAGTGTTCTGAAGCCAGAACCTGGAAAAGTGGATGCCATCGCGTCCTGGCCCACCCCCAGGACCAAAAATCAGGTGCTGTCCTTCTTGGGGACTGCCGGGTACTACCGGAGGTTTGTTCCATACTATAGCACCTTGGCCAAGCCCCTGATGGACCTCACCAAGAAGAAGCTGCCTGTCGCAGTCGACTGGACTGTTGCCTGCAAGACAGCCTTCGGGGCACTCAAGACCGCCCTAAGTAGCTCCCCTGTTCTTCAAGGTGCCGACTTCGACCGGCCGTTTGTGGTACAAACCGACGCCAGTGACTTTGGCCTCGGTGCTGTGCTAAGTCAGGTCAACCTGACAGGCCAGGAACATCCTGTCTTGTACCTGAGCAAGATACTGCCATGGGAGGTGGCCTACTCCACGGTGAAAAAGGAATGTCTGGCAATTGTATGGGCCCTGCAGCGTCTGCATCTCTACTTGTACGCGAGCCATTTCACTGTGGAGATGGACCACAACCCCCTCAGCTGGTTACACACGGTCTCTGGGTCAAATGGAAGGTTGCTACGCTGGAGCCTCGCTCTCCAGCAGTATCACTTCTCCATTCGCCACAGAAGAGGCCGTGACCATGGTAACGCTGACGGGTTATCCCGGCAAGGGGAGGGTGCAGAAGGACGCATGGGAGAACATAGGGGGAGGTGTCATGAAAGTCAGCCGCCATCTTAGGAATGATACGTCATACCTGAAGATATTCCCTATTGTCATTTCTAAATATCCCTCATACCATGTCACATTTCTCCAGCCCCTGGTAAACAGAGCAATTCGCCCCCACCTCTGGAGATCAGTCTCCAGGAACTTCTTTGATATGGTAAATAGATGGGCCAGCTTTGTAGCAGGACAGAGTCAGCTAGGCCCCAGGGGGGTAATTAACACCTGGCTGTCACTTGAAACCAGAAGCAAACCAGTTGTGCAAACCTGAAAACCTTTCCATTGTCTGAAGAAACCATGTGCTTTCCTTGTGGAAAATGGCTGCCAACAGCTACAGATATACTATCCATTCATAACCACAAAATACAAGTTAAGGAACCCGGATAAAATGTATCATGTGGGGAAGGTGCCCGCAGACACAATCATGGGACTTATAAATCCACGAGTGGCCTGGAAAGCTAGATATTTAGAAGAACCATATACAAGGTCCCAGGGGAGGCATGTTTAGAGTCAATGGCTTCCCGAGAAGAGTAGGATCACGACGAGACCTCTGGTGATACGATGAGATCACCCCAGGGAAAGTTATGGGTACTTTTCTCAAATGGAGCCAAAACTGGCATTGGTAGGGGGGCGGGGCTTAGTAAACTGACATCACCAAGAGTGGGCGTGACAGGACTTTAGTATAGCCGACAGCCAGAAACCCCCTTCAGTTTGACCCAGGAGATGCTGTGAACAACTCCTGACGTCGGGTCCCGGTCTCTGAGTGGGAGGAGCACCTTTGCCATGTGCTACTGAGGCCTGGACGACTGCAACTAAGCTTGAACCTGTGGGATAGCAAATCCTCCCTTGCACCACAAGCACGGTAACTGATTTATCGTTGCTATCCCTGTGTTTTGTATGTCTAATTGTTATATCTCTTATTCTGGCCAAATACCGTTGTATAGTTAATTGTATAGCCTTGCAATCTAGTGTATTCTTATAATCGATTAAATCATAAATTAATCGTGGGCTGTATCCTTTACTCTGCATATACGAATCCATTGGTCTGGAAACGCTTGGCTGAAACGCTACTGGGTTGGTTCCTGACCCGATACAAGTCTATTAACGGACCGGGCTTGTATCAAACGAGAACTGGTGGCAGCATACCATCTGGGGGATTTGAGGAAGGCTGGCAGTGACGGTCGGAGGTGTAGATATATATTACTGGCGCAGCCAGGGAAATATATATACCGCCCTCACTGCAGAGGGCCTCAAATACCCAGAGGGCTACAGGACGGCCTCTCCGGCGACCACTCACTCTAGGTGCTGTACCTTGACTGACCTGAGAGGCAAGGGGGCACCGGAGAGTTGTGCCTGTATCGTGGCGTCACAGATTGGTGACATGAAAGGGACAACACACCACCGTGTTTTCCCCCGCTGGTAGCAGCTTCCTGGCACCACTTACTCTAGGTGCAGTACCTTGACTCACCTGAGAGGAAAGGGGGCGCCAGAGAGCTGCACCCACCTGCCAGATTTCATCACAGGTGCCAATAACAATGAGCAGGACTGTATGCTTAGGTGACAAACCACACACCGTTGCAGAGTTGTTGAAAGCTGTAGCAAATAAGGCAGATCTGTGGCTCTCACCGCTGAACCTACAGCCAGGCATGGTCATGTGTGACAATGGCCGGAACCTGGTGGCGGCCCTGAAGCTAGGCAAGCTCGCACACGTACCATGCCTGGCCCATGTGCTCAACTTAGTGGTTCAGCGGTTTCTTAAAACTTACCCTGATGTGCCAGAGCGGCTTGTGAAAGTACGCTGCATGTGCGCCCATTTCAGAAAGTCAGCTAAAGCTTCTGCTGCCCTGGCAGTGCTTCAGCAGCGTTTGCAGCTTCCAGCTCACTGACAGGTGTGCGATGTGACTATGCGTTGAAAATCAACGTTGCATATGTTTGGAATGATTTGTGAGCAGCAGAGGGCAGTTGTTGAGTACCAGTTTTAACACGCCCATCGGCATTCAGGTCCGCCTCCGCACATAAGAGCTGATGAGTGGGCATGGATGTCTGACATCTGTGCTGTCCTCCAAAACTTTGAGGACTCCACCAAGGTGGTGAGTGGCACTGACACCATAATTAGCGTCACCATCCCACTTCTCTGTCTACTGAAACGCTCGTTGTTCACAATGAAAGAAGAGGCATTGTAGGCGGAGCAAGGAACTATACAGGGTGATGCTACTCAGCCCAACCTCATCTCATCTCAACATGGATTGAGTGATAATGAGGAGGAGGAAGAGAACATGGACAGTCATCCTCTTGCTGAGGACATGGAAGTCTTGGCTGTTGACAGTCTGGCACACATGGCTGACTTTATGTTCTGCTGCCTTTACCGTGACCCTCACGTTGTACACATTTTGGGCATTACAGAAAACTGGCGCGGCACGAGAGAAGTCTTGGAGATGGAGGTGTGATGTTCGGATTAAGAAGGATGTTAGTCTGAGATCAGTTGCAGAATGGAGGGCACGGGAGGGGTGATAGACATAAATGAGGGATGAGATATAGAGCGGTGCCGAACTGTGGAGAGCTTGGTGGGTGAGAGAGATGAGTTTGTATTGTATTCTGTAGTGAATGGGTAACCTAACCAGTGCAATGACTGGCACAGGGTAGAGGCGTTAATGAAGCAGCTTGAAATATGACCCTGGATGCTGCGTTCAGAATGGATTGGAGAGGAGAGAGATTGTTTACAGGGAGACTGATTAGAAGAGAGTTGCAGTAGTGAATAAGAGCAACAGTAAGAGTTTTTGCAGTATCAAAGTTGAGAAAAGGTCGGATTTTGAAGATGTTTTTAAGGTGCAGCTGACATGAGCGAGTGAGTGATTTTCCATGGGGAATAAAGGAAAGTTGTGTGTCAAATATAACCCCAAGACAGCAGACGTGCCGAATGGGAGTTATGGTGGTACCACCTAAAGAAAATTGCAAAGTCAGATATAGGTTGGTTAGTAAAAGTCAGCCTTTTGAGAAAGCTACAAACCCGTGTGGCAAAAAGCGCGTTGAGGTGGCTTTTGACCATCATCTTCACCCTCTTTGCTGCATCTTGTGGTGTCTGACTTTAGGTAAGGTTTTTTTTTGGGGGGGGCTCACTTAATTGATTAGCCTTGTGTACTATTCAGTCCCAGCAATCCTACTTTCTACTGTCGGGACTCCTTTTGTGATTCAAACCTACATGCACTTCACTTTATTTGACAGCAATTAGAGGGTGCTTTATTCCCTTTAGGGTTCACTCCATTTGTGGTATCTTATGTGGTCACTTATTTACTTCTGTATTCTACACCTGATACCTTTTTATGTCTTATACTTCTAATAAAAATAATATTTTTATGCCATTCAAACTCCTTGTTCTCCTTTTGATTATTGACTTTTGGAGTTGGTCCTCATACGCGGTTACCGGCACTTTTCTAGGCCGATCACGCCGTGTTGTGCTCTGTGATGTTTCTGGCCTGTTTTTCCATAGGTAAGTTAGTGGAGGGAGGAAACAGAAGGAGTTCATTTTTGGAGATTTTCAGTTCATGCCCTTGTTGAAGAATTATAAAAAAAAAAATTCCCACCTGACAACGCTGGCGGCAGAGGTCACAGACAGTTCACTGGACAACCAAGGAGTACAGGCGAGGGAGACACAAACTAGATGCGGCAGAGGCAGGAGAACACTGTCAAAGGTCTGAGACAGTTTTCTCAGACCCTCCCTGCGCCCAGGCCCTGATACTTGGGGTACTCTGACTCTGGCAGGCTGGTGAGCACGGCAGGTAACTGGCAGGCAGACTGGCGAGCAAGACTGACAGGCAGACTGGCGGGCAGGACTGACAGGCAGAGGAACCTGAGGGCTGAAGCAAATGTTAGCACACAGAAAAACAACCTTGCACAGGCACCTCCATATTGGAGGAGGTGCTTTAAATAGGGTAAGTCCTCCAGCCATTGGCCGGGGACTTTTTAGGACTGCGCGCTCGGCCCCTTTAAGAGGGAGGCAATGTGCGCGCGCCCTAAGCACAGTCCCCGGAAAGCTGTGCGCAGTGCGCGCCACAGTAGCTGCAGAACGGGAGCCAGAAGACGCCAGACCAGGGGCATGGCGGTGAGGGGAATGGCGTCTGTGCCCGGCAGGAGGCAGAGAAGCCGATGCTGCATGCAGCTTGGACAATGAATAGTTAAAGGGCACTGAAGAATCAGGAAGGACGCTGGTATGGTCACTTAAGTACTCCTTCACCATCTTGGTCAACTTCTCCCTCCTTGTCATAGTTACACCTACAGATAGCCCTTGCTGATGTGACTGTTTCATGAAAATGGCCCAGTTGGTGGACACCCCCCCCCCCTCTGAGTTGCCCCTTGTGTGCATGTCCCTTCCCTGTAATCCTTGCGGGTGAAAAGAGCCGGTACCTCTGCCAGCAGAGTTGTCTGAGGGTAATCTTTTCAGCAAGTTTTCCACAACGGCCCTCTGACATGCATGCACTGAAAATGGCACGTCTGCCTCCGACATGAGAGAAGGAAATTTCTCCTTGTACCGTGGGTCAAGAAAGGTGCACAGCCAGTATTTCATGGTGGACAAAATGTCTTTCAAGCGAGGGTCTTGGGAAAGACAACTGGACATGAATTGTGCCATGTGTGGCAGACTACACAGAGTCAAACGTTCAGTGTTCCCACCAGGACGAACACTAACCATCCTCTCCTCCTGACGACGCATTGCCTCCTCCTCCTCCTCTTCAGGTCATCCATGCTGGACAGTCATGAAGCTGGGATTGGGAGTCCTCTCTGTAGTGCAGGCCAAAAACTCCTGTTCCTCCTCATGCTCCTCCTCCTCCTCCTCCTGTTCCTTGTCATCACCCAATGTGGCCTGAGAATATTGTGTGAGGCTGGGCTGTGTGGTATCAGCCACTGTAAAATCTTGCTCTATAGTCACCTGCTCGGGATTCAAAGCTTCCTCTTTGAGATTCTGCAGCAATTGTTTTAATAGACAGAGCAGTGGGATGGTTATGCTGATAATAGTGTCATCAGCACTCACCATCTTGGTGCAGTACTCAAAGTTTTGAAGAACCTCACATATATCAACGATCCACACCCACTCGGCAGTTGTTATGTGTGGGGGCTGAGTGTTACTCTGATGGGCATTGAGAAGCTGGAATTTAGCCACTGCCCTCTGCTGCTCAGTAACCCTTGCCAACATATGAAAGGTTGAATTCCAATGTGTGGACAGGTCACAAATCAGTTTGTGCTGCAGCAAAGCCAAACCAACAAAAGCCTGAGATGTCTTTCGGAAATGGGCGCTGACACGTCATACCTTGGCAAGTAGATCCGGGAAATCAGGGTATGCTTTTAAAAACCGCTGTACAACCAAGTTCAGCACGTGGGCCATGCATGGAATGTGTACCAGCTTGCCGAGCTTTAAAGCCGCCACCAAATTACGCCCATTATCCCACACAACCAGACCTGGTTGGAGGTTTAGCAGGAAGAGCCACTGGTCGGTCTGGTTTTATATCCCTTTCAACAGCTCTCCTTGTTGGAATAATACATATTAATCTGTATGTGTATTGCAACAATTACTGTGCTGTTTCATATGTTGTGCATATTGTGAGGTTGTTAACAAAGTTTAAAAAAAAAAAAAAAAAAAAAACAACTCCCACAGGCAGGATGCCCCTCCTTCTCTTCCTGTGTTGTTGTTATATATGTATTTGATTTCCTCATGCTACAGTAACACCAGACTCCATGCTGTGCCTTTGCTGGATATGAATAAACCTACATTCTGTGTTCTAAACTCTGGATGTCACGCGGATTAATCCTCTGCTAACACTCCTGCATTGTGCGCTTTATCACCTAAACAGATGAGCTTCAGCAGAGCGTGCTGCCACTTCGCCAAGGCAGTGCTGAAGAGCTCCTAGCTGGGGAGTGATGGGGGGGGGCTAGTTAAGCTGAGGAGGAGGAGAGACAGGAACTGGCATACGAGGAGACTGAAACCCTGATGGAAGTTGGGCCCGCTATTCTTGGTGTGGGTAAGATGTGTGATGTCCCAGCCTCTGACTCTGTCCCAGACTGCACCAGGTTCACCCATTGTGCCGTCAGGGAAAAGTAGCGTCCCTGTCCACAAGAACTTGTCCACGTGTCTGTGGTTAGGTGGATCTTCCCTGTGACTGCGTTGGCCAGAGCACGACTGATATTGTGTAACACGTGCTTATGTAACGCGGGAACGGCACACTGGGAAAAATAGTGGCGGCTGGGAATCGAGTACCGTGGGAATGCCACCGCCAAGAGGTTGCCGAAAGACTCAATTCCCACCAGCCGAAGCGGCAACATTTCCAGGGCTAGCAATTTGGCAATGTGGGTGTTTAGTTTTTGGGCCTGTGGGTGGGTGGATATTTCTGCTTCTTGTGAAACATCTGGGGCAGGGACAACGAACTGGATGTGGTTGCTGACTGTTGTGTCTGTGCAACCACAGGTTGTGGGCCGGAGGCATCAGTGCCTGCTTCCTGGACAGCAGATTGGGAAGGCCGTAACACAGGGGAAGGGACAGTGGTTTCACCCTCAGACACAGATTTTGTACCCAGGCGATCCACCCACCTACTGGGGTGCTTGGCTGCCATGTCCTTCTGCATGCTGCTGGTGCTCAGGTTGGCAGTATTCTTGCCTCTTCTCTGCTTGGTCTGGCAGATGTTGCAAATTACAGTTGTTTTGTCTGAAGAGCTTTCAGAAAAAAATTGCCATACAGAGAAACAGTGCACCCTTGGCCTGTTATCTAGTCGAGTGGGGGTCCTCTATGGAACAGCTGACCAAGTTCTCCCTCTGGTCAAACTACTACCTCTTCTTGCCTGTTTTCATGCTACGGATACATCTCTCTCTGCACTGCTGTGCTCGCTAGGTGTGCCACCATGCCAGGTTGGATCAGTGGCCTCATCATCGACCTCATCATCGACCACGTCTTCTTCCAATTCATCAATCTGATCCTCCTTTCCTCCTTCTTAGTTGCGATTTTAGGCTGACCTGATGGCAACTGTGCATTATGATTATCCTCCCCCCTCTTCAGACATGAATTGACCTTACCCAAAGTGGCTTTCTCCTGGCCGTGGGTGCTCAAATTTTTGTGCATCACTGCACTCCACCTCCTCATGACCCTCTTTAATGGTGCACATTGCGAGGCCTGAATAATTACAAGGGAATGTAAACAGTTCCTCAGAGTGGCCAGCTTTGGGGTCATATGTCTCCTGGGACTCTTCATGGGGGAAGGAAGGAGGACTAGGTTGAAGATTGTGAAGCCCAGCCTCTTGGCTACTGAGACTGGACCGTGTGGAAGACTTGGTCGTGCTGCTTGTCAACACACTGGAGTCTTTGTCTGTCATGCAACCCACAACCTCCTCGCACTTGTCTGGGTTCGACAGTGGTGTAGCATGCTGACCGAATTTTGACAGGAAGCTAGAACGAGATACAGTCACCTTCTGATCTGTCACACAGCCTTGGCGGGCACCACCACATCCACGTACACGTTGCTTAATGTCATCCTTTCCCGTATTGAATGTGTTGTGAAAAATAGTCAGGAAATTTTTTTTCTCTCACAGAGGTGTTATGTACAAATTCCCTGTATCTAGCAATATGTGGGTATTTTTTTTTTTCAGATATCAGCTTTATTACACACGCCAACAGCAGACGTTTGCATATCTCTGCAGGTTTTGCGCCAGTCACACAACTGCTAGATAAAGAGAAGCTATTTATTTAACCAATATAACTTTTTTTTTTATAACGCTTTTATGACACATGCCAACAGCAGACTCAGGGAAATTACTGGTACCTAGTGACATTTGTGTATCTGCAGGTTTTGCACCAGTTGCACAACTGCTAGATAAAGAGAAGCTATTTTAGCAAAAGCCAGGAATATTATTCAGGGATTAGCTTTTAAAAAAGATGTTTACTATATGCTGGCACTGACGATTAATATTTAGCTGTAAAAGAAAACTTTTTTTTATATGCTGGTATGCAGGAATATTACCTAGCTCAAAAAAAATGGTTTAGTATATGCTGGTACTACTAAGTAATATAATTTGCCTCTGCTTTATATATTATGCTAGTGGATGAAACCCTGCCTGTCTCCCTAATCCCACAGTCTGTTCCTACACTATACAACACAATGCGAAGTAGCAGAGATCTGCAGCATGTACTTGCAAACACCCAGGTGCCTGACTTTCACTCTCCCTCGGTTTAAATCTCTCCCTACGCTCTCTCCACCTAACAGAGAACTAATCTTCACCCTCAGCAGCTCTTAAAAGAGCTTTCTGGCCTCAGAAACTCTCCCTATAAGCTGCTTTCACTCTCTCTACGCTCAAATTACGGTGTTTCCGGCTGTAATGTGCGCAAGTTGGCACCGGCAGGGATTAAATATCCTCTATGACGCTGTAAGACCACCCAATCACAGTAATGCCACACCAAAGATGGCGCCGGCATTACTGTGATTGGCAAGCAAGCCCAGCATGTTCATTGGTTGCAAATAAAGCGCCAAACATGCTGGGCGGGTCACTCAAATATACCGAGGCGAATAGCTAATTACTCGCCGAGTAGCGAATAACCCGAATGCCGTACTATTCGTGCGAGTAACGAATAGTGCTGAATGTATTCGCTCATCACTAATCAGCACAGCTTCTATCCTGCACTTCTTTCCTCAAAGGCTATGTGCACACTGTGCATTTTTGATGAATTTTCACTGCATTTTTTCTGCGCATAAATGCACCAAAAACACTAGGTAATTCGTGTGCCAGGTAATGCAATGACAATCCTGAAGTGCTGTGCGCGTGATCAGGAATTTGCCTGTCAGGATTGTCATTGTGTTTTAATCTGCAGCATGTAAATTCTTTGTGTGTTTCTGCAGCGTTTTACACCCATAGATTGAATCTGCAGCAAAAATGCAAGTATAAAAATATTTGCCTGTTTGCTGCGTATTTGACTGACTCAATTCAAGTCAATGAGTCAAACATGCTGAAAAAACGCACAAAGAATTGTACCCGAGCGGGGGAAGAAGACTACCCTTCCCATCATTATACAGCAGAGCAGGTGTGGCTGAGGGGAGAAGTAGTCTCCTCAGCTGGCATCAGTGTGCAGAGTTAAAAAAAAGTAAAAACCTATATTAAAATAAAAAACACGTTTTATTCTCACCTGTCTGGTGTCCTCCCGATGTCCCATGGCGACCCGATCACCCGGCAGCCGGAAATACACTGACAGGAGCGCGATCGCTCCTGGCAGTGTACATCGCTGCGCTGTTGGGACTGAGTTCACCTGAGTTCATCAGCTGGAGATCAGCTGAAGAGCTCCGGGAACTCATTTACGGCACCGGTTTTCTGTGGGAATTTTCCTAAATGAGGTCACCGGGACTTATCAGCTGATTTTCAGCTGATGAACTCAGGTGAACTCAGACAGCAGTACAGCGATGTACACTCCTGTCAGTGTATAGTGCTGTCTTCTACAGCAGTGACATCAGTGATTGCTGGTGTGACTGCTGTAGAAGTGACCCAGATCGCCGTGGGACACTGAGATTATGTCATGATGGTGGATAGGTGAGGGACATGTTTTTTTATTTTTGTTTTTTTACAGGAGACGATGGATTCGGGGATTAGGTGTTAGGTGCGTATTTAAATAAAATACTTTATTCTGGCCGTGTCTTTATTGAAAAACTGTTGAAAACCTTTACTACGCGGTTAGTAATGTGGGCGTCATATAGACACCCTCCATTACTAACCTGGGCTTCATGTCAGCCGCCAATACAAGGCTGATGTGAACCCCAACACCATTACCCCACTTGCCACCGCTACAGGGCAGTGGGAAGAGTGGAGGCTAATCGCCACATTTGGCGCATCTTATGGATGTGCCATTTCTGGTGCTGTTGAGAGCTGATATTATTAGCCGCGGAGGGGGCCAGTATCCATGGCCCCTTCCCTGGCTAGTAAGATCAGCCAGCAACTGCCTGTTTAGCCTATTCTGGTTTAGATTTTATAGGGGGACCCAACGTCAATTTTTTTCTGGGGTTCCCCTGTAATCTAACCATTAAAGGCTAAACAAACAGCTGTGGGCTGTTATTAATAGCCAGGGAACATATTTGTCTGTTGCCCCCTTCCCAGCTACTAATATCAGCTCCCAGCAGATGGCTTTCTCTCTATTGGTTATGAAAATGACACAGGAGCCCACGCCATTTTTTTGTATTTTAGGCTATGTGCCCACAATTCAGACGTATCAGCGCTTTGGACACAGCATATTTTTGCTGCATCCAAAATGCTGCATTCTATTGAACGCAGGTAAATCCACATGTGTTCACTGAACCATGCTTATTTACCATACATTCTAGTGGTCAAATTTCTGTTGCAGAAACTAGCGACTCTGCAAGAGAATTTGACGTGCTGCAGTCCTGAAAGACGCACCGCATGTCAGTATCTGCGGGTGATCCTCAGCCTCAGCTACACACATAGTGCACATGGGATTTCTAGAAATACCATCCACTATGCTGTAACATCTGGCCGATGCAGGTTTGATGCTGCATAAATACGCAGCTTCAAACTCGCAGCGGCTCCTGATCATGGGTACGCACCCAAACTCACCCGCAGCATGTCAATTTCTGTAGCGGAGACACCAGTCTCCGCTGCAGATTTTGACCGATTGAAATGTCATTATATACGTTGATCCGCATTTACTGACAGCAAAAGTGCGGCATTAGAACACAACGTTTTGGATGCAGCTAAAATACGCTGCGTCCAAAGCACTGTTGGTTGGTGATTGTGGGGACATAGTGGCTAACAAAACAGCATTGAGCTGTTATTAATAGCCAGGGAAAATGTTTGCCTAATGGCACCTTCCTAGGCTAAAAATAGCAGCTCTCAGCTACCCCAGGTATGACATGAATGGGAATGCTAATGACATTGGTGATTTGGTGCTGAAAAGGTGTCAATCAGATCTTTTCATTACTAACCCTAAGTAAACAAAAGTAAACTGTTAAATAA
Source organism: Phyllobates terribilis (assembly GCF_046119375.1). Lineage (NCBI taxonomy): Eukaryota > Metazoa > Chordata > Amphibia > Anura > Dendrobatidae > Phyllobates > Phyllobates terribilis. The sequence continues at coordinate 152,140,123 of NW_027362767.1, forward strand.
AAACACACACACAGAATAAAACACTTTATTTGAAATACAACAGAAACATTATTTAATTATTTAAATTAACCAATATACTCACCCCAGGTCTGACGGTAATCTAAGGTTAAAGTGATGCTCCACATTTCTTTTTTCAAATATCTTTATTTAGCTCCAAAAAGCATTCATTGATGTACAAAAACGCATAAAAAAACACATCAGAACTGCATTAAAAATGCACCAGAAAACACATCAAAAACACATCAAAATCGCAGCAAAATGCACATTTTTTCTGCAGCATTTTTCCTGCCAAGACAGGTAGAAATCTTAAGGAATTTTCTGCATTCAAATCCTGAGCGTGCGTACATAGCCTAAATGTACTTTCATCCTTATCTGTAGCCTGTTTTATTTGCCAACTCCGAGACTGTAGGTGCTTTTTCTTCTCTCTATATTGTACTGTGTACAGCCCAAAAATTCTTTCAGCCTGAAATCTTTATTCCTTTATTCATTTTCAGATACCCCAATATGCAATTTACAAACTGATTCAAGTTTCAGATTTTTCAGATCTGTGTGTATCCAGCGTGCTCTCTTCGCCTGCTTCTATCCTGCACTTATTTCCTCTTCCTCTCCTCTTCGTCTCCAGAAATATAGGCCATGTGAGAGGTTTATATGTATTCAGGGTGCTGCTGTCTTTATTAGCTTTCTGTTATGAACATTAACACACTCACAGATGAGTAACAGAATAAAGGAAGTTCAACCATAAGGTGACATGCACCTACACCCAACTGGTCCCTGTACAGACTAGAAAGGCCCCTAGCCGCACAATTAAAAACACCACCTCGGACCTTACTCCCTAAAAGACCAATGAGGGGTTTCTCATACCTCCTGAGGAACCAAAGGGGAGGCTGCAGCACCCTGCAAACACAGGAAGAGGAATGTGTGAAGGAAAATACGAAAACCCAGTGTGAGAAACTTAAACACGTTCATATTGGGAAGTGAGGGAAAACTATGGAGAACCAAAATAAAAAGAACTCGTAACATCCCAGAAACTTAACAGTGGTAAAAGGAAAATGTGCTGGGAAGGGAAGCAAATAGACTCACTGCAGGAATACAACTGGAGTTTACAAAACAAGGTAAACCCCTTAGCTGACAGCTGGAACTCCTGAACACACATCCACCAAGAGGTATAGCCAGCAAGAAAGTGCAGTGAAGGGTGAACAAACATATAAAACCCCACCCAGAATGTGAAAGGGCAAACCAAAAGGGGAAAGTGAGAAACACCTGGAGAGAAGCAAACCAAGAAAGGAAAACAAAGACAATAGAAACCATCAGCATTTGGACAGGGAAGAAAGGGCAATAGCTTAGTGGACAGAGGAACCGACCACACAGCAATATGTCACCGGATCGAATCCCCAAACTGAGGCTTTAAACTTTCAGATTTCTGCACAGCTTCTGTGCTCCACTTATTTCCTATTCATGAGCTTTCCTCCTTATATGTAGCCTTTTTTCTCTGCTCTCCCTGAAGCTCTACTTGCTTTCTCCCCTCTCTATTTTTCGGAGATAAGGGAGAGGCAAAGGAGAAAAAGCTGTCAGAACTAGATGTAGGAGATGGGATGGATTTAGAACTTATCGCAAAACGCTCAGCTAAATAAAGGACTAACAGGCCCCTGTGGCAGCAATACGGTATAACATTTTTAATGAAGTTGCTTAATATTGAGGAGACAAATTAATGATGAAAAAATTCTGTGCCAAGGTGTGCCTATCATTTAACCTTTCTTTGTATTAATAAAACCTGTGAAGACATTAAAAAGGGCCGTCACTAAAAAATGCCAAACATACAGGGCAGTACTATTCAATGTCAAGAGCAGCACAAGCAGCAGAAGCCACAACCCTGCCTGCTGTCACTGCACTCACTGCGGCTTTTTGTGATCTGGTCATTATTTTCCTGCACAAAACCAAGCAACAGGATGTACATCTTACATTATATAGTGGTCAAATTAGGCCCGTTACTGAAAATGAAATGCCTTCACTAGTGTAGCGTAATAACAGTCCTCAGTCTACTGAATCGTAAGTTTATAATAAATAATGATACAAATTATGCATCTTCTTGTATGTAACCATATACAGCATGCTGATATAACCTAGGCATGTATATAATTATATATGTATAGCTGGTATAACCTGGGCATCTCCTGTATATAATTATATATGTACAGCTGGTATAACCTGGGCATCTCCTGTATATAATTATATATGTACAACTGGTATAACCTGGGCATCTTCTGTATATAATTATACATGTACAGCTGGTATAACCTGGACATCTCCTGTATATAATTATATATGTACAGCTGGTATAACCTGGACATCTCCTGTATATAATTATATATGTACAGCTGGTGTAACCTGGACATCTCCTGTATATAATTATATATGTACAGCTGGTATAACCTGGGTATATTCTGTATATAATTATATATGTACAGCTGGTATAACCTGGGCATCTCCTGTATATAATTATATATGTACAGCTGGTATAACCTGGGCATCTCCTGTATATAATTATATATGTACAGCTGGTGTAAGGTGGACATCTCCTGTATATAATTATATATGTACAGCTGGTATAACCTGGGCATCTTCTGTATATAATTATATGTGTACAGGTGGTATAATCTGAACATCTCCTGTATATAATTGTATATGTACAGCTGGTGTAACCTGGACATCTCCTGTATATAATTATATATGTACAGCTGGTATAACCTGGGCATCTCCTGTATATAATTATATATGTACAGCTGGTGTAACCTGGGCATCTCCTGTATATAATTATATATGTATAGCAGGTATAACCTGGGCATCTTATGTATATAATTATATATGTACAGCTGGTATAACCTGGACATCTCCTGTATATAATTATATATGTATAGCTGGTATAACCTGGGCATCTTATGTATATAATTATATATGTACAGCTGGTATAACCTGGGCATCTCCTGTATATAATTATATATGTATAGCTGGTATAACCTGGGCATCTTATGTATATAATTATATATGTACAGCTGGTATAACCTGGGCATCTTCTGTCTATAATTATATATATACAGCTGGTATAACCTGGACATCTCCTGTATATAATTATATATGTACAGCTGGTATAACCTGGGCATCTCCTGTATATAATTATATATGTACAGCTGGTATAACCTGGGCATCTCCTGTATATAATTATATATGTACAGCTGGTATAACCTGGACATCTCCTATATATAATTATATATGTACAGCTGGTATAACTGGACATCTCCTGTATATAATTATATATGTACAGCTGGTATAGCCTGGGCATCTCCTGTATATAATTATATATGTACAGCTGGTGTAACCTGGACATCTCCTGTATATAATTATATATGTACAGCTGGTATAACCTGGGCATCTCCTGTATATAATTATATATGTACAGCTGGTGTAACCTGGGCATCTCCTGTATATAGTTCTATATGTACAGCTGGTGTAACCTGGGCATCTCCTGTATATAATTATATATGTACAGCTGGTATAACCTGGGCATCTCCTGTATATAATTATATATGTACAGCTGGTATAACCCGGGCATCTCTTGTATATAATTATATATGTACAGCTGGTATAACCTGGGCATCTATTGTATATAATTATATATGTACAGCTGGTGTAACCTGGACATCTCCTGTATATAATTATATATGTACAGCTGGTATAACCTGGGCATCTCCTGTATATAATTATATATGTACAGCTGGTATAACCTGGGAATCTGCTATATATAATATATATGTACAGCTGGTATAACCTGGGCATCTGCTATATATAATATATATGTACAGCTGGCATAACTTGGGCATCTTCTGTGTTTAATTATATATATACAGCTGGTATAACCTGCGCATCTCCTGTATATAATTATGTATGTACAGCTGGTATAACCTGGGCATCCTCTGTTTATAATTATATATGTACAGCTGGTATAACCTGGGCATCTCCAGTATATAATTATGTATGTACAGCTGCTATAACCTGGAAATCTCCTGTATATAATTATATATGTACAGTTGGTATAACCCGGGCATCTCCAGTATATAATTATGTATGTACAGCTGGTATATCCTGGACATCTCCTCTATATAATTATATATGTACAGCTGGTATAACCTGGACATCTTTTGTGTATAATTCTTTATGTACAGCTGGTATAACCTGGGCATCTTCTGTATATAATTATATATGTACAGCTGGTATAACCTGGGCATTTCCTGTATATAATTATATATGTACAGCTGGTATAACCTGGGCATCTTTTGTGTATAATTCTATATGTACAGCTGGTATAACCTGGACATCTCCTGTATATAATTATATATGTACAGCTGGTATAACCTGGGCATCTGCTGCATATAATTATATATGTACATCTGGTATAACCTGGGCATCTTCTGTATATAATTATATATGTACAGCTGGTATAACCTGGGCATGTTGTGTATATAATCATATGTGTACAGCTGGTATAACCTGGGTATCTCCTTTATATAATTATATATGTACAGCTGGTATAACCTGGACATCTCCTGTATATAATTATATATGTACAGTTGGTATAACCTGGACATCTCCTGTATATAATTATACATGTACAGCTGGTATAACTTGGGCATCTTCTGTATATAATTATATATGTACAGCTGGTATAACCTGGGCATCTCCTGTATATAATTATATATGTACAGCTGGTATAACCTGGGCATCTGCTATATATAATATATATGTACAGCTGGTATAACCTGGGCATCTCCTGTATATAATTATATATGTACAGCTGGTATAACCTGGACATCTCCTGTATATAATTATATATGTACTGCTGATATAACCTGGCATCTCCTGTATATAATTATATATGTACAGCTGATATAACCTGGCATCTCCTGTATATAATTATATATGTACAGCTGGTATAACCTGGACATCTCCTGTGTATAATTATATATGTACAGCTGGTATAACCTGGGCATCTCCTGTATATAATGATATATGTACAGCTGGTATAACCTGGACATCTCCTGTATACAATGATATATGTACAGCTGGTATAACTTGGACATCTCATGTATATAATTATATATGTACAGCTGGTATAACCTGGGCATCTCCTGTATATAATTATATATGTACAGCTGGTATAACCTGGGCATGTTGTGTATATAATCATATGTGTACAGCTGGTATAACCTGGGTATCTCCTTTATATAATTATATATGTACAGCTGGTATAACCTGGACATCTCCTGTATATAATTATATATGTACAGTTGGTATAACCTGGACATCTCCTGTATATAATTATACATGTACAGCTGGTATAACTTGGGCATCTTCTGTATATAATTATATATGTACAGCTGGTATAACCTGGGCATCTCCTGTATATAATTATATATGTACAGCTGGTATAACCTGGGCATCTGCTATATATAATATATATGTACAGCTGGTATAACCTGGGCATCTCCTGTATATAATTATATATGTACAGCTGGTATAACCTGGACATCTCCTGTATATAATTATATATGTACTGCTGATATAACCTGGCATCTCCTGTATATAATTATATATGTACAGCTGATATAACCAGGCATCTCCTGTATATAATTATATATGTACAGCTGGTATAACCTGGACATCTCCTGTATATAATTATATATGTACAGCTGGTATAACCTGGGCATCTCCTGTATATAATTATATATGTACAGCTGGTATAACCTGGACATCTCCTGTATATAATGATATATGTACAGCTGGTATAACCTGGACATCTCATGTATATAATTATATATGTACAGCTAGTATAACCTGGGCATCTCCTGTATATAATTATATATGTACAGCTGGTATAACCTGGGCATCTGCTATATATAATATATATGTACAGCTGGTATAACCTGGGCATCTCCTGTATATAATTATATATGTACAGCTGGTATAACCTGGACATCTCCTGTATATAATTATATATGTACTGCTGATATAACCTGGCATCTCCTGTATATAATTATATATGTACAGCTGATATAACCTGGCATCTCCTGTATATAATTATATATGTACAGCTGGTATAACCTGGACATCCCCTGTGTATAATTATATATGTACAGCTGGTATAACCTGGGCATCTCCTGTATATAATTATATATGTACAGCTGGTATAACCTGGACATCTCTGTAGCATCGGCGTCTCTGCCCCGTTCTAGGCAGAGACGCCGTCCCTCTCACCTCCCTGCTCCTGGCGCGGCGTCCTCCAGCGCTGCTCTCCCCGCTGCTTCCGGCACGTGCTCCTTCCCCGGCAGTGTGCTTAGGGCGCGCGCGCGCTCCCCCTCTCTTAAAGGAACCGCGCGCGCCGTCCTAAGGAGTCCCCGGCCAATTGCCGGAGGACCTCCCATATAAAAGGCACCTCCTCCAAAATGGAGGTGCCCGAGCAATGTTGTAGCACTGTTCACTACTCTGCTTCAGCCCTCAGGTCCCGTTGCCAGTTACCTGCCAGATACCTGCCAGTCTGCTGTCTAATTCCTGCCTGATATCCTGCTACCTGCCTGCTAGCCTGAGGTCCGACGGTCTGCCTTCCAACTCCTGTCAGTCTGTCTAAGGACCAGCTTGCCCGCTCACCTGGGAGCGCACATCTTCTACCTGCCTGCTTGCCTGAGGTCCGACGGTCTGCCTTCCAGCTCCTGTCAGTCTGTCTAAGGACCAGCTTGCCCGCTCACCTGGGAGCGCACATCTGCTATCTCCTGCTAGCCTACCTGGAGGCTCCGCCGTCACGTGCTGTGACCACCCGCCTGTCCAGAGACTCCTGCCCGCTCACCTGGGAGCGCTCGTCTGCTACCTGTCTGTTGGTTCTCCTGGAGGCTCCGCCGTCACATGCTGTGACCACCCGTTCATCCAGAGACTCTCGCCTGCTCACCTGGGAGCTCAAGTCTATCATCTGCCGCCACAGGTCGTACCAATCCTTTACCCAGAGACTGCCCCGGTCACTTGCCGTGACCTCCTGCCCGTTCATCCAGAGACTGCCCCGGTCACTTGCCGTGACCTCCTGCCCGTTCATCCAGAGACTGCCCCGGTCACTTGCCGTGACCTCCTGCCCGTTCATTTAGAGACTGTCCCGCTCACCTGCTGTGACTGCCTGCCCGTCTACCCTGGTCGCCACCCGCTCCCTTACAAGGACCGCCCCCTTGTATAGTAGCTCAGAGGTTCCGCCTCCCAGACCCGTTACAGTTTGCTCGGGCCATGGAACCCGGTGGCACCCAAGCTCCCTCGCTCTCGGACCTGTGTCATGAACTGTCCCGTCAGAGGTCCCAACAGGAGTCCATCCTGGGTCACCTGCGGAATGTCAATTCTCGTCTGGACACTCTGACTGCTCTGCCTGCAACCACCGCCAGTGCCATGACTCGCAATCCGGCAGCTCCACTGCCCACTAATAACATGGTATCCTACCCCGGACCCCGGCTTTCTGCACCTCCTCGTTTCGGAGGCGACTCCGCCCAGGCTCGGGGCTTCATAAATCAGTGCACCCTGCACTTTGAACTCCTGTCTCACCAGTTTAACTCCGACCGGGCCAAAATTGCCTTCATCATGTCCCATCTCACCGGAGAGGCCCTGGCCTGGCTAAATCCTCTATGGGAGAGAGGAGACCCCCTGGTGTCCGACTTGCCTGCCTTTCTCACGGCTTTCCGGAAAGTCTTCGACGAACCCGGACGGAAGACCTCATCCGCATCATCTCTGCTACGCCTCCGTCAGGGAAGTCTCACCGTGGGCCAATATGCCATACGGTTCCGTACCCTTGCCTCGGAGCTGGCCTGGGATAATGACACTCTGGTTTCCGTCTTCTGGGAGGGTCTGTCCGGCCGTATTAAAGATGAACTTGCCGGTCGGGACATTCCTACCACTCTCGATGACCTAATTACTCTTGCCACCCGAATTGACCTACGGTTCCAGGAGCGTGCCAAAGAGGTCACCCGTGAGAGGAGGTTTCCACGTCTAGCTCCTACTTTTCAGAAACCCGTCACTCCCTCCGTCTCTCCTCAGCTACACTCTCCTGATCCTATGCAGGTCGACCAGACCAAGATGGTCGGTTCTCGCCAAGAATCTCGCCGAGCCGAGGGAAGCTGTTTCTATTGTGGCAGTATGAAGCACTTCATCCGTTCCTGCCCGGAAAAGCCGGGAAACGCCAGTGTCTAGGACCACTCGGAGAGGTCGTCCTAGACAAAAGTAAGCCCTCTCCGTCTCCGACCTTACCGGTCTCTATTGCTTGGGGAGAAAACCGTCTCTTTGAACTCGCCCATCTGGATTCTGGAGCTGCTGGAAACCTCATCTCCCAGTCTCTGGTAGAGAGATACCATATTCCCACCAAGTCCCTGGCTGAACCATTGTCAGTCGCCTCCGTGGATGGAAGACTTCTCTCGGAGACCATCCTGCTCGTCACCGAACCCATAACCCTGCAGGTGGGAATGCTGCACTCTGAGGAGATCTCATTCCATGTGCTGTCCGGACTTTCTCACTCCCTGTTGCTAGGTCTACCTTGGCTCCAGACACATGAACCCGTATTGAACTGGCGGTCCGGTGAAGTACTCCGATGGGGCCCTGACTGCCATAGGACCTGCCTGGTCCCGGTCCGTCCACTTCGCCCTCAGCCTACTCCAGCTAACTTAACTGGCCTCCCGGCTCCCTACTGGCCCTATGCGGACGTCTTCGGTAAGAAGGAAGCTGAGACGTTGCCACCCCATAGGCCATACGATTGCCCGATCGACCTGGTACCTGGCACCACTCCTCCCCGTGGGCGTATCTACCCGTTGTCTGCAGCCGAGACCCGAGCCATGTCTGAGTACATTGAGGAGAATCTGGCTAGGGGATTCATCCGAAAATCTACCTCCCCGGCTGGAGCCGGATTCTTCTTTGTCAAAAAGAAAGACGGCTCGCTACGTCCCTGTATTGACTACAGAGGACTCAATCTCATCAAGGTAAAAAACAAATATCCCCTGCCACTCATCTCCGAATTGTTTGACCGTCTCAAGGGCGCCAGGATCTTCTCCAAGCTGGATCTACGAGGAGCGTATAATCTGGTCCGTATCCGTCAAGGAGACGAGTGGAAGACGGCATTCAATACCCGGGACGGTCACTACGAGTACCTTGTGATGCCCTTCGGTCTCTGTAATGCTCCCGCGGTCTTTCAGGAACTAGTCAACGACATCTTCCGTGACCTCCTGTACTCCTGCGTAGTGGTATACCTGGACGATATCTTGGTCTTCTCTCCGGATCTCCCCACACACCGGAGGGATGTTCGTCAGGTCCTGCTTAGGCTTCGGCAGAACCACCTTTACGCCAAATATGAGAAGTGCCTCTTCGATCAGACCTCCCTTCCATTCTTGGGCTACGTCATCTCCCAAACAGGTCTGCAAATGGATCCCGAGAAGCTCTCTTCCGTTCTAAAATGGCCTCGTCCTGAAGGTTTGAAGGCGATACAGCGATTCCTGGGCTTCGCTAATTATTATCGTCTTTTCATCCCACACTTCTCGTCTCGGACTGCTCCCATATCTGCACTTACCCGTAAGGGGGCTAACCCCAGGACATGGTCGCCTGAAGCCGAGGAGGCCTTCCTTTCCCTAAAGAAAGCCTTCGCCTCTGCTCCCGTCCTGCACCGTCCGGACTGTAATAAACAATTCTACCTGGAGGTTGATGCCTCCTCCTCCGGAGCCGGAGCGGTGCTCACCCAGAAGTCTTCTACCGGGAGAATGGTAACGTGCGGCTTCTTCTCCAAAATCTTCTCCTCGTCGGAGCGCAACTACTCCATTGGAGACCGGGAATTGCTAGCCATCAAATTGGCACTGGGAGAGTGGCGCTATCTGCTTGAAGGGGCTCTCTACCCGGTAATTATCTACACGGATCACAAAAACCTGGCATATCTCCAAAATGCCCAGAGACTCAATCCTCGCCAGGCCCGGTGGTCGTTGTTTTTTGCCCGCTTCGACTTCATTCTTCATTTCCGTCCGGCGGACAAGAACGTCAAAGCTGATGCCTTGTCCCGGTCCTTCCTGTCCTCCGATCAAGAGGAGGAACCTACACACATCATCGACTCCTCCAAGGTGATGAATGTGGCCCCCTTGGATCTGACTCGTCTTCCACCCGGTAAGACGTTCGTAGCTGTGCCAGATCGGGAGAGGGTTCTTCGCTGGGGACATTCTTCTAAACTAGCTGGCCATGCTGGCCAAAAAAAGACCTTCCAACTTATTACCCGGCATTACTGGTGGCCTACCCTGCGTAAGGACGTGGTAGACTTCGTCGCGGCCTGTTCTTCCTGTGCCCGTAACAAAGTTCCCCGACATCTACCCGCCGGCCATCACCTGCCCCTTCCCGTACCTGCTGCTCCTTGGCAACACATCGCTATGGACTTTATCACCCACCTTCCAGTTTCTGCCGGTTGTACTGTCATTTGGGTTGTCGCTGACCGTTTTTCTAAGATGGCCCACTTCATTCCCCTGCCTGGTCTTCCGTCTGCACCCGAGCTGGCTAAAGACTTTATCCGCCACATCTTCCGTCTCCATGGTCTGCCCCTCCACATCGTGTCGGATCGTGGGGTTCAGTTCACCTCACGCTTCTGGAGAGCCACATGTAAGCTGCTGGACATTACTCTGGATTTCTCCTCCGCTTACCACCCTCAGTCCAATGGTCAAGTGGAGCGGATCAATCAGATCTTGACCAGCTACCTCCGGCACTTCATTGATGCTCACCACTCGGACTGGGTGGATCTCCTACCATGGGCCGAGTTCTCTTATAACAACCATGAGAGCGAGTCCTCTTCCAAATCCCCGTTCTTTATAGTCGGTGGCCAACATCCCCGGATTCCACTTCCTGTCTCCGTTTCTGTGGACAACCCTGCTGCGGAGTCTCTTGTCAGCGAATTTTCTACTATTTGGGAGAGCACCAGGTCCGCTCTTCTTCTCTCCTCTGAGCGGATGAAGAGATATGCTGATAAGAGACGTCTGGATCCGCCCCAATTCCGTCCGGGAGACAAGGTTTGGCTCTCGTCCAAACATGTGAGGCTCAAAGTACCCTCTTACAAATTGGGTCCTCGATTCATCGGCCCCTTCGAAGTCCTCAGGCAAATTAACCCTGTGGCCTACAAATTAAAACTCCCGGCCACCCTGCGGATTCCCAACTCCTTCCACGTATCTCTCCTCAAACCCGTTGTCTTTAACTTTTTTTCCAAAAATCCAGGTGCCCCTCCTGCTCCGGTTTCCGCTGATGACATCTTTGAGGTAGAGAGTATTCTGGCCTCCAAGAGGGTAAGAGGAAAAACCTTTTTTCTGGTAGATTGGAAGGGGTTTGGTCCTGAGGAGAGAACTTGGGAACCCAGGGAGAACATCAACGCCCCGCTTCTCCTTGAGAAATTTCTTTCTGGCCAAAAAAAGAGGGGGCCTAAAGGGGGGGGTACTGTAGCATCGGCGTCTCTGCCCCGTTCTAGGCAGAGACGCCGTCCCTCTCACCTCCCCGCTCCTGGCGCGGCGTCCTCCAGCGCTGCTCTCCCCGCTGCTTCCGGCACGCGCTCCTTCCCCGGCAGTGTGCTTAGGGCGCGCGCGCGCTCCCCCTCTCTTAAAGGAACCGCGCGCGCCGTCCTAAGGAGTCCCCGGCCAATTGCCGGAGGACCTCCCATATAAAAGGCACCTCCTCCAAAATGGAGGTGCCCGAGCAATGTTGTAGTGACGCGCCCCTGGGCCTGTGTCGCGCTGCGTTGCGCACGCGGGAGCTTACCCGGAGCCGGATCTCTTGAGGGTTGTAGTCTCGTGGCGGTGACCCGGTCCGTGCCCAGGGAGTCAAACTGAGCGGCGATGTAACAGCGGTAGATGTAGGACGACTACGCCACCCGTTGAATGCAGCTATGGAGCTGCCGCTGCAGGACAGTCCGCTGAGGCCGGTGGATGGATGGTGCAGCGTAGATGGTATAACCCCCAACGGGAGGGGTATGGCCTCAGGGCAGCAGATGTGGATGATGGGGGTAGCAGGAACCACTCAGAGACGGTGTGGTGTAATTCAGGGTCTTTACTGGTAACAACGATAGACCCTCCCGGAGTACTTGCTAGTGAACGGGGCCTGGTCAGTCCTTGAGCAGATGGGATCTCCCCTGGCCAGGCGGAGTTGTAGGCCTCCCAAACTGACTGTACTCTTCTGGCTACCTTGCTAGAAGCGGATATAAGTAGCCCATGTCCCTGAGTGTACCGTGTGGTGCTCACCCGTATGGCCGGTGACTCGGGGCCTTCTAATGGCTTCCGCTCCACGATGGCGGTGCTGGTCCCACGCGTGTGACCGTGCCTTCGGGTTTCTGGGCCTGAGGACCTGAAATCCCCTGCCGGTCGGCTTCTGCTGCTGGGTAAGAGTTAGTCCCCACAGCCTCGGACGCCGGGTTCGGTAAGAAAGCTTCTCAGTCAGGGCGAGCTCTGCAGCTGCCAGCCCCTGACTCATAGTAATATTGCTCCCACTGAGCTTCTGCTGTTTCTTCCTATGCTGCTTCTCTGTCTCTACTCTCCTTGACTGACTAACCCTGCCTCAGCCCAGGGTTTATACAGGGGAAGTTCTTCCCCTCCCAAGACTGGGCAGGAGGTGTGGCATGCACAGGATCCCTGACCAAAGGACCTCCCACCTGCTCTCAGACATAACATTACATTACTGTGGAAAACCAGACCCCTGGGGTGCCACATTCCCCCCTAGGGACGACAACCAGAAACCGGGAGTAATGATCCACGATGGTTAACGCGTAGACGTAGCCACTTCTGCTTGGGGTCAGTTTTACATGATCCAAGGCTACCAGTTCCAACGGTTGCCGGGTGACGATGGACTGCAGGGGAGTCTTCTGGCTGGCACGGTCCTTCCTTCTCAGGTTGCACGGGCCACAGTCTCTGCACCACTTCTCGATGGTTCCCCTCATGCCTACCCAGTGGAACCGCTCGCGCAGCAGGAACTCCAGCTTCTTCCACCCGAAGTGTCCAGCTCCGTCGTGGTATGCCTCCATCACCATGGCTGCGTCTCTTCGTGGCACCACTACTTGCCAGAGTAATTCATGCGTCCGGGAGTTAACCATTCTGCGGCACAACTTCCCTTTGTAAAGGAACAGTCGACTCTTCTCTGCCCATAGTTGTTTGGCTTCCTCCGGAGCGTCTGGTTCAAGGCGAGCCTCCGGCCGAGTCAGCATCTCCTTCACCAGTCGGACGGCAGGGTCGCTGTCTTGCGTTTCCGCCCAGTTGTAGTGGGGTAAGGGGTTCAACGTAGCAGCTTGCTTACTCCTTACCCGGTGGGAATACTGGATAGTCCCATGACGGTGGAACGCAGGGAGTTCAACTTCTTCCAGTCCCTCCGGATCTTCTCCTCCGTCCGGCAGGTTGGGCATCCTGGACAGGGCGTCCGCGTTGGTATTGGAGCGTCCTGCCCGGTATTTGATTGTGAACTCGTAGTTGGACAGACGGGCCATCCACCTCTGCTCCAGGGCACCGAGTCTTGCCGTGTCCAGGTGTGTCAACGGGTTGTTATCCGTGTACACGGTGAACCGGGAAGAAGCGAGGTAATGCTTAAAGCGCTCGGTGACTGCCCATACTACGGCCAGGAACTCTAACTTAAATGAGCTGTAATTCTCGGGGTTCCTTTCGGTGGGTCGCAGTTTTCGGCTGGCGTAGGCGATTACTCGTTCCTTCCCCTGCTGGATCTGGGACAGTACGGCTCCTAGCCCGATGTTACTGGCGTCGGTGTAGAGGATAAAGGGCTGGCTATAATCCGGGTACGCCAAGATTTCGTCCCCCGTGAGGGCCATCTTCAGCTGGCGGAAGGACTCTTCTTCCAGCTCCTCCCATTTGAAGGGCGGCTTCTGGTTCTTGGCCTTCCGGGACTGGCCTATCAGGAGGTCCTGCATAGGTGCTGCCTTTTTGGTGAAACCGGGAATAAACCTTCGGTAGTAGCCTACCAACCCGAGGAACTGCCGCACTTCTTTTACGCTGGAGGGGCTTGGCCATTCCTTAATTGCGGTGATCTTATCAGGGTCGGGAGCCACTCCGTCAGCGCTCACCACATGTCCCAGGTACTGCACCTTTGGTTTCAGGAGGTGACACTTGGAGGGTTTCACCTTTAGGCCGTAACTTGCCAGAGCTTCGAACACTTCCGCCAGGTGTTTCAGGTGGTCCTCATACGTCTTGGAATATACGATGACATCGTCCAGGTACAACAGGACCGTCTCGAAGTTTCTGTGGCCCAGACAACACTCCATTAGTCGTTGGAAGGTTCCCGGTGCGTTGCAGAGTCCGAACGGCATGCAGGTGAACTCGCTAAGTCCCATCGGGGTGGTGAATGCGGTCTTCTCCCGGTCCGCCTCTGCTACAGGAACCTGCCAGTACCCGCTAGTGAGATCCAAGGTAGAGAAGAAGTTAGCAGATCTTAAAGCAGCCAATGACTCCTCTATCCTTGGTAAGGGGTACGCATCCTTGTGTGTGATACGATTGATTTTCCGGTAATCTACACACATCCTCATGGTGTTGTCTTTCTTTCGGACTAAGACTAGTGGAGCTGCCCAGGGGCTACAGCTATCCCTGATCACCCCAGCCTCCTTCATGTCTCTAAGCATCCCCTTGGCGTGTTGGTAGTGGGCAGGGGGTACGGGTCGATACCTCTCTTTTATAGGAGGATGGTCTCCCGTGGGGATGTGGTGTTCTACCCCCTTGACTCGCCCGAAGTCTAACGGGTGTTTACTGAACACTCTCTCGTACTCCTGAACCACCCGATAGACTCCTTGTTTCTGGTGTGCGGGAGTGGAGTCAGTACCCAGATGTAGTTGCTGACACCAGTCCTCCATGTTTTTCTTAGAGCCGTTACCTTCCTCCAGGTGAGATGGAGGCAAGGGTTCCACAGATTGTATAGAATTTTGGTTAATGGTATATAATTTGGCTAGCGTGGCATACCGGGGCAGGTACACTTCCCTCTCCCCGATATTTATTATGCGAACGGGCACCCTCCCATGGCGTACATCAACCACCCCCCGTGCTGTCAAAATGGTGGGCCTACTGTCCGAGTAAACTGGTTCTACCATTGCCTGGTAATCTCTACCTCTCAGACCAATAGCTGCCCGGCACCAAATCATCATTTCACTTTTTGGGGGCATGGCAATAGGAAAAGGGTCACACATTCTTACGCTACCAATCTCACCGCCGGAGAGTTCCACCTGTTGCCGTCGCATCAGTGCCCGGATCTCTTTCTGGAGCACCCGCTGCTCGCCGGAGCTGGCGTTCTTGGCAACCTGCTGTAAAAGGAAAATCACCTCTGCAAGACAATTTTCAATTACATTAGTTCCTAGAGTTATTTTTGGGTGACTCTCATGTTTGTCAATATCAACAATGATCAGTCCCTGTGCTGCCAGTTCGACTCTACCGATTTTGATGGTCACCTCTTTAAATCCGATCTGTGGCACGGGCTGGCCATTGCTGGCGATGATACTCAAGTCGTCGTCAGGGTAGCGGGTAATATCCGAGTCATTCCAGTACTGCTTAAAGAGCACGTACGGGATGGTGGTGACCTGTGACCCGGTGTCCAGTAGGGCACTCATGGGAATGCCATCCAGTACCACAGGCAAGACTGGACGTCCTCCCACATATCTGTCGCGCCAGTTCGATGGGCCTGGTGATCTTTTTCCTGGGGGTTGGCCCTCTACCCCAGGTTGTGCCCGTTTAAAGAACAGTACCTTGCCATATGTCCAGGTTGATTGCAGCGGCGGCAGATGGGTCGTCCGTCCTCGCTGTATCGGTCACTGGGTCTTCCTCTGGCCGGTGGGGTCCTCCTTGGTCGACGCCACGGGATGTCCTCCGGTCCGGATGCCAGCTGGATCTTCCCTGGGGTGGAAGCCTATAAAGACTGCACAGTTCGGGTTAGCGCAGCAACGCTCTTAGCTAGCTCTTGGACCTGATGGTGTAGGTCTGGAGCCGGGTCATTGTCCAAAGCCTGCGCATCAGCTCCCACAGGCCCTGCCGACAACGGCGCCGCCTCCTGATGGTAAGTGATAGCAGGGCGCTTGTGGGTCACAACGCCACCCGGTGCCGGTTCTCGGAGCACCCGGATGGCTCTGTCCTTGAACTGTGCAAAGCCCAGATGGGGATCCTGTAAGGCCATTGCCCGCAACTGGGTTCGGTGGGTATTACAATACAGTCCCTCTATAAACTGTTCGGTCAACAGCCTGTCCTCGTTTCCCACGCCGTCAGGGTCGGTCTGCTTAATGGCTCTCAGGGCCTCTTGTAGGTTTAGTGCATAGTCCCTTATACTCTCATGCGCTCGCTGCTTGCACCCGTAGAATCTAAGCTTAATCTCGGCTGAGGTGCGGGTATCAAAGGTGTCCTTCAGCCGGGTTAGTATCCCTGCGACAGTCTTCCTCCCATGTGGCCAGGATTTTACTTCCCTTTTGGCTGCCCCGGTTAGTTGGGCCACCAGGATGCTCACTTTTTGCTCTTCTGTGAGGGGGTACACCTGGAAGAGGCTATCCAGCTTTTCTCTAAAGTCATGCAGGGTATGTGACTCCCCTGAGTACTGGGGTAGCCAAGCTGCTCCCGGGATATAGGGCATGGTGAAGGGCATAACTGCAGCAGCGGTAGCGTTGGCGGGGGTTGAGGCAGTGAAGCTCTCCTCCGTATCCGACATCTTCCTCCCCCCTAGTGGACCGTGGCCTACCTTGCGATGATCCTGTTCCGTAGGCCGCGGCTCCGCAGTGGATCGTCAGGGTTGAGGACCTTCCGTCGCGCTCCTGTGACGTCGGCGTCTGCTGGGCTCCTTCCAGGACCTTACGCAACGTCCGGACGTGAGGCGGGGCTTCAGTTCTCGCGCGCTTTCGGAGTCCACGCCCCTCTTCTTCCCGCGCGGCGTCCTCAAGATGGCGTCCAATGGCGGGAAAACTCCACGGATGGCGGGAAGAAGGCAGAAGATGGCGCCGGATGGCGGGAAACTTCACCGATGGCGGGAAGAAGGCTGAAGATGGCGCCGGATGGCGGGAATCTTCACCACAGGTAAGTTTGAAAAGTCTCTTTTTCAGGCACGCAGTACCCGGTGGTTGCGGGCACGAAATCCTGCCGACTACGCCAAAGTTGACGCGCCCCTGGGCCTGTGTCGCGCTGCGTTGCGCACGCGGGAGCTTACCCGGAGCCGGATCTCTTGAGGGTTGTAGTCTCGTGGCGGTGACCCGGTCCGTGCCCAGGGAGTCAAACTGAGCGGCGATGTAACAGCGGTAGATGTAGGACGACTACGCCACCCGTTGAATACAGCTATGGAGCTGCCGCTGCAGGACAGTCCGCTGAGGCCGGTGGATGGATGGTGCAGCGTAGATGGTATAACCCCCAACGGGAGGGGTATGGCCTCAGGGCAGCAGATGTGGATGATGGGGGTAGCAGGAACCACTCAGAGACGGTGTGGTGTAATTCAGGGTCTTTACTGGTAACAACGATAGACCCTCCCGGAGTACTTGCTAGTGAACAGGGCCTGGTCAGTCCTTGAGCAGATGGGATCTCCCCTGGCCAGGCGGAGTTGTAGGCCTCCCAAACTGACTGTACTCTTCTGGCTACCTTGCTAGAAGCGGATATAAGTAGCCCACGTCCCTGAGTGTACCGTGTGGTGCTCACCCGTATGGCCGGTGACTCGGGGCCTTCTAATGGCTTCCGCTCCACGATGGCGGTGCTGGTCCCACGCGTGTGACCGTGCCTTCGGGTTTCTGGGCCTGAGGACCTGAAATCCCCTGCCGGTCGGCTTCTGCTGCTGGGTAAGAGTTAGTCCCCACAGCCTCGGACGCCGGGTCCGGTAAGAAAGCTTCTCAGTCAGGGCGAGCTCTGCAGCTGCCAGCCCCTGACTCGTAGTAACATTGCTCCCACTGAGCTTCTGCTGTTTCTTCCTATGCTGCTTCTCTGTCTCTACTCTCCTTGACTGACTAACCCTGCCTCAGCCCAGGGTTTATACAGGGGAAGTTCTTCCCCTCCCAAGACTGGGCAGGAGGTGTGGCATGCACAGGATCCCTGACCAAAGGACCTCCCACCTGCTCTCAGACATAACATTACATTACTGTGGAAAACCAGACCCCTGGGGTGCCACAGTAGCACTGTTCACTACTCTGCTTCAGCCCTCAGGTCCCGTTGCCAGTTACCTGCCAGATACCTGCCAGTCTGCTGTCTAATTCCTGCCTGATATCCTGCTACCTGCCTGCTAGCCTGAGGTCCGACGGTCTGCCTTCCAACTCCTGTCAGTCTGTCTAAGGACCAGCTTGCCCGCTCACCTGGGAGCGCACATCTTCTACCTGCCTGCTTGCCTGAGGTCCGACGGTCTGCCTTCCAGCTCCTGTCAGTCTGTCTAAGGACCAGCTTGCCCGCTCACCTGGGAGCGCACATCTGCTATCTGCCTGCTAGCCTACCTGGAGGCTCCGCCGTCACGTGCTGTGACCACCCGCCTGTCCAGAGACTCCTGCCCGCTCACCTGGGAGCGCTCGTCTGCTACCTGTCTGTTGGTTCTCCTGGAGGCTCCGCCTTCACATGCTGTGACCACCCGTTCATCCAGAGACTCTCGCCTGCTCACCTGGGAGCTCAAGTCTATCATCTGCCGCCACAGGTCGTACCAATCCTTTACCCAGAGACTGCCCCGGTCACTTGCCGTGACCTCCTGCCCGTTCATCCAGAGACTGCCCCGGTCACTTGCCGTGACCTCCTGCCCGTTCATTCAGAGACTGTCCCGCTCACCTGCTGTGACTGCCTGCCCGTCTACCCTGGTCGCCACCCGCTCCCTTACAAGGACCGCCCCCTTGTATAGTAGCTCAGAGGTTCCGCCTCCCAGACCCGTTACAATCTCCTGTATATAATGATATATGTACAGCTGGTATAACCTGGACATCTCATGTATATAATTATATATGTACAGCGGATACAACCTGGACATCTCCTGTATATAATTATATATGTACAGCTGGTATAACCTGGGTATCTTCTGTATATAATTATATATATACAGCTGGTGTAACCTGTGCATCTCCTGTACATAATTATATATGTACAGCTGGTATAACCTGGGTATCTTCTGTATATAATTATATATATACAGCTAGTATAACCTGGGCATCTCCTGTATATAATATATATGTACAGCTGGTATAACCTGGGTATCTCCTGTATATAATTATATATGTACAGCTGGTATAACCTGGGCATCTCCTCTATATATTTATATATGTACAGCTGGTATAACCTGGGCATCTCCTGTATATAATTATGTATGTACAGCTGGTATAACCTGGGTATCTTCTGTATATAATTATATATATACAGCTGGTATAACCTGGGCATCTCCTGTATATAATGATATATGTACAGCTGGTATAACCTGGGTATAACCTGGACATCTCCTGTATATAATTATATATGTACAGCTGGGATAACCTGGGCATCTTTTGTGTATAATTATATATGTACAGCTGGTATAACCTGGGCATCTCCTGTATATAATTATATATGTACAGCTGGTATAACCTGGGCATCTCCTGTATATAATTATATATGTACAGCTGGTATAACCTGGGCATCTCCTGTATATAATTATATATGTACAGCTGGTATAACCTGGACATCTCCTGTATATAATTAAATATGTACAACTGGTATAACCTGGACATCTCCTGTATATAATTATATATGTACAGCTGGTATAACCTGGGCATCTCCTGTATATAGTTGTATATGTACATCTGGTATAACCTGGGCATCTTCTGTATATAATTATATATGTATAGCTGGTATAACCTGGGCATGTTATGTATATAATCATATGTGTACAGCTGGTATAACCTGGGTATCTCCTGTATATAATTATATATGTACAGCTGGTATAACCTGGACATCTCCTGTATATAATTATATATGTACAGTTGGTATAACCTGAACATCTCCTGTATATAATTATACATGTACAGCTGGTATAACTTGGGCATCTTCTGTATATAATTATATATGTACAGCTGGTATACCCTGGGCATCTCCTGTATATAATTATATATGTACAGCTGGTATAACCTGGGCATCTG
Organism: Phyllobates terribilis; assembly: GCF_046119375.1. NCBI lineage: Eukaryota > Metazoa > Chordata > Amphibia > Anura > Dendrobatidae > Phyllobates > Phyllobates terribilis. Next base: position 152,160,269 of record NW_027362767.1, read on the forward strand.
CTATATATAATATGTATGTACAGCTAGTATAACCTGGGCATCTCCTGTATATAATTATATATGTACAGCTGGTATAACCTGGACATCTCCTGTATATAATTATATATGTACAGCTGATATAACCTGGCATTTCCTGTATATAATTATATATGTACAGCTGATATAACCTGGCATCTCCTGTATATAATTATATATGTACAGCTGGTATAACCTGGACATCTCCTGTGTATAATTATATATGTACAGCTGGTATAACCTGGGCATCTCCTGTATATAATTATATATGTACAACTGGTATAACCTGGACATCTCCTGTATATAATTCTATATGTACAACTGGTATAACCTGGGCATCTCCTGTATATAATTATATATGTACAGCTGGTATAACCTGGGCATCTTCTGTATATAATTATATATGTATAGCTGGTATAACCTGGACATCTTCTGTATATAATTATATATGTACAGCTGGTATAACCTGTACATCTCCTGTATATAATTATATATGTACAGCTGGTATAACCTGGACATCTCCTGTATATAATTATATATATACAGCTGGTATAACCTGGGCATCTTTTGTGTATAATTCTATATGTACAGCTGGTATAACCTGGGCATCTCCTGTATATAATTATATATGTACAACTGGTATAACCTGGACATCTCCTGTATATAATTATATATGTACAGCTGGTATAACCTGGACATCTCCTGTATATAATTATATATGTACAGCTGGTATAACCTGGACATCTCCTCTATATAATTATATATGTACAGCTGCTATAACCTGGACATCTCCTGTATATAATTATATATGTACAGCTGGTATAACCCGGGCATCTCCTGTATATAATTATATATGTACAGCTGGTATAACCTGGGCATCTCCTGTATATAATTATGTATTTACAGCTGGTATAACCTGGACATCTCCTCTATATAATTATATATGTACAGCTGCTATAACCTGGACATCTCCTCTATATAATTATATATGTACAGCTGGTATAACCCGGGCATCTCCTGTATATAATTATATATGTACAGCTGATATAACCCGGGCATCTCCTGTATATAATTATATATGTACAGCTGGTATAACCTGGGCATCTCCTGTATATAATTATATATGTACAGCTGGTATAACCTGGGCATCTCCTGTATATAATTATATATGTACAGCTGATATAACCCGGGCATCTCCTGTATATAATTATATATGTACAGCTGGTATAACCTGGACATCTCCTGTATATAATTATATATGTACAGCTGGTATAACCTGGACATCTCCTCTATATAATTATATATGTACAGCTGGTGTAACCTGGACATCTCCTCTATATAATTCTATATGTACAGCTGGTATAACCTGGGCATCTTTTGTGTATAATTCTATATGTACAGCTGGTATAACCTGGGCATCTTTTGTATATAATTATATATATATACAGCTGGTATAACCTGGACATCTTTTGTGTATAATTCTATATGTACAGCTGGTATAACCTGGGCATCTTTTGTATCTAATTATATATATATACAGCTGGTATAACCTGGGCATCTTTTGTGTATAATTCTATATGTACAGCTGGTATAACCTGGGCATCTTTTGTATATAATTATATATATATACAGCTGGTATAACCTGGGCATCTTTTGTGTATAATTCTATATGTACAGCTGATGTACATAGTGATGTGGGCTGCTCTTATTTCTATTACTTTTAGATGTCCTTTCCGATGAACTCTGCAGGAAGATACATTTATCTTCAATAGAGGGAGGAGAAGTCATTCTGAGGGTGGAACAAATGGCAGTAACAGAAGTGTCCTGGGTCATCCGTCCTGATAATTATAACATTGCTAGGACGTCCCCGGGTGGGAAGATTCATATACGAGGTGATAAGTAGTGTTGAGCCACCCCCGTAGTGTTCGGGTTCGGTTCGGTTCGTCGAACACCTTAGAACACCGTCGAACACCGTTAAAACCAATGACAGGCAAACAAAAACACATAGAAACACATAGAAAACACCTTCAAAGGTGTCCAAAAGCTGACAAACTGCTCAGAAGATGCTTTCTTTAAAAAAGCCGGCCGGCAATTCAGCAGCGGTACCCGACAATTTATAACAGAAAGAATAGAGCATCACACATAGATTAGATAGATAGAAACATGTCAGTCACATATATAATAAGTACAGTGATAGTGTTGATTACTGTACTTGTCATTTAGTGTTAAAATAAAGGATTTATTAAAAAAAATTGGCGTGGGGGTCCCCGTAATTTTAGTCTCTAGCGGAGGTTAAGCAGACGGCTGGGGCTGATGTTTGAAGCCTGGGAAGAGGGTAATACCCACGGAGCTTCCCAGGCTACTAATATCAGCCCCCAGCTGAATACCTAGCCTTTACTAGCTATTAAAATAGGGGACCCCCCCCCAAAAAAAATGACGTGGGGTCCCCCCTATTTTAATAGCTAGCAAAGGCTAGGCAGACAGCTGGGGGCTGATATTAATAGCCCAGGAAGGGTGCCATGAATATTGGCCCCCTCCCAGGCTAGAAACACCAGCCGTCAGCTGTCCCAGAAATGGCGCATCCATAGGATGCGTCAATTCTGGCACTTAGCCTCGCTCTTCCCACTGCCCTGTAGCGGTGGCAGTGGGGTAATAGGGTTGGGGTTGATGTCAGCTTATAATGCCAGCTGACATCAAGCCCAGGTTAGTAATGGAGAGGCGTCTATAAGACACCCCCATTACTAACCCCATAGTCAAAGTTAAAAAAAAAACCACAAACACCCAGAATAAAGTCCTTTAATTGAAATAAACACACAATTCTTTATTGTTCTAAATTAAACCATACTTACCATCACGCCCATTCCAGCTGAAGCCAATGTCTTCTGCAATAAAAGAAAAATAATAAAGCAATATCATCCTTACCTTTCCATGGTTCCCACGACAGCTTCAGCTCTGCTACATGGAGATGACAGGCTGGACCGCAGCAGAACGCTGCCATCCAGCCTGTCATCCCGCGGACACTGAGAAGTGCAGGAATGCTTGCGCTCCTCAGTGTCTCGCTGTGACGGCATAAAGATGAGCCGAGGTCATGTCCAATGAACTCGGCTCACCTCATGCACGTCACTGACAGCGTGGGAGAATTCTCCTGCACTCAGCACTTCAGCGTGAGAATTCTCCCACGCTGTCAGTGACGTACATGAGGTCAGCTGAGTTCATTGGACATGAATGAGCTCACCTCATGCACGTTACTGACAACGTGGGAGAATTCTCACGCTGAAGCGCTGAGTGCAGGAGAATTCTCCCACGCTGTCAGTGACGTGCATGAGGTGCGCTGAGTTCATTGGACATGAACTCGGCTCATCTTTATGCCGTCACAGCGAGACACTGAGGAGCGCAAGCATGCCTGCGCTTCTCAGTGTCCGCGGGATGACAGGCTGGATGGCAGCGTTCTGCTGCGGTCCAGCCTGTCATCTCGATGTAGCAGAGCTGGAGCTGTCGTGGGAACCATGGAAAGGTAAGGATGAGGTTGCTTTATTATTTTACTTTTATTGCAGAAGACATTGGCTTCAGCTGGAATGGGCGTGACGGTAAGTATGGTTTAATTTAGAACAATAAAGAATTGTGTCTTTATTTCAATTAAAGGACTTTATTCTGGGTGTTGATTGGCGAACAGTTCTTGTCGAACACCGCTCATCTCTAGTGATAAGTATAAAGGGAAGCTTTTTGGCGAGAGTGATGGCTCCTTACGGATAACGAACCTGACAAGATCTGACCAGGGGCTGTATAAAGCTAATCAGAGAGTGCGAGAGAATCATCAGTGCGTGGAATTTGTCCTCCAAGTATACAGTAAGTAACTGACTAATAGTATTCACGTTTGGTTTCATATGAAACTTAAAGGTTTATCTATAATTTCTTTGGTTTTCTAACTTGTGATAGGGAACAAAATTAGTGGTGGTCAAAGTCCTAAGACCCTACTGATCATTCAACACACTTATCACGAGCTCTCTGCTCCTGCATGAATGAGAGGGGTGTATGGGCTCTTGGACTTTCTTAAGACCTGGACTCGCACCAATTCACAGGGCATTTTATGTCCTATCAAATGGTACAAAAACCCAAAACCTGAACTGTTTGTTGAATTGTATAGGGTAGTGTCAGGGAAGTATCAAGAAAGTATTAACAACTTCTCGCTGTCCCTGAAACCCCTCTCACAACTCCCTCATTCCCCATTTGTCACAACACAAGAGCTGACACTCCACGCAGCTATCTGCATGCAAATCACAGTACAAGAAGCTCAATAGCCTATTCTACTAAACATACGAGAGCATCTCATCTTAGCACAGACCGGGGATAGATTGACACCTCCAGCAGAGGGGCAGAGATGGGAGGAAAGAGGAAATGGCTCGTTTATTATTATTATTATTATTTAATTATATAGCGTCATTGTTTCCATGGCGCTGTACATAAGAAGGGTTACATACCAAATACAGAGATCACAAACAATGATAGACGGGTACAGAGGGAGGAGGACGCTGCCCTTGCAGGCTTACATTCTACAGGAATGGGGGAGGAGACAGTAGGTTGGGGGGTTGCAGTAGCTCCAGTGTTGTTGAGGAGGCAGCGGGGTCATGGCAGGCTGTAAGCTTGTTTGAAGAGATGGGTTTTCAGGTTCCGTCTGAAGGATCCGAGTGTGGGGGATAATCGGACTTGTTGAGGCACAGAATTCCATAGGATGGGAGATATTCGGGAGAAATCTTGGAGGCGATTGCGTGAGGAACGAATAAGTGTGGAGGAGAGAAGGAGGTCTTGGGAGGACCGGAGATTACATAAGGGAATATATCGGGAGGTTAGTTCAGAGATGTATGGAGGAGAAAGGTTATGGATGCTTTGTAGGTCAGTGTTAGTAATTTGAATTGGATACGCTGGGCAATTGGGAGCCAGTGAAGGGATTTGCAGAGGGGAGAAGCAGAGGAGTAGCGAGGCGAGAGATGGACCAGTCGCGCAGCAGAGTTAAGGATGGACTGGAGGGGTGCGAGAGTGTTAGCAGGGAGGCCACAGAGGAGGATGTTGCAGTAGTCGAGGTGGGAGATAATGAGGGCATGTACAAGCAGTTTAGTAGATTGAGGGTTGAGGAAAGGACGGATTCTGGAAATATTTTTGAGCTGGAGGCGACAGGAGGTGGCGAGAGCTTGGATGTGGGGTTTGAAGGACAGGGCAGAGTCAAGGGTTACTCCGAGGCAGCGGATATTGGGTACAGGGGAAAGAGTGAGGTCATTTATTGTTATAGAAAGATCAGGTGGCGAAGATATACGAGATGGGGGAAAGATTATGAGTTCAGTTTTGTCCACATTGAGCTTGAGGAAGCGAGAGGAGAAGAAGGAGGATATGGCTGATAGACACGCTGGGATCCTGGACAGCAGAGAGGTGATGTCTGGGCCAGAGAGGTAGATCTGGGTGTCATCAGCGTACAGATGGTACTGGAAGCCATGGGATTTTATGAGCTGTCCCAGGCCAAGGGTATAGATTGAGAAGAGTAGGGGTCCTAGGACAGAGCCTTAAGGTACTCCAACAGAGAGGGGGCGGGGTGAGGAGGTAGTGTGGGAGTGGGAGACACTAAATGTGCGGTTAGAAATGTATGAGGAGATCCAAGATAGGGCAAGGTCTTTGACGCCAAAGGAAGAGAGGATCTGTAGTAGGAGGCAGTGGTCAACTGTATCGAAAGCAATGGACAGGTCAAGAAGAAGGAGTACAGAGAATTGTCTGTTAGCTTTGGCTGTAAGCAAGTCATGTGTGATCTTGGAATGGTGGGGGCGGAAGCCGGATTGTCGGCTGTCAAAGAGAGAGTTAGATGAGAAGTGGGAGGAAAGTTCAGCATGAACGTGTTGCTCAAGGAGTTTGGAGGCAAATGGGAGCAGCAAAATGGGGCAATAGCTGGACAAGGCGGTTAGGTCGATGGCTTTTTGTGGATGGGCGTGATTGAGGCATGTTTAAAGGCAGCGGGGAAGATACCAGAAGTTAGTCAAAAGGGATCTAACACAAACTCCAGGATGTCTAGAGCCGAAACGAAATATGGAATATTGGAAGTTCCATAACCCAATAATAATTTGACCTATATCTTTAGTGACAGGGTCAGCTAGGGAACGATAGTGATATTTTCCTGTAACCGTAAGCCCCTCTGGTAACATAATAGCAGATCACAACTGCGCCATGTGTGGTCTCTAAATGATAATAAAATCATAATAGAAAATATGGTATCACTTTTGGGCTTCTGGGATCAACCAGCGATAAGTTATCCCAAAAACCAGGTATCTGAAATAAAATGTGCAGGCTGGAGACCAGCCCCGTGATGTCAGCACGGGGGGCGTGTGGGCAGATCTCCCCTTAGGCATAAAAGAGCCAGCTGGAGATTGATCCATATTCTTTGCCAGGAGGGTATAGATACTATAAGCAACGGATTGCATTCGATAACGCTCAAATCAGGAAGTCCCTCCTCCACATATGCTGATTCGTCCCTGTGTATAGCGTAAGTTTCTTCTTTAATTATTATTTTGTGTAACTGCCTATGTATTGTAATGTCTCCTTTGTAAAATCTTGTATATTTTTCATAAGGCTGCCTCCCTTTTGGATTAAATATACAATTTAATAGTTCTGTTTCTTTTATCCTCTAATCGTTCCCTTCACCGAAACCATATGCTACCAGAACGCAGGCGTCCACCCAGGCCTGTATTATATTTCAAATCTGGATGGTGGTGGCAGAGAATATTAATAATTGGGCTATCGTGAAGCTGACAGTGACCATACGGGGGCGTATACATATATTCCATGCATTGAAATCCGGAGGTGTGACGACCATATGCTCACTGGTTCTTTTGCCTATACCTACCTAGTGAGTAGTGGGGACCATGTGCTCGCGGATCCCTGACAAAATCCTGACAGAGTGACAGCAACGGTGAGATATTGTGTGATCTCCTCGGTTTCTTCTCGCTGTGGAATCCCTGACAGGTAGGAAAAAAAATATTCACCCGCAGCACACTGTCCAGTGCACCATGCATTCTCTTCTGTTATTTTCACTCGGCATCAAGAAGGCCTCAGACGTCACATTGTGTATCACCCAAGGAGATGACAAGGTCTTAGATCACGCATGTCAGGTCAACTTAGTCCCTGTCCCAAAGGAAGATGATGGAAGAGCCAATGTTGATAAAATGTTGATAAAAGGAGGACAGGACGGTGGGCTGTGGCACAGAGACAGATGAGCGGCATAGTGACTGTTTTGTTTTTTGTTTTGTGCCCAAGTTTTACATTTTGATATTAATTTATTTCCAACAGATAAAGTAACCGAGGATGAATTGCGGATTGTTCACACAGTGTCCATGCATGAGAACTGTACTGTGAATTTAACCTGCACAATAGACAGATCAGATTTGACGGTTACCTGGAACCGCTCCGACATGGACATTATTGTAAGCGGCAACCTTGTGTCTGTGCAGAACCCCACAGCAAAAACCATCTACACCTGTACTGCAGGGAACCCCGGCACTAACACCTCTAAATCTGTCACCCCCTGGACTTACTGTAACAAAGGTAATAATACCAGGTTCAAATTCATAACATCCATATTTTCTTAACTTATTATGTGTAATATCAGCAATTTTCATTGCAGAAAGAACTCACAGAAGAATCCGAGAGGACTATACCTGGGAGAACATAGGGCGACTTGTCCTCTCGGGGTGTATACTGATTTTTGCTTCCTGTCTGCTTACGTGTCACCTGAAAACTGAAAGGCACATACCCTCGAATAGTTGAGGTAGACATCATAGCTAATAGTAGCAGATATCATCGTAGGTCCTGGTGACTTTGCCCAGTCCTAATTTGCCAAACTCCCATACAGTGGGTACGGAAAGTATTCAGACCCCTTTAAATTTTCACTCTTTGTTTCATTGCAGCCATTTAGTAAATTCTAAAAGATAATTTTTTTTCTCATTAAAGTACACTCTGCACCCCATCTCATCTTGACTGAAAAAAAAACAAAAAAGTAGACATTTTTGCAAATTTATTAAAAAAGAAAAACTGAAATATCACATGGTCATAAGTATTCAGACCATTTGCTCAGACGCTCATATTTAAGTCACATGCTGTCCATTTCCTTGTGATCCTCCTTGAGATGGTTCTACTCCTTCATTGGAGTCCAGCTGTGTTTAATTAAACTGATAGGACTTGATTTGGAAAGGCACACACCTGTCTATATAAGACCTCACAGCTCACAGTGCATGTCAGACCAAATGAGAATCATGAGCTCAAAGAAACTGCCCAAGGAGCTCAGAGACAGAATTGTGGCAAAGCACAGATCTGACCAAGGTTACAAGACAATTTCTGCATTACTCAAGGTTCCTAAGAGCACAGTGGCCTACATAATCCTTAAATGGAAGATGTTTAGGATCACCAGAAGTCTTCCTAGACCTGGCTGTCCAGCCAAACTGAGCAATCGTGGGAGAAGAGCCTCGGTGAGAGAGGTAAAGAAGAACCCTGAGATCACTGTGGCTGAGCTCCAGAGATGCAGTAGGGAGAAGGGAGAAAGTTCCACAAAGTCAACTATCACTGCAGCCCTCCACCAGTCGGGCCTTTATGGCAGAGTGGCTCGACGGAAGCCTCTCCTCAGTGCAAGACATATGAAAGCCCGCATAGAGTTTGCTCAAAAACACATGAAGGACTCCCAGACTATGAGAAATAAGATCTCTGGTCTGATGAGACGAAGATAGAACTTTTTGGTGATAATTCTAAGAGGTATGTGTGGAGAAAACCAGGCACTGCTCATCACCTGCCCAATACAATCCCAACAGTGAAACATGGTGGTGGCAGCATCATGCTATGGGGGAGTTGTTCAGATGCAGGGACAATTGAAGGAAACATGAATGCGGCCAAGTACCGAGATATCCTGTATGAAAACCTCCTCCAGAGTGCTCTGGACCTCAGACTTGGCCGAAGGTTCACCTTCCAACAAGACAATGACCCTAAGCACACAGCTAAAATAACAAAGGAGTGGCTTCAGAACAACTCTGTGACCATTCTTGACTGGCCCAGCCAGAGCCCTGACCTCAATCCAATTGAGTATCTCTGGAGAGACCTGGAAATGGCTGTCCACCAACGTTCACCACCCAACCTGACGGAACTGGAGAGGATCTGTGTAGCGTCGGCGTCCCTGCCTCCTGCTAGGCAGGGACGCTGTTCCCCTCACCTTTCCGCTCCGTGCCCGGCGTCTTCCTCCCGCTATGCTGGCAGCGCGCGCTGCTTCCCGGCCACGGTGCTTAGGGTGCGCGCGCGCATGCTCCCCCTCTCTCAAAGGGGCCGCGCGCGCCGTCCTAAGGAGTCCCCGGCCAATGGCCGGAGGACTTCACCATATATAAGGCACCTCCTCCAAAATGGAGGTGCCCGAGCAATGTTGTTGCAAAGCCTTCACTCTGCTTCAGCTCTCAGGTCCCGTTACCAGTTAACTGCCAGTCACCTGCCAGATTCCTGCTTGTTACCTGCCAGTCACCTGCCAGAATCCTGCCTGTTACCTGTCAGTCTCCTGCCAGATTCCTGCCTGATACCTGCTTGATATCCGCTTACCTGCTTGCAAGCCTGCGGTCCGACGGTCTGCCTTCCTACACCTGTCAGTCTGTCTATGGACCAGCCTGCCCGCTCACCTGGGAGCGCTCACCTGCTACCTGCCTGCTAGCCTACCTGGAGGCTCTGCCGTCACTTGCCGTGACCACCCGCCTGTCCAGAGACTCTTGCCCGCTCACCTGGGAGCGCTCACCTGCTACCTGCCTGCTAGCCTACCTGGAGGCTCTGCCGTCACTTGCCGTGACCACCTGCCTGTCCAGAGACTCTTGCCCGCTCACCTGGGAGCACTCACCTGCTACCTGCCTGCTAGCCTACCTGGAGGCTCTGCCGTCACTTGCCGTGACCACCTGCCTGTCCAGAGACTCTTGCCCGCTCACCTGGGAGCGCTCACCTGCTACCTGCCTGCTAGCCTACCCGGAGGCTCTGCCGTCACTTGCCGTGACCACCTGCCCATCCAGAGACTCTTGCCCGCTCACCTGGGAGCACTCACCAGCCACCTGCCTGCTGTCCTTCTACCCAGAGACTGTCCCTGTCACTTGCCGTGAGTACCCGTCCTTCTACTCAGAGACTGTCCCTGTCACTTGCCGTGACTACCTGCCCTTCTACCCAGAGACTGTCCCTGTCACTTGCCGTGACTACCTGCCCTTCCACCCAGAGACTGTCCCTGTCACTTGCAGTGACTACCTGCCCGTCTTCCCTGGGAGCCACCCGCTTCCTTACAAGGACCGCCCCCTTGTATAGTTGCTCAGAGGTTCCGCCTCCCAGACCCGTTACAGTTTGCTCGGGCCATGGAACCCGGTGGCACCCAAGCTCCCTCGCTCTCGGACCTATGTCATGAACTGTCCCGTCAGAGGTCCCAACAGGAGTCCATCCTGAGTCACCAGCGGAGTGTCAACTCTCGTCTGGACACTCTGACTGCTCCACCAGCAACCACCGCTAGTGTCATGACTCGCAACCCGGCAGCGCCGCTGCCCACCAATACCATGGTATCCTGCCCCGGTCCCCGGCTTTCTGCACCTCCTCGCTTCGGAGGTGACTCCGCTCAAGCTCGGGGCTTCATAAACCAGTGCACCCTGCACTTTGAACTCTTGTCCCACCAGTTTATCTCCGACCGGTCCAAAGTAGCCTTTATCATGTCCCACCTCACGGGGGAGGCTCTGGCTTGGCTAAATCCTCTATGGGAGAGAGGAGACCCCCTGGTGTCCGACCTGCCAGCCTTTCTCACGGCTTTCCGGAAAGTCTTCGACGAACTCGGGCGGAAGACCTCATCCGCATCGTCTCTGCTACGCCTCCATCAAGGGAATCTCACCGTGGGCCAATATGCCATACGGTTCCGTACCCTTGCTTTGGAGCTGGCATGGAATAACGACGCCCTGGTGTCTGTCTTCTGGGAGGGTCTGTCCGGCCGTATTAAAGATGAACTCACCGGTCGGGACATTCCTACCACTCTCGACGACTTAATAACACTTGCCACCCGGATTGACATCCGGTTCCAGGAGCGCGCCAAAGAGGTCACCCGTGAGAGGAGGTTTCCACGTCTAGCCCCTACTTTCCAGAAACCCGTCACTCCCTCCGTTACTCCCCAGGCACACTCACCTGAGCCTATGCAGGTCGACCAGACCAAGGTGGTCAAAACCCGTCAAGACTTACGCCGTGCCGAGGGGAGCTGCTTCTACTGTGGCAGTAAGGAGCACCGGATCCGTTCCTGCTCAGAGAGGTCGGGAAACGCCTGTGTCTAGGATCGCTCAGAGAGGTCGCCCTAGACAAAAGTAAACCCTCTCCATCCCTGATGCTGTCAGTCTCTATCATCTGCGGAGAGAACCGCTATTTCGAACTGGCTCAACTTGACTCTGGAGCTGCTGGAAATCTCATCTCTCAATCCCTGGTAGAGAAATACCGCATTCCCACCAAACCTCTGGCCGTACCTTTATCTGTCGCCGCCGTGGATGGGGGCCTCTTACCACATCCCATCCAACTCATCACCGAATCTCTAACTCTACAGGTGGGAATGCTGCATTCTGAGAGCATTTCCTTTCATGTTCTGCCTGGACTCTCTCACGCACTCTTGCTAGGTCTACCTTGGCTCCAGAAACATGCACCCGTGCTTGACTGGCAGACCGGAGAAGTCCTTCGCTGGGGACAGGACTGCCATAAGACTTGTCTAGTTCCCGTTCATCCCGCTCGTCCTTCTCCTACCTCAGTCAATCTACCCGGTCTACTGGTTCCCTATTGGTCTTATGCGGATGTCTTCAATAAAAAGAAGAAAAGACATTACCCCCTCATAGACCATACGACTGCCCAACCGATCTGATACCCGGCTCTACTCCTCCCCGTGGGCGTATCTACCCTTTGTCCGCTGCAGAGACCCGGTCCATGTCAGAATATATTGAGGAGAATCTGGCCCGGGGATTTATCCGGAAATCTACCTCCCCGGCGGGAGCAGGCTTCTTCTTCGTCAAAAAGAAGGACGGCTCACTCCGTCCCTGTATAGACTATAGAGGCCTTAACCAGATCACTGTGAAGAATAAATACCCCCTCCCGCTCATTCCTGAATTATTTGACCATCTGAGGGGGGCTAGAATCTTCACCAAACTGGATCTCCGTGGGGCGTATAACCTGGTTCGTATCCATCAGGGGGATGAGTGGAAGACGGCAATCAACACCCGGGACGGCCACTATGAGTACCTTGTAATGCCCTTCGGTCTCTGTAACGCTCCTGCCGTCTTTCAAGAGTTGGTCAATGACATCTTCCGTGACCTTCTCTACTCCTGCGTGGTGGTGTACCTGGACGACATCTTGGTCTTCTCTCCGGATCTTCCTACTCACCGGAGGGATGTTCGTCAGGTCCTGCTCAGGCTCAGGCAGAACCACCTCTACGCTAAATATGAGAAGTGCATCTTTGAGCAGACCTCTCTTCCATTTCTGGGCTACATAATTTCTCAGACCGGCCTACAAATGGATCCTGAGAAACTGTCTGCCATCCAGAAGTGGCCCCGACCAGAGGGGTTGAAGGCTATTCAGCGGTTCCTGGGTTTCGCCAACTATTACCGCCTCTTCATACCGCATTTCTCTTCTCGGACTGCCCCTATCATTGCGCTCACCCGTAAGGGCACTAATCCCAGAAGATGGCCACCCGAAGCTGAGGAGGCCTTCCTTTCCTTAAAACAGGCTTTCTCCTCCGCCCCGGTGCTGCATCGTCCGGACAGCAATAAACAATTCTTCCTAGAAGTTGACGCTTCCTCCTCCGGAGCCGGGGCGGTACTTACCCAAAAGTCATCTTCTGGAAGAATGGTAACCTGCGTTTTTTTCTCCAAACTCTTCTCTTCTGAGCGCAATTATTCTATTGGAGACCGAGAATTGTTAGCCATTAAGCTGGCACTGGAGGAGTGGCTTTACCTGCTCGAGGGGGCTCTTCACCCGGTAATAATTTACACGGACCACAAGAACTTGGCTTACCTTCAGAACGCCCAGAGGCTTAACCCGCGCCAAGCCCGGTGGTCCTTGTTTTTTGCCCGCTTTGATTTTGTTCTTCATTTTCGCCCAGCAGACAAAAACATCAAAGCTGATGCCTTGTCCCGATCCTTCCTGGTATCTGATCTAGAGGAAGAACCTAAGCACATCATTGATCCCGCCAGAGTAATGCAAGTGGCTCCCGTGAATCTAAATCGTCTCCCTCCCGGTAAGACGTTCGTAACAGTACCTGATCGGAAGAAGGTCCTACACTGGGGTCACTCGTCTAAGCTAGCTGGCCACGCCGGTCAGAAAAAGACCCTCCAGCTCATTACCCGGCATTACTGGTGGCCTACCCTGCACAGGGATGTAATAGACTTTATTTCAGCCTGTGTGTCCTGCGCCCGCAACAAAGTTCCGAGACACCTGCCAGCCGGTCACCTCCTTCCTCTTCCAGTACCTGCTGCCCCGTGGCAGCATATAGCTATGGATTTTATAACGGATCTCCCTGTCTCTGCCGGTTGTACGGTCATTTGGGTGGTCGCTGATCGCTTTTCCAAGATGGCGCACTTCATTCCCCTGCCGGACCTCCCGTCTGCACCCGAACTGGCTAAAGACTTTATCCGCCACATCTTCCGTCTCCATGGCCTGCCCCTCCACATCGTGTCAGATCGTGGGGTTCAGTTCACCTCACGCTTCTGGAGAGCCACATATAAGTTGCTTGACGCCACTCTGGACTTCTCCTCCACTTACCACCCACAGTCCAATGGTCAAGTGGAGCGGATCAATCAGAACCTGACCAGTTACCTCCGGCACTTCGTTAATGCCCACCATTCGGACTGGGTGGATCTCCTACCATGGGCCGAGTTCTCTTACAACAATCACGAGAGCGAGTCTTCCTCCAAATCCCCGTTTTTTGTAGTCTTCGGTCAGCATCCTCGGATCCCGTTTCCCGTCTCCACCTCGGTGGACAATCCGGCTGCGGAATCTCTCGTTAGCGAATTCTCCTCCATTTGGGAGAGTACCCGATCCGCACTCCTTCAGTCGTCCGAGCGGATGAAAAAACACGCCGACAAAAAACGCCTGGATCCTCCACAATTCCGTCCTGGAGATAAAGTCTGGCTCTCGTCCAAATATGTCCGGCTCAAGATTCCCTCCTACAAGTTAGGGCCTCGGTTCATCGGCCCACTGGAAGTTATCAAACAAATCAATCCGGTGGCCTATAAATTGAAACTCCCGGCCAACTTACGGATCTCTAACTCCTTCCATGTATCTCTCCTCAAACCCGTAGTACTTAACTCTTTTTCCAAGTCTACAGGTACGCCCCCTGCTCCGGTTTCTGCTGAGAACGAATTTGAGGTAGAGAACATTCTGGCCACCAAAAGGGTAAGAGGAAAAACCTTTTTTCTGGTAGATTGGAAGGGGTTTGGTCCTGAGGAGAGAACGTGGGAGCCCCGGGAGAACATCCATGCCCCTCTCATCCTTGATAAATTTCTCTCTGGCCTAAAACAGGGGGGCCTAAAGGGGGGGGTACTGTAGCGTCGGCGTCCCTGCCTTCTGCTAGGCAGGGACACTGTTCCCCTCACCTCTCCGCTCCGTGCCCGGCGTCTTCCTCCCGCTCTGCTGGCAGCGCGCACTGCTTCCCGGCCACGGTGCTTAGGGCGCGCGCGCTCCCCCTCTCTTAAAGGGGCCGCGCGCGCCGTCCTAAGGAGTCCCCGGCCAATGGCCGGAGGACTTCACCATATATAAGGCACCTCCTCCAAAATGGAGGTGCCCGAGCAATGTTGTTGCAAAGCCTTCACTCTGCTTCAGCCCTCAAGTCCCGTTACCAGTTACCTGCCAGTCACCTGCCAGATTCCTGCTTGTTACCTGCCAGTCACCTGCCAGAATCCTGCCTGTTACCTGCCAGATTCCTGCCTGATACCTGCTTGATATCCGCTTACCTGCTTGCAAGCCTGCGGTCCGACGGTCTGCCTTCCTACACCTGTCCGTCTGTCTATGGACCAGCCTGCCCGCTCACCTGGGAGCGCTCACCTGCTACCTGCCTGCTAGCCTACCTGGAGGCTCTGCCGTCACTTGCCGTGACCACCCGCCTGTCCAGAGACTCTTGCCCACTCACCTGGGAGCGCTCACCTGCTACCTGCCTGCTAGCCTACCTGGAGGCTCTGCCGTCACTTGCCGTGACCACCTGCCTGTCCAGAGACTCTTGCCCGCTCACCTGGGAGCGCTCACCTGCTACCTGCCTGCTAGCCTACCTGGAGGCTCTGCCGTCACTTGCCGTGACCACCCGCCTGTCCAGAGACTCTTGCCCACTCACCTGGGAGCGCTCACCTGCTACCTGCCTGCTAGCCTACCCGGAGGCTCTGCCGTCACTTGCCGTGACCACCTGCCCGTCCAGAGACTCTTGCCCGCTCACCTGGGAGCGCTCACCAGCCACCTGCCTGCTGTCCTTCTACCCAGAGACTGTCCCTGTCACTTGCTGTGAGTACCCGTCCTTCTACTCAGAGACTGTCCCTGTCACTTGCTGTGAGTACCCGTCCTTCTACTCAGAGACTGTCCCTGTCACTTGCCGTGACTACCTGCCCTTCTACCCAGAGACTGTCCCTGTCACTTGCCGTGACTACCTGCCCTTCCACCCAGAGACTGTCCCTGTCACTTGCCGTGACTACCTGCCCGTCTTCCCTGGGAGCCACCCGCTTCCTTACAAGGACCGCCCCCTTGTATAGTTGCTCAGAGGTTCCGCCTCCCAGACCCGTTACAATCTGCATGGAAGAATGGCAGAGGATCCCCAAATCCAGGTGTGAAAAACTTGTTGCATCATTCCCAAGAAGACTCATGGCTGTACTAGCTCAAAAGGTGCTTCTAGTCAATACTGAGCAAAGGGTCTGAATACTTATGACCGTGTAATATTTCAGTTATTCTTTTTTAATACATTTGCAAAAAATTCTACATTTCTGTTTTTTTTCAGTGAAGATGGGGTGCAGAGTGTACTTTAATGAGAAAAAAATGAACTTTTTAGAATTTTACGAAATGGCTGCAATGAAACAAAGAGTGAAAAATTTAAAGGGGTCTGAATACTTTCCGTACCCACTGTATAAGTGAATGCACCTTGCTGCACATGCATGGTCACCTCTCCATTCTCGTGCTCCTCTCTGATTTTTGTTAACCTTGCTCTCAAAATGCACCCTACCTTTGTATGTCCCATATGATTACTGCAGTTAAACAATGTTGATTGATAAAATTAATTCATGTGTTTTTTGGACTATAGGAACCTTCAAATGGAACTTGAAGACCCACCTGTTCCGACAAGCCTACAACCTGCAGTAACCCTCGCTCCACCATACCGCTGCACGACCAGCTGTACCATCACCTACTGTATCCTCCCCCATCCCTTGTAGATTGTGAGCCCTCACGGACAGGGTCCTCTCTCCTTCTGTACCAGTCGCTGACTTGTATTGTTTAAGATTATTGTAATTGTTTTTGCTATGTATACCCCTTTTCACATGTAAAGCACCATGGAATAAATGGCGTTATAATAATAAATAATAATAATAGGACGCACCATTTTTTGACATCATAAAATAGGAAAAATATATTTCCAACTAATTTAAACTGCCCTAGAGGGATCAATATCATCAGGGGTTAGTAAATATATACAGGGATGTTGTAAAGTCTGTCCAAGGCAATTAGCTCAAAAGGGACTACCTCAGACAGACTAGATACTTCATCTGGCAGTCCCAAAAGAAACCTCTGGCATTGTAATTGTCCAAAAAGCGCTTCCACACCAACAAATCCTCCCCGTGTTCTCAACCTGCTGTTGCCCCTGACAACCTGCGACAAAATATTCTGCCCATAGGCATAATCCTACATGCAAAGTTCAATCTCCCTAACAGCGACTGCAGCTCCTTCAATGTCACCTTGCGCAATTTACCGATTCGCTCAACCTCGTGCCTGAGCAACGACAATTTGTCTTCTGGCAACCGACATTCCATTTTTTTCCGAATCAATCAATATTCCTAAAAAACTCAACACGGTACAAGGACCTTCAGTTTTTCCTTTCTCCAATGGAACACCAAAACGTTCCACAACCCACACCATGGCTGCTAACAAATTACCACAAACAAACGAATTTGGAGGACCTATAAACAAAAAGTCATCCAAGTAATGAATAACGGACTGCACACCTGCAACATCTCTAACCACCCACTCCAAAAAAGTACTGAAAGTCTCAAACAACGAACATGAAATTGAGCAACCCATAGGCAAACATCTATTGATGTATTAACCTTTGTTCCAAAAACAACCCAATAACGGAATGCAATGTTTTTCAGAACCTGTATCCCTCAGACTCAGGAGTGGGTTCAAAAACAGAAGATACCCGGCTTGTGAAGCGTGCCGTTCATCAAATTCAAGTACGGTATGTGTCCACTGTCTAAGATGTGGTGAGGAAGGACATTATGCCAAGGAGTGCCAATGGTCACGGTCGTTTGGGTTAAATGACAGGAAGTTGCCAGTGCTGGGAGACTGGTAACCGCGACACGGAGGAGGTCCCAGAAGCAAATCCAAATCTCACCAAACCCCAGAACGGCGCATGAGGTAAAACGGCTGCATTAGTACTAACCCAAGTGTGTTCCTGTCTACAACAGCTGCAAGGGAGACGGGGACATCAGTTACTTAATGCCCAGTGTGGAGTCAAACAATGTACTCTTGGTCTCAGTAAAGATAGCCTCATCACCCTAATCGGTGAAAGGTGCTTTATACAGTGCCAGCTAGATGGACTCCAAGTAAAAGCACTGTGGGACATAGGAGCCCAAGCGAGCCTTTTAGATGAAGAATGGAGAAGGCACTACCTGCCACACACTTGCCTTCGGTCACTAAAAGAACTCTTGGGACCAGTGAAACTTCAAGGCAAAGCCATCAACCAGACCTAAATCCCTTTCATAGGCTGGGTGGAAGTGACTTTCCACCTCAGGGCCACGAAGAACAGCAACACCATTGAGCTCTTAGTACCTGAACGTGGCAGAAGATTCTATCCTGGGTTATAATGTAATCAGTGAGGTCATCACGAAACACAAGTCAGGGGCACTGGTGGTGGATGCAATTGCCACATCGCTTGCCATACCCAACGTTGTGGCGGAAAATGTGATTCATAGAGTAAAGAAAGCACAGAATACAATGAACCTAAAAGAAGTCAAGGAAGGCTGGCGCCCAACCATCATCCCTGCAAACCAAATAGTGGGGGTGAGGTGTAGAGTCTGGGTAGAACCAGGAAGAAAAGTCCAGAAAAGACTGTTCGTGCCAAAAGACTCCTCAGAACTTCCGGAAGGCCTAGTTCAAGGTAAGACTGTACTTACGATTCCTAATGGTGGGTTTGCTTGAGTGATAATATCGGTGATGAATACTACGAGACACAAAAGCCTGACTGTTTCATTCAATATCATTCTGTCCCTCCCCCACCTGGTATTTCTATCGATATGTGTAGTTTTGGTCTCACTTGTACTACAGAGTACACTTTTAAATGATAATTATTAAAAGTTAACTTTTATTGAGTATTTCTCTTTTTGTGCTTATGGTTTTTTGGTGTTATATACAGTTATATGAAAAAGTTTGGGCACCCCTATTAATCTTAAGCTTAATGTTTTATAAAAATTGGTGTTTTTGCAACAGCTATTTCAGTTTGATATATGTAATAACTGTTGGACACAGTATTGTTTCTGTGTCACCCTGGCCTGGATGCCACAAAATCTAATAAAGCTGTGTCTGAGAGCAAGGGGGAGGTTCTCTGGTCAGGGGAACATTAGCATGCAGCACCTCCTGTCTCAGGCCAGTAGGGGAGCAGGCTGCCCTTATAAAAGCTGGTACTGGGGGCAGGGTTAGAGAGAACTGGATGACCTGTCTCAGCACTGAGAAGTGTCCCAGAGCAGAGAGGGACAGTTGTATTGCACCCTAAGAGGAAGTGTGGCAGTAGGAGAGCCACAAGCCAGAGACAAGAGGCGAAGTGAGCCTGTCTTGGCAGATAAAGAACTCAATTGACCAGACTTTGGTGTCTGAGGCTGTGAGGATTCCACGTCCTGCAGCAGATAACCAGTCCGTAGGGGACTGTTTGTTCCTTGGCCTAAGAAGCCTGGAGGCCCTGCCACAAAAGAAGGGACCAGAAAAGCCGCACCAGGCCGGAAGCAGAAAGGAACCCACGTTGCAGGCCATACAGGCGAGAATACACGGAGAGCTCGGGAACGTGGGCTGTTACCCTATAAGGAGGAGATAGCCAGAAGGAGCGCAGAAAGCACGGTAGGCCTACACCCTCACCCTGACCAGGGCCAATTTCCCAATTGTTCTCAGACATCCAGGTCCCCTCCTAGCCGGGACTGTTTATGGGTCAGTTTACCTGTTCTAGTAAAGACCATGGACTGCAACCTGTTGTCTGTGTGCTCCTTCGCGCCTCCAGCACTACCGGTACTGGGACTCTCACCACCATCACTCCCACCATCCATTATACTGCCCTGGGGCCACACTCTTCCCGTGGGGAGTCACACTACCCCAGCTGCACACCTCATCAGCCCCAGCGGTCTGCATGCAGCGGCGGTTCCTAATAACCGCAATCCACGGGTGGCGTAGTTGGACATTATCAATAGTGCATAGCAGACTACCATTGGTCTGACCACCCTGAACCACGGAACCGGGTCGCCACTACTACCCCCATCGTTTCCCTACTGCCCGGATCCGAGTGCCCCACGGCCCAGGGGGCGAGTCAGCTTTGGCGTAGTCGGCAGGATTGTAACCAACCCGCCACAAACGGGTATTGCGTGCCTGAAAGAGACTGTACACTTACTTGAAAAGAGGTTTCCCGCCATCCGGAGCCGTTTCCCGCCATTTCCAGCCGTCTCTCGCCATCTTCTGTCGGTTCCCGCCATCTTCAGCCGTTTTCCCGCCATCGGACGCCATCTTCAGGATGCCGCGCGGGAAGAAGAGGGGCATGGACGTCCAAATCGCACGAGACCCAAAGCTCCGCCCCACGCACC
This sequence comes from Phyllobates terribilis, assembly GCF_046119375.1. Taxonomy (NCBI): domain Eukaryota; kingdom Metazoa; phylum Chordata; class Amphibia; order Anura; family Dendrobatidae; genus Phyllobates; species Phyllobates terribilis. The sequence goes on from NW_027362767.1 coordinate 152,180,353, forward strand.
GACGCTGCGCAAGGTCCTGGAAGGGAGAGAGAGCGACGCTGACGTCACCAGGACGCGACGCAAGGTCCTCGTCCGGAGCAGCATCAGCGGAGCCGCGGCCTACAGAAGAGGATCGTCGGAAGGTAGGCCACGCTTAACTAGGGGGGAGGAAGATGTCGGACACAGAGGCACCCACTACCACCAACGCGGCTGCAGCAGCGGTGATGCCTTTTTCCCCGCCCTACATCTCTGGAGCGGCCTGCCTGCCTAAGGGGAGCCCCATGCCCTAACTGCCTTTAAGGAAAGGCTGTACAGTTTGTTCCAAGTCTACTCCCTGACAGAGGAACAGAAGGTCAGCATATTAACAGGGCAGTTAACTGGCGCAGCCCAAAGGGAGGTAAAATCATGGCCCACTGAGGAGAAAAGGACCGTGAAGGGTATTCTGGCCCGGCTGCGGGGTACCTTTGACACACGTACCTCCGCTGAAATTAAAATGAGGTTCTATGGATGTAAACAGCAGGCACAGGACAGCATTAGAGACTATGCCCTAAATCTGCAGGAAGCCTTGAGGGCTATCCAACAAACTGACCCTGACAGTGTGCAGGAAACGGATAAGCTACTAACAGAACAATTCATAGAAGGTCTGCTGTCTAGCGCCCACAGGGCCCAACTGCACCTCATGTTCTTTCAGAACCCTGATCTGACCTTTGCCCAATTTAAGGACAGGGCCATAAGGGTGCTCCGTGAACCTGCAACCAGTGGCGCTATAAACCCCCGGCGCCCTGCTCTCACCTACCACCAGGAGGCGGCGCCCTCCTCTATGGACTCCGTTGGGGCTAATGCACAGGCCCTGAACCAAGCCCCGTCGAAAGATCTGCACCACCAAGTCCAGGAGCTGACCAGGAGCATCGCGGCGTTGACCAAGACCGTCCAGGCGTTGCAAGTGGACCCGTCAAGACCCATCGAGTTGGCTTCAAGTCCGGAGGATGTCCCGTGGCGTCGACAGAGGAGGACCCTGTCATTCAGAGGGAGGCCCACAGACCGCTACGCAGAGGATGGACAACCCATTTGCCATCGATGCAACCAGCCCGGACACATTTCCAGGTACTGTAATTTAAACGGGTCCAACCTGGGGCAGAGGGCCAACCCCCAGGCATAAGATCACCAGGCCCTTATAATTGGCATGATAAGTACGTTGGGGGGTGCCCGGTTTTACCCGTGGTGCTGGATGGTATCCCCATGAGCGCCTTGCTGGATACTGGGTCGCAAGTAACCACTATCCCTTATGTACTTTATAAGCAGTATTGGACTGATGCTGATATCACATGGTATCCAGACAGTAACTTGAGCATCATCGCCAGTAATGGCATACCCGTGCCACAGATGGGGTTCAAGGAGATGACCATTAAAATAGGTAAAGTTGAACTACCGGCACAGGGAGTGATTATCGTGGACATTGACCGTCGTGAAAGTCACCCTAAAATAACTGTGGGTACTAACGTGATTGAAAATTGTCTTTCAGAGGTAATTGTAATTCTACAACAGGTGGCGGTGAATGCTAGTTCCAGCCAACAGAGAGTCCTCAGCAAGGAGATAAAAGCCATGATGAGACGGCAGCAGGTAGAACTGTCTGGTGGTGAGATCGGTAGCGTAAGACTGAGTGACCCATTCCCCATTTCCATGCCTCCCAAAAGTGAAATGATGATCTGGTGTCTGACTGCAATCGGGTTGAGAGGTAGAGACTACCAAGCCATGGTAGAACCCGTGTACTCGGACAGCAGGCCCACCATTTTGACAGCCCGGGGGGTGGTTGATGTCCGTCATGGGAGGGTGCCCGTCCGCATCCTCAACATTGGGGAGAGGGAAGTACACTTACCCAGGTACGCTACACTCGCCAAACTGTTTGTTGTCGAACACAAAGCTATCAGGGCCGTGGAACCCTTGCCTCCATCTCCTCAGGCGGAGGGTAATGGCTCCCAGAAACAAAAGGAGGACTGGTGCCAGAAACTCCACGTGGGTGCTGACTCCACTCCCCTGCACCAAAAACAAGGAGTCTACCGGGTGGTACAGGAGTACGAGAGAGTCTTTAGTAAGCACCCGCTAGACTTCGGCAGAGTAAAAGGGATAGAACACCACATCCCCACAGGGAGCCACCCACCAATAAAAGAGAGACACAGACCTGTACCCCGTGCACATCATCAGAACGCAAAGGGCATGCTAAGGGAAATGAAAGAAGCTGGGGTCATTAGAGATAGCTGTAGCCCCTGGGCAGCCCCCTTGGTTCTGATGAAAAAGAAAGACGGCACCATAAGAATGTGCGTGGACTATAGACAAATCAACCGTATCACCCACAAAGACGCATATCCGCTGCCTAGAATAGAGGAGTCTTTAGCCGCACTAAAATCAGCTAACTTCTTTTCTACTTTGGACCTTACTAGCGGATACAGGCAGGTTCCTGTGGCAGAGGCTGACAAGGAGAAGACCGCCTTCACCACCCCGATGGGACTGAGCGAATTCAACTGTATGCCTTTCGGGCTCTGCAACGCACCAGGGATCTTCCAGCGGCTGCTGGAATGCTGTCTAGGTCACCGAAACTTCGAGACGGTCCTCCTTTACCTAGACGACGTGATCGTCTATTCAAAGACCTACGAGGACAATCTAAAGCACCTGGCTGAGGTGTTCGAAGCCCTGGCAGGCTATGGCCTGAAGGTGAAACCATCGAAGTGTCACCTGCTGAAACCAAAGGTCCAGTACCTAGGACACGTAGCAAGTGCGGAAGGAGTAGCCCCCGACCCTGACAAGGTTACGGCAATCAAGAGCTGGCCAAGCCCCTCGAACATCAAAGAGGTGAGACAGTTTCTCGGGTTGGTAGGCTACTACCGAAGGTTCATCCCTGGGTTCACTAAGATGGCAGCTCCTATGCAGGACCTCCTGATCGGACAGTCTAAGTCCAGAAGTCAAAAGCCACCCTTCAAGTGGGATAAACCGGAAGAGAAGTCCTTCCGCCAGCTAAAGATGGCCCTCACAGGGGATGAGATCCTGGCCTACCCTGATAATGGCCAACCTTTCATTCTCCACACAGACTCCAGTAATGTGGGACTGGGAGGCGTACTGTCCCAAAACCAACAGGGCAGAGAAAGGGTGATCGCGTACGCCAGCCGGAAGCTGAGGCCCGCCGAGGGGAACCCGGAGAATTACAGCTCCTTCAAGCTAGAATTCTTGGCGGTGGTGTGGGCCGTGACTGAACGCTTCAAGCATTACTTGGCCTCCGCAAAGTTCACCGTGTACACGGACAACAACCCGTTAACACACCTGGACAATGCAAGACTGGGTGCCCTAGAATAGCGGTGGATGGGGATGGCGCGACTCTCGAATTATGACTTCGTGATCAAGTACCGGGCAGGCAAAACCAATGCCAACGCGGACGCCCTATCAAGAATGCCTCACTTACCTGAAGGTGACGAAGACCCAGAAGAGCTGGAGGAGGTAGAACTCCCCGCGTTTCACTGGTATGGGGCCGCTCAGTACTCTCACTGTGTGAAGGAGGAAGATTTAACCACCGTTATGATAAATCCCCTACCTCACCACAGCTGGGCCGAGACCCAAGATAGTGACCCTGCAATCCGCCTGGTGAAAGATCTGCTGACCCGGGAAGACGCCCGTTTAGATCCAGATGCCCCAGAGGAAGCCAAGCAGCTATGGAAAGAGAAGAGCAAGCTGTTCCTCTACGAAGGCAAGTTGTGCAGAAGGACTGTCAACCACCGGACGCACGAGCTGACCTGGCAAGTCGTGGTCCCAAGGCGGGATGCAGCTATGGTCCTGGGGGCTTACCATGACAGAGCGGGGCACTTCGGTTGGAAGAAACTGGAGTTATTGCTAAGAGGAAGGGTCTTTTGGGTCGGCATGAGAGGAGCTGTAAAGAAGTGGTGCAGAGGCTGTGGCTCTTGTCACCTAAGGATGAAGGACCATGCCAGCCAGAAGACACCCTTGAGGCCCATCATCACCACGCAGCCTCTTGAGCTGGTAGCTCTGGACCACGTCAAATTGGCTCCAAGCCGGTCAGGATACATCTATGCCCTGACAGTCGTGGACCACTATTCCCATTTTCTAGTGGTGGTCCCGGTAAAGGACTTGACAGCCCAAACAGCGGCCAGAGCCTTCCAGCAATACTTCTGCCGTCCACACGGGTATCCGGAACAGGTCCTGACAGACCAGGGTCCAGCGTTCGAGGCTGAAATCTTCCAGGAATTCTGCAACCTCTATGGCTGTAAGAAGATTCGGACAACGCCTTACCATCCACAAACCAACGGGATGTGTGAGAAGATGAACAATATAGTTATTGATCTCCTGAAGATGTTGCCCCAGGAGGAACGCAGCCTGTGGCCAGAAAAACTGCCGGACCTGATAGACTTATACAATCATATCCCGGTGAATGCTACCAACTGCACCCCGGCTTACCTGATGCGAGCCAGACCAGGTAAGCTGCCCGTAGACCTGGAGATGGGAGTCCTAACACCTGAGGACACCTCCCCGGATGCAGACTGGGATACGGAAAGGCAACTGCAGTACAAGAAGGTACAGGAGAGTGTGGAGAGGAGCCTGGCCCAGGTGAGAGAAAGGCACGAAAGACTCTTCAACCAACACGCCCCTGCTGGTCCCCTAGAACCTGGTGAGCAGGTCCTAAAGCGAAAGAGAAGACTGCATAAGTTGGACGACCAGTGGGAAAGGGAACCCTACACCGTACTGCAGTCTGATCACGACAACCCAAAGGTGTGCGTGATCACCAAGGACGGAGGAGAAACCACTAGTACCGTCTCCAGAGACCACCTCAAAAGATGCCCCGAGCAACTCCGTAGTGCAGAAGAGGATCAGAGTGACCTTGAACCCGCAGAGGACAAGGAAGAAATGATCAGCACCGTTCTCGGAGAGTTCCCTCAGTCCTGGACTCGCATAAATGATGCCATAGTGGTACCCGTCCTGCATTTCCTGCAACCGGCACAGCAACAACCAACACCAGAGCCAGAAGGTGAAGAGGAGCAAGCGGTTCCAGAGGCAGAAGAGCCTGTACCAGCAGCCCAGGAGAGTCAACCCTCTGCTGACAGTGAGCCTGCCATGCCTGCGGTAAGCCAAAGGACCCGCAGACAGCTGCCTGCCCTACCTGTACACCCAGCTGGTAGCTGTACCCCTAACGCTAGTGGGGAAAGCTAGGTCAGTCCACCACCAGACAGTGGGTTAAGGAGGTCAACCAGGAGCACAAAGGGACAGATACCCGCTCGCTGGAGTATATAGAGTGCACTAAAATTGTAAATAACCCTGTTGCCAAATGTTGAAATGTTTGCCAAGTTACCTGCGTGATTATTAATAGTGTATTTCAGTTTCTTGCAGCTACCGTACGGACTCAAAGGTTATGGACTTTTTATAACCGGAACCTTGTATGGACTGCGTTTGGAGCCTAACCCAGGAATGAACTAAGACTGTAAAGGACTTGGGGTAGGACAGACCCCCACCTGGTTAAGGCTCCCCGTTGTGTTGATGATATGGACACCCGGTCACAGACCACACTGTGACCTTAAGAACTCAATCTGTGCGTCGTTTGTCTATTAATGTTTTATGGTCATGCCTATTATCTTTGTTTACTGTTTAGTTCCGGAGTACTAAATTCTACTAGGGGGGAATGTGTCACCCTGGCCTGGATGCCACAAAATCTAATAAAGCTGTGTCTGAGAGCAAGGGGGAGGTTCTCTGGTCAGGGGAACATTAGCATGCAGTACCTCCTGTCTCAGGCCAGTAGGGGGAGCAGGCTGCCCCTATAAAAGCTGGTACTGGGGGCAGGGTTAGAGAGAACTGGATGACCTGTCTCAGCACTGAGAAGTGTCCCAGAGCAGAGAGGGACAATTGTATTGCACCCTAAGAGGAAGTGTGGCAGTAGGAGAGCCACAAGCCAGAGACAAGAGGCGAAGTGAGCCTGTCTTGGCTGATAAAGAACTCAATTGACCAGACTTTGGTGTCTGAGGCTGTGAGGATTCCACGTCCTGCAGCAGATAACCAGTCCGTAGGGGACTGTATGTTCCTTGGCCTAAGAAGTCTGGAGGCCCTGCCACAACAGAAGGGACCAGAAAAGCCGCACCAGGCCGGGAGCAGAAAGGAACCCACGTTGCATGCCATACAGGAGAGAATACACGGAGAGCTCGGGAACGTGGGCTGTTACCCTATAAGGAGGAGATAGCCAGAAGGAGCACAGAAAGCACGGTAGGCCTACACCCTCACCCTGACCAGGGCCAATTTCCCAATTGCTCTCAGACATCCAGGTCCCCTCCTAGCCGGGACTGTTTATGGGTCAGTTTACATGTTCGAGTAAAGACCCTGGACTGCAACCTGTTGTCTGTGTGCTCCTTCGCGCCTCCAGCACTACCGGTACTGGGACTCTCACCACCATCACTCCCACCATCCATTATACTGCCCTGGGGCCGCACTCTTCCCGTGGGGAGTCACACTACCCCAGCTGCACACCTCATCAGCCCCAGCGGTCTGCATGCAGCAGCGGTTCCTAATAACCGCAATCCACGGGTGGCGTAGTCGGACATTATCAATAGTGCATAGCAGACTACCATTGGTCTGACCACCCTGAGCCACGGAACCGGGTCGCCTCTACTACCGACATCGTTTCCCTACTGCCCGGATCCGAGTGCCCCACGGCCCAGGGGGCGAGTCATTTCTGCCTTGAAATGAGGTTTATTGTACTAACAGAAAATGTGCAATCTGCTTTCAAACAAAATTTGACAGGTGCATAAGTATGGGTACCTCACCAGAAAAGTGACATTAATATTTAGTAGATCCTCCTTTTGCAAAAATAACAGCCTCTAGTCGCTTCCTGTAGCTTTTAATGATTTCCTGGATCCTGGATGAAGGTACTTTTGACCATTCCTCTTTACAAAACAATTCCAGTTCAGTTAAGTTTGATGGTCGCCGAGCATGGACAGCCCTCTTCAAATGATCCCACAGATGTTCAATGATATTCAGGTCTGGGGACTGGGATGGCCATTCCAGAACATTGTAATTGTTCCTCTGCATGAATGCCTGAGTAGATTTGGAGCGGTGTTTTGGATCATTGTCTTGCTGAAAGATCCATCCCCTGTGTAACTTCAACTTTATCACTGATTCTTGAACATTATTGTCAAGAATCTGCTGATACTGAGTGGAATCCATGCGTCCCTCAACTTTAACAAGATTCCCGGTGCCGGCATTGGCCACACAGCCCCAAAGCATGATGGAACCTCCACCAAATTTTACTGTGGGTAGCAAGTGTTTTTCTTGGAATGCTGTGTTTTTTTTGCCGCCATGCATAACGCCTTTTTGTATGACCAAACAACTCAATCTTGGTTTCATCAGTCCACAGGACCTTCTTCCAAAAATAAATTGGCTTCTCCAAATGTGCTTTTGCATACCTCAGCTGACTCTGTTTGTGGCGTGCTTGCAGAAACGGCTTCTTTCGCATCACTCTCCCATACAGCTTCTCCTTGTGCAAAGTGCGTTGTATAGTTGACCGATGCACAGTGACACCATCTGCAGCAAGTTGATGCTGCAGCTCTCTGGAGGTGGTCTGAGGATTGTCCTTGACTGATCTCACCATTCTTCTTCTCTGCCTTTCTGATGTTTTTCTTGGCCTGCCACTTCTGGCCTTAACAAGAACTGTCCCTGTGTTCTTCCATTTCCTTACTATGTTCCTCACAGTGGAAACTGACAGGTTAAATCTCTGAGACAGCTTTTTGTATCCTTCCCCTGAACAACTATGTTGAATAATCTTTGTTTTCAGATCATTTGACAGTTGTTTTGAGGAGCCCATGATGCCACTCTTCAGAGGAGATTCAAACAGGAGAACAACTTGCAAGTGGCCACTCTAAGTAGCTTTTCTCATGATTGCATACACCTGGCTATGAAGTTCAAAGCTCAATGAGGTTACAAAACCAAAAAAAGTGCTTTAGTAAGTCAGTAAAAAGTAGGTAGGAGTATTTAAAGCAAGAAAATGATAAGGGTGCCCATACTTATGCACCTGTCAAATTTTGTTTGAATGCAGATTGCACATTTTGGCTGGGTGCCCACGTAGCGTTTTTCAAGCGTTTATGCTGCGGAATTTCCGCAGCGGAAACGCTTGTGAAACGCTAGGTAATCCGAACCCCATGGTTCCCAAGGGGATTCCGCATGTTCTATGCACATGCTGCGGATTTTTCCACAGCGTTTATGCTGCATACAAGAATCCGCAGCATGTCATTTAATTTTGCCGAAGCGCAGCGGAACTCCCGCCATTGACTTGCATTGAAACGCATAGAAACCGCGACTGTACATTTGTAAAAGCGGCTTCTATGCGTCTCTATGTGCGGATGGTACCCAGGTCTGGAGGAGAGGAGACTCTCATCCAGACCTGGGTACCATTGTACCTGTAAAAAAAGAATAAAATAACAAATAAAGTTTATACTCACCTGTCCGAAGGCTTTTCTCTGAGTGCCGGCATTGCTTGAGGACCTGCGGTGACGTCACAGTCATGTGACCGCAGGCCCTTCACCGTTGTGTCTCGCGATATGCCGGCAGCCGGGAACCAGACAGGAACGAGCGCTGCAGCACACGCCGGGGCCTCGGGGGTGAGTATAACTTTATTTGTTTTAATTTTTACGGTTCACACTGTATAAATCCATGCTGTTTGCATGGATTTATACAGTGTGACCTAGTTGTCAAGCACTTTCCAAGTGATGCTATCGCCTGGAAAGCGCTTGTCAATCTGCATGCGGAAACGCATGTGAATCCGCATGTGGATCCGCATGTATTCTGCAGGAAAAACACATGCACAATCTGCATGTACAATCTGCATGTGTTTTTTCTGCCAGGGAGATGCAGAAATGCTGCAGAAATTTTCTGCTTCATTTCTGCATCGTGGGCACATACCCTTTCTGTTAGTACAATAAACCTCATTTCAAGGCAGAAACATTACTGTGTCCAACAGTTATTACATATATCAAACTGAAATAGCTGTTGCAAAAACACCAATTTTTATAAAACATTAAGCTTAAGATTAATAGGGGTGCCCAAACTTTTTCATATAACTGTATATACCCTCTTTCTGCCAAATTTATTTTGGTATCATTCATTCAGGTTTTGCTTCAAAGGATACAGGTTCTGGCCTGGAACTAATCAATTTTTCACCTCAACCAACTCAGCTCACAGTTCTTCTATTACTTCCTCCCAGCCAGCGCTGGCTTGCCTCTCTTTTGTTGGTAATTTAAGGTTCCCTCTGGGAGGCAGCACTGGAGGGTCTCAATGATGATCTTCGGACTGGCCACCGGGGGTCTCCAACTTCAGCTGACTCATTTTGGTGATTTTAGGAACAGAGCCTTACTTTAACTTCTGTTCGCTCTCTGACTCCAAACTAGCGGCCTCATTCATTTTTTCAATTAGGACTTCATCCAAAATCCCAGGACCTTCTAGGTACTGTTTCAGCTGCAACTTGATATCTTTGCTGTATAACCCCGTTCCCAATGATCTCAAGAACTTTTTCTGGACTAGTCCAGCATCAAACTTCTCTTCTGCTTCTACATCTCTGGATGCAAACAACAGTCTATCCTTCAGTTAAATTGCTCTGAACAAGAAACTTTGAGGTGATTCATTATTTTTCTGTGAGAGGTTAATGAGTCGGTGGAACAATTCTCTTCTTTATAGTGCCCTTTTAAAATCATCTTCAGCTGTGGCAAGGTCAATTGACTCTTCATTTCTAGCATACTATAGAGGATCAGGCATGGGCTGATCGCTTTCACCACCCCCTCAACCATCTCATCTGGCTGGTAGCCTTTCTGTAAGCCTGCATCGATCTGGTGCAACAAGTTCATATAAGACAGTTTCTCTTTCTGTTCACACTCTCCAATCTGTCCCAGGATCTTGAATTCTTTCCTTATGGTGATTTATGGTGTTAGAGAGGACTGTCTCCCTGATTTATCTAACCCGAGCAGGTTAAAGGTCTTGTCTGAGTCTATCACCTTTCAGAGGTTTTCGTCAATTCCTGCAGGGCTGTTGTTAGGGCTTTGAATTGTTCTTTCAATTCCCGTAGTTCAGTCTGCGGATGGAGATTCTCGCTTTTGGCAATTGGTGCTGCCCCTCCATCCTCCAACTTCAACCTGGTTAAAAACTGTGTTAGTTCCTGGAGGAATGTCCCCATGACATCTTCAGCTTCCTTCTCCCCCAGCTCATCCATTTTTGCATTAATGGCAGCTAACAGTTGCCTGTGGTTGTGTGCTTTGGAAATCTGTTCTTCTGACATCTTTATATGTTCTGCTACTGTTCTCAATTCTTCACAGGTTAACTGAAGAAGCAGCTTCCTAATTCTGTCCATTTGTAATTCCACATCCATTGCTGCTAGTGAGTTTTTCTTTAGGGCTGGTCCCCTTTAACTGGGGTAGCAGAGTTGAGTTGAGGTGCTGTGCTGCTGTGTATTTCAGACAATTTTCCTCTTCTTCTTCTACACGCTAATTCCCGCTCAGGGTTCTCCATACGGGCCACCAATGTTAGATGCATGCCACTAGGTTCAGATAGGGGCAAGACAGGTTACATGAATTCTTTGGAATCCTATGGGAACCATTACTCAGGGTGACCATAGACCATGTGCTGCAGCTTCTCTCAGGCACACAGGTGAATTGATCCTCAGGCACAGACACGTAGGTTGTTTCACTTGCTGACCAGAAACACTTGACAAGAGTCCTCATAAATGGTAGAACAGTAGAATTTAATAAGAAGCCGCACAGCCAGTGCAAGTTAAGTTTTATGAGCAACAGGCTCCAGTGACAAACAGTACAGTTTCCTTGGCAGCACAGCAGTTCACAGTCTTCCCAGTAGTACAGAACAGCACAGTTCTAATGCAAAGGGGCATTAATGAACACAGCATTCTTTACAGCACAGAGAGATGGAGGATGGAGAAAGGGTTTGCTGAGGGAGATGATCCCTGTGACACCATTTCTTCCAGTCCTTATCTTTATGTCTGACAATACTTTGCACTGCTAGTTCAGGAACTCTACCTGACCTGTGCTTAGCTTCACTCCTGACTTGAATCCTTTTCACTTGCAGGGGCGCTTCTGTGAGATACAGAACACACACACCACCTTTCTCTTTGGCTCCAGCCAGACAGTAAACAACTTCCCCACAATCCCCCTGGGGCTCTGCTAAACCACTCCCCTTCTCCTGTGATTGTGTTAACCCCTCTAGTTGCTGGATGCTTTTAAAGCACCAGCACTACTTCTGCATGTCACACTCTGCAAAAGCACTACTTCTGCATGTCACATACAGTATTCAGCACAGATCATACTACAACATCCAGCACAGATGATACTACAACATCTAGCACAGATGATACTACAATAAAAAAGCACAGATGATACTACAGTATCCAGCACAGATGATACTACAGTATCCAGCACAGATGATACTACAATATTTAGCACGGAGGATACTACAATATCCAGCACAGAGGATACTACAATATCCAGCATAGATGATACTACAACATCCACCACAGATGATACTACAATATTCAGCACAGATGATACTACAGTATCCAGCACAGATGACACTACAACATCCAGCACAGATGATACTACAATATCCAGCACAGATGATACTACAATATCCAGCAAAGAGGATACTACAACATCCACCACAGATGATACTACAATATCCAGCACAGATGATACTACAATATCCAGCAAAGGGAATATTACAATATCCAGCACAGATGACACTACAATATCAACACAGATGACACAACAATATCCAGCACAGATGATACTACAATATCCAGCACAGATGATACTACAATATCCAGCACAGAGGATACTACAATATCCAGCACAGATTATACTACAATATCCAGCACAGATGATACTACAATATCCAGCACAGGGAATAATACAATATCCAGCACAGATGATACTACATTATTCAGCACAGATGATACCACAATATCCAGCACAGAAGATACTACAATATCCAGCACAGATAATATGCAAATATCCAGCACAGATGATACAATGATACCTGGCACAGATACTACATGTAGCATCGGCGTCTCTGCCCCGTTCTAGGCAGAGACGCCGTCCCTCTCACCTCCCCGTTCCTGGCGCGGCGTCCTCCAGCGCTTCTCTCCCCGCTGCTTCCGGCACGCGCTCCTTCCCCGGCAGTGTGCTTAGGGCGCGCGCGCGCGCACTCCCCCTCTCTTAAAGGGACCGCGCGCGCCGTCCTAAGGAGTCCCCGGCCAATTGCCGGAGGACCTCCCATATAAAAGGCACCTCCTCCAAAATGGAGGTGCCCGAGCAATGTTGTAGCACTGTTCACTACTCTGCTTCAGCCCTCAGGTCCCGTTGCCAGTTACCTGCCAGATACCTGCCAGATTCCTGCCAGTCTGCTGTCTAATTCCTGCCTGATATCCTGCTACCTGCCTGCTAGCCTGAGGTCCGACGGTCTGCCTTCCAACTTCTGTCAGTCTGTCTAAGGACCAGCTTGCCCGTTCACCTGGGTGCGCACATCTTCTACCTGCCTGCTTGCCTGAGGTCCGACGGTCTGCCTTCCAACTCCTGTCAGTCTGTCTAAGGACCAGCTTGCCCGCTCACCTGGGAGCGCTCATCTGCTGCCTGTCTGCTAGCCTACCAGGAGGCTCTGCCGTCACGTGCTGTGACCACCCGCCTGTCCAGAGACTCCTGCCCGCTCACCTGGGAGCGCTCATCTGCTACCTGTCTGTTGGTCTTCCTGGAGGCTCCGCCGTCACATGCTGTGACCACCCGATCATCCAGAGACTGCCCCGGTCACTTGCCGTGACCTCCTGTCCGTTCATTCAGAGACTGTCCCAGTCACCTGCTGTGACTGCCTGCCCGTCTACCCTGGTCGCCACCCGCTCCCTTACAAGGACCGCCCCCTTGTATAGTAGCTCAGAGGTTCCGCTTCCCAGACCCGTTACAGTTTGCTCGGGCCATGGAACCCGGTGGCACCCAAGCTCCTTCGCTCTCGGATCTGTGTCATGAACTGTCCCGTCAGAGGTCCCAACAGGAGTCCATCCTGGGTCACCTGCGGAATGTCAATTCTCGCCTGGACACTCTGACTGCTCTGCCTGCAACCACCGCCAGTGCCATGACTCGCAATCCGGCAACTCCACTGCCCACTAATAACATGGTATCCTACCCCGGACCCGGCTTTCTGCACCTCCTCGTTTCGGAGGCGACTCCGCCCAGGCTCGGGGCTTCATAAATCAGTGCACCCTGCACTTTGAACTCCTGTCTCACCAGTTTAACTCCGACCGGGCCATCACCAGTTTAACTCCGACCGGGCCAAAATTGCCTTCATCATGTCCCATCTCACCGGAGAGGCCCTGGCCTGGCTAAATCCTCTATGGGAGAGAGGAGACCCCCTGGTGTCCGACTTGCCTGCCTTTCTCACGGCTTTCCGGAAAGTCTTCGACGAACCCGGACGGAAGACCTCATCCGCATCATCTCTGCTACGCCTCCGTCAGGGAAGTCTCACCGTGGGCCAATATGCCATACGGTTCCGTACCCTTGCCTCGGAGCTGGCCTGGGATAATGACGCTCTGGTTTCCGTCTTCTGGGAGGGTCTGTCCGGCCGTATTAAAGATGAACTTGCCGGTCGGGACATTCCTACCACTCTCGATGACCTAATAACTCTTGCCACCCGGATTGACCTGCGGTTCCAGGAGCGTGCCAAAGAGGTCACCCGTGAGAGGAGGTTTCCACGTCTAGCTCCTACTTTTCAGAAACCCGTCACTCCCTCCGTCTCTCCTCAGCTACACTCTCCTGAGCCTATGCAGGTCGACCAGACCAAGATGGTCGGTTCTCGCCAAGAATCTCGCCGAGCCGAGGGAAGCTGTTTCTATTGTGGCAGTATGAAGCACTTCATCCGTTCCTGCCCGGAAAAGCCGGGAAACGCCAGTGTCTAGGACCACTCGGAGAGGTCGTCCTAGACAAAAGTAAGCCCTCTCCGTCTCTGACCTTACCGGTCTCTATTGCTTGGGGAGAAAACCGTCTCTTTGAACTTGCCCATCTGGATTCTGGAGCTGCTGGAAACCTCATCTCCCAGTCTCTGGTAGAGAGATACCATATTCCCACCAAGTCCCTGGCTGAACCATTGTCAGTCGCCTCCGTGGATGGTAGACTTCTCTCGGAGACCATCCTGCTCGTCACCGAACCCATAACCCTGCAGGTGGGAATGCTGCACTCTGAGGAGATCTCATTCCATGTGCTGTCCGGACTTTCTCATTCCCTGTTGCTAGGTCTACCTTGGCTCCAGACACATGAACCCGTATTGAACTGGCGGTCCGGTGAAGTACTCCGATGGGGTCCTGACTGCCATAGGACCTGCCTGGTCCCGGTCCGTCCACTTCGCCCTCAGCCTACTCCAGCTAACTTACCTGGTCTCCCGGCTCCCTACTGGCCCTATGCGGACGTCTTCGGTAAGAAGGAAGCTGAGACGTTGCCACCCCATAGGCCATACGATTGCCCGATCGACCTGGTACCTGGCACCACTCCTCCCCGTGGGCGTATCTACCCGTTGTCTGCAGCCGAGACCCGAGCCATGTCTGAGTACATTGAAGAGAATCTGGCTAGGGGATTTATCCGAAAATCTACCTCCCCGGCTGGAGCCGGATTCTTTCTTTGTCAAAAAGAAAGACGGCTCGCTACGTCCCTGTATTGACTACAGAGGACTCAATCTCATCACGGTAAAAAACAAATATCCCCTGCCACTCATCTCAGAATTGTTTGACCGTCTCAAGGGCGCCAGGATCTTCTCCAAGCTGGATCTACGAGGAGCGTATAATCTGGTCCGTATCCGTCAAGGAGACGAGTGGAAGACGGCATTCAATACCCGGGACGGTCACTACGAGTACCTTGTGATGCCCTTTGGTCTCTGTAATGCTCCCACGGTCTTTCAGGAACTAGTCAACGACATCTTCCGTGACCTCCTGTACTCCTGCGTAGTGGTATACCTGGACGATATCTTGGTCTTCTCTCCGGATCTCCCCACACATCGGAGGGATGTTCGTCAGGTCCTGCTTAGGCTTCGGCAGAACCACCTTTACGCCAAATACGAGAAGTGCCTCTTCGATCAGACCTCCCTTCCGTTCTTGGGCTATGTCATCTCCCAAATAGGTCTGCAAATGGATCCCGAGAAGCTCTCTTCCGTTCTAAAATGGCCTCGTCCTGAAGGTTTGAAGGCGATACAGCGATTCCTGGGCTTCGCTAATTATTATCGTCTTTTCATCCCACACTTCTCGTCTCGGACTGCTCCCATATCTGCACTTACCCGTAAGGGGGCTAACCCCAGGACATGGTCGCCTGAAGCCGAGGGGGCCTTCCTTTCCCTAAAGAAAGCCTTCGCCTCTGCTCCCGTCCTGCACCGTCCGGACTGTAATAAACAATTCTACCTGGAGGTTGATGCCTCCTCCTCCGGAGCCGGAGCGGTGCTCACCCAGAAGTCTTCTACCGGGAGAATGGTAACGTGCGGCTTCTTCTCCAAAATCTTCTCCTCGTCGGAGCGCAACTACTCCATTGGAGACCGGGAATTGCTAGCCATCAAATTGGCACTGGGAGAGTGGCGCTATCTGCTTGAAGGGGCTCTCTACCCGGTAATTATCTACACGGATCACAAAAACCTGGCATATCTCCAAAATGCCAAGAGACTCAATCCTCGCCAGGCCCGGTGGTCGTTGTTTTTTGCCCGCTTCGACTTCATTCTTCATTTCCGTCCGGCGGACAAGAACGTCAAAGCTGATGCCTTGTCCCGGTCCTTCCTGTCCTCCGATCAAGAGGAGGAACCTACGCACATCATCGACTCCTCCAAGGTGATGAATGTGGCCCCCTTGGATCTAACTCGTCTTCCACCCGGTAAGACGTTCGTAGCTGTGCCAGATCGGGAGAGGGTTCTTCGCTGGGGACATTCTTCTAAACTAGCTGGCCATGCTGGCCAAAAGAAGACCTTCCAACTTATTACCCGGCATTACTGGTGGCCTACCCTGCGTAAGGACGTGGTAGACTTCGTCGCGGCCTGTTCATATTGTGCCCGTAACAAAGTTCCCTGACATCTACCTGCCGGCCATCTCCTGCCCCTTCCCGTACCTGCTGCTCCTTGGCAACACATCGCTATGGACTTTATCACCGACCTTCCAGTTTCTGCCGGTTGTACTGTCATTTGGGTTGTCGCTGACCGTTTTTCTAAGATGGCCCACTTCATTCCCCTGCCTGGTCTTCCGTCTGCACCCGAGCTGGCTAAAGACTTTATCCGCCACATCTTCCGTCTCCATGGTCTGCCCCTCCACATCGTGTCGGATCGTGGGGTTCAGTTCACCTCTCGCTTCTGGAGAGCCACATGTAAGCTGCTGGACATTACCCTGGATTTCTCCTCCGCTTACCACCCTCAGTCCAATGGTCAAGTGGAGCGGATCAATCAGATCTTGTCCAGCTACCTCCGGCACTTCGTTGATGCTCACTAGTGTTGAGCCACCCCCGTAGTGTTCGAGTTCGGTTCGGTTCGTCGAACACCCGTGTGTTCGCCGAACTGTTCGTCGAACACCTTCGAACACCGTTAAAACCAATGGCAGGCAAACAAAAACACATAGAAACACATAGAAAACACCTTCAAAGGTGTCCAAAAGCTGACAAACTGCTCAGAAGACATAACTAACACATGGAAAAGTGACAAGTACATATAGTCATGCGAAAATAAAAGAGGTGGAGGAGTAAAAGGAGGGGGAGACACAGATATAGGCATGTCATGCCCTTCTAAAATCCAAAAAGTGAGAAGCCGACACGGCCAGTCCGCTCCTGCCCGTGCCACCTCCGTGTCGCCGGGTTTGTGCCAGAGCCGCGGTGAACCCTGACGGCCAGCCCCCCTCTCCCAATACTGGTGCCTGTCCGCTGGTGGGTCGAGCGAGCCCCCCTGTGGTGGAGGCAGCTCTAAGCTTTTTAATTTAAATTGTCTCTCTAATTTGAATGAATACACTTTAAATCCATTTACAAGGATCTATTGGAGGGCAAGTCTCATGCCAGCAGCCACGGTAGCAGGAAGTGGAGGAGGTGTGGCCTGTGTTCCTAGCTGAGTGAGAGCTGTGTGGAGGAGCTCCTGGGAAGCTCCAACTAGGACTTTTTTCTAAGCCCGACCCTTGCCTCTTCGTTTTCCCAGGACCGAGGCAGGGGTGTCGGGGGGTATCCCCGGGCTCCGGCCCTCCCGGTCTGGGCCGGGTGGGGTCGGAGGACTGAATATGGATCCATCGGAGGACTCTGTGAGGAGGTCTGGGAGGCTGTCCCAGCGTGAAACGGCTACGGTGAGCATGCCGGCATCGGCTAACAAGGTGACTGGCAAGCCCAAGGGAAGCAAGGGGAGTGCCCCATGGGTCAAGAGGGGCCCGGACGAGTCAGCGGAGGCTTTCTCCCAGCGGGTGGTGGAGATGTTGCGGTGCCACGAAAAGGGGAAGGTGGCACTGGCGAAACTCCTGCTGGACTTGCGGCAGGCCAAGGCGCTATATAATGCAGCAGCCCAGAGGAAGCGCCCGGCGATCGCCACGCAAATCCAGAGGGTCAAGGATAGGATCGCCGAGGTGGAGCAGAGGCAGGCAGAAATAGAGAGGGCTGCGGGTCCCTTTCTGGAGAAATTCTCTAATGATCGGCGGTTCTCGGGCCAGGAGGGGTTAACCACGCAGCAAGGAAGGGGGGCGTGTGAAGGGGGCCTGCCGGCCAGTGAAGGCACTCCCAGGACTACGCATGGCAGCCAGGAGCCTGGAAAGGAACGTTTGTCTGGAGCCCCGCCCCCTGTCCCACCCACCACAGCTCTGGGTGCTGCCCCGGGGGTTACCCCAGCCATGGAGGAGGAGAAGGTGGGGGGTGGAGGAAGTGGCGCGCTGTTAGTGCGAGCAGAGGATAGTGTGGGTGCGGGCACAAAGGCCGGGGGATCGCGGTCCGGGGCTCCGCCCCTTGCCCCACCCACCTCAGCGCTCGGCGTGGCCACCATGAGAGACACACGTAGAACTGCAGAGCCCAGCGGCACCCGGTCTGCCGGCCCGCCCCTAGCCCCGCCCACCTTGGCAATCGGCGTGGCCACCATGCGAGACACACGTGGAACTGCAGAGCCCAGCGGCACCCGGTCTACCAGTCCGCCCCTAGCCCCGCCCACCTCGGCACTCAGCGCGGCCACCATGAGAGGCACACATGGAACTACCGAGCCCAGCGGCCCCCAGTCTGCCAACCCGCCCCAAGCCCCGCCCACCTCAGCGCTCGGCGCAGCTATCATGAGAGCCGCGAGTGGAACTGCAGAGCCCAGCAGTTCCCGGTCTGCTGGTCCGCCTCTAGTCCTGCCCACCGCAGCTCTCTGCACTGCCTCTGTACAGTCTGTGGGCGGAGGGAAGGAGGGAGGCAGGAGGGACATGAAAGAAAAAGCAGCAAGCAATGCTTATAGTACCAGAAGGCTCAGCAAGCCTTGCGCCAGTGCCCCGCCCCTCGTCCTGCCCACCACAGCACCTGGAGTTACCCAGAAGAAACCTGCGGCTGGGAGGGAGGCAGCAGGGAAAACAGCAGGGAAGACAGAGACGGATCCAGGAACAGTGTCCCAGGAGGTGGCAGTAACCCCGGTCGAGCAGCCTGCCGGCGTTACTGGGGAGCCTCCTAAATCTTCCGGTCTGCGTCCTGAGCAGGTGGCGCTGCCTGCCTCCAGCACATCAGAGGAGGAGGACATGGAGGCGTCTTCGGGGTCCGGGGGGCTCATGGCGGCCATCCGGTTGCTGGAGTCCCCGGTGAACCTCCAGCATTTTTGTTTCGGGGACGAAGATCCGGGACCTGGAAAGAAGAAGGGGCGCAAGAAGAAGGCACAGGAGACGGTGAGTATGCGTTACGTGTTTAATGATGATACTGATGCTGCTGCTGTCTCCTGTGTAACCCCCACCGGTCAAGGGCGCCCGAATCATGAAGTTGGTCCTCGGCGCAGGTCCGGTGGGGAGAGTAAAGGCAAATGTAAGGCGAGTGGTGATGGTGTGGCGATCCCTACGGAGGACAGTAGGGATGGCAAAGGGTCATCGCTGGCAGTGGCGCCAGACATATTCAGTGTGGTGGAGTTCCCGTCTCTGTCTCCCATGGCCTCTGGGTCTCGGGCAGAGGAAGGTGGGGGTTGTGGCGGTGGAGCCGGAGCAGCTTTTTCAGAGATCTTGGCTGAGGTCCGGAGGATGGTGGGGGAGGAGAGAGACACTGCTTCCATATCTGGCCAGAGGGTTGAGGGGCCGCATGCTGGGGACAAGGCTGCCGGGGGTAAACCGGCTGGGGTGTCTGCACCTGTGAGGTTGGTAAAACCCGGCGCCCAAAATCCCGGCCCCTGTGATACCCAGCGCATGAATATTAGAGGGTCCAAGGTGGCAGAGGGGGAGAAGGGGAGTAAGGACAATGCTGCGGATGTGGTGAGTGTCCTGAAACCCCCCCCCAGTGATGCCAGGACCTTGGGTAAAGCGGTTAGTACCCCACCTGTTCTGGCTAGCATGGATGGGGTGCATGAGGTGGGGATGAATGGGGTACATGAAGGAGGTGAGGATGGAGGTGAGGATGCAGGTATGGAAGTGGTGAGTGGTACGGCTGGTGGTGATGGTAGTGGTGCAGGGGCGGTAGGTGAGGCTGTGAGGCAGAGTGTGAGTGTGAATGAGGGGCCAAGTGTGAGGCCAAGGAATCCCAGTTCGTTGGCGGCCTCGTTAGAGGGCGGTTCACATGTCCGCACCTTTGCGGCGGCCGCTGCCGCGGGTAGTGGAGGGTCCTTGTCAGGGGACACTGGGCAGGGTTACTTGCAATGGCGTCTCCTGGACGCCCTGAAGAGGGGAGAGCAGTCCATTACAGTGGAGGGTAGGGAGGTAGATTTATCGTTCTGGATAGACCGACATGGTCTGTCCGCCTTCCGAGAGTTAGGGGCAGAGAACGTTACGTGGTCTCTGCCGACAGCAGGGCAGGGTGGCGTCCGTAGGAATGTGGTCCGTCTCCGGTGGGAAGGCAATGAAACTTGCCCCTCTAGGGACAAGGTGGTGGAGCTTTTCCTGGGGATGGGCTTCAGGGCTGATGACATCTATGCCCTGATTCATCCCTATGGTGCCACCTTTTTCGACGTCAGCTTTGTGAGATCGGAGGGCCTAGAGCTCTTCTGGTCTCAGTATGAGCTGGCTCGGATTTGCCCTGAATGGCGAGGGTTTATAGTCCAGGCTATCTCTCGCCAAAACTCAGTGAAGAAAGTGACCGTGCTCACCAGTAACGAGTCACTTTCTGAGATGGACATCATGACCTGGCTGAGCAGGTATGGGGAGGTGGTCCAGATTCCCAAAAAGAATCTGGACAAGCATGGCATCTGGTCAGGGGCCTGGACCTTTATGGTAAAACTGAAGGTCTCGGGTTACTCGGTTACCCACATTCCCACTTCAACATTCTTGGGAAGGGACCGAATCCTGATCTTTTACCAGGGGCAGCCGAAGTTGTGCCACAGGTGCGGCAGCCCCTCTCACTTCAGCGCGGGGTGTAAGGTGGAGAAGTGCGCAATGTGTGGAGGGGTGGGTCATCTGGCCGCAACCTGTAGGGACATTCGGTGTAACCTGTGTGGTGTCTTGGGACACCCGTTTAGTCGCTGTCCGCGCTCCTATGCCAATGTTGGCCTGAATCCGGGAGGTGCTGGTAGGGAGGAGGCGAGGACCAGACCAGCCGGTGAAGGGACTAGCGGCGGCGTAGGAAGTAAGGGACCGGTGAGGAGCAGAACTCCCCCTGAGGCGGGAGGGAAAGAGCAGCGTCCGAGGAGAGTGGTGGAGAGGGACCAGGGGATTATGTCCCTGCCTCTGGTCCCTAGTTCGGGGGAGCTTGCAGCTGAGGTCCCGGACAGTGAGATAGACGAAGTGGTCAGGAGGATGGTCAGGGAGGATGGGGCCACCTCTCCCTTATCCTCATCCAGCGAAGGTGTGGATGAGGGGGAAAATGAAGAGTGGCAACAGCAAAAGAAAAGGGAGAAGAAAAGGGTGAGGAAGAAGGGTAACTCGAAGGAGAAGGCAACCCGGGGCCAGGTGCCAAAGGAAGGCTCTTCCTCCCTTCCTCCGGTGGAGCTCTCCAACCAGTACCAGGCCCTAAGCGAGTCTCCCTTGTCTTCAGATGGGGGGGAGGAGGGGGGTCTGGTGCTGGGGGTTGCGGACAAGGATGTAGGGGCTAAAGGGGGCGCCAGGCCCTCAACATCGGGGGTTGGGGAAACTGGGCCTCTGGTGGGGGGGGTCGACCCAGGGCCTCCTGACAAGGGCAAGGGTGCGCCTGAAACAGTTGTGCCCGTTAAAGTTGTGTGTGGAACAGCAGGTATGGATGTGTCGGTGTGCCTGAAACGTGCTATATCGTCCTCTGAGGAGGAAAATGGAGCACATGTAAAGGGTAAGGTGGGTGGGAAGAAGGTCGCTGTCCAACCTGATCACTCATGATGGCGGCACTCACCCCGTTGACGCTGGCGACCATTAATGTTGCCAGCATAAAGTCTGATGCGGCTAGGTTCACGGCCTTCCATTTTCTCGGCCAGCTTGATGCCGACATTTTGTTTTTGCAGGAGACCAGGTTGGTCGATCTCACGTCCCTTAAAAAAGCTAAGAGGGAGTGGGTACACGGGCCTTCCTATTGGTCTCTTGCGGCTGAGCCGTATAGCGGTGTGGCGGTCCTTTTCAAGACCGCAGATGTAGTATGCCGACGGGTTATTGAGTTGGAAATGGGGAGGTGCTTGATCTTGGATGTGTTCATAAGGGGACAAGAGCTTCGGCTCATAAACATCTATGGTCCCCAGACTAAGTGGGACCGCAAGTGTCTCTTTATGAGTATTAAACCCTTTTTGTTTTGTAGCCGACTGGTGGTCTTTGGAGGGGACTTCAACAATGTCTCGAGGCCCCAAGACAGAGGAGGTTCCAGAGACCGGTTGGCCTACGACAGCGTCGCCTTGAATAGCATAGTTAGTGAGGCTCGCCTAGTGGATGTCCACATCCGGAACACCACGGGCCACGCGGGTTACACTTATTTCAGAGGTAGTCAGACTAGGTCTAGAATAGACAGGTTTTATTTGAAGGAGGAGGCAGTCTCTTCACCTTTATCGGTGGTAGAGGTTGAATTCTCCGACCACTGCCTGATTATGTTTTCTCTGAATGTTACAGAGACTCCTCGGATGGGAAGAGGTTTTTGGAAGCTGAATTCGTCACTCCTGAAGGAAGCAGCTGTAAGACAGTCCTTTGAGGATTTCTTTCAAAGTCAGGTACCGCTACTGGGCCTTGGTAACACTAAGTCAGAGTGGTGGGAGATCTTCAAACATCGGGTGGCGAGATTCTTCCGCCAGCTTTCTAACCTCAGAAGCCTGAACAGGGATCTCCTGTATCGGGGCCTGAGGAGGAAACTCGAGGAACTTGTCTCGACTGGGGGTGGCCGTGAGGACATCACCAGGGTGAAAGCCTTACTCAAGAGATGTCAGTATGATAGGCACACATCTTTGGTTTTTGAGAGGGACTTCGGGAAGTATCGCTCACCCGACCCCTACAGAAACTGCAAGATGTCAGTGAGTAGTAAGATAGTGGCGGGTCTGAGGGACAGTACAGGATCCCTGACCAGGTCCAGGTCAGGGATCTTGGAGGTCGTCAGATCCTTTTACTCACATCTCTTGGGGAGGAGGGAGCTGGATCGAGATGAGACGTCGGCTTTCCTGGCTGAGGCCATTCCTGAATCAGGGGTAGACCCCTCGCTCGATGTCTTGGTGGATGAGATCAAAGAAGAGAAAGTTAGACTGGCGATTGACGGGCTCCAGCTCAAAAAATCACCAGGTCCGGACGGCTTAACGTCGGAGTTCTACAAGACCTTTAAGGACCTTTTGGTCCCCTTATTGACTCAGGTTTTTAATGAGTGTCTCTCCTCGGGCACTCTTCCGAGATCAATGAGGAGGTCAGCTTTGATCCTTCTTTCTAAGGGAAAGGATCCGTCGCACATTGAGAACTGGAGGCCCATAGCGCTTCTCAATGTGGACAGAAAGGTTTTGGCTAAAGTACTCTTTAATAGGTTGGTGAAGTTTGCGCCACGGCTCCTTTCTGAGTCCCAGCACTGCTGTGTTCCTGGCCGTAGCACTTTTAGTGCTGTTCTCGGTGTCCGGGAGGCTGTGGAACAGGGTAGGGCTGGCCTCTGGAAGGGGTATCTGCTGTCCTTGGATCAGGCCAAAGCCTTTGACCGGGTTGATCACGAGTACCTGTGGTCCACTCTTCTGAGGTATGGTCTGCCAGGGAGGTTCGTGGACTGGCTGAAGACATTGTACAGAGGGGCGGAGAGTTTCCCACTTGTGAATGGTTGGATTGGACAGGCCTTTGCGGTGGGCTCCGGCGTTCGTCAGGGATGTCCTCTCAGTCCCCTGCTGTATGTGTTCGCGATTGATCCCTTCATAAGGAGGGTGGATCGTGGACCAATAGCGGGGGTGAGGATGGACCAGGCGGGCGAACGGGAGGCCGCCCTGAAGGTAGTGGCCTATGCTGATGATGTCTCTGTTTTTGTCTCCTCAAAAGAGGAGGTGCGGGCAGTGATGTCTGAGGTGGAGGGCTACTCCAGGGCCTCTGGTTCCATTGTCAATCGGAGCAAGTGTGGGAGTCTTTGGCTGGGGGGAGGAGATCCCAGGTTTGATCTCCGGACACCCTCCCAGAGCCCCAAGAGTATGCCAAGATCCTAGGCGTTGAATTTGGCCAGGGTGATTACCCAACCAAAAACTGGGAAAGTAGACTTAAAACTGCCGCCCAGAGAGTGGACCAGTGGAAGGGTTGGTCTTTGACCCTGAGGGAAAGGGTGAGCTTGTGCAAAGGTTTCCTGCTCCCATTGTTAATGTATCTAGGCAGCATTTGCATTTTGCCAGAGCCTCTCTGGACGCGGGTCTATGGCCTGTTTTTCCAACTGTTATGGGGAAACAGGCTGAACCTAGTCAAGCGGGAGGTTACTTACCGTACGAGGAGACTAGGGGGGTTGAATATGGTCAACCCCGTGGTGTTCTTGGTTTGCACCTTTCTTAAGCTAAATATATCAAACCTCTGGAAAGAGAGGGCTCCTCTGTGGGTATTCTCCTGTAGGGGATGGTTGCAGTCCTTCTTCCAGGATTGGGAGACAGGAGGGCGTGTGAAGGATCTTCGCACACCGCACGGGCATCTCCCGGCTTATGAACTGTGATGTTGCTGTGGCTTACTGGGTTAATGCACCTGTCTTGTAGAAAGGATTTCATGAGTTCTAATCTTTGGAGAGTCTTTTTTACCCCGGTTTTGAAAGTAATACGCCGGTGGGGTTTGGGAGTGTGGGAGGTGAGGACTCTCACGAGGAAACTTCTCGAGGGGAGGATCTTATCGACCCATTTTCAAAAGCCACTGGCACTCAGGGACTGCCCAAGTCGGGATCTGGAGGTGGGGTTGCGTCTTTTAAATTCAAAACGGATCCCCGCGAAGTATTGGGACTTGACTTGGCGCTGCTTTCAGGGTAAGCTGTATGTGAGGGACAACTTGAAGTACAGGAACTCCGAGGATAGGAATTGTCCTCGTGAGAGTTGTGCTGACACGCTTGAGAGCATGGAGCACTTCCTGCTTCAGTGTCCCTTTAATGCAGAGGTATGCAACAGGGTGGGCGCTTCCATTGACTGGCCTAGGCTGGCGGGCCTCTCCTACGCTGAGTGGGCCTATGGAGCGTTCAGAGACCTTGGTGGACGGGACCAGTGCACTCTTTTTCTAGTTAGCCTAGTGGTTAGGTTTTTCACATGGAATGCACGGTGTTTAGTGTCGACGGGCAGTAAAATCCTCCCAGTGGGTGAGGTATGTAGCAACATCCTTGGTGACCTGGTGAAGATGCGCTCCTTGGAGTATGAAAGGCTGGGTGCATCGGGGGCCTCCCGTCTCTGGAGGGGTTTCTCCTTCCAGGTGCCTTAGTTCTGGATTGCTCCAAGCCTCCTGGTGGTGGGCTAAGTTCTCACCGTAGCTTTTTGTTTTGAGAATGGTATCATGAAAAGGGTTTACAAGCACCGAACCGGTGCGGATGGTATTTTTGTTATTGTTCTTGTTGTTATTATTATTGTTGTCTTATTGTTCTTTTACTTTGGGGGTTAGTTAGGTGGGGTGGGGGTTTTGAGGGGGGTTAAGCATGAACTTGGACTGGCCCGGGCCCAAAACTGTCGGGGTTCGCCCTAAGTCCGGAAGGACTTTTTCGGAACTTAGAGGCCGGTTCGGGTTGGGGGTATAGTGAGAGTTGGGGTAGTGTATGTGTTATTATGTGTTACTCATGATTTAAGTGTTGTGTGTTATTTCATATGGTTTATGTGGTTTATATTTTGTTATATGTATTTTGCTTCTGCATCTCTGGTTTTTGTTACAGCAGAATCAGGTGTAAGTGTGGAGGAAGTTTGAGGTATGTTTGGATAGGCTGTGGTTGTATGGTGGTTGTCAGGCAGGTGGGGTCCCTTGTATACACATTGTTTATGTATCGGTTATATTGCTGGAAATTGTTTTCGTTACTTGTACTAGTTTGTGTTCTTACATTTATAATAAAATAGAGTTCCAGCTCCAGTAGCGTCCACTAAAGCTGCTGCAGTTAAAAACCTTTTATAAGGATCGAGCTCGGCTGTCCACCGCAAGGCATCCTACTGCCAGTCCCAGCCCCTATGCCTTGGGGTGCCTCCTGATGCTCTTCACTAAGTATCCCATGGTCCCGAAGCATTTCCTTTGAAAAAATTAAGTGTCTAAACTACAGGTGGTGCAGCTTGCTTAACAGCCGGGATAATCCGCTTACTAGCAGACACTGCTACTAGGCACAAAGTATTTCCTGGGCTAGATGCAGTTAAAAATTTGTAATTAGATACTCTCGTTGGATGCTGAGAAAGCATTCCATAGAGTCTCCTGGCACACCATATATGATTCTCTTAAAAAGCTTGGGGTAGGGGTCTAGGGGACCCTTTTATAGCCAAAATCACGGCCCTGTATCGCAATACGTCACCTAGGCTGAAGATAAATGGAACTGTAGCACCCTGAGGGCTCGGTTGCTAAAGACGTATTGCACCTCACCCAGAGGTGTGATATCTCACTCTCAGGTAAGGATGGAGTGTGGATCAGGACCCGACACCTGCATGCATTACACCACATTGCCGTGGGGCAGGGCGACCAATATGCCCCTGAGATGGGCACGACAGTCCCTGTCCCTGGCTGGAGTGGGGGGAGGGAACACTGAGGAAGGGGAACCCTGTAGTGCAGGAGCAGGGAGGAAGCAGTTCCTGGGTGCATTGAGAAGGGAGTATAAAAGGTGGGCACCATCTTAGTTCAGTGCAGAGAAGTCTGAGCAGAAGTGGCAGGGAGCAGGGGCTCTGCATGAGCTCTGCTCCGGAGGCGGGCCTAGTAACAGAGGCCCAGGCCTGGAAGAGGGAGAAGGAAGGAAGAGGAGCGGAGAAGGCTCCAGGAACGAGGAATGAAGGGATCCCAGGGGTGCGGACGGGCGAGTCGCCACCGCACGCCCGAATCCACCTGCGTGGAGGGGTCAGGCCAAAGGGGGAGACCGGTCCCCGAACTAGTGGAGGCAGGAAACGACCCTCAGCTAGAAACCGGAGGCTCTGACATTTTATGTGGCGCAGCCCCTCGCTACACCCGCTAGGAAGGCACCACATAGGGTCAGGGAAACTGGCGCCAAGTTTACCAAGAGGAGGCCCGAGGCAGCCGGACAGAAGTGTTGGTAAGAAAGGCCAGACAAAGGACACACAAAGGGGGTCCTGTGAAGTGCTCCAAAGTTATCTGGGAGTTGTCTGAGCCCCTCACCTGGTGAGCACAGTACGACGTGGGCAGCCGTTACCTGCAGACGTGGTCTGGATAATAAGAACTGTGAGTAAAGGCCCTGAACTGCATCACTGACTCCGTGTCGTTACTGCTGCTGCCCTGCACCATCACCCCCATCCTCCGCATACACTGCCCTGAGGCTATACTCCTCCCGTGGGGAGTTATGCTACGCTCTGCTGCACCCACAACACCAGCCTCAGCGGTCTGCCCTGTAGCGGCGGTTCACTCTGACCGCAATCCACGGGTGGCGTAGTCGGACATTTAAACATGAAAACCACATAAATAGTTCCGCCACTGGTTTGACCGCCCTGAGCCACGGAACTGGGTCGCCGCCACGAAGACTACAACCACCAGCATCCACCAAAAAGGGTCCGGCTCCGGGTGTCCCAAGGCCCAGGGGGTGCGTCAGAACATTTTCATCACCTTTCACAATCACCAATGGGACAAGGCAGTGATGTCCTCTGTCCCCTCTCTTATACATCCTAGTGACGGAGCACCTGCTCTCATCAATTCGCCATAACCCCAATATTAGGTGGATTGAGGTGGGAGGCACCGAGTACAAGTGCTCTCTATTTGCTGATGATGTCCTAGTATATATCACTCAATCACATATATCCATCCATGCTGTTATGGCTGAAATAGATCACTTTGTTACATGGTAAAATTTTAAAATCAATGCAGCGAAGTCTGAGGCCCTCGATGTCTCCCTCCCCAAATCCATATAGGATTCCATCCAGTCCAACTTTCCCTTTGCCTGGCCCTCACAGGGTATCAAATACTTAGGAATTCCTATTCATAGAGACATCTCCCATCTATGTTATCTTAATTTTGGGCCCTTTATTGAACAACTCCATACAGACCACGGTTGGCAAGTTAGAACTGTAAGATTCACTACGTGAACCACTGGTGTTTTGTGGAAAAGCACATGTACACTGCGTTCCAAATTATTATACAAAAAGTGTTTAGGAGTGATAAGGGAAGAATTTGTTTGTTTGTCAGTTAAACTCATTGATGGTGATGTGTGTCAGGGCTCTTTATATCACTGTAAGCAATTGCAGACACCTGTGCTAATTAGTTTGGCAGGTGTGTCCAATGAAAGGCAAGACTACTTAAGAAGGCTCTCTCACATTATTAAGCAGCCTACATTTTCTGCCAAAATGGGAAAGAAAAAGGATGTGTCGGCTGCTGAGAAGCAACAAATTGTGGAGTGTTTAGGTCAAGGCATGACTACAATCAACATTGTGCGATGATCAGGATGAAGTGTCTTGGCAATCAAGAAGTATGTAGCTGATTCACAGTACACACGTGTGCGTGCTGATAAGGGCAAATTGAGGACTCTTTCCTACAGGCAATTACGTCAGGTTGAAAGAGCAGCGGCAAAAAAGCCTTGTCATAGCAGCAGACAAGTTTTTGAAGCTGCTTGTGCCTCCAACGTCCCCCGAACAACAAGATGCAGGGTCCTTCAGAGGTTTGCAGCTGTGCATGCGCCATCCTGTCGACCTCCTCTATCCACTTCACACAAGCAGAAACGGCTCCAGTGGGCCAAACATTACATGAAGACTGATTTCAAAACTGTTTTGTTCACGGATGAGTGCCGTGCAGCGCTCGATGGTCCAGATGGATGGAGTGGAGGATGGCTGGTTGATGGACACCCCACGCAAACACGGCTACAGCGCCAACAAGGAGGAGGTGGAGTAATGTTTTGGGCTGGAATCATGGGGAGAGAGATTGTCGGCCCCTTTAGGATCCCTGAAGGCGCTAAAGATGAACTCCATAATGTATGTGGATTTTCTCAAACAGCACTTCCTGCCATGGTTCAAGAAGAAGAACCGTGTATTTCACAGCAAGATCATTTTTCTGCATGATAATGCACCATCTCATGCTGCACATAAAACATCTGCATCTCTGGCTGATATGGGCATAAAAGGGGACAAACTTATGGTGTGACCCCCATGCTCCCCTGACCTCTACCCCATTCAGAACCTTTGGAGCATCATTAAAAGGAGTGTCTATGATGGCGGGAGGCAGTTCACATCTAAGCAACAGCTCTGGGAGGGTATTCTGTCCTCATGCAAAACAATTGAAGCAGAAACCATCCAAAACCTGACAAATTCAATGGACGAGAGAGTTCAGAAGCTCCTTTCGAACAAGGGGTCCTATGTGAAAATGTAACATCACCTAGAATAAAGTTTTGAGTTGAAAACTGTTTGATTTCAGTTTCTAACAACCTGCTAATGCTTATAATTTCAAAAATGACCATTTTTTTGGTCTTTATTAAAATGAAAAGGTTGATCGAAAAGTTTGGGGGATCTAAGAGTGTGGCAACCCAGTAGTCATGATTACTTCGAATTCTGACAATATGAGGGTCATGCTGCAGGTAGTGCAGCAAGAAGGCACTTATGTGCCTTGCGCATCTCGGAGCCCCAAAATTATTTTCCGGGCTAGATGCAGCTAAAAATTATTTTTAATTTTAAATCTGGTGAAGCTTTAGTATAGATGGCCTAATAGGATCAGTGCTGCACACTGCTACAAAGCCCAAATTATTTTCCAGTCAAGATACAGATAAACATGATTAGTAATTTGAAAGCTTAAAACGGTTGGTAGGGTGATTTTAACCAATCATCAAGCTTTTACTCTCCCCAGGATGACACAGGGGTAGAAAAGTCGTTTCGGATCCATGATTTGTTCATCTTTATGAACGTGAGTCTGTCTACATTATCAGTGGAGAGCCGCGTGCGCTTATCTGTCAGCACACCACCAGCAGCGCTGAACACACGTTCAGACAGAACGCTGGCTGCGGGGCATGACAAGATCTCCAAGGCGTAAGTGGCTAGCTCCGGCCATTTATCCAGATTGGAAGCCCAAAAAGAGCAAGGGTCCAGTGACACAGTCGTGGCTTCAATGTTTACTTGGAGATACTCCTGTACCATCGTCTCTAGGCGTTGACTATGTGTCAGACTTCTTGTCTCCTGTGGCCTTGCAAAGGATGGGCTAAAAAAGTGGTGAAATGATTCCGCAAAATTGATGTTACCAGCAGATACTGTGGTTCTGTCACGGTTTGAGTGCTGAACACTTGACGGTCCCACGGTTGGCAAGTTGGAACTACGTGCACCACTGGTATTTTGTGGAAAAGCACATGTAAGATTCTGCAACAGTCTCTGCTGATACTCCTGCATGCGTGCATCCCTTTCTATGGCAGGAATAATTTCTGCAAATTTACTTTTGTACCGGGGATCTAACAGTGTGGCAACCCAGTAGTCAGGATTATTTCTAATTCTCACAATTCGAGGGTCATGTTGCAGGTAGTGCAGCAAGAAGGCACTCATGTGTGTTGCGCATCCAGGAGCACCAAGTCCCTGTTGTGTTGGTGGCGAGGTAACAATCATGCTTCCTTCCTCTGTCCTCTCCCCCCAACCTCGCACAACAGAAATGTGATCAAGGTCTCCCTCATCTGATGAGTCTTCCATCAGTTCGTCCTCCACTTCTTCCTGGGCTCCTGCACCTTCCTCACTAGTTTGGCTGCTACCATGCGCCCTGGTAAAACCATCTCCCCCACCCTCACATGCCTGCCGCCTTGGTGCTGCCGACCATCTGGACCTTGCAGATGTTAGCCCTTCCGCATACAACTCCTCCTCCTCTACTTCCTCCACCTCCTCTTGTGCCACCACCTGACTCCGAATTCTGTTTAACATGTGCTCCAGCATGTAAATCACCGGAATAGTCATGCTGATAATGGCATCGTCAGCACTAAACATCTTCGTCGCCATTTCAAAACTGTGCAGAAGGGTGCATAGGTCCCTGATCTGAGACCACTCCTCCAGCGTGATTTGCCCCACCTCTGAATCTCGTTGGCCCAGGCTATACGTCAGAACGTATTGCACCAGGGCTTGTCGGTGCTGCCACAGTCGCTGCAACATGTGCAGAGTTGAATTCCACCGGGTAGGCACATCGCATTTTAGCCGGTGAAGTGGCAGGCCCAACGACTTCTGTAGAGATGTAAGTCGCTGAGCTGCGGGATACGAACGGCGGAAGTGAGCACACAGCGACCGTGCCCTCTGCAGAAGGCCATCTAGTCTGGGATAGTGGGCTAAAAATTGCTGGACAACCAGGTTCAACACGTGAGCCATACAAGGCACGTGTGTGACATTGCCCCGGCGAAGGGCCGCACCCAGGTTTGCAGCATTGTCGCACACGGCCTTCCCTGGTTTCAGGTCCAGTGGAGACAACCATTCATGAAATTGGTTCTCCAGAGCTGACCACAACTCCTCAGCTGTGTGACTCACATTTCCCAGACATTTCAATGTAAAAACCGCCTGATGACGTTGAGCCCTACTGCCAGCATAGTAAGGAGGTGTGCAGGATCCCTTCTGCGCAGTTAGAAAGCTTGTGGCATGACCAGACAGGCTTTGGGTGCAGGTGGAAGACCGAGAGGAGGTTGAGGAGGCAGAAGCAGTGGTGGAACTTTGACATAAAGAGGATTGACGCACAACTCGTGGGGACGGCAAGACTTGGACAGCAGCCCCTTGTCCTGCTGTCACCATAGTTACCCAGTGCCCAGTCAGCGACATGTAACGCCCCTGTCCATGCCTACTCGTCCAAGTGTCTGTGGTGAAATGCACCCTGTCACACACAGAGTTTCTCAAAGAAGCGGTGATGTTGTGTGCGACATGCTGGTGGAGCGCAGGCACACCTTTCTTTGAGAAGTAGTGCCGACTGGGCATCTGGTACTGGGGCACTGCGACGGACATAAGGTCTCGAAAATCCTCTGTGTCCACCAGGCGGAAAGGCAGCATTTCTGTAGCCAAGAGCTTGCAGATGGTGAAATTCAACCTCTTAGCTTTCTCATGGCTAGGAGGAAATGGTCTTTTACTTGTCCACATCTGAGGGACCGAGGGCTGGCTATTGTGCTTAGACGGGGTTGATAAGGGTGTCCCCGGCAAACTGCCGGTCTGTGAGGAAGATGCAGGCGGACATGTTAGGTTGCCTTGATCCAAAGGTGGTGCTATCGATGTCGGACAGCGCTCAAGACCAGCTGGTGTTACCACCTCCAAAGAAAATGATGACCTGCCAATCACGCTGGCTGTTGCGGGTAAAGAGGTGGCAGGTCTGCGCCCCAAAACAGGTGTGACTGCTGTCCCCCCAGTCACAGAGGATGAAGAGGCCGCGGATGCACAAGATATGGCAGACGGTGGTTGGCCCGGCCGGCTAGACCGCATTGTAGCACACTGAGCTTCCCACTGCAACTTATGCTTCATGTCCATGTGCCGGTTCATGCATGAAGTACTCAAACTATGTATTTTTTGGCCTCTACTTAGCTTTTGCTGACAAATGTTACAGATAACACGAGTTGGGTCATCTTTATCGATCTGAAAAAATGCCCAGGCTATGCAAGGCTTAGCACCCATGCGACCTGAAGAGCCACCACGACTTGTGGTGAGAGGCAGAGTTGTGTTTGAGGATGCAGTTGTTGACGTGCTTCCAGTACTACGTCTCTGTCCAGGAAGGCGCAACCTGACCTCGTCGTCACTAGCATCTTCCTCCACCTCCTCTGCTGACCTCATCTCTTGGCTGACTGTGGGTTGACAGTAAGTGGGATCTCCGACCTCATCATCATCACCCTGTGCGTTATCACACCCGTCGTCCTCAGAGCCAACCTGTTCCTGCCCTGACAAAAAACTAAAGTTGTCGCTCCAATCAGGTATTTGAGTCTTATCATCGTCTTCCTCATTGTCTCCACCAACAGGAGTTACAGTTTGGGAATGAGAGTCTACATTATGGTCAGAACCTTCTGCGTCTGGTCCTGGATCCGACTCATAAAGATTCTGGGCATCAGTGCAGATCATTTCCTCGTCTGGATTCACAGAAGCGCTGGAGTCGACCTCTGATTCCCAGGCTATAGTATGAGTAAACAGCTCTGCAGACTCAACCATCTGTTCTACCTCATACTCAGACGGGCAGCTGGAGATTTGGGAGCTGTGAGGAAGCAAGTGCGATTTGGGTGACACCTTTGAGGACTGGAGTATTTGTGATGTTGAAGTTGATGTGGAGGAGAGCCCACTTAAAGGAGCACTTGATATCCGTTGAAGCACCTGCTGTTTTTGTGCCTCATCTGGAATTTGTAGCGATTGGCGTGGCCGTAAGAAAGGGATCTTATCACATTGTCCGCTAAAAGAAGTAGACATTTTAGTTTGGCTGGAAGATGGTCTTTCTTCTGCACCTACCCCACGGACACAACCTTTTTTCCCCTTCCCAACACGCCTATTCCCCTTTCCACCAGCAGCAGGCCTTTTTCCACTCATTTTGGTGGTTAACTAATTCACAACTCTGGAGTTGTTTGCACAAAAAAACAATGGATGGTAACCGAGCAGAGCTGAGTGGCCAAACTGTGGTATTAGGCCAAAACTATTGGCTGGGTTAGATGCAGAAAAAAATTATTTTTAATTTGCAACCTGATGGAGGTCAGTATAGATGGACTAATAGACCAAGTCCCACACACCGCTAGAAGCCCAAATATTTTTTCAGAGCTAGATGCAGAAAATTTTTTTATTCAATTTGCAACCTGATGGAGGTCAGTATAGATGGACTAATAGACCAAGTCCCACACACTGCTAGAAGCCCAAATATTTTTTCAGAGCTAGATGCAGAAAAAAATTATTTTTAATTTGCAACCTGATGGAGGTCAGTATAGATGGACTAATAGACCAAGTCCCACACACTGCTAGAAGCCCAAATATTTTTTCAGAGCTAGATGCAGAAAAAAATTATTTTTAATTTGCAACCTGATGGAGGTCAGTATAGATGGACTAATAGAACAAGTCCCACACGCTGCTAGAAGCCCAAATATTTTTTCAGAGATAAATGAAGAAAAAAATTATTTTTAATTTGCAACCTGATGGAGGTCAGTATAGATGGACTAATAGAACAAGTCCCACACGCTGCTAGAAGCCCAAATATTTTTTCAGAGATAAATGAAGAAAAAAATTATTTTTAATTTGCAACCTGATGGAGGTCAGTATAGATGGACTAATAGACCAAGTCCCACACACTGCTAGAAGCCCAAATATTTTTTCAGAGCTAGATGCAGAAAAAAATTATTTTTAATTTGCAACCTGATGGAGGTCAGTATAGATGGACTAATAGACCAAGTCCCACACACTGCTAGAAGCCCAAATATTTTTTCAGAGCTAGATGCAGAAAAAAATTATTTTTAATTTGCAACCTGATGGAGGTCAGTATAGATGGACTAATAGACCAAGTCCCACACGCTGCTAGAAGCCCAAATATTTTTTCAGAGATAAATGAAGAAAAAAATTATTTTTAATTTGCAACCTGATGGAGGTCAGTATAGATGGACTAATAGACCAAGTCCCACACACTGCTAGAAGCCCAAATATTTTTTCAGAGCTAGATGCAGAAAAAAATTATTTTTAATTTGCAACCTGATGGAGGTCAGTATAGATGGACTAATAGAACAAGTCCCACACGCTGCTAGAAGCCCAAATATTTTTTCAGAGCTAGATGCAGAAAAAAATTATATTCAATTTCCAACCTGCTGGAGGTCAGTATAGAAGGACTAATAGAACAAGTCCCACACATTGCTAGAAGCCCAAATATTTTTTCAGAGCTAAATGAAGAAAAAAATTATTTTTAATTTGCAACCTGATGGAGGTCAGTATAGATGGACTAATAGACCAAGTCCCACACACTGCTAGAAGCCCAAATATTTTTTCAGAGCTAGATGCAGAAAAAAATTATATTCAGTTTGCAACCTGATGGAGGTCAGTATAGATGGACTAATAGAATGATGCTATGCCCAAAAGATTTTACTTCACTAGGTGCAGTAAAAAAATTGGTATTCTATACACAGGTGGTATATCTTGCAACACAGATAGGCTACTCCACTGACTAACACACTCTGCAATAGGCCAAAAAGGATTAGCTTTGCTAGATTCAGCCAAATGCTGTGAAAAAAACTTGCACAGCACTGGCACAGACCTGCCTGGCAAAAACTGATAGGAACTGATGTAACCTAGTCCTGAAAAGGACTCCAATTACAATTAGTCTTTACTCCCACAATCTATCTATTTAAGAGCACAAACCTGCCTGATAAAAGTCGTAGGAAATGCTGTAACCTAGTCCTTAAAAGGACTGCAATCACAACTATTCCCTACTCCCAAGCTATCTGTATATTTGTGCGAAAATTGGCTTGAAATTAACAAGGTATAGCACACACAGCAACAGCGGTGCCGTCTAACACGCAGCTGCAGCAGTGAGAAAATGGTGGCGACGGGGAAAATGGCTTGGTCTTATAGGGCAAGGACATGTGACATACACTGCTAATCACACATGCCCTTGCTTGTGTGAAAAAAAGCACTTCGCTCCGTGTGTGCGCTGCTGATAGGCTGACAGATTGCACCTCCCCACTGCAAATGCGGGAAAGAGAAAAAAAAATGGAGATCTTCATTGTTCCTGCAGAGATCCATCCCCTGCCCCTCCCCCCGCCCCGCTGTACACTCAAACTGCGTATTAACATTAATTTTCATCATTACTGAGAAAAAATCCAGTTATGATTTTGGTGCACGAACAGTTATCGAACATAACCTCGAACAGCCGAATTTTTCTCAAATTGTTCGTGTTCGCCGACCGGCTCGAACACCGCCTAAAACAGCTCGAATTTGAGATTGGCGAACAGTTCGAGTAGAACAACGCTCATCTCTAATGCTCACCACTCGGACTGGGTGGATCTCCTACCATGGGCCGAGTTCTCTTATAACAACCATGAGAGCGAGTCCTCTTCCAAATCCCCGTTCTTTATAGTCGGTGGCCAACATCCCCGGATTCCACTTCCTGTCTCCGTTTCTGTGGACAACCCTGCTGCGGAGTCTCTTGTCAGCGAATTTTCTTCTATTTGGGAGAGCACCAGGTCCGCTCTTCTTCTCTCCTCTGAGCGGATGAAGAGATATGCTAATAAGAGACGTCTGGATCCGCCCCAATTCCGTCCGGGAGACAAGGTTTGGCTCTCATCCAAACATGTGCGGCTCAAAGTACCCTCCTACAAGTTGGGTCCTCGATTCATCGGCCCCTTCGAAGTCCTCAGGCAAATTAACCCTGTGGCCTACAAATTAAAACTCCCGGCCACCCTACGGATCCCCAACTCCTTCCACGTATCTCTCCTCAAACTCGTTGTCTTTAACTTTTTTTCCAAAAATCCAGGTGCCCCTCCTGCTCCGGTTTCCGCTGATGACATCTTTGAGGTAGAGAGTATTCTGGCCTCCAAGAGGGTAAGCGGAAAAACCTTTTTTCTGGTAGATTGGAAGGGGTTTGGTCCTGAGGAGAGAACTTGGGAACCCAGGGAGAACATCAACGCCCCGCTTCTCCTTGAGAAATTTCTTTCTGGACAAAAAAAGAGGGGGCCTAAAGGGGGGGGTACTGTAGCATCGGCGTCTCTGCCCCGTTCTAGGCAGAGACGCCGTCCCTCTCACCTCCCCGTTCCTGGCGCGGCGTCCTCCAGCGCTTCTCTCCCTGCTGCTTCCGGCACGCGCTCCTTCCCCGGCAGTGTGCTTAGGGCGCGCGCGCGCTCCCCCTCTCTTAAAGGGACTGCGCGCGCCGTCCTAAGGAGTCCCCGGCCAATTGCCGGAGGACCTCCCATATAAAAGGCACCTCCTCCAAAATGGAGGTGCCCGAGCAATGTTGTAGCACTGTTCACTGCTCTGCTTCAGCCCTCAGGTCCCGTTGCCAGTTACCTGCCAGATACCTGCCAGATTCCTGCCAGTCTGCTGTCTAATTCCTGCCTGATATCCTGCTACCTGCCTGCTAGCCTGAGGTCCGACGGTCTGCCTTCCAACTTCTGTCAGTCTGTCTAAGGACCAGCTTGCCCGCTCACCTGGGTGCGCACATCTTCTACCTGCCTGCTTGCCTGAGGTCCGACGGTCTGCCTTCCAACTCCTGTCAGTCTGTCTAAGGACCAGCTTGCCCGCTCACCTGGGAGCGCTCATCTGCTGCCTGTCTGCTAGCCTACCTGGAGGCTCTGCCGTCACGTGCTGTGACCACCCGCCTGTCCAGAGACTCCTGCCCGCTCACCTGGGAGCGCTCATCTGCTACCTGTCTGTTGGTCTTCCTGGAGGCTCCGCCGTCACATGCTGTGACCACCCGATCATCCAGAGACTGCCCCGGTCA
Source organism: Phyllobates terribilis (assembly GCF_046119375.1). NCBI lineage: Eukaryota > Metazoa > Chordata > Amphibia > Anura > Dendrobatidae > Phyllobates > Phyllobates terribilis. Next base: position 152,217,380 of record NW_027362767.1, read on the forward strand.
CTTGCCGTGACCTCCTGTCCGTTCATTCAGAGACTGTCCCAGTCACCTGCTGTGACTGCCTGCCCGTCTACCCTGGTCGCCACCCGCTCCCTTACAAGGACCGCCCCCTTGTATAGTAGCTCAGAGGTTCCGCCTCCCAGACCCGTTACACTACAATATACAGCACAGAAGATACTACAATATTCAGCACAGATGATACTACAGTATCCAGCAAAGATGATACTACAATATCTAGCACAGATGATACTACAATATCCAGCACAGAAGATACTACGATATCCAGCACAGATGATACTACAATATCCAGCACAGATGATACTACAATATCCAGCACAGATGATACGCCAATATCCAGCACAGATGATACTACAATATCCAGCACAGAGGATACTACAATATCCCGCACAGATGATACTACAATTCCAGCACAGATGATACTACAATATTCAGCACAGATGATACCACAATTTCCAGCAGCACGGATGATACCACAATATCCAGCACAGATGAAACTACAATATCCAGCACAGAGGATACTACAGTATCCAGCATAGATGATACTACAATATACAGCACAGAAGATACTACAATATCCAGCACAGATGATAGTAAAATATCCAGCACAGATGATACTACAGTATCCAGCACAGAGGATGCTACAATATCCAGCACAGAGGATACTACAATATCCAGCACAGATGATACTACAATATCCAGCACAGATGATACTACAATATCCAGCACAGATAATACCACAATATCCAGAACAGATGATACTACAATATCCAGCACAGATGATACTACAATATCCAGCACAGATGATACTACAATATCCAGCACAGATGATACTACAGTATCCAGCACAGAGGATACTACAATATCCAGCACAGAGGATACTACAATATCCAGCACAGATGATACTAAAATATCCAGCACAGAGGATACTACAATATCCAGCACAGATGATACTACAATATCCAGCACAGATTATACTACAATATCCAGCACAGATGATACTATAATATCCAGCACAGAGGATACTACGTTATCCAGCACAGATGATACTAAAATATCCAGCACAGAGGATACTACAATATCCAGCACAGATGATATTACAATATCCAGCACAGATGATATTACAATATCCAGCACAGATGATACTACAATATCCAGCACAGATGATACTATAATATCCCACACAGATGATACCACAATATCCAGCACAGATGATACTATAATATCCAGCACAGATGATACCACAATATCCAGCACAGATGATACTACAATATCCAGCACAGATGATACCACAATATCCAGCACAGATGACACTACAATATCTAGCACAGATGATACTACAATATCCAGCACAGATGATACTACAATATCCAGCACAGATTATACCACAATATCCAGCACAGATGATACCACAATATCCAGCACAGATGATACTACAATATCCTGCACAGATTATACTACAGTATCCAGCACAGATGATACTACAATATCCAGCACAGATGATACTACAATATCCAGCACAGATGATACTACAATATCCAGCACAGAGGATACTACAATATCAAGCAAAGAGGATACTACGTTATCCAGCACAGATGATACTAAAATATCTAGCACAGATGATACTACAATGTCCAGCTCAGATGATACTACAATATCCAGCATAGATGATACCACAATATCCAGCACAGATGATATCACAATATCCAGCACAGAGGATACTACAATATCCAGCACAGAGGATACTACGTTATCCAGCACTGAGGATACTACACTATCCAGCACAGAGGATACAATATCCAGCACAGATGATACTACAATATCCAGCACAGATAATATTAAAATATCCAGCACAGATGATACAATGATACCTGACACAGATACTACAATATACAGCACAGAAGATACTACAATATCCAGCACAGATGATACTAAAATATCCAGCACAGATGATACTACAGTATCCAGCACAGAGGATGCTACAATATCCAGCACAGAGGATACTACAATATCCAGCACAGATGATACTACAATATCCAGCACAGATGATACTACAATATCCAGCACAGATGATACTACAATATGCAGCACAGATAATACCACAATATCCAGAACAGATGATACTACAATATCCAGCACAGATGATACTACAATATCCAGCACAGATGATACTACAATATCCAGCACAGATGATACTACAGTATCCAGCACAGAGGATACTACAATATCCAGCACAGAGGATACTACAATATCCAGCACAGATGATACTAAAATATCCAGCACAGAGGATACTACAATATCCAGCACAGATGATACTACAATATCCAGCACAGATGATACTACAATATCCAGCACAGATGATACTATAATATCCAGAACAGAAGATACTACAATATCCAGTACAGATGACACTACAATATCCAGCACAGATGATACTACAATATCCAGCACAGATGATACTACAATATCCAGCACAGATTATACCACAATATCCAGCACAGATGATACCACAATATCCAGCACAGATGATACTACAATATCCTGCACAGATTATACTACAGTATCCAGCACAGATGATACTACAATATCCAGCACAGATGATACTACAATATCCAGCACAGATGATACTACAATATCCAGCACAGAGGATACTACAATATCAAGCAAAGAGGATACTACGTTATCCAGCACAGATGATACTAAAATATCTAGCACAGATGATACTACAATGTCCAGCTCAGATGATACTACAATATCCAGCATAGATGATACCACAATATCCAGCACAGATGATATCACAATATCCAGCACAGAGGATACTACAATATCCAGCACAGAGGATACTACGTTATCCAGCACTGAGGATACTACACTATCCAGCACAGAGGATACTACAATATCCAGCACAGATGATACTACAATATCCAGCACAGATAATATTAAAATATCCAGCACAGATGATACAATGATACCTGGCACAGATACTACAATATACAGCACAGAAGATACTACAATATCCAGCACAGATGATACTAAAATATCCAGCACAGATGATACTACAGTATCCAGCACAGAGGATGCTACAATATCCAGCACAGAGGATATTACAATATCCAGCACAGATGATACTACAATATCCAGCACAGATGATACTACAATATCCAGCACAGATGATACTACAATATCCAGCAGAGATGATACTACAATATCCAGCACAGATAATACCACAATATCCAGAACAGATGATACTACAATATCCAGCACAGATGATACTACAATATCCAGCACAGATGATACTACAATATCCAGCACAGATGATACTACAGTATCCAGCACAGAGGATACTACAATATCCAGCACAGAGGATACTTCAATATCCAGCACAGATGATATTAAAATATCCAGCACAGAGGATACTACAATATCCAGCACAGATGATACTACAATATCCAGCACAGATGATTAGTGTTGAGCGATACCTTCCGATATCGGGAAATATCGGATCGGATTGGATCGGACCGATACCGAAAAAGTATCGGATATCGCCGATTCTGATACCGGAAACCAATGCAAGTCAATGGGACAGAAATATCGGAATGAAAATAAACCCTTTCTTTCCTTGTAGGTTAATTCTACATGAAGGAAAACAACTAAGAATGATGTAGAATGTATTGGGGGAGGTGGGGGAGACAATAAAGGCATAGAGGTTTAGCCCAATCAAATGGAATAGCAGGAATTAATATTTTTTTTAAGACGTTCTGAGTTACGGAAATATTGACTATGTTAAGTATTTTTATATTTTGTCAGATATTTATGTTTCACTACTTCCATGCTCTTCACCTTCTTTTTTACTTCTCCCACACTTTCTCCTTCATCATCCTCAGCATCTTTTTCATCCACTTCTTCACCTTCTTCATCTTCTTCTTCACCTTCTTCGTATTATTCTTTTTTTTTTACATTCTTCATATTCTACTTCTTCATCTTCTTCATCTTCTTCTTCTTCATCATATTCTTATTTGTGGCAGGCATTCCTGTAGTTGTTATCTATAAAAGGTTGGACATTACACCTTTCGTTCTGCCCGTCACAAAAGATTTACAACAGGATTTGTCCGCGTTCAGTTTGGCCTGCAGCAGCAGGTCTTTTCCAGGGGCACCACGAGGAGGATCGGACTCACCCCCATACACTGCTTAGTCATCTTCTGCTTATAATTTAGATATTATCTTTTGCTCTGATTTTGAGTCTTATGCTTAATGTTCCGCTTTTTGCTCTGCAGCTTCTTGTATTTCTGCTTCTTGGTTTTCTGTCTCTTGTTCTTCTGTATCTTGGTGATTGTCTTCTCTTCTTTGTCCTCTTGGTCAACTTCTTCAGGGTCATCTTCTTGGTCTTCTTCGGGGTGGTCTTCAGGGTCGTCGTCTTCGGGGGTCCTCGTCTTCGGGGTCCTCGTCTTCTTCGGGTTGGTCTTCTGGGTCCTCGTCTTCGGGGTCCTCGTCTTCTTCGGGGTGGTCTTCAGGGTCCTCGTCTTCAGGGTCCTCGTCAGGGAGATCTAGAGTGATTACCAAGAACCATTTCAAAAAGCTTGAACTTGGAAATGTAGCAGAAGGTACAAGAAAGCTGAGGAACTACCGAGGACCAGCTGACGGTACTGGAACCCAGATGGGTAGCAGAAGGTACAAGAGCCAATGGAACTGCCGAAGACCAGCTGACGGTACTGGAACTCGGTTGCTAAGCAGGAGGTACCTGTGCCAGAAAGCACTACCAAGGACCAGCAGACATTGGTGGAACTTGGATACCGAGAAGGAGGCACCTAATCCAAAGGCACTGCCGAGAACCAGCTGGCGGTGCTGGAACCCAGGGTAAATACTAAAAACAGAGTGGAGCCAGAGGTGTAATTGGAGCAAGTTTTAAATCAGTAGTACAGTGGATGTGGACAAAGCAGGAGAATTTGCCGGACACACAGCAGGGGAACAGCTGACGTTACTGAACCCCAATAACATGGCAGCAAGTGTTGACTGTGCAGACGGCACTTCCGAGCGCCAACTGGCGGTGTTGGAGCTCAGGGATAATACTGAAAACAGAGGAGCCAGAGGTGTATTTGGAGGAGGTTTTATATCAGTAGTACACTGGATGTGGACAGAGCAGGAGAAATTGCCGTCCGCACAGCAGGGGAACAGCTGACGTTACTGAACCCCAATAACACGGCAGCAAGTGTTGACTGTGCAGACGGCACTTCCGTGCGCCAACTGGCGGTGTTGGAGCTCAGGGATAATACTGAAAACAGAGGAGCCAGAGGTGTAATTGGAGCAACTTTAAAATCTGTAGTAGTGAGAATGTGGACAGAGCAGGAGAAATTGCCGTCCGCACAGCAGGGGAACAGCTGACGTTACTGAACCCCAATAACACGGCAGCAAGTGTTGACTGTGCAGACGGCACTTCCGTGCGCCAACTGGCGGTGTTGGAGCTCAGGGATAATACTGAAAACAGAGGAGCCAGAGGTGTAATTGGAGCAACTTTAAAATCTGTAGTAGTGAGAATGTGGACAGAGCAGGAGAAATTGCCGTCCGCACAGCAGGGGAACAGCTGACGTTACTGAACCCCAATAACACGGCAGCAAGTGTTGACTGTGCAGACGGCACTTCCGAGCGCCAACTGGCGGTGTTGGAGCTCCGGGATAATACTGAAAACAGAGGAGCCAGAGGTGTAATTGGAGCAACTTTAAAATCTGTAGTAGTGAGAATGTGGACAGAGCAGGAGAAATTGCCGTCCGCACAGCAGGGGAACAGCTGACGTTACTGAACCCCAATAACACGGCAGCAAGTGTTGACTGTGCAGGCGGCACTTCCGAGCGCCAACTGGCGGTGTTGGAGCTCAGGGATAATACTGAAAACAGAGGAGCCAGAGGTGTAATTGGAGCAACTTTAAAATCTGTAGTAGTGAGAATGTGGACAGAGCAGGAGAAATTGCCGTCTGCACAGCAGGGGAACAGCTGACGTTACTGAACCCCAATAACACGGCAGCAAGTGTTGACTGTGCAGACGGCACTTCCGAGCGCCAACTGGCGGTGTTGGAGCCAGGGATAATACTGAAAACAGAGGAGCCAGAGGTGTAATTGGAGCAACTTTAAAATCTGTAGTAGTGAGAATGTGGACAGAGCAGGAGAAATTGCCGTCCGCACAGCAGGGGAACAGCTGATGTTACTGAACCCCAATAACATGGCAGCAAGTGTTGACTGTGCAGACGGCACTTCCGAGCGCCAACTGGCGGTGTTGGAGCTCAGGGATAATACTGAAAACAGAGGAGCCAGAGGTGTATTTGGAGGAGGTTTTAAATCAGTAGTACAGTGGATGTGGACAGAGCAGGAGAAATTGCCGTCCGCACAGCAGGGGAACAGCTGACGTTACTGAACCCCAATAACACGGCAGCAAGTGTTGACTGTGCAGACGGCACTTCCGAGCGCCAACTGGCGGTGTTGGAGCTCAGGGATAATACTGAAAACAGAGGAGCCAGAGGTGTAATTGGAGCAACTTTAAAATCTGTAGTAGTGAGAATGTGGACAGAGCAGGAGAAATTGCCGTCCGCACAGCAGGGGAACAGCTGACGTTACTGAACCCCAATAACACGGCAGCAAGTGTTGACTGTGCAGACGGCACTTCCGAGCGCCAACTGGCGGTGTTGGAGCTCAGGGATAATACTGAAAACAGAGGAGCCAGAGGTGTAATTGGAGCAACTTTAAAATCTGTAGTAGTGAGAATGTGGACAGAGCAGGAGAAATTGCCGTCCGCACAGCAGGGGAACAGCTGACGTTACTGAACCCCAATAACACGGCAGCAAGTGTTGACTGTGCAGACGGCACTTCCGAGCGCCAACTGGCGGTGTTGGAGCTCAGGGATAATACTGAAAACAGAGGAGCCAGAGGTGTAATTGGAGCAACTTTAAAATCTGTAGTAGTGAGAATGTGGACAGAGCAGGAGAAATTGCCGTCCGCACAGCAGGGGAACAGCTGACGTTACTGAACCCCAATAACATGGCAGCAAGTGTTGACTGTGCAGACGGCACTTCCGTGCGCCAACTGGCGGTGTTGGAGCTCAGGGATAATACTGAAAACAGAGGAGCCAGAGGTGTAATTGGAGCAACTTTAAAATCTGTAGTAGTGAGAATGTGGACAGAGCAGGAGAAATTGCCGTCCGCACAGCAGGGGAACAGCTGACATTACTGAACCCCAATAACACGGCAGCAAGTGTTGACTGTGCAGACGGCACTTCCGAGCGCCAACTGGCGGTGTTGGAGCTCAGGGATAATACTGAAAACAGAGGAGCCAGAGGTGTAATTGGAGCAACTTTAAAATCTGTTGTAGTGAGAATGTGGACAGAGCAGGAGAAATTGCCGTCCGCACAGCAGGGGAACAGCTGACGTTACTGAACCCCAATAACATGGCAGCAAGTGTTGACTGTGCAGACGGCACTTCCGAGCGCCAACTGGCGGTGTTGGAGCTCAGGGATAATACTGAAAACAGAGGAGCCAGAGGTGTATTTGGAGGAGGTTTTAAATCAGTAGTACAGTGGATGTGGACAGAGCAGGAGAAATTGCCTTCCGCACAGCAGGGGAACAGCTGACGTTACTGAACCCCAATAACACGGCAGCAAGTGTTGACTGTGCAGACGGCACTTCCGAGCGCCAACTGGCGGTGTTGGAGCTCAGGGATAATACTGAAAACAGAGGAGCCAGAGGTGTAATTGGAGCAACTTTAAAATCTGTAGTAGTGAGAATGTGGACAGAGCAGGAGAAATTGCCGTCCGCACAGCAGGGGAACAGCTGACGTTACTGAACCCCAATAACACGGCAGCAAGTGTTAACTGTGCAGACGGCACTTCCGAGCGCCAACTGACGGTGTTGGAGCTCAGGGATTACAGTTCAGGTGGTAGAAACATGAACAGAACAGGAGACCTGGATACTGTTGCCAACCAATTATTTATTCTGGAAGAGGACTGGCAAATTCATGAGAGATCCAGTCCTTGTTCATTTTGAGAAAAGTAAGCCGGTCAACGTTATCGGAGGATAGTCGCATGCGACGGTCTGTTAGTACACCACCTGTGGCACTAAAGACGCGTTCCGATAATACACTAGCAGCAGGGCAAGCTAGCACCTCCAGTGCATACTGACTAAGCTCTGGCCATGTATCCAGCTTACAGACCCAAAACTTGAAGGGAGAAGAGCCGTCTGGGAGTACACTAAGAGGGCAAGACATGTAGTCTGTCACCATCTGACGGAAACGTTGCCTCCTGCTGACTGGAGCCGTCTGTGATGGTGTAGACATTTGTGGCGGCGGGGACACAAAACTTTGCCACATTTCGGCCATACTGGTCTTGTCTTGTGCTGAGGCGCTGCTTCTGCTCCCTCTTTGTGCAGAGCTTCCTCCACTGCCTCGACGCACTGAGCTGCTTTGTAAAGCACTAGCAGCACTGCTCTCGGTTGGAATGGAGAACATGATGGAATGCACCAGTGCGACTTGGTACTCCCGCATTTTACGCTCCCGGTTCAACGGTGTTATGAGGCTTTGTAAGTTGTCCCGGTAGCGAGGATCTAGGAGGGTGGACACCCAATAATCAGCCGTGTTGAGAATGTGGGCGATGCGGCGGTCGTTTCTCAGGCACTGCAGCATGAAATCAACCATGTGCTGCAGACTACCAACTGGCCAAGAAACGCTGTCCCCTGCTTGAGGCGTGATCTCTGCCTGCTCTGCATCACCCCACCCTCGCTCTAGATACTGACTACTAGAGCATTGTGTACCTCCCTCCTCTGGACAGATGTCTTCCTCATCCATTGACTCCTCCTCATCCTCCTCAGAAAGTGTCCCCTGCCTAGGCCTTTGTGAGGAACCACGTTGCGCAGACTGTAGAGAAGCAGATGGCATTTGTGACTCCTCATCCTCCACCTCTTCCAAAACCTCGTCCCTTAGTGCTTGCAGTGTTTTTTCAAGCAGGCAGATAAGGGGGATAGTCATGCTGACTAGTGCATCATCTGCACTCGCCATCCGCGAGGAATAATCGAAGGCACGCAAAACGTGGCAAATGTCCTTCATAGAGGCCCACTCAGTGGTGGTGAAGTGTGAACGGCGCGCACTGCGACTTGTTTGCGCCTGCTGCAGCTGGTACTCCATTACTGCTGCCTGCTGCTCACACAACCTCTCCAACATATGTAACGTTGAATTCCACCTGGTGGGTAGGTCACATATGATGCGATGTTCCGGAAGACGTAATCGGCGCTGCAGAGCTGCAATGCGTGATCTTGCATTGCTGGAACGCCGCAAGTGAGCGCACTCTATGCGGACCTTGTGAAGCAGTGCATCAAGATCCGGATAGTCCCTCAAAAAACTCTGCACGACCAAGTTGAGCACATGTGCCAGACATGGGATGTGAGTGAGGTTGCCTAGGCCCAGAGCTGCCACCAGATTTCGGCCATTGTCACACACTACCATGCCTGGCTGGAGATTCGCTGGCACAAACCACACGTCGCTCTGCTGCTTGATGGCATTCCAGAGCTCCTGCGCTGTGTGGCTTCGATTCCCCAAAGAAATTAATTTTAATACGGCCTGTTGACATTTGGCCACGGCTGTGCTCATATCGGTCATCATAACAGGTAACCGTTCACGGGTCGATGTGGAGGTAGACCGTGACGGCTCCTGCAGGGCTGATTCAGAGAAACTGGAGTATGAGGAGGAGTCAATGTGTACAGACTGGATTCCTGCAATCCTTGGAGTTGGCAGAACACATACAGCGCCACTCTCAAGATTTGTACCCGGCTCCACAACATTTACCCAATGGGCAGTGAGGGAAAGTTATCGTCCCTGTCCATGCTTACTGGTCCACGCATCGGTGGTCAGGTGGACCTTGCTACTGACGGCGTTTTGTAGCGCATGTTTAATTTTTCCCTCCACATGATGTTGCAGGGCAGGGACGGCTTGCCTGCTGAAATAAAAGCGGCTGGGCACGTTGTATTGTGGGACTGCCAATGCCATAAAGTTACGGAATGTGTCAGTCTCCACCAGCCTGAATGATAGCATTTCAAGGGCCAGTAGTTTAGCAATGCCAGCATTCAGAGCCTGTGCTCGGGGGTGGTTTGCCGAGTATGGGCTCCTTTTCTCCCCCTATGCCTGTGCTAACGATGGCTGTAGACTGGCCTGGGAGTGTGAGGATGACTGGGAAAGTGGTGCTGTGGGTGGAATTACACTGTGTCTCTGTACAACAGTGCCAGAGATTCTTCCATGGCGATCCTGTGAGGAAGCCGAACCAGCTGTGTGTGAGCTGGAGGAAGAGGCTACAACACGAGCTGAAGAGGTGGTAGGTGGCGCTGTAGGTTGGCCTAGGTCTTCAGTGTGTTTTTGTAACTCCACCACGTGCTTGGTCCGCACATGTTTCCACATATTTGTGGTATTGAGGTTGCTGACACTTTTCCCTCTTTTCACCTTCTGATTACACAGCTTGCATTTGACAAAGCAAATGTCATCTGCAACTGTGTCAAAAAAGGACCAGGCACTGCAAGTCTTGGGAGCGCCCACTTTGGATTTTGGAAGAGCCATGCTCCTAATGGGTGCCGAAGTGGAGGCTACAGGCAACCAAGTCTGCCCCCTCCCTCTCCCTCCTTTTTGGGCCGTTCTGGGAATCTCTTCCTCAGAGCTGCTCCCACCACCTTCCTGTCCCTCACGCCATGATGGGTCAAGGACCTCATCATCTACACCACCCTCTTCAAACAACTGCTTCTCCTGGGTAGTCTCGACAGCACAGTACGCACCAGAAAGTGGCACCTGAGTCTCATCATCAGATGCGTACTGAGGTGTGCTGCTGACCATAGGCACTGGCCCACCCGCCTCTTCAGATTCAGAGAGACAAAACGGTTGCGCATCACTGCATACTACCTCTTCTTCAAATTCTCGAATTCTGCTTGGCTGGCCCTCTCTTTCCAAGCCAAGAGATTCAGAGAACAGAAGTAGAGATGGCTCCTGTCCAGGCCTCTCTGACTGCCTGGGCAATTTGGCAGGTGGTGAAGAGACAGATGGGTGCTCTTCAGTGCTCAGGACCTGAGAGGATCTGGAACTAATTGAAGTCGATGCGTTAGCTGCCATCCATCCGACAACGTCTTCAATTTGGTCCTCGCGCAGCAGTGGGGTACGGCTAGCTCCTACAAAGCTGCGCATAAAGGACTGTTCCCTGGTAAAACTGGGGGATGCTGAGTCACTGGTGCCCACAGCAGGCACAGAATCCCCACGTCCTCTCCCTGCAGGCACAGAATCCTCACGTCCTCTCCCTGCAGAAACTCCACGCCCACGCCCACGACCACATGCCTTACTCCCTGCCTTCTTCATCTTGGTAGACTGATAAAGATAGGCAGAAAAGTACTAAGGGCTTAGTGTGCTTATTCCTGAACAGCTGCTAACAGGTATAAGAAACACTCATTTTATAAAGTGTGGACTAGACTTTAATATGAGTTAATGTGGCCTACACAACTGTAAAGTGGAGTGTTTGGTGAACTTTATTTAGGTTTTTTTGTCACAAAAAGACACTTGATGTGCCTAAAGATGTAATAACGATAGTATCACAAACTTTTTGTAGCTATTACAATGTAGGAAGGTAACCTACAATGCAATAGATGAGGCTGCAAAAAATAGGCTAATACTAATCTGGCTGGGGCTGCAGGGCCCAATGCTGCAGAAAGGCTCCTCTATCTACTCCTATATAGTGTGTTTGGAACCAATTTAGCTGAATACGGATGGAACCACCACACTAATAGGAGATATCAGGAAAAATTATGAATTGGCAAAAAAGGACAATGTATGAGGCAGTGACACACACTGAGTGCACTACAACCAGACGTGGCTGAAGCACACACTACAGGGTGAGCTGCACTCACACACACAGACCTTGCAGACAGCGGTGAACAGTACAGATGCAGAGCACTGTGCACTAGCGCTGCAAGACCAAAAAAAATTCTCTATCTACTCCTATATAGTGTGTTTGGAACCAATTTAGCTGAATACGGATGGAACCACCACACTAATAGGAGATATCAGGAAAAATTATGAATTGGCAAAAAAGGACAATGTATGAGGCAGTGACACACACTGAGTGCACTACAACCAGACGTGGCTGAAGCACACACTACAGGGTGAGCTGCACTCACACACCAGACCTTGCAGACAGCGGTGAACAGCACAGGGAACTGTGCACTAGAGCTGCAAGGCACAGTGATTTAGAAAGCAGCTTGGGTAAAGCAGAATAGAGCAAATAGGTAGCTAAAACTGTCCCTCAGAACAACAGCGTCCTATCCCTAACTGAATTCACAGCAGAGTGAGCTCAAAATGGCGGCGGCGGCTTTTATAGTGCATCATGACATCATTTCAGCAGCCAATCACAGCCATGCCATTAGTTAAGATGCCTACATGCCTAACAGGATGTGCCCACACTTCTTAGGATCCTCATTGGCTGAATAAAATGAAAATGGCTCATTGCATTATGGGAACTTCCGATTCCAGTATACGATATTGCAAAAGTATCGGAATTAAGTATCGGAATTCCGATACCGCGAATATCGGCCGATACCCGATATTTCAGTATCGGAATGCTCAACACTAGTTTTTATATATATATGTATATACCGGTATTGTGTTGTTATATATATATATGTATATACTGGTATTCTGTTGTTATATATATATATGTATATACTGGAATTGTGTTGTTATATACAGTACAGACCAAAAGTTTGGACACACCTTCTCATTTAAAGATTTTTCTGTATTTTCATGACTATGAAAATTGTACATTCACACTGAAGGCATCAAAACTATGAATTAACACATGTGGAATTATATACTTAACAAAAAAGTGTGAAACAACTGAAAATATGTCTTATATTCTAGGTTCTTCAAAGCAGCCACCTTTGCTTTGATGACTGCTTTACACACTCTTGGCATTCTCTATATATGTATATACTGGTATTGCGTTGTTATATATATATGTATATACCGGTATTGTGTTGTTATATATATATGTATATACCGGTATTGTGTTGTTATATATATATATATGTATATACCGGTATTGTGTTGTTATATATATATGTATATACCGGTATTGTGTTGTTATATATATATGTATATACCGGTATTGTGTTGTTATATATATATGTATATACTGGTATTGTGTTGTTATATATATATGTATATACCGGTATTGTGTTGTTATATATATATGTATATACCGGTATTGTGTTGTTATATATATATGTATATACTGGTATTGTGTTGTTATATATATATGTATATACTGGCATTGTGTTGTTATATATATAAATGTATATACTGGTATTGTGTTGTTATATATATATGTATATACTGGTATTGTGTTGTTATATATATATGTATATACTGGTATGGTGTTGTTATATATATATATGTATATACTGGTATTGTGTTGTTATATATATATGTATATACTGGTATTGTGTTGTTATATATATATGTATATACTGGTATTGTGTTGTTATATATATATGTATATACTGGCATTGTGTTGTTATATATATATGTATATACTGGTATTGTGTTGTTATATATATATGTATATACCGGTATTGTGTTGTTATATATATATATGTATATACCGGTATTGTGTTGTTATATATATATGTATATACTGGTATTGTGTTGTTATATATATATGTATATACTGGTATTGTGTTGTTATATATATATATGTATATACTGGTATTGTGTTGTTATATATATATGTATATACCGGCATTGTGTTGTTATATATATATGTATATACCGGTATTGTGTTGTTATATATATATGTATATACCGGTATTGTGTTGTTATATATATATGTATATACCGGTATTGTGTTGTTATATATATATGTATATACTGGCATTGTGTTGTTATATATATATGTATATACTGGTATTGTGTTGTTATATATATATGTATATACTGGTATTGTGTTGTTATATATATATGTATATACTGGTATTGTGTTGTTATATATATATGTATATACTGGCATTGTGTTGTTATATATATATGTTTATACTGGCATTGTGTTGTTATATATATATGTATATACTGGTATTGTGTTGTTATATATATATGTATATACTGGCATTGTGTTGTTATATATATATGTTTATACTGGCATTGTGTTGTTATATATATATGTATATACTGGTATTGTGTTGTTATATATATATGTATATACTGGCATTGTGTTGTTATATATATATGTTTATACTGGCATTGTGTTGTTATATATATATGTATATACCGGTATTGTGTTGTTATATATATATGTATATACCGGTATTGTGTTGTTATATATATATGTATATACCGGTATTGTGTTGTTATATATATATGTATATACCGGTATTGTGTTGTTATATATATATGTATATACCGGTATTGTGTTGTTATATATATATATATGTATATACTGGTATTGTGTTGTTATATATATATATGTATATACTGGTATTGTGTTGTTATATATATATGTATATACCGGCATTGTGTTGTTATATATATATGTATATACCGGTATTGTGTTGTTATATATATATGTATATACCGGTATTGTGTTGTTATATATATATGTATATACCGGTATTGTGTTGTTATATATATATGTATATACCGGTATTGTGTTGTTATATATATATGTATATACTGGTATTGTGTTGTTATATATATATGTATATACTGGCATTGTGTTGTTATATATATATGTATATACTGGTATTGTGTTGTTATATATATATGTATATACTGGTATTGTGTTGTTATATATATATGTATATACTGGTATTGTGTTGTTATATATATATGTATATACTGGCATTGTGTTGTTATATATATATGTATATACTGGTATTGTGTTGTTATATATATATGTATATACTGGTATTGTGTTGTTATATATATATGTATATACCGGTATTGTGTTGTTATATATATATGTATATACCGGTATTGTGTTGTTATATATATATGTATATACCGGTATTGTGTTGTTATATATATATGTATATACTGGTATTGTGTTGTTATATATATATGTATATCCTGGTATTGTGTTGTTATATATATATGTATATACTGGCATTGTGTTGTTATATATATATGTATATACTGGTATTGTGTTGTTATATATATATGTATATACTGGTATTGCGTTGTTATATATATATGTATATACTGGTATTGTGTTGTTATATATATATGTATATACTGGTATTGTGTTGTTATATATATATGTATATACTGGCATTGTGTTGTTATATATATATGTATATACCGGTATTGTGTTGTTATATATATATGTATATACTGGTATTGTGTTGTTATATATATATGTATATACTGGTATTGTGTTGTTATATATATATGTATATACTGGTATTGTGTTGTTATATATATATGTATATACTGGCATTGTGTTTTTATATATATATGTATATACCGGTATTGTGTTGTTATATATATATGTATATACTGGTATTGTGTTGTTATATATATATGTATATACTGGCATTGTGTTGTTATATATATATGTATATACCGGTATTGTGTTGTTATATATATATGTATATACTGGTATTGTGTTGTTATATATATATGTATATACTGGCATTGTGTTGTTATATATATATGTATATACTGGTATTGTGTTGTTATATATATATGTATATACTGGTATTGTGTTGTTATATATATATGTATATATTGGCATTGTGTTGTTATATATATATGTATATACTGGTATTGTGTTGTTATATATATATGTATATATTGGCATTGTGTTGTTATATATATATGTATATACCGGTATTCTGTTGTTATATATATATGTATATACCGGTATTCTGTTGTTATATATATGTGTATATACTGGTATTGTGTTGTTATATATATATGTATATACTGGTATTGTGTTGTTATATATATATGTATATACTGGCATTGTGTTGTTATATATATATGTATATACTGGTATTGTGTTGTTATATATATATGTATATACTGGTATTGTGTTGTTATATATATATGTATATACCGGTATTGTGTTGTTATATATATATGTATATACTGGTATTGTGTTGTTATATATATATGTATATACTGTTATTGTGTTGTTATATATATATGTATATACTGGTATTGTGTTGTTATATATATATGTATATACTGGCATTGTGTTGTTATATATATATGTATATACTGGTATTGTGTTGTTATATATATATGTATATACTGGTATTGTGTTGTTATATATATATGTATATACCGGTATTGTGTTGTTATATATATATGTATATACCGGTATTGTGTTGTTATATATATATGTATATACTGGTATTGTGTTGTTATATATATATGTATATCCTGGTATTGTGTTGTTATATATATATGTATATACTGGCATTGTGTTGTTATATATATATGTATATACTGGTATTGTGTTGTTATATATATATGTATATACTGGTATTGTGTTGTTATATATATATGTATATACTGGTATTGTGTTGTTATATATATATGTATATACTGGCATTGTGTTGTTATATATATATGTATATACCGGTATTGTGTTGTTATATATATATGTATATACCGGTATTGTGTTGTTATATATATATGTATATACTGGTATTGTGTTGTTATATATATATGTATATACTGGTATTGTGTTGTTATATATATATGTATATACTGGCATTGTGTTGTTATATATATATATGTATATACTGGTATTGTGTTGTTATATATATATGTATATACTGGTATTGTGTTGTTATATATATATGTATATACTGGCATTGTGTTGTTATATATATATGTATATACTGGTATTGTGTTGTTATATATATATGTATATACTGGCATTGTGTTGTTATATATATATGTATATACTGGTATTGTGTTGTTATATATATATGTATATACTGGTATTGTGTTGTTATATATATATGTATATACCGGTATTGTGTTGTTATATATATATGTATATACCGGTATTGTGTTGTTATATATATATGTATATACCGGTATTGTGTTGTTATATATATATGTATATACCGGTATTGTGTTGTTATATATATATGTATATACCGGTATTGTGTTGTTATATATATATGTATATACTGGCATTGTGTTGTTATATATATATGTATATACTGGTATTGTGTTGTTATATATATATGTATATACTGGTATTGTGTTGTTATATATATATGTATATACTGGCATTGTGTTGTTATATATATATGTATATACCGGTATTGTGTTGTTATATATATATGTATATACTGGTATTGTGTTGTTATATATATATGTATATACTGGTATTGTGTTGTTATATATATATGTATATACTGGTATTGTGTTGTTATATATATATGTATATACTGGCATTGTGTTGTTATATATATATGTATATACCGGTATTGTGTTGTTATATATATATGTATATACTGGTATTGTGTTGTTATATATATATGTATATACTGGCATTGTGTTGTTATATATATATGTATATACCGGTATTGTGTTGTTATATATATATGTATATACTGGTATTGTGTTGTTATATATATATGTATATACTGGCATTGTGTTGTTATATATATATGTATATACTGGTATTGTGTTGTTATATATATATGTATATACTGGTATTGTGTTGTTATATATATATGTATATATTGGCATTGTGTTGTTATATATATATGTATATACTGGTATTGTGTTGTTATATATATATGTATATATTGGCATTGTGTTGTTATATATATATGTATATACCGGTATTCTGTTGTTATATATATATGTATATACCGGTATTCTGTTGTTATATATATGTGTATATACTGGTATTGTGTTGTTATATATATATGTATATACTGGTATTGTGTTGTTATATATATATGTATATACTGGCATTGTGTTGTTATATATATATGTATATACTGGTATTGTGTTGTTATATATATATGTATATACTGGTATTGTGTTGTTATATATATATGTATATACCGGTATTGTGTTGTTATATATATATGTATATACTGGTATTGTGTTGTTATATATATATGTATATACTGGTATTGTGTTGTTATATATATATGTATATACTGGCATTGTGTTGTTATATATATATGTATATACTGGTATTGTGTTGTTATATATATATGTATATACTGGCATTGTGTTGTTATATATATATGTATATACCGGTATTGTGTTGTTATATATATATGTATATACCGGTATTGTGTTGTTATATATATATGTATATACTGGCATTGTGTTGTTATATATATATGTATATACTGGTATTGTGTTGTTATATATATATGTATATACTGGTATTGTGTTGTTATATATATATGTATATACTGGTATTGTGTTGTTATATATAAATGTATATACTGGTATTGTGTTGTTATATATATATGTATATACTGGAATTGTGTTGTTATATATATATGTATATACTGGTATTGTGTTGTTATATATATATGTATATACCGGTATTGTGTTGTTATATATATATGTATATACTGGTATTGTGTTGTTATATATATATGTATATACTGGTATTGTGTTGTTATATATATATGTATATACTGGTATTGTGTTGTTATATATATATATGTATCTACTGGTATTGTGTTGTTATATATATATGTATATACTGGTATTGTGTTGTTATATATATATATGTATATACCGGTATTGTGTTGTTATATATATATGTATATACTGGTATTGTGTTGTTATATATATATATGTATCTACTGGTATTGTGTTGTTATATATATATGTATATACTGGTATTGTGTTGTTATATATATATATGTATATACCGGTATTGTGTTGTTATATATATATATATATATATATATATATATATATACCGGTATTGTGGTGTTATATATATATGTATATACTGGTTTTGTGTTGTTATATATATATGTATATACCGGTATTGTGTTGTTATATATATATGTTTATACTGATATTGTGTTGTTATATATATATGTATATACCGGTATTGTGTTGTTATATATATATGTATATACTGGTATTGTGTTGTTATATATATATGTATATACCGGTATTGTGTTGTTATATATATATGTATATACCGGTATTGTGTTGTTATATATATATGTATATACCGGTATTGTGTTGTTATATATATATGTTTATACTGATATTGTGTTGTTATATATATATGTATATACCGGTATTGTGTTGTTATATATATATGTATATACTGGTATTGTGTTGTTATATATATATGTATATACCGGTATTGTGTTGTTATATATATATGTATATACTGGTATTGTGTTGTTATATATATATGTATATACCGGTATTGTGTTGTTATATATATATGTATATACCGGTATTGTGTTGTTATATATATATGTTTATACTGATATTGTGTTGTTATATATATATGTATATACCGGTATTGTGTTGTTATATATATATGTTTATACTGATATTGTGTTGTTATATATATATGTATATACCGGTATTGTGTTGTTATATATATATGTATATACTGGTATTGTGTTGTTATATATATATGTATATACCGGTATTGTGTTGTTATATATATATGTATATACTGGTATTGTGTTGTTATATATATATGTATATACCGGTATTGTGTTGTTATATATATATATGTATATACCGGTATTGTGTTGTTATATATATATGTTTATACTGATATTGTGTTGTTATATATATATGTATATACCGGTATTGTGTTGTTATATATATATGTATATACTGGTATTGTGTTGTTATATATATATGTTTATACTGATATTGTGTTGTTATATATATATGTATATACCGGTATTGTGTTGTTATATATATATGTATATACTGGTATTGTGTTGTTATATATATATGTATATACCGGTATTGTGTTGTTATATATATATGTATATACCGGTATTGTGTTGTTATATATATATGTATATACTGGTATTGTGTTGTTATATATATATGTATATACCGGTATTGTGTTGTTATATATATATGTATATACCGGTATTGTGTTGTTATATATATATGTATATACCGGTATTGTGTTGTTATATATATATGTTTATACTGATATTGTGTTGTTATATATATATGTATATACCGGTATTGTGTTGTTATATATATATGTTTATACTGATATTGTGTTGTTATATATATATGTATATACCGGTATTGTGTTGTTATATATATATGTATATACTGGTATTGTGTTGTTATATATATATGTATATACCGGTATTGTGTTGTTATATATATATGTATATACCGGTATTGTGTTGTTATATATATATGTATATACCGGTATTGTGTTGTTATATATATATGTATATACTGGTATTGTGTTGTTATATATATATGTATATACTGGTATTGTGTTGTTATATATATATGTATATACTGGTATTGTGTTGTTATATATATATGTATATACCGGTATTGTGTTGTTATATATATATGTATATACTGGTATTGTGTTGTTATATATATATGTATATACTGGTATTGTGTTGTTATATATATATGTATATACCGGTATTGTGTTGTTATATATATATGTATATACTGGTATTGTGTTGTTATATATATATGTATCTACTGGTATTGTGTTGTTATATATATATGTATATACTGGTATTGTGTTGTTATATATATATGTATCTACTGGTATTGTGTTGTTATATATATATGTATATACTGGTATTGTGTTGTTATATATATATGTATCTACTGGTATTGTGTTGTTATATATATATGTATATACTGGTATTGTGTTGTTATATATATATGTATCTACTGGTATTGTGTTGTTATATATATATGTATCTACTGGTATTGTGTTGTTATATATATATGTATATACTGGTATTGTGTTGTTATATATATATATGTATATACCGGTATTGTGTTGTTATATATATATGTATATACCGGTATTGTGCTGTTATATATATATGTATATACTGGTATTGTGTTGTTATATATATATGTATATACCGGTATTGTGCTGTTATATATATATGTATATACCGGTATTGTGTTGTTATATATATATATGTATATACCGGTATTGTGTTGTTATATATATATGTATCTACTGGTATTGCGTTGTTATATATATATGTATATACCGGTATTGTGTTGTTATATATATATGTATCTACTGGTATTGTGTGGTTATATATATATGTATATACCGGTATTGTGCTGTTATATATATATGTATATACCGGTATTGTGCTGTTATATATATATGTATATACCGGTATTGTGTTGTTATATATATATGTATATACCGGTATTGTGTTGTTATATATATATGTATATACCGGTATTGTGTTGTTTTATATATATGTATCTACTGGTATTGCGTTGTTATATATATATGTATATACCGGTATTGTGTTGTTATATATATATGTATATACCGGTATTGTGTTGTTATATATATATGTATATACCGGTATTGTGTTGTTATATATATATGTATATACCGGTATTGTGTTGTTATATATATATGTATATACCGGTATTGTGTTGTTATATGTATATGTATATACCGGTATTGTGTTGTTATATATATGTGTATATACTGGTATTGTGTTGTTATATATATATGTATATACTGGCATTGTGTTGTTATATATATATGTATATACTGGTATTGTGTTGTTATATATATATGTATATACTGGCATTGTGTTGTTATATATATATGTATATACTGGTATTGTGTTGTTATATATATATGTATATACTGGTATTGTGTTGTTATATATATATGTATATACTGGTATTGTGTTGTTATATATAAATGTATATACTGGTATTGTGTTGTTATATATATATGTATATACTGGAATTGTGTTGTTATATATATATGTATATACTGGTATTGTGTTGTTATATATATATGTATATACCGGTATTGTGTTGTTATATATATATGTATATACCGGTATTGTGTTGTTATATATATATGTATATACTGGTATTGTGTTGTTATATATATATGTATATACTAGTATTGTGTTGTTATATATATATATGTATATACCGGTATTGTGTTGTTATATATATATGTATATACTGGTATTGTGTTGTTATATATATATGTATCTACTGGTATTGTGTTGTTATATATATATGTATATACCGGTATTGTGTTGTTATATATATATGTATCTACTGGTATTGTGTTGTTATATATATATGTATATACTGGTATTGTGTTGTTATATATATATATGTATATACCGGTATTGTGTTGTTATATATATATATATATATATATATATATATATATATATATATACCGGTATTGTGGTGTTATATATATATGTATATACTGGTTTTGTGTTGTTATATATATATGTATATACCGGTATTGTGTTGTTATATATATATGTTTATACTGATATTGTGTTGTTATATATATATGTATATACCGGTATTGTGTTGTTATATATATATGTATATACTGGTATTGTGTTGTTATATATATATGTATATACCGGTATTGTGTTGTTATATATATATGTATATACCGGTATTGTGTTGTTATATATATATGTATATACCGGTATTGTGTTGTTATATATATATGTTTATACTGATATTGTGTTGTTATATATATATGTATATACCGGTATTGTGTTGTTATATATATATGTATATACTGGTATTGTGTTGTTATATATATATGTATATACCGGTATTGTGTTGTTATATATATATGTATATACCGGTATTGTGTTGTTATATATATATGTATATACTGGTATTGTGTTGTTATATATATATGTATCTACTGGTATTGTGTTGTTATATATATATGTATATACTGATATTGTGTTGTTATATATATATGTATCTACTGGTATTGTGTTGTTATATATATATGTATATACTGGTATTGTGTTGTTATATATATATGTATATACTGGAATTGTGTTGTTATATATATATGTATATACTGGTATTGTGTTGTTATATATATATGTATATACCGGTATTGTGTTGTTATATATATATGTATATACCGGTATTGTGTTGTTATATATATATGTATATACTGGTATTGTGTTGTTATATATATATGTATATACTAGTATTGTGTTGTTATATATATATATGTATCTACTGGTATTGTGTTGTTATATATATATGTATATACTGGTATTGTGTTGTTATATATATATGTATCTACTGGTATTGTGTTGTTATATATATATGTATATACCGGTATTGTGTTGTTATATATATATGTATCTACCGGTATTGTGTTGTTATATATATATATATATATATATATATATATATATATATATACCGGTATTGTGGTGTTATATATATATGTATATACTGGTTTTGTGTTGTTATATATATATGTATATACCGGTATTGTGTTGTTATATATATATGTTTATACTGATATTGTGTTGTTATATATATATGTATATACCGGTATTGTGTTGTTATATATATATGTATATACTGGTATTGTGTTGTTATATATATATGTATATACCGGTATTGTGTTGTTATATATATATGTATATACCGGTATTGTGTTGTTATATATATATGTATATACCGGTATTGTGTTGTTATATATATATGTTTATACTGATATTGTGTTGTTATATATATATGTATATACCGGTATTGTGTTGTTATATATATATGTATATACTGGTATTGTGTTGTTATATATATATGTATATACCGGTATTGTGTTGTTATATATATATGTATATACCGGTATTGTGTTGTTATATATATATGTATATACTGGTATTGTGTTGTTATATATATATGTATCTACTGGTATTGTGTTGTTATATATATATGTATATACTGGTATTGTGTTGTTATATATATATGTATATAACGGTATTGTGTTGTTATATATATATGTATATACCGGTATTGTGTTGTTATATATATATGTATATACCGGTATTGTGTTGTTATATATATATGTATATACCGGTATTGTGTTGTTATATATATATGTATATACTGGTATTATGTTGTTATATATATATGTATATACTGGTATTGTGTTGTTATATATATATGTATATACCGGTATTGTGTTGTTATATATATATGTATATACTGGTGTTGTGTTGTTATATATATATGTATATACCGGTATTGTGTTGTTATATATATATGTATATACTGGTATTGTGTTGTTATATATATATATGTATATACTGGTATTGTGTTGTTATATATATATGTATCTACTGGTATTGTGTTGTTATATATATATGTATATACTGGTATTGTGTTGTTATATATATATGTATCTACCGGTATTGTGTTGTTATATATATATGTATATACTGGTATTGTGTTGTTATATATATATGTATCTACCGGTATTGTGTTGTTATATATATATATGTATATACTGGTATTGTGTTGTTATATATATATGTATCTACCGGTATTGTGTTGTTATATATATATGTATATACTGGTATTGTGTTGTTATATATATATGTATATACTGGTATTGTGTTGTTATATATATATGTATATACTGGTATTGTGTTGTTATATATATATGTATATACTGGTATTGTGTTGTTATATATATATGTATCTACTGGTATTGTGTTGTTATATATATATGTATCTACTGGTATTGTGTTGTTATATATATGTATATACTGGTATTGTGTTGTTATATATATATATGTATATACCGGTATTGTGTTGTTATATATATATGTATCTACTGGTATTGCGTTGTTATATATATATGTATATACCGGTATTGTGTTGTTATATATATATGTATATACCGGTATTGTGCTGTTATATATATATGTATATACCGGTATTGTGTTGTTATATATATATGTATATACCGGTATTGTGCTGTTATATATATATGTATATACTGGTATTGTGTTGTTATATATATATGTATATACCGGTATTGTGCTGTTATATATATATGTATATACCGGTATTGTGTTGTTATATATATATGTATATACCGGTATTGTGTTGTTATATATATATGTATCTACTGGTATTGTGTTGTTATATATATATGTATATACTGGTATTGCGTTGTTATATATATATGTATCTACTGGTATTGTGTTGTTATATATATATGTATATACCGGTATTGTGTTGTTATATATATATGTATCTACTGGTATTGTGTTGTTATATATATATGTATATACCGGTATTGTGTTGTTATATATATATGTATCTACTGGTATTGTGTTGTTATATATATATGTATATACTGGTATTGCGTTGTTATATATATATGTATATACCGGTATTGTGTTGTTATATATATATGTATATACCGGTATTGTGTTGTTATATATATATGTATATACTGGTATTGTGTTGTTATATATATATGTATATACCGGTATTGTGCTGTTATATATATATGTATATACCGGTATTGTGTTGTTATATATATATGTATCTACTGGTATTGTGTTGTTATATATATATGTATATACCGGTATTGTGTTGTTATATATATATGTATCTACTGGTATTGTGTTGTTATATATATATGTATATACCGGTATTGTGTTGTTATATATATATGTATATACCGGTATTGTGTTGTTATATATATATGTATATACTGGTATTGTGTTGTTATATATATATGTATATACCGGTATTGTGTTGTTATATATATATGTATCTACTGGTATTGCGTTGTTATATATATATGTATATACCGGTATTGTGTTGTTATATATATATGTATATACCGGTATTGTGTTGTTATATATATATGTATATACTGGTATTGTGTTGTTATATATATATGTATATACCGGTATTGTGTTGTTATATATATATGTATATACCGGTATTGTGTTGTTATATATATATGTATATACTGGTATTGTGTTGTTATATATATATGTATCTACTGGTATTGTGTTGTTATATATATATGTATATACTGATATTGTGTTGTTATATATATATGTATATACTGGTATTGTGTTGTTATATATATATGTATATACCGGTATTGTGTTGTTATATATATATGTATATACTGGTATTGTGTTGTTATATATATATGTATATACCGGTATTGTGTTGTTATATATATATGTTTATACTGATATTGTGTTGTTATATATATATGTATATACCGGTATTGTGTTGTTATATATATATGTATATACTGGTATTGTGTTGTTATATATATATGTATATACTGGTATTGTGTTGTTATATATATATGTATATACCGGTATTGTGTTGTTATATATATATGTATATACTGGTATTGTGTTGTTATATATATATGTATATACTGATATTGTGTTGTTATATATATATGTATCTACTGGTATTGTGTTGTTATATATATATGTATATACCGGTATTGTGTTGTTATATATATATGTATATAACGGTATTGTGTTGTTATATATATATGTATATACCGGTATTGTGTTGTTATATATATATGTATATACCGGTATTGTGTTGTTATATATATATGTATATACCGGTATTGTGTTGTTATATATATATGTATATACTGGTATTGTGTTGTTATATATATATGTATATACTGGTATTGTGTTGTTATATATATATGTATATACTGGTATTGTGTTGTTATATATATATGTATATACCGGTATTGTGTTGTTATATATATATGTATATACTGGTATTGTGTTGTTATATATATATGTATATACTGGTATTGTGTTGTTATATATATATGTATATACTGGTATTGTGTTGTTATATATATATGTATATACCGGTATTGTGTTGTATATATATATATGTATATACCGGTATTGTGTTGTTATATATATATGTATATACCGGTATTGTGTTGTTATATATATATGTATCTACTGGTATTGCGTTGTTATATATATATGTATATACCGGTATTGTGTTGTTATATATATATGTATATACCGGTATTGTGTTGTTATATATATATGTATCTACTGGTATTGCGTTGTTATATATATATGTATATACCGGTATTGTGTTGTTATATATATATGTATATACCGGTATTGTGTTGTTATATATATATGTATATACCGGTATTGTGTTGTTATATATATATGTATATACTGGTATTGTGTTGTTATATATATATGTATATACTGGTATTGTGTTGTTATATATATATGTATATACTGGTATTGTGTTGTTATATATATATGTATATACTGGTATTGTGTTGTTATATATATATGTATATACTGGTATTGTGTTGTTATATATATATGTATATACCGGTATTGTGTTGTTATATATATATGTATATACTGGTATTGTGTTGTTATATATATATGTATATACTGGTATTGTGTTGTTATATATATATGTATATACCGGTATTGTGTTGTTATATATATATGTATATACTGGTATTGTGTTGTTATATATATATGTATATACTGGTATTGTGTTGTTATATATATATGTATATACTGGTATTGTGTTGTTATATATATATGTATATACCGGTATTGTGTTGTTATATATATATGTATATACTGGTATTGTGTTGTTATATATATATGTATATACTGGTATTGTGTTGTTATATATATATGTATATACTGGTATTGTGTTGTTATATATATATGTATATACTGGTATTGTGTTGTTATATATATATGTATATACTGGTATTGTGTTGTTATATATATATGTATATACTGGTATTGTGTTGTTATATATATATGTATATACCGGTATTGTGTTGTTATATATATATGTATATACTGGTATTGTGTTGTTATATATATATGTATATACCGGTATTGTGTTGTTATATATATATGTATATACTGGTATTGTGTTGTTATATATATATGTATATACTGGTATTGTGTTGTTATATATATATGTATATACTGGTATTGTGTTGTTATATATATATGTATATACTGGTATTGTGTTGTTATATATATATGTATATACTGGTATTGTGTTGTTATATATATATGTATATACTG